>NW_027071848.1:1633474-2233474 GCF_038088225.1 Cyrtonyx montezumae
TTTGACTTGAGCTGAACAACAAGAAGCTGTTAACTTGGCAGAGTTTCCAGACCTACTTCCTTTGCTGCTGATCACAATGTTACAGGCTGAATGGGAAGGCAAGTCTTTAATCCCGTTACTGGACAAGCTGATTTGCAGGGCATTAATTGATAGTGAATGTCAAGGTCTATATAGTACTAAAAACCCTCAAAGAAGTCCAAATAGGCCTTTGGGGACAGGTTAATTACTGGAGGGAATGAAGTTTCACTCTCAAAGGAAGGAGAAAACTCGTGCCATCAGATGGAGAACCTCAGTGCTAAATGCAGTAAAGCAGAACTGTTACATCAAGCATAGGTGAAGGAACTGTGCACAGAAGAGCTGCAGGTGCTGTGAGCAGGTCCCCTTCCCCTTCTGAAACAAAGGGCCAAGGTGCCAATCTGAGCCATTGGAGGAGCTGGATTCACTGGTGTGCCCTTGATATAAGCTTCCAGTAGTAGGACAACACGTTTCTCCTCCTTCTCTCCTCTCTAGAGTCATGTCAGCGTGCCCATATATGACAGCTCTTCACAGCTGTACGATAAAAACTGAGAAATGCCCTGCTGAGAGCATCAACGCAAGGAGAACTAGGGATTCTGGAGGTATACATATGTAGTGTTGTCACTCTTGCAACACCATTGCTCTTTTGTGGTAGTATCTGGTTTATTATCCTCCTTAGACAGAGATGTAAAGGTAAATCTTACAAGGGTATTCTTCATGAGGCCACAGCTGCAATGTAAACTCGCCACTGGAATTTATGGTTATTCTTAACTTTTAAAGCAGTGGTGCCCATCCAATCTGGGGCTATAAACAACCATTATTTGCAGAGAGAACCATCAAGCTTTTCCTCAGAGTCAGACCTGATGTCTTTATTTCCTTGGCCCCAAGCAAGACGGAAATATGAGCTTCACCTTCCCACCACGTCAAGCTCGAAAAAACTCAGAGTACCTTCCAGTCACTCATGATCACAGGATATCTCTAAATCACTTCAACTTCTGTTCAGATACAGAAACCAATAGCCTGGAGTTTGAGCCTTTCAAACATCGATTTGTTCTACATCATCTTCTTTGACTTCTTGGCTATCAAGGAATTTACATTTCAACCTTCCATGCCTGTGCTTTGAGATTGACTCATGCTTATCTTCTATCTGGTGAAAATAGACCTTAAGGAAGGGACCCAGAGTTGTTTGTATTTAAGATATCAAGAAATTGAGAATATACTGCTCCTCACAGTTGGCTGCTCTACTGTTAAGCTAACCTCAGCCTTAAGAAATTGCATCATCCTCCCAACTTGCATGGCTCTATATTTGCTTTCTAGAACCTTGCTCTTCTTCTGTCTTTCTCTGCTAGACTGAGAGTCCTTCTGTAGGTGAGCTTTGTGCTGACATGCTGTGATCTAGACAATTCCCAGTCTTCATCGTGATAAGATAAATAGATCCAGCTGTCCTCGTTCTCCAGCAGAAAGCATTTTCTTCTCATGAATGCATTTTTGTATGTTTTTCTGCACACTGTTCAATTTTCCTCATCCTTCATAAACAGAAAACACCAGAACTGACAGTATTAGTCTCAACAATGCTGTGCCGTGAGAAAATAAGCTCCCTTTTATTCACTACAAGCAGAGTGCAATGAGTAAACATACTCATATTTCTTGTCTATCCAAGGAATAGGTTAGATAAATTTGACATGGAATTATGCTGAGACATCATAGTGATGTGATCCCTACAACTTCTGACAGCCAATGCTCAGTCCCATTCTTGAGATGTGGTCTGTTAGATGAGTACCTTCTTGTGTAAGAATATGTCATGATTAAATCAGACTTATTTTATCAATACATCTAAGTATTTCACATCTATTCACTAACGTTATCATCATTTAATCAGTTCTGTTTTTCTACTCTTTTTTTCCAGACTATGCATTCAAAACCTGGCTAGAATCAAGTCCTGACTGTTCACCCAAAACAATCACACTGTGTGATCCTCTGTTGCTGACTATCTTTTCTGAGAATGTCCTTGAGCCTTTCAGTTGTACTTTCCACAGTTGGAAAGAGGGGGAGACTGAAGTATTTCACAAGTCCCTTGTATAAAGGATGGGGAAGGATAGGATAGCATAGGATGGGATGGGATGGGATAGGATAGGATAGGATGAGGTAAGATGGGATGGGAGGGAGTGGTGGGGAGGGGATAGAGGATGAGAGGGGATAAGATAGGATGAGATAAGATGGGATGGAATGGAATAGAATAGGATAGGATAAGATACGAGAAGAGAAGATAGGATGGGATAGGATAGGATAGGATAGGATAGGATAGGATAGGATAGGATAGGATAGGATAGGATAGGATAGGATAGGATAGGATAGGATAGGATAGGATAGGATAGGATAGGATAGGATAGGATAGGATAGGATGAGAAGAGGCAGTCTCTGATTCAAGCAAGGAAGATTTAAACTGAGTGTATAAAAAGCCTTCTGACAGTAGCAATAAGATAGGTGAAGACATTCTTATCACTCGCAGTATTTATGGATAACTTAAATAACTTTGATATGATCCATTTGAACAAACTGTAGACATCTGCAATGTAAACATCTCTATGTGAGCTAATCATTCTGGACTACATTTACAGAGAGAAACTGTCAGCATATTACCTGTCTCATCACATCCTAAAGCTGATATATGATATAACTTATCCAAAACTCTCCTCAATGGTGCCTGTTTCCCTCCACTGCCTATAAGGGGAGGCTGAGGTAACTAATTCAGATATAGACTTTTACCCTGTAGTTGTATAAAGTTACATCAGAATCTGTCAGGAACAGCTAAATAGAGATAACTGATCACAGGTTTGGATGAGATATCTCTGAAGACACATTCCCACCTCTATTTTCAGTGATGTTGTGCTATCACACAGTGCTGACTTGCTCTAGCCAAGATTTCCATAGCGTAACCACTGGAGAATACCGTCTTCCATTTAGCTCTAAAAAGCTTTCTTATGACTCTTCTGAAGTGCATAAAAGGACCAGAATGATGACTTTCACAAATGCTCTATTTTGTTGGATAGAAAGAAATAATGGATTACTGTTATAAATGTATCCACAGAGTAAGTTGGATTTTAGCTTCTGTCTCATTTTATCTACTTTATATTTTCAGTTACACTTTTAAATAAAAGAATATGTTTTTGGAATAAATTTGACCATTATTAGCTGTAATGTTTAGTTTGCTTTGCTCTCCACAGCTACATCTGTTTTCAAGCACAGGAACTACTGGATTCTTTGCAAAAAGGAAAATGCTGCCTTGATTTAGCATGATGATCCTGACAATATAGAAGGTTTTCACCCCTATAGAGAAAAACACCCTGTCTTTCCACACTAAAGCCTCCCTCCAGCAAATTCAATGTAAGAGACGGAAGGGCATTAACTTTGATTCACTGAAGAATATTGCTGTAGTAATTGCAAGCAGAACATTGATGGAATGCAAATAACCTTTCAAAGGATTCATCACACAGTTTCCATCAGTTCTTTTATAGGCAGGAGAAAAGAAACTCAAGACTGAGCCTGGAACATTTTAAAGAAAGAGCCAAAGCAACTGCATGTACAGCACATGAATATGTAGGATTAGTCAGTTTTCCTTCCCCGAATCTCTTATTTTAATTTTTTTTTCTTCCAGTTTTTGTCTTTGTAATCTTGGGAACTTTCTATTCCAGCCAAATCGGGCTTCTACGAGTGCATGATTATGGTATCTGAATGCTTCCATGTAACCATTCAAACCATATGGGAAATTATGCATTAAGAGGAACATTTCAAAAAGGCTGGAATTTGAGAATAAAAATGGAACTAAGGAAGAGTGGGATGGCTTCTCGACAGCATGATCAATCTGTAGACCATCCTTCCAGATGTCCTTGTTTGAGTTATCTTTTTCCTACTTGACATTAGAAGTATATTGTCCTCGTGCTATTTATAAGCAGAGGATTGCTAATAATAATACAAAGTTGAAATAAATCCTCAAGTCGTTGCCATCTCTGCTTTTTTTCAACCCACCCTGTCTTCCCTCTGCTCAAAAATTCATTGGATAGGGATGGTCTTCAGCAGCTCTGAGATTATTTTTAAAGTTTAGTGGGGACAACTATAACAATAGAAACAGAACAGTCCATTAATTACAGAACAGCTTTCTGAGCAAGCTGTCATCAGTCACTGTCAGTGGTCATTTTACATCAGCCACTTTAAACAAGCTCAGAAAGACAGTAGATCATAGGAAGTAGGTAAAAAGCTGAGAGAAAGAGGATCAGAATGAGACTTCCACTCTTCCAGTCCTTTCATAGCCAAGCAAAATTCTCTGCCATGCAGCCTAAATTTCTAATCCCAACTGCAGTTAAGGAGAGCCAGGTGTGCAAATTCCTTAGGTGATTCAGAGAAAATCACCATAAACTTTATGTGACTTTGTAGGGAGAGTTTATTAAAATTCTAACACACAGCCAATAGGACGTTTTTCTGTGATCTAATATTCCATGTTCTGGACATTATATTTGAACTATGGTTCTGTCAGGGGAATTAAGAATCTATCAGCTTTACATGGATCAGAGAACACAGAATGAAGACGGCTTCGTCACAGTGAAATCATACTTACTCATAAAAAGTTGTCCAGCCATTTTCATTGCTTTTGGTGGCAAGCAGACCAGAGTTGCCATGGTAAGTCATCATGGCCACTTCATGGCCTTGTGTAGTGACACTCTTGAGTGCGCTGTTGGTACCAATTGTCACCCAGTAGACTTGGCCATCAGGCACTACCAGCCAGAGGGGCATCCCTGTGGAATCTCTTCGGATATTGACTAAGTTGCCATTGTTGTCAGTGATCAGGGTTATATCTCCATCTCCAGAGTAAGTAAAATTGTAAAGATAATCTCCAGTGGTAAGGCTCTGAGTATATAGGTGCTTACCGCTGGTGTCAAACAAGTAGAGTTCCTGGTCTATGGGTGAGGATAACTCATACATATTTTGCGTGTTGAGGAATGGTTTGTTTTTCCGTACAAAGCGTATTCGGATATTTCCAAGATCAGCGACGTAAAGCTCTCCATCTGCACACACTGCAAGGGAGGACGGGGCATTGAGTTTGGCATCCTTGGCGTAGCCATCATCCCCTGAGAAGCAGTCACAGTTGGCATCATTCTTGCAGTCACAGCTGCTTGGTGCACCGGCGACGAGTGAAATCTCTCCGTTGGTGGTAACCTGCCTGATGCGGTTGATCTTTTTCTCATCAGTTTCAGCAATATATAGGACCCCGTTATGTGAGACAGTCAGGGCAGTGGCAGACTCCAGGGTGGCATGTATTGCCACCTTGCTAAGGAGAAAGTGATCCATCCCCGGGACCTGGCAGTGCATGGGCCTCCCTGCCACTATGCGCACCTGGTGGTTCTCAGAAATCTGTAACACAACGTTGTTGTCGAGTACATACAGGGAATTATCCATTGGGTTCACGGCCAGATCCGTGGGCCATTCGAGACGGACCTTAATGGTAAAAAAGCACAAGGACATTGTTACAGTGAGATCTTTTTTTCAGTGTATGATTGATATAAATCAATCTCAAGTGAGGATTTTTCAACATGGATTAAAGGGAGAAAGGGTAGAATAAATACAACTAATGGTTACTGCTTGGAATGATGGCACTCTTCGGATTGACTGAGCTTGGACCCGAGAGCAGACACCTGAGACTGGGAATTTGGTTGGCTAAGTACTGTAAGATCAATCAGTCAAACAAAACGACAGTCCTTTTACTAAATGATTCATAGATTCATAGATACATTAGGTTGGAAAGGACCTACAAGATCATCTAGTCCAACCATCCTCCTATCACTATCCCTACCCAACTACTAAATCAAATCCCTTAGCACCTCATCTAAACGCTTCTTGAACAGCGCTAGGGATGGTGCCTCAACCACCTCCCTAGGCAGGCCATCCCAGTGCCTGACTACTCTTTCAGAGAAAAAATGTTTCCTCAAATCTAATCTAAATCTTCCCCGGCGCAACTTCTGGCCATTCCCTCTCATCCTGTCATTATTTATCAGGGAGAAGATTCTCCAGGCAAGTGGTCCAGGCCCTACTGATAAGTGACAAAGAGAAATGCAGAAAACTGACAGCTTTGTCTGCATGTGTACATCCAAGTTCTAACCACCCATTTTGTGCTTGGTACTGCAAAAATGCAAAATAACAAATCACTTTGAAATGTGGGCTACTTTGTAGAATTTGCACTTTGTAGAATGGAATACTTGTGTAAGAGATGCTTTATTTTTTATGTGTAGGAGCCAATCAGTTACTTTTTTTTTTTTCTATCTTAATGGTGCCTATTCCCCATTGCAGACATTGCAGAGTGGAACTGGAAATGAACAACTTTAAAGAATGCTCTTGGTCACCTCCAGGAAGACTTTTAAATAGATTTTCAATGAGTTGCAAACGAACAGCTGTTCCAGTTGCTCACTGACTTTCAGTCAGTCAGGCAACTCCAAGTCGGAACAGGTGGATTTGATGTCTACTGGTTAACTGAGAAATTGGCCACTTTGTGCCATTCTCCCAACATCTCTTTGTAATTTTTTTTTTTCTTGTATGAAATGGAATGATGTGCTGTGACTCTGGTCATTTCTTTGCTGCAGATCTTCCCCTTCCATCTTTCTGGTTGTTGTACATTCCTGGTTGCCTGAAGTGACTAAATTCACTTATTAGGGGTATTTTGTGTCCAAAAAGGTAGCAGTCTTAGTGGAAGGAGGAGACAGGAGTAGGTTCAAGCCTAGTGCACCATCCCTCATTGTGACTTCATTCAAAACCAAGAGCAAGAAGAGGCCAAGAGTCACACAAAAGATTCATACTTTTAAAACTGAACATCTCCATTACAGCCATGCTTTACTTTTGATGCTCATATTTGCAATTAAATCCTTTTTCAACTTTTTTATTTTTATTTTTATTTTTAAAGTATCACTTGCAAGGTGTTCAGTTAATTATGCCTCCTAATGTCTAGGCTTGTGAAGCTCAGCTTTGTGGCTAAGCAGTGTGCTAAGATCTGCCTGGTCTGATTGTTCACAGAATCACAGAACTGTAGGGGTTGGAAGGGACCTCTAAAGATCATTGAGCCCAATCCCCCCGCCAAAGCAGCTCCCAGCCCAGGTTGCACAGGCAGGCGTCCAGGTGGGTCCTGTACATCTCCAGAGAAGGAGACTCCACCACCTCTCTGTAACAGCTCCAGTGCTCCGTCACTGCACTGTGAAGAAGTTCCCACACACATTTGTGCTGAACTTCCTATGCTTCAGTTTGAGGCCATTTCCCCTTGTCCTATCACCACACACTGCTGAGAAGAGTCCAGCCTCGTCCCTTTGCCTCCTGCTACTTAGATATTTATTGACATGGATCAGATCCACTCTGAGTCTTCTTTTTCAAGAAGGAACAGACCCAGGTCTCTCAGCCTTTCCTCATAAGGGACGTGTTCCACACCGTTTATTATCTTTGCAGCCCTGCACTGGACTCTTTCCTAAACAAGGCTTTGTGTTGTGTTGATTATTCCTTTCTTTATTAATTTTTCCTTCATTAATCTTGCCTTTGGTATGTCTTTCTAGAACATGACTGGTTAATCTGTCCATGCCAGTACACGTTTATCTGAGAATAGCTCATGTCATTTTATGACAGAAAAGAAAGAGGCTTTAGCTGATACATTTTAGCTCATCTTAGAAATGTTTAAATATGACATTGGTAGGCATATAAACCACACAACTTGCCCGAAAATAATTTTTAAACCTTGAATCTACCATGGTCTTGAGGTAACCGCCCCTGAAATTCAGATGAAGTATCAGCAAGATGAGAAATATACTATAAAAATGGCCTTTAACCAGCAAAATTTACTCCTGTAGAAGGCACCAGAGCTTTTAAACACATAATTTCAGCTTGTTCATAAATTGTGGACAGTGGGAAACAGTTGCAAAGAATCAAGAATAACCATTTCAAATTAGAAGGAAAAACAAGAACAGATTCCATATGGGAGCGTGGAAATTATCTAGGTAGCTACAAAAAGGAAACCCCATTGACAACTATTGTGGCTGAATAACAGTACTTAGCCCTCCAGCTATGATCTGTATTTTCATAAGAGATGGTAACATTCCTCTAGCCAGGCAAACCACGAGTGGCTCAAAAGTTTCAAAGGACAGCATCTCGAAACAGGCACGATTTGACAGGTTGGCCAGTGCTCTGCAAAACTGAGCACTGGGCCGTAACAGACTTCTCTTCTGCATTACCCAAAAGTAAAGCAATCATCAAACTGAGATTTCCTTTCTCTCTCTTCTTTTCCCCTCCACCTTTAAGCAGCAGGACTTAAAGCCCAGCATGATGGTAGCTGCAACCAATTTGCAATATGATGCAATTCAAGATTCTTGTTTTCCCGCTGTTGCTAATTTTGGCACCGCAGCCTCTGATCAGCATTTCCTAGATGTTAATTTGTTTCAGGACTAAAATTGTGCTGGGACAAATCAGAATGGGAGGAAGTAATGTAAAAAAACAATGGTTTGCTAAGTTGTTATAACAGAGCAAGGCATATCCCCACTAAAATGAGTGCAGTTGCCTGGTCTTTTTAATTTAAAACAACTAGCTTCTCAAGAAATGAGCCTAATGAAACTTGCTTTCCCAGGAATCTGTGTCTCACAGCTGTGAAAGAAGTCTTAAAGTTTTTCTTACTCTCCAGAAATACTCTGAGTTCACTCAGTTAGGTCTTCTTTCCGTCTTTATAGGCTCTTCCTTTTTGACCCAGTAATTTTCATACTACAAAATACATAGGGATTTAGTTCTCCTTACTTCTTTACCTCTTTGTCAAACTTGTGGAGAGACACGCAGACAAGGTGAAAGCATAGGATTCTTTTCAGCAGAAAACCAAACAAAAAAGTTGTCTCACCTGAGAAATGTCCATGACAGAGTCACAGCTGAGAGGCCGAGCAGATGTCAAGTCATTGGAGCCCAACACTGTTGAGATGATGCCATTCTGATCGATACGCCTGATCATAGTGCCATCTACAAAGTAAATTAGTCCAAATTTGTCCACGGTGATGCCTAGGAAAGAAAAAAGTCAGTCAGTAAGAGAGGAACAGCCAACTGAAAATATATGATGAGTGGAAGATGGTGTCTGGTCTGATCTATGAAAAGGTAAGAATGCAGGTTTGGCTGGAATCAGTATACTTTCTGGCATTCAAAAAGGATGAATTGAATACATGGGAATCCTGGCTGGTAACTCTGAACAGTACCATTACACTGAAGGCCCCTTCAACCATTACTGGCATATAATGAAGTTAGAAATCCCTGGAAAACATGGAAGAAGGCATGGCATCCAGCAAACCCCTGAAAAGAAAAGGTTTTCTAATAGTTATGTGTCCTATAAGTTCAGAAACACGATGCCTTGCTCGTAGTATGAAAACTAAGCCATACACATGAATATGTTACCCTGGTGAATGCTTCAGAGACTGTGATAAGAACACCCATGAAAGATCCGTCAGGTCAAATGCCAGATGAGTAACTGTGGATGAGTTTCTCCTGGCATAATCCCACCAATCTGCAGTAACTCACCTGTTTCTGAATGTGGCTAGGTGATTTATATCACTGCTCAAACCCCCTCTTCAGACACGCTCCTATCACTGGATCTGAAGTCTGTCAACAGCAGTTACAGACTGCTGATTCCTGTTTCCTTCCCTAAAGATATGTGCTATTTCCCTTCCCCTTAGGCATCATTTCTCAAGTACTTGTTATGTTAGCACAACCTCTTTTAATCCTCTTTATCCCAGGCAAGCTATACTCTGCATCTTTCATCAGAGGATTTCATGGTGCTTTACACTTACTAATTAGACCTCATAGCAGTCTGTGAGTGTGATCATCTTAATTTTACGTATCAGGAAAATAAGAGTTAAAGCAATTTTCACAAGGTCATAGAGAGTATTCAAGACTAAAGCAGGAATAAGAAGTTAAGAGCCCCATTCACCTCTCCTTTATGCCAGTATAAATTAAAAATAACTCCGTGGATACTAATAGAATCATTCATTTCATCTATCCCACAGCAGCAGAATGCTGCATGGCATAATGTTTGAGTAGCTCCAAACTCCCAAAGAATGCAAAGGAATGGTAATGTAGAAGAATGCAAAACCTTGCAATGTTTTTTCCCATCCAAATGAATATTCTGCTTGGAATATATGAATATCAGGATCCTTCTGCTTGCTTTCTATCACTAGCAGAGTAACAATCACTTGGCAAAAAATTGACACCTGCATTGTGCATACAAGCAAGTCTCTGGAGCTCATACAATCAGCAGAGGGAAATACCTATTTCTAGGGTGCAATGCATATCATCCTAAAGCAGATGTCTGTATGAGATGATATGAATCCTTCTAGAAGCACTTTTTTCCTTCCCACTTACTATGAAAGTAGACTACAGCAAATGTTTCAAATGCTGCAAATAAGGGACATGGTTTAGTGGGCATGGTGGTGGTGGGTTGATGACCGGCCTAAAACTCAGTGGTCTTTTCCAAGCTTTATGATCCTATGATCTTCAAAGGAAACATTTGTCTGCAGACAGATAAAGTTAGTGACACGAATCCTCTCCGTGATGTTTTTTTGTCTGTCATCATGGTGACTGATATGATGGAAAATCTGCTCCAGACAGAAAGCCTTCAGAAAGCTTCTGAGAAGCGACCAGATCTTGTGTTCCTCCAAACTGCTGTTTTACAGCCAGATCTCCTTCGAAACATTTACCCTCAGACTTTCATCCACTGTGAGGTATGCTGTGAAGTACACATGCAGCAGTTCACAGATTAAAAGTTTTTGCCCTTCATGCAGCAGGGACTAATCCCCTGATTGCTTTGGAAATTAAAATCATGGCCTTCATCCAGCACTGTAACTGTTGCATGGGCTGGGAGCCATGGAGGTGGATGGTAAGTGGAAAAATGTATCATATTTGGTCCTACAGAAATCTACAGAGGAAATGAAATGACACAGAAGATAATCTAGCCTGGAAGTAATGGCAAGAAAACCTTGTTGTTTGAGGGAAAGAACAAACTTTTCCATTTAGCTGAGGCACTAAGAAAGAATTCAAATAAGACTACAACCTGTTGAGTCAAAGTCAGTTAGGAGTCAAGACACCGACGCTGCAGACCATTGAGCTGAATGGGAGCTGTGTATTTTTGCTGGGAGGTAAAAACTGCATTTTCCTTTAGTCCTTCACAGCATCTCCCTGCCTGAAGGGCATCACTCTGACCTGGATTGGATATCTGACCACCAGAGCAGTGAGGTTTCAGAACAGCCTCTAGGGTGATAAGGAAAAAAAATTACTTGCTTCTTTTAAGATCAAGTTCATTAATTTTGGAGGGGATTACATGGCAGGATTTCTGAGATAATGGATGACAAGACTAAATGACCCAAAAGATTGCTTCTAGTCCTACATTCCAATACCTGTGTTTAACTTATGCTGCTTTCACAGCAGGACCATGAAACAAGAGGCTCAGAGAGGAGTGGCAAGAACTTTTTGTACATCTTAATGCTACAGGAGAAGCCACAGCAGTGGTACCACTTCTTGCTGATACGTAATATCATGGAAGTATAGAATGGTTTGGGTTGGAAGGGACATCAAAGACCACCTAGCTCCATCCCCCTGCAGTGGGCAGGGCTGCCAACCACTAAAATCAGATGGTCTTGAACACCTCCCTCCAGCTGAACACCTCAGCACATCAGTTGTATCTTAGCACTTTGTCAAAAGCTGCAGGGAGATCTGGAGGGATACGAATCAATATTCACTTGCATCCATGGCTTGAAGGAAGTTGTCTTTACCTGTCATGACATGTGTCAACATCGTGCCCTGGCTGACACCCTGCTCAGCATGCCATCCAGGATGCTGGCACATGTCACCTGTCACTGGCATCTGCTGCCAAAGGTGATCGCTCCTCTAATTATTTTGCCCACCGAATGGCAATTTCTTTAATGTTTGCTGGTGTTTGTTTGACAACCAGCAATAGAACTGAGCTCTTTAAGCAGTGTGGTAGACCAGCTTTTACAGAGGAGTGCTTAGCTGCTCTTCATTGTCTTTTGTCAAGCACGAGGGATCTGGGAACCCTTTCTAGCTTCACAACCAGCACTTTTCAGGGCTCCTGTCCATTACTCTGCACGACAGGTCAAAAGGCAGCGAAGGGTGGCAGGCTGGATAATGTGATTTTAAATGAGGCAGAATTTTCTCTCCTAGTGAGTTCCGTGTGGATTGGATTGAACTTATCAGCAGTGTGTGCTGACAGTGGCTCCTGTGCTCAGTGCCGAGCCCCGATGGCTGTTCTGATTAACCAGTTACAGCAATAACGACCTGTGTGCACCTTGGCTCGGAAGCCAGCTCTGATTGCTTGATACAGCACAACTTTATTCTGCATTCCAGCTTAGACAAAGAGTTTGCACACCCGAATAAGTTGAAGAGGGATGGTAAAGTTACCACTTATCATCCTGCTTCGGGGGCAATGGCAGGTGCATACACTCTTAACACAGAGCACACCTCTGCTTATCCCTCCTTCACAGAAACCAGGCAATCTCAGTTACCTTACATTTCCTAGGATGCTCTGCAGGGTAACAAAGTTTTCAGTCTGTCCAAGCTCTGATTGCTGTTTCCACATGTCTCTCACATGGCAACTGCTCCAGTCTTTACCTGCAATGACTGTCTCAGAATGCAATTTAATCCCCAGTCCTGGAGTGCCCAAGGACAGGCCTGATCTGGTGGGTGGCAACCAGCCCATGTCACAGGGTTGGAGCTCGATGATCTTTAAGGTCCCTTCCAACCCAACCCATGCTATGATTCTATGATTGATTCTAATTGCAAAGAGGAGCCCGGCTCTCCTACAGGCAAGTCTTTGGACTTGCAGAGAGAAAGAAGCATCCTATGGTTTCTTTGAAACAGATTGGAGAGGTCAGACCACACTTTTTGATAGGAATTTCTGTTTCCTTTCTGATGATGGCACAGTTCCAGTGCTGGGTAATGGGCACAGAAAATGGGTAATTTGCATGTTACGCATGAAAAGCCAAAGGCCTTGGGTGGCTTTGACAGAAGGCTCCTTTTCAGGTTTCCATAGTAACATAAGGGAATTGAAGATTTGCAACGTACGGCTCGAAGTTCAGTCTCACAGTTACTAAGAGAAAACATCTGCTGCCACAAACCAGGTGGTGTTGCAGACCCACATTCTGATCTTTAGGTTATGAAATACATGCGTTAAGAAATCACATTGGTTCAGTTGGTGGTAGGTGGGTGGTTGGATGAGATGATCTTCGAAGTGTCTTCCAAGCTTAATGATTCTACTTAATGAATTTTCTATGATTCCTCTTAGGCAGCCAGAGATCCCATAAGAAACCAGGGCTTGGAGCATCACGTGTATCACACCAGCCAGTCGTGCTGATGGAAAGTTGTGACGTGATGACATTTGCTTGAAATGTCAGGACCTTGTAGTGTGAGGAGGTGACAGCACAACGTCCCACTGCAAACAGCTGCTGGAACACAGGGAGTTTGTTCTAAAAATGAACCACTAAAAGGGACTGAGTTGCACTTCTAGCTCTACTTAGGGAAAAAAAAAAAGGGTGGGGAGAGCCCTTTTAAGTGAAAAAAATAGGTGCTAAAGGAATACAGATTTGGAGCTTTCTTGTCAGGCTGGATGCTGAATGACTGGGTGATAAAATGGCAGATGAAAATCAATGTCAGTAAGTACAGAGGAATTCACAGGGGAAGGAGTAAGTCTAACTACCCATACGCAATGACAGGCAGTAGAACAGCTCAGAGAAGTAAAGATTTTGGATTTCCTGAGAAAAGTTTTTTGCAAAGATCAGCTTGGTGCTCTGCAGTGGTCAAGAAAGGAGCTAAAAGATAGGAATGGTTGAGGAAAGGCAGAAAGAACAGAAAAAACTGTCCTGGTTGCAAAAAAGAACACATTTCTATATCATGGCTAAACAAATTCTGGAAATTAACAGCACAAGACATCCTCCAGAGGAAAAATGTAGGTGTTCAGGGAGATCTCTCAGCAAACTGCTGATGACATCTAAGCACAGGTCCAGGAGCAACTTCTTTTGGAAGTCCAGATGAGAGCCTGGGTTGTTAGTGGGGCAGCGTAACTCCGTCGTTGCCCCTTTCCCTGTGTGTGTCTTCTGGCCAAGTTTAGAGAAGATATTTTGTTCAGTCAGCCTCTGGTCTTCCTTGAAATGCTCATTTAATTCCTATTTGACAAAATCTGAACAGATTGTGGAGGGCTCAGTTTCTTCTTATGATACTGTCAAACTCCAGAACGCTTAGCGAACCTCTGAGATTTTGTTTACACATTCGGCAGGACACAGTGAAGGAAGCAATCTGTCCCAAATTAATTACTTCATTCTGCATTGTTTTTGCAGTGCTAAATGAATGAGATCCCCACCCCCCAGCCCTGTCCCTTCTGAAACCATCTTCCAATCATGTCAGACTTGTCACGGCAATCTCTCTTAATTGCAGGCTCCTTGGTAATTTCACTGCCACATTTTTCTCAAGGAGAACCACTGGTGAGTACTCAGATGAAAACAAATGCTCTGACAAGCTGGAGTTTTAATTCTTCTTTAGATGGCTTGTAAAAGAGGATTGTTATTAGCAGATGATAATTAAAAAGTGGTAACACTTGAATTTGCAAGGATATATTGAAATCCACCAGCACGTGAAAGGGCCAGTGGGCCCTGTGGCAAACCATAGAACCAGAATGGTTTGGGTTGGAAGGGACCTTTATGATCATCTCATTTCAATTCCCCTGCTCTAGGCAGGGACACCTCCCTCTAGACCAGGCTGCTCATAGCCTTATCCAGCCTGGCCTTGAGTGCTTCTAGGATGGAGGCATTCACAACCTCACTGGGCAACGTGTCTAAATGACTGGGAGCATCACAGCTATGACAAATACCCTGACCAAACAACTGCCACCACTATTTCATCTGTCAATCCACCTGTCCCGTCGATCTAGCTGTGCTATTAATTTCCAGAACTTGTTTAGCCGTGGTATGGAAAAGTGGGTTTTTTTGCAACAAGTTTCTTTCCACTAAAGGAAGGGCCAGAAGATCTACCTAGATCCGATGCTTGACTGGTCCACAAAGTTAAAGGTAGATCCGAAAGACCCATAGAAGTGATGGCTGCCCCATCCCAGGGCACAATCAAGGTCAGGCTGGATGGGGCTCTGAGCACCTGACGGAGCTGTGGGTGCCCCTGTTCACTGCAGGGGAGATGGAACAGATGACCTTTAGAGCTTGCATCCTACCCAAAAGATTCTTCTGTGATTCAGTTCTATGAATTTGATACCCCATGGCAAATACATCAGTTTTTATGAATTACTGTTTTTCATCTAACAGGATTCCATTCTTTCAGCATTTTTCAGCAAGCTGCAAGTACCAGTTAATTAAAAGCTCATTAATTAAAACATCATGAAAGTGAACAAGCTGCAAAGATGTCTTTAAAATACATAGTAATTATCTTTGGTTAAAAAATAACTTCAGCCTTAAAAAGTCCCATGAATACTAGTGATTCTTAAAGAGCTGAACTCTCCAAATCCTGCCCTGCTGATATTTCTATAGCTACAGAATCATTTCCTCACATACTCTGGTCTTTCACTTCCTTTGCCGAGAGAGGGGAGCAGAGGGTAACCTGAGGAATACTGCTTACTTGTACAAGAAGTCACTTTTATATTGAACTAATCTTCAATACCTTCACACCAAGGAAGAGGACTTGCAGGTTTTTTCTGCTAGGATGCACTGCAGTGAAGGTATAAACAATGCTGACATTACACTGTCAGTGCGAGTTTTCACTGTTAATCATTTATTGAGGTGAATGGGAAGTGAGTCACACCTGCCAAGGCTACTTGTCTCAGCAGGCTTTGCAAACCTGGGCTAGAACCAGATCAGAGAACAGTGTTTGCAAACTTCCCATTGGAGGTGTGGGCTCTCTGTATTATTATTTTCTTGTTGTCATTTTCCTTCGTGTCATTTCCTCTTGCACTCTCAATTTACTTCTGTTCCATGAAATTTCAGAGCTATGCATGCATTCTGCTGCTGTGTGACTGAGGTGGAAGAAGGGCCTCCTGAGTGCCTGAATTGCAAGAAGGATTTCAGTGCTGAAAGCTTTGAACTCCACAGCTCTGTTTCCCACAGCGAATGCAGAAACGTAATGCAGCTAAACCTTGCAACCTCCACCAGTGTAGGGAAATGAGTAATATTCCTCTTATCTTGTACAAGGGAGAATGGAGGTCCAACTAAAGTTGTTTTATTTTGCACTGGTTAAACATCAAAGTGGTGCAGAAAATTGGATTACAGATCTCTGGATTCCCTGATCTCATGACTCATCTGTCAGACTGTCAGCATCTCTGTGCCCAAGTCACTTCATTTTCTTTTCACTCATTTCAGTGAGACAATTTCTACTTTGCAACCTGCTCGCAGGTAGTTCCCTTTCTGTGCCTCTGACAATACTTCATCTCAGTATCATGGTCACATCATGGGAGTCTGGATTGCCTGGAATCCATTCTGGGCCCTTTGAATATTCCTAGAGGAGCAATTTGGCCTTCAGTGCTCTTTGACACAGAGAACATCTTCCAAGGCAATTTCTTCTGCATCCTGCCAGGAAATAGCTTGCCCAAATGTAACAGAAAATATCACGAATGGAGATGATACAAAAGGTCACTAAATCACTTTGGTTTTTTTTGAATTTAGTAACAATAATGTCATCTCTATGTCAAGAAAAATAACTCCCCAAGAAATCCAGTCAAAAAGAGAAACAGCATCTCAGCTGCCTTCCTCTTGCCTGCTCTTTGTGAAATAAATTGTTAAAGGACCCCCGAGATTTGCTGAGAAGCTGCTTGGATGGGCTTGGAAATTGATGTGGTAAGGAAGGAGGGAGCTCCCACTCCCGTGTGAAAGGGGAAAAGAAACCTGCAGCACAGTGATGTCCAAGCTGAGAGCCTATAAGTAACTCTCCTCAATCCTAACACCTGGGCAAGAAGAGCAGGTAAAAATGCCACATTTCTTAAAGCATTCCCACACAGGGGTCCATCTCTCCTCACAAACACTGCAGAAGCTGTGTGTACCAGCAGCATCTTCCACCCCATTTTTGCACTCTGTATGTGTTTGGTTTTGGGTTTTTTTTTTTTTCAGAGGAGCTGTGGACAGCTGGGTGGGACGACGTCCTCCATCTGCAGGGCTTGTTACCTTGAGATTGCCAGACTGAAGTCTTGGCTATGCACAGAGCTGCATATGTTTGGCTAGACCTGTTTTGTACAATTTAGTTCACAGCCATGAAGGATGTGTGATGCTTTTATTCTGATTTGACTGTGCTTTTATCAAATATAAGCAAGCTAATCATGAGCCAGGTGAAGGCATACTGAACTACATCATTCTTACATTAAAATTAGCACCTACTCTATATTAGATAGAAGATAGATACCATGATACATAATGTGGATGCATAAACCTGAGTTTTATGTACCTCTGAGCTGCCTTCAGCTTTTGTTAGGATTTTATATACAGCAATACTTATAGAGCTTATTTTTTATGTCAAGAAAACCTCAATGAGCTGAACATAAGTGAATCTTACCCAGTTTGGTAAGGACCAAACACTGCTATTTGATAAGGAGGAGGAATAGCTATAGCAGGCATAAAATTGATGGGTGGTTTTATTCTATTGCCCTTTGCACATTTGCCCATTGCTACTTGCTTCTGGTTTGGCACTAATCCCAGCTGCTCAACAGTGACTGGCTGGGAGCAAGACGTACCCTTTTATTTCCAAAGGCAAGCCCTTAGCACGTGTTATAGGATTGGTTTGAGATCGCCTGCGAAATCCTAGGGCATTTTCTCCAGCATTACAAGACAATTCCCTTTCAGAAAGATACCCTAAAAAACCTGTGGAGAAGAAGTAGTCTCACCCCTGGGATTTGTAAGGGTAGCGTCGGTGCCTTTGCCTCCATCTCCGCAGCGGGTATCATCAAATGGGAGGCACTGGTCTCCAGTTCCAGCCAAGACCTCTGAATTCTTCACAATGTCCTTCACCGAGGTGGTTGATTTGATTTTGTAGATACGTCGGCTGTTGGTGTCAGAGAGGTAGATGGAGCCAGTGATTGGATCTGTGGTCAAGTAATACTTATGAGCTGGGCTGTGGCTGAAAAAGAAGGGCACGATGTTATTATTTTTCGGGATGATTCGCTTCCTTATGTCTACGATCAGTACAAGCACTTCAGAGAATAAAAATGCACAGGGTGGACAAACTGGGAAAGGGAAGCAGTGCTGTATTTGAAAATCTTAGCATAGGTGCGTTAACGAGCCCAATCTGTGACCAGTTGCTGGAAGGGCAACTGAAAGGCACTGAAAAGGACAGGGCTTGCTGAATGAAGACAAATGCATGCCAGGAACTATTACAGATTGAGTTCCAGTGCTTGGAATTGCTTTATTTAATGTAGCCCTGAAAATGGTGTTAGTGCAGTGCCAGACAGTGAAGGGAAGACCACACTAGAAAAAAGTGAAAAATAAATGTATCTGCCCTCACAAGGAAGAACCCCAGACAAAATCCCAAATGGAGACCTAAAATTAAAGCACTCGAAGATGTAATTGTGAAGATCTCCGCACTGGGCTCAGCTGGTGTTCCTGCATATAGATCCCACTGACTTCAGCAAAGACCCTAGAGTCCTGTCCTGTCCTTGTGGAGATAAGAGGCTTGTCACCACTGAATTCAGCTGGGCCTCAGTGAAGGGAGAAACCAAATGACCTTTAGGTCATCATGCTTTGCCCTAAATAACAACATGAACTAGACGGGCTGAGCAATCTGAACACCAGAGCTTTGTTAAATAAGAAAGGGTGGCTATGAAAATGGGGTGAGCAGACAAAAGGATAACATTTTTAGCTCCACAGTCACAACATTAAATGAACCCAAGACTGAAAAAATAGATAATATCACTGGAAGTTTTCAAGATTGGGTTGGATGAGGACATGGGCAACCTGATCGGGTGCCTGATCTAGAGGTTAGCAACCCTGCCTGCAGCACTGGAGCTGGAACTCAAAGAGCTTTGAGGCCCCTTCTAACTCAAGCCATTCTATGACAAACCAGTATCTGCATTAAGGAAAGTACCTGATGGAGCTGGCTAGAAGCAACAACCAGATTAATTTACACACAATTTAAACAATTTTAAGAAACTGCTTTTGAAGAATTCTGTCTATTGCTTGGCAAGACTTTATTTTCTTAAAATTAAATACATACTATCAGGGGTTATTGAACTGCATTTGTTCGAAGCCTGAAAACGCCTCCATCCTTCTAAGGGTGTAAGTAAGTAGGCTAAGTAATAGCTGGAAGAAGTACAAAAAAGTCTCCCCTTTTCTCCAGAACTCCTCAAAAATGCCCAAACTCATCAGTTAACTAGAATTCCTAATAAATGTACAGGTTCAGAGTTGTGCTCTTGTGGAATGTTCCAGGAGAAGCTTGTTAGAAAGCTAAGTGTCAATCACAGTTGACTCTGTACCTCACATTAAGAAATTTCCTCTCTCCTTCAACCTTTACATTAGGTAAATTAACCCCTCTTCAGGCATGTAAAAATTACTGAATTATTGTCAGGTTTAAGAAGGCATTCTTCATTCAAATTACTTAGTACTTGGGGAAGAAAAGCGCCTTTCTGATTTATTCTAGAATATCTCCTGTGATTTAGCTTATTAAAGTCTGAACAGATTCCATCTCCACAAATGACACTGATTCTTGCTAAATAAAATGCTTTGACCTTCAAGACAGCTCCAGCCTGACAGTTCAGTCTCCATCAGTATTCCCTCCCAATGACAGCAGGCTGGTAGGGTGTTATTTCATTTACCTCCGTGTCACTCACACTAAGCAAGTGGCTTCGGCCCTGGTGGAGGATGTTCCCAATGGGAATCCATCATTTCTTTTGATTGGGGCCTTGCATTGTTCACTGGCTGTCCCAACAAAGCTCAGCTGAACGTCAGTCAGCTTTTGTGTTGTTCATAATCTTTATTTTGTATGGGAGGTGGACAAGAGGAGGAGATTTTTAATGGCACCTTGCAATTCTTTATCATCTTCGCCTGGAAAGCATAGATAGCTCTCACTGAGTCTTACAGCAGGCAATCTGCAGATAGGTGAAATTAAACAACTTTTCCTTTACATGGTCAAGCTTCTCAACTTACACGGTCTAATAACAGGACAAGGGGGAATGGCTTTATACTAGAAGAAGGGAAATTTAGGTTGGATGCCGGGGAAAAAATATTTACTCGGAGGGCAGTGAGGCCCTGGCACTGCTGCCCACAGAGCTGTGGGTGCCTCATCTCTGGAGGTGCTCAAGTCCAGGTTGGATGAGGCCCTGGAGCTGGTGGGGGGCAACCAGCCCACAGCAGATCTCCACAGGTCCCTTCCAACTTCTGTGATTCTGTGAAACCATCTTTTCAGCTGTGTGAACAATAGGAAGCACTAGCTCATTTTTATCAGCTACATTGGTGTTTACAGGCAAGGCTCATCGTGGACTCCTGAGGACTGCTCCATGCACGGTGCTGTTTGACGTAGGAAGGCTCCCTTGGATGGCTTATACAATGGAGTGCCATGGAGGAGGGATGCTAAAATACAGACTGTTACAAATGAACAAGCTGTAATTTACCCCACTGGTTTGGGCCAACAGTTTTCACTACAGGGAAGGAGTCACGTTCTGACTTTGCATGAATTGCATAATATCCTACACTGGAGATTTTGTGGAACACTTTGAGATCCTTCAAATCTCATCAAAGGATGAGAGGTGCTGAATAAACCTAATGTAAAAATACTGTAAAAAAAAAATCAAAACAAAAAACCTGTAAAAGTTCCCAACCTGCTTTTCTTCGTCTGTGACAATGCATGAGCACCAGAGCCAGGAATCTGCTGGCCTTGCTTTTTATTGAAAGTCACAATTAATAGGAAAATCTGAGTGGCAAATTGGACTGAACTGAGCAACAACTGAAATAAATCTGCCTGGGGCAAAGCAGAGATTTTTGTCTTTTCCTTTCATCCTCTCTCATTGCTCAGTTAGATAAAGGAGCAAAACAAAAGACAAGATTTTTCGCTATTCAAAAGACAATCAGTTACAGTATTTGTAGTCTTAAGAGTATTTATCCCCCATACTGAGACTGCCACATCTAGGAATGGGCTGAGGGGAAAGAGTTGATTTCCAATTCAGATTGTTCCCCGTGCTATTGAGATTTTTTCAGAAGAAACTTCGAGCACTGTATTGATAGCTTAATTCCCTGAAGCAATAAAGCCGAGTTGATAGGATGGGGTGGGCTGATCCCTACCAAATCCAGACTGGTTAGTGGGTAATAGCAAGCACAGTGATGTAGTCACTGGCAATTAGGACATAAGCACTTAGCACTACGAAGTGAAAAGAAGGTGATATGGCTTCCCAATATGCTTGATGTGCTGTGAGAGCATATGGAAATCTCTCAAGTTCACAGCAATCCCAGTTGGTTGGGGCTGCATATAGGCTCCCTCTTGTCCACTTGCTTTATTTGCTTCTCATTATTAGGACAGGATAGTGCCAACGCTCTCTGGGGAGCTCTCAGGTAGCTCATGAGATTCAAAGGGATAAGAACACTGGGTGGATAGGCAGACACACTGCACTCATCTCGACTGTTTCTGTAGTGCTACCATAGATGCACAGGCTGTCATTACTCCCTTGGGCAAAGAGGCCATGTTTTGGAGGAGCCTGAGGAGGGGACCTCGTGCTGCAGTCAGGCTCTGAGGAACAACGTTGGGAAAAGGGAGATGGTCCCTGATTTCAGTAGGTTATGTATGATAAGCAGTCTGCATCTTCTAGCTCACTGACTTCTGTTCAAAGCCATCCCATCTGAGCTTTAGATGTCTACGAGGCAGACGCTTACATATAAAGTGGCTGCCTTTATGTCAGTAGAGAAACCATCCCTGAAAACTTTCTATGCCAGCTGCCCTCTTTCCCTCTGAGCCCCGCTGGCCACATGCATTTGCTGGTGACTAAAGAACAACTGAATTCCTGAAGTCAAGGATTTTTGTTCCGTGGGGCTGTTTCCATGGCTCCATGCTCAGCACCCTGCAGCTCACAAACAGAGGATTTGATTACAGCCTGTGTGAGGTACTGGGCTTTTTTTCTCCCTGGGTGACATTCAATAGATTAGCACATAAGGAGGCCACACAGCGCAGTGAGCTGAATTTACACTTGGCCTTTTAGTGTTTTCAGTTGGTGTGCAATGCCCAAAGCTCTTTTAGTGTCACAGACTGGATAATAAAACTTCATAGCGATGCCATAAGCCAACCCACAAACTGCAAAGGACTTTTGATCTGATCCTAGGGCAGTTTTCTCAGACATCTCTTTTTGCAACTAATTGTGGCAATTGTCTCTCTGAGGTCTGAATGGAAAGAAGAATGGAGGAATATGTCTATGTGTGGACACTTTCTGCATATTTGCTAGACAGAAATGCTTCACTGCCCTCCATGTTCCTGCAGAGAAAAGATAACAATAATAAACAGCAAATTATTATTGCCATGCTTGGAAAAAATCATTAGCTTCTATTGGCCCCATCAAGACAGGTCCATACACACACACATATGGGAGTAAGTTCATATTCATCTATCACCAAATGACAGATGAGTGTAAAATTGGGAGGGATCACTATTTGGTGATACTTTTTGGGTTAGCTGACATTTCCATGTTGGCCCACAGCCTTTTTGGCTGTTACAACAGAGTTGGATCTTAGCAACCCATGCTGTGTTGTAGAGCTAAGCCTCTTAGATGGTAGCTGTGGAGCCTTTAGAGAGCAAGATCACAGCAGGTGACATAACTGGGAGGAAATCTTTTTTTTTCCTCTGAAATGAGGAAATTTTTGCATATGGACTGCAGCCTTTTTGAACCACTGAGATTCACAGAAGTGAATCTCACTCTCTGCAGCTACTGCCTGCCAATGATGTCAAGCTTAGGACCTTATGGAGCTCAGAGCAACTGCAGCTGCAGCTAAGACTACACCCGCTCGTTTTGCGGTGGCTCGGGAATGAAGAGGCTTCCTAACAAGAAATGTTTGAGGAAGATGACATGGAACAGCTGCTAACACGCACGGATGACTCTCTTAATGCAGTCTCAGATGGCAATATTTGACCTAGAGCTCCTCCTCTCCTCCACCCTTACCAGTCACCTTTGGACTGCACTGGAGTGGGAATGTCTTCTTCTCTTTTCATTTAATTTCTTATTTTCTAGGAATTGCCTGAAGTAAAGCCCTGCCAAATTCATAAAGCTCTGGTGGCATCTGCAGCATCTCTGGCCAGTCCATATATCTTGGCTCAGTTATCGCCTTCATATAGAACGACTCTTCTTGTAACAGCTATTCAGCTGCTGTCCTTCACTGTCTAAACAGGTGCACTTTTGTGGCTATGTATTTCTAGGTCATTAAGGATACAACCTGGCTGTTCCAAAGAGAAATGAGTTTTTCTATTGCCTTCAAATGATGTGAATGAGGAGCTGGGGGCTGGAACTCAGCCTGATGAAGACAGTGCAAAGGTCTTCAGTGCCAGCCTTGCAGCCAAACTCATAGAAGCTCTGGGCCAGTTCATTATAGAGGGGGAGCTCAGTCTTTCATTAATGTTTTGGCAACAAGACAAAAAACCACTTTCTACTCCATTGCATTTCCAGGCATGCAGATAAAATGAACATTTTTGGTTTTGCATAGCCTCTGTAAAGCCAAAGAAACAGCAAAGAAAAAACATGGAGCAAAAAAGAAAAAAAGTTCCCAATCCCAAATGCACATAGAAAACAAAACTCAAAACATCCCAGCTCCACAACCTAGCTTTCTAATTTAGAAAGCATGTGGGGAGAAGGATGGGAAACTTGTCAGAGCCAGAGAAGCCCTTGCAAACACAGACAATGACAGGAGGCTGACACCTTCCTGAACGAAACTGATTGCATCAAACTCACTGCAACTCCAGTGAACCCAAGTGACAAATATTCTTAGTGACAAAGCTCCAATTCAGGAGTTGCTCTTTCATGTTGTTTTCTTGTCATTACTTCCTTTTTTATTGCACTTCTTGGCTAAGGTTCTGAGCTGCACTGCCTCCTTGCTACGCCTCGTGTATTTTCACAAAACGTGAATGCTCTCAACATAGAGCTCTGATTGATGAAGATTTACAAAATCTTACATCCTTAGGTGGGTAGTGCTGAGGTGCATCTGACCTTCCATTTTGTCTAGTCCTCTCCCCAAAACTGAAAAGGAAGACATTCCACCATATGAGAATTATTTTTCCACCAAAGCTTGTCAAGTGACCTGTGTCCTGGAGGTGCCCTCTCTTGGTTAATTCCCATCCACTTTTCTTCCACCCTCCTCATTATAGACCCTCCTCTTGTGTCTATATTTCCTCTGTCTGCAACTACAACAGATCATGCCAAAGTCTGCACGATTCTGCTCCGTGATTAATGGCTCCCCATTCTGATGACTGATCACCTATGCCAGCTTTAATCACAGCAGCTTCATTTCCTATTGAATCATCTGGAAATGGCACTCGTGGCTCACTGTGTAACAACATGCAACAAGACAGGGAGCAGCATAAGAATTCTCCACTGGTTGGCTTACCTATGTCTGAAATCTTTATTTCTGACAGAAGACAGGAAAGCAGGGAATAGAAGAAAGAATGAGGTGTTAGAGGCTCAATTCGAAGCATTATTAGCAGATTGAAAACTTGACAGTAACTGTATCATACAATGCAATAATAAATAAAGATTTAGCTGGAACGACACTGATATATTTTATATTGGATATTACTTGTCAGTGAGCTCACTTATGTATCACTGCATATCACAAAGGAAGTGGGATCTCACCTGCTTGGAGTTATCCACTTAATGTTAAAAGATAGGACCAGGCAGACTTTGTCACACAGAGCTAAATGTATGTGAAAGTAGATATCTGCACAGTTTTTTTTCCCACTAGCACTCAAAGCAATATTTTGTGATTTACAAAGGTAACTTCCCAGTTGCACCATTGTGGGTGGCAGTTCATTGCTGTAACCTCATGAACTCCAGCCCAGAGGACTGAAATAATTCTGAGCTGGACATTTTTCATGGGTCTGGTTACATACCCAGCTGCAGTTATCTGTGACCCATAATGCATTTGCTTTCCTCTCTACAACAGAACACTACACTTAAAAAAAATAAAAGAAACAAAAGAAAAAAAAAAGCCCATAACAGCCCAAATCCAAATAGTGAGGGTGTTAATCTCTACAGAGATGCTGATTTGAGAAGGCACAAGCAAACTCTACTTAGTACAAAAGCAATGGCTTTCCTCCATAGCTTTTAGTCAGCCTGCATCTGAACCCACGTGCTTCATAGCACACCAGAGTGAAGAAACGTTTATTAGATCCAGTAACCTAAGTGTTTGCACAGATGAAGCAGCAATCGTTCCAGCAGATTTAAATCTGGAGTAAATTTAACTTTGTGGCTCTACGCAAAAGTCAGCAAGGCCACTCTGTCAAGGCTCCCAATTTTCTCTTTTCCAATCAGGAAACACTCTGTAAAACCACCACCGGGTCTGGCATTTCCACTGACAATGAAACAGAGATTGGGTTTTCCAAATTGTACTTATGGGAATGAGATATTAATCCCAGCGAGTTGCAATGGGATTTTGGCTCCAAATCGCCTGGGATCTCCTGGAAATCTCACCTTTGGTCATTAAAATAACTTTGTGGCACTGGAAGAATATTATATTCTTTAATGTGGGCCAGCACAGAAGATTTATCCCACCTTCTCATCTTACAGATACGAGAGATACCGTGTATTTTTCTATCACAAAAATGAATTGAATAAATCAGCCTTTTGCCTATTTCCTTGAAAGGTACTCCAGCAGCCCTCTGTAAACATGTCACTGTGGGCTTCCAGATCCTACAACTCCTCATTTTGTCACCTCCATGTGGGCAGAGCAAGGTGCCGACCTTGTGACAGCTGTCTGGATTTTGTTCTCATACACCACAGTCTACAGCTCTATGTGCCAAATTAAGCCTTCAGCAAGGTCTTGTGGGTGTAATGACTGTGGTGTGTTCGTTAATGAAGGACTAAATGGATCTCAGAAAGCAATACTGCTGTAGATCAGTCCTTCTATTTTTCACCTGCAGCCTTGTGGAGCAAATGGTAATACAAAGCAATGGTGCATGGAATCCTGCTGCACTGCTCAGCTGAAATGGGGCCTTCCACGTGGCACTATTTGCAGAAATGGCCTTACTTTTGTCCCCAGAAGACATGATGTTAAAATGGAGTACATCAGGGTTTCTTGCTTTCTGAGATAGTCTCTTTCAGACCAGGTCTTAAGAGCTAAATGGGAGTGTCAACGGTCCTACGATACAAACTTCATATGGAGCTCTCAGGTCAGGTCCTCCAAGTAGAAAAGCCTCATTCAAAAATACTCATCTAACCCCAGTGACATTCCTGGAGTCAGTCTAGCCTGGCCACGTGAAGAGTCCAGAACCATGCTCTGGTGCTCTGAAGTAAATAAGTGTAACTGTTATGGAAATGTTACAGATGAGAAATATTACTACTGAAGTCAATATGAAATTTCAGCTCCAGTCACGATCTATTTAATGTCCTCAGAACTCGTGATAAAACTGTAATGTTCTCTCCCCTTCCTTATTTGTAGTGGTTTCTCTTTAACAGGCCTCCAAAGTTTCTCCTGATATATCGCTTTCCTTTGTTATTTTGAGGTAAAAGGAAATGCTTCAGTTACTCTAAGATGCTCCATCTATATCTTCACCCTGTAACAGCTGTTCAGTTGGAGACTAGAGGGAACCAATATGTTTGTCCCTTAAAAACAACGAGAAAAACCACTGGTTTGTGACTCCCTAGGTGATCATCCTGTCTTAAGTATGAATGATCATCTATCCTGATTAACCTCTATGTACTGTCATCAGTGCTGTGTCCTTCCATGTCTGGGTTATCCTGGAGGCTGGTTGTTAATTTTAAGAATTCCCACTGGCCTATGAGTAGACCGAATGGGAAACATTAACACAGTTTGATTTAGCAGCACGAAACTGTGACAGTATTTTTAGTATGCGATGAACTTGCTAGGCCAAATTTTCTCTGGTGTAAGTCAAAATTAGCATAGTTGCAGAAGAGGCAAATCTGGACAGGTTTATTTATTTTTTTCTTTCCTTCTCTTTCTGTGTTTTCTGTTACAAGTTTTTCTTATTTTCCTTTTGGGTACGTGAGACTGTGCAGGACTTAACTGCACAATTACAACAGCCACATGCAGCACAATGTACCTTAGTTCCAGTATGTTGGTGACATTGCCAGAGGGAAAGATTCTTCGGATGTAGTTGAAATCTCCAACATAAAGACTTCCATCAGATCCACATGTTAGGGCAACAGGAGCCAGGAGTTTGTTCCCATCTGCAAGACCATTGCAACTTGGACAAGAAATGCTACGTCTACGGCCATTGCCCATAATGCTTCCTATTACAGGAGGCTGCTGGGAAATAAACTGGTTTTCCCCGTTTCCTTTATGCAAGATACCTAGAGAGAGAAAAGAGTGATAAAGGAATCAGGAAACTGGATTCACAGGGAGGATACAGTGGCACTGCTGGAAGTGGGAAGGAGGTGTATCGTGATCGCTAGAAGAAGGTCAGCTCATCTGAAGCAAGCCTTTTTTTTTTTACAGCCCCACATTACTTGCAAGGTAAAAGCACACAGGGAGAACAAGACTTTCTATGCTTGTGAATGAAACACTCTTTTCAGCATCTCTTGAATTTTCACCTTCCTTTTCTGTCCCTCTTTTGCCCTGTAATTTGAAGCCTGCCAGGTAAAATAAATAAATAAGTAAATACATACATCACATTGCTCATGAAAAGGTAAGAGACAAGAAAGTCATGGTGCGTGCTCTAGAGAAATGTTTCATCTACAAAGCTCAGAGGAGCTCTGCGTTTGTTCTCTATAAGCACAGTGTGGACTGAATTTAGATATTTTCTCCCATATCACTGCCACCATTCAGAGACAGACTGTGCTTCCATCTTTTGATTGCATTCTGGTCACCTTTCAGGTTTCTCTGCTGCAGTCCTGAGCTTTCTTCAAGGGCTCTGGAACCTTCTATTTTCCCTTATAACCCATGAAGCTTCCCATTTCTGCAAGTCCACTTGCACACTGCAGGATGTGGCTGGGTGGATTTATAACCAGTGGTAGGCACAATGTGAACACACTCACTTGTTTGTTTTAGGATTATTTTCCTTGCTAATCACCTTTTTTAAACATAATACAAAGTTAGAGGCGCCCATATATTTCATGGGCATTATCTGATTCACCACAATCAGCTTCTTTTGGATTCAGACACACAAAATTGCTTCTAAATGCTTCTTAGTGTAGGTTACATAAATAATTTGTTGGTAGAAAAAAAAAAGATAGAGTTCTTACATTGGTCAGGTTTCTCCCTTTCTCTTTTTTAATTGAATTCTTAATGATAAGTAACTGGGACATGACACACCACAGTATTCTTCAGTTATGTGCTACAGCCAACCTACCACTTTGTATGTTGAGGGCATGGTGTTTGTCCAAGGACCATCCTCCAAGTTTGGAAGCATCGATTTCATAACCCTGAAGCACAGCTGTCCTCTTCTCCCACAGGATCAAGTCAGGACAAGACTCGTACTCATAACCCACGGAAACTGTAAGCAAGAGAGAAACAAAAGACCCCCTCCACATCAGTAACCTGAAAATGTACAGTCTGCACACTCAGAATTTCAGCCTAGCTCTACACACAACTGCCTATTTCATTTCTAATGTCATCATCATCACATGGACTTGCAGTGTTTCCCAAAGGCCATCTGCATTTAAAAAGGTTGACGGAGTTGTAGATGTTGGACAAATGTGCTAAATGCTTAAAAGGCACTGTTTTAAAGCCATATCTTACAGCAGTGACTGTTCTAGAATGTAGAGCAATGCCAGATGCCTAAATGGGAGCATTATAATCCTTTTTACCATCTTCAATGCATGTCAGGACTTTGCTGAAAATCACTGCCTTAATTTGAGAGTAAAGACTCAAATGAAGCAACGGGCAATGAACAGATATCAGTTTTAGATGTCAGGTCACTTGTGGTCATTGATAATGTCAAAAAGGTACACAAAAGAACATGGTTTTGTTTGTTACAACGTCTAATCAGAGTCTTTCATAACCCTGCTACACATACTGAACTTATTTAGGAGTAAATTGATGTCAGAAGAAGAAGAATCATGTTTTTGACAGAATGATGATTCCTTTATGATTTTCTCAGAAGTAGCAAGACCCAGTTTTATTGGCCTGCTTTTCTTCTGCCCTACCTTATCTTTCCAGCACTAATGCTGGAACAGAGCAAAACTGTAAGTTCTGCACGAATGAAAAGGAATTACATGGCTAATTTTTTGCCCATAAAAAAAAGTCTAATCTCCAGAGCGGTGTTGAGCTGTAAGTGAACTCAGGATCTCCCAGCAAATACAGCCCTTTGAAAGATCACACAGGGGGAGATGCAGTTCAGGAAATGAAGGCTTGATGTTTTCCACTGTGCTAATGGATGGAGGCATTGAAAACCTGAGAGCTGATGTCCATAGTACCCTGAGGCTACAGAGCTGTGTCATGTGTGCCAGGACCACCTGCTCATTTAGCATCTTAAAGGGCAAATAAACATAGTATTTCAGTACATGCTATAAAGGAACAGTTCTCATTCTGGTATCTGAACTGGGTAAGGTTCAGCAAGTTGTATCACCCGGCCTGCTCAAGACAGCTGAGTTTAGTGACTGAGTACAAGGAATGTACCTTTTCTCCCTCTCAGAAACAAGATGAGCAAGAAACTTATCTTCTGTGAGGCTACGAGGAATCAGAGCACCATCCTTCTGCCAAAAAGAGCTCAATTTATTAAAGATCTCTCCCATCTTGCTAATACCATGGCTTTGCCATCCCGAAAGGGTTGCTCAGCACTCGAGATATTTGACTGTATTTCCTCTGGATGTCCATCAGATAGGAAGGAAAAACTGCAGAGAAGCATCACCTCTATTCACTACACACTCCATCCTTCCCTGCAGCATCACGCATTAGATGCCAGGGAAATTTTCCACTGAGAGAGTGATGAGATGCTGGAGCAGTCTGTGTGGAGAAGTCAAGGATGTCCTGCTCTTGGAGGTGTTCAAGACCAGGTTGGATGGGACCCTGGGCAAAGTGTTCTAGTGTGTGATTTAGTGGTTGGTAGCTCTGCCCATGGCAGGGTTGGAGCTAGATGATCTGTGAGGTCCTTTCCAACCCAAAGCATTCTATGATTCTATGTGGCATGTTGAGCATGCAGAGCCTGTCTGTCCTCTGACACGAAGCTTCTGACAGCGTTTTGCAGACGTAACTGACTGTACAAAGCACAAAAGAGAACATCCCAGCTTGGAATGATGTTCTTAAAAAGGTAACAAAGGGGAAACTATGAGATGAGGGTAATCCTGAAGGTCAGGCAGAAGGAGGGGAAGAGATTAGGACTCCGTTCTAGGGATTCATTTCAAAGAAGCGCTGACAGCTTTCAGCTGTAGGTGAGAAATAGCCAAATGCCTGTAGTCCCAGTTCATTCCTTCTGTATGGATACGATAGCAGCAGCTCAGGATGTATGTGCTGGGACAAGAGCCAGAGAATAGATAAGTGTTCATCTGCTGGGAAAATGTGTGCTGCCAGAACAGCTGGGCCCAATCCTCTCCAAGGGAACAGCAGTGAGCCAGCAGGGACCATTTTATGTGTTAGCAGTTGGGCTGTATCGATCTGCGACAAGGCTTCTGCATTGCCACTTAGCAGCTTCTAAAAAGAAACACAGGCCCTGGGGTCACTTACCGAAGGCTTCTGAAAGCCCATACACCTTCTGGCTGTAGACATCTGTCTTATCCCAGATGAAATAATAGGACAGGTCTGGAGCAGCTGCAAACCACTTTCTGAAGAGGCGTCCCTCGACGGCCACCATGAGGTGGACTTTCATGAGGTTGAAGGGGATGGTGGGGTGGGTCATGCTGATCCTCAGGACTGATTTGTAGCCAGCCGTGCGACTGCTCAGGTAACTCACTTTTATTTTACTACCGGAAACGTTAATCTCCTCCTGTAGAGCCTGTGGAAAAGCAATCCGGGAGGTGTTAAATCAGCAGCGAGCAGACAGGAAATGGCAGCAAAGCTGTAATTAATCAAACACACCTTTATAAAAGCTCTGGTAGTCATGTCTAAAAAAGTACACCTAGTAGGCATCAATTACGAAATCATACATGTAATTTATTGAGTTGGTTGTGGGAGCCAGGAAAACTTCCTCTTTCTCCAGCTCTATTGCATGGGAGAATAGGAGTGGAATGTACCAGGTTTAAGTCAGTACTTACAATGGGATTCACTACTAAAATGAGTACATGGACTCCTAATGGGGGAAAGGAGCTTGGTGTATGAGAAGATTCCAGTCCATCATTACAGCTTTCAATTTCTCTGTTTCCTTGGAAGGTTTCAACAGGTGCTAATGGGAAGAATGATGTAGTGGCTGGCAACCCTGCCTATGGTCTTTAAGATCCCTTCTGCAGGACAAGGGGGACTGGTTTTAAACTAAAATGGGAGATTCAGGTTAGATATTAGGAGGAAATTTTTCACTCTGAGGGTGGTGACGCGCTGGAACAGGTTACCCAGAGAGGTTGTGGATGCCCCATGCCCGGAGGCATTCAAGGCAAGGCTGGATGTGGCTCTGGGCAGCCTGCTGTAGTGGCAGGCAGCTCTGCCCATGGCAGGAGGATTGAAACTAGATGATCTTTGAGGTCCTTCTCGACCCAGGCCATTCTATGATTCAGTGATTCAATGATTCTGTGATTCTATAATTCTATGATTCTAATCTCTGCCTCTTGACCTTTTATCCCACTAAAATATCAAGCCCTATTTGGCTTTTATTCTCACAGATGTCCTCTGGTCCTGTTGGTAACCTGCCATTCTTCCATGTCACTAACCACGATCCCTCCTTTGGCTCACACATGTCTCAGGGCTCCACCTTTACCCATGTCTATCTGTAACTCTCCTCTCCCACTTCACTTCTTTGCCCTATTTAGCTCTTTTCTCTTTTAATCCTGTGTCCTGGCCCTTTTTCAGCCCTCGTGTTTGCTCCTACTTACCTCAGTGCTTGCTTAAAATTTCCTCCCGTTAGCTGTGTCACGAAGCTCTTGGCCTGACCTACCACTGTCAACCTCTTTTCCCTTGCTTGCAGTATCCCTTCCTCTTCCAAATTCATCAGTATTCTAGGTGAGTTGCTTTGTTTTCTCCCTTAGCCATGCAGTAGGGGTACTTCTGGCAGTATTCCTAGGGGTATTCCAGGGAGGTGGTGGAGTCACCGTCCCTGAATTGTTCAAGAATTATACAGATGTGGCACTGAGGGATGTGGTTAGTGGGTGTGGTGGTCATAGCTTGATGGTTGGACTAGATGATCTTAGTGGTCTTTTCCAACATTAATGATCCCATGATTCTTTATGATTCCGTGACTCTGTCTGATTGGGACAGTCAATTGTCCCAGAACAGAATTTCATGAAGGACTTGAGAAACAGTAGGGAAAGGTTTATCTGCCTTGAAAATACAGAAGACTCAGTAAAGGTGGGGTTTGCAGGTAATTTACTTGCTAAAGTATAATAAGGTCCTAGAACTCTTTTTCTAATGTATTTGTTTTTTTTTTAGTTAGGGAAATGCAGAGGCATTTTCTAGAAGGCAATCCCCAGTACCACGCTGCTTCTTCCCTGCAAAACACTGATAAAAAAGGAGCATTTATTCCCTAATTCTCTGAGGAAATGAAATTAGTTCTCCCCTTCCAGAAAAATTCACCCTTAGGTGAGCACTGGACGTTTTCAGCACACAGCAGCAGCCTTTGCCAAAGTTTGAAAGACAAAGGTAGAATCTTAGCAGCGAGTCTGAAAACTTGGGCTGATAATGGGATGTGTCAGAAGGTCAGAACTAGCTCTGTGCTCTCCTGCACTGCCTCTGTAATATTTCATGTGTCAGGCCCCAAATGAGCCACGAAAATACCTCTCAGGTGTTATTCAGCTTTCATAATACCAAGGGTATGGAAGGTGCAAGGCAGGTAGGTCGAGAGATGCTCCTGTCACAAGGGTATCACAGCTGTGCTGGGGTTCTCCAAGCCACATCTGTGCCTCCTACACTCAACTCCTACATGGGAGCAGTAAACTTCCCCGATGTGACAAGTTCATCTCTTACAGTTGCTTCATCTCTTACAGTTAGAGCTATAGACAATGACAGTGCCGTCTGCCCCCTGTAAAAGTCCTCTTCTAAGCTATTATCCAAGGCCTAACACTTCTTCAAGTGGCAACTTACAACCTCTGAGCTTGCAGCACTTGACCAAAGGATGCATCCAGAAATTAAAGTGCTCATAAATATGTACTTTCTCTAATGCAGCCTTTCCTATTTACATATCTCATAGTTTAGGAGGGGGAAAAATGACAGAACTGGGAAAACCTAGGAATTTTAAAAGGTATTTTATGAGCTCAGCCACAAGCTGGGCTGGGACCAGGCTCAACCAGAGACCAGCTGAGCCAAGCTGCTGCAAAGGTGGTCCCTTGTATCAAATATGTCTTTACGTGTAACCCCATTAGGAAAAAATCAGGCAGAAATAATCATCACTGAGGTACTATTTGCAACGTCTCATTCAAATTCCTGTCAAAAATAATTATTTCTCTCTGTCACCATCTGTCTCTGCTGCCTATCATTTCAGAGAAAGGGTCAACACAGAGGTACCAGTGTAGGGGATTGCCTTTAAAGGTGCCTGCTTGAAGAGAGGGTTCAAAAGGTAATTCAGATTACCCAAAATGCATTCATAGTTTGTAAGCAATACTAAATGAGCAGCAAAGCAGGGCAGGGATGGGAGGATAATCCAATAGGCCACTGGTGGGAAAAAAGATGAAAATAAGTTCTAAAATGCTCTAAATGCACCTAAATTAATTCTGCCAATAGACAAGACAAGCTACAATTTGGCCTTTTTTTTTTTTTTCTTTTTTTAATTAAATACAGTTATGAGAAGGCATTTTGAGAAAGAAAAGCATTTATGGCCTGATTGAGGGACTGTAACAGAGGCATGTAGTGCATTTGAGACATCCAAAACCTCTGCATGGGGATGACAGATCTAACGTAGATCTTTTAGAGATCTCTGTCCCTCTGAAACCTTGGAGGTCCGAAGAGACCCTTCAGGGCATCCTATAAATGACACCAAATCTGTGTTTAGACATCTGAATCAAACATATTAAAAATGTATTCTTTAGTCTTCTGAATGCATCCATGTAGAAAGCACTGCATTTATTTCTTGAGTCTTGTAAGTTCCTGCCTGCCCACTCCTTTAACTTGTCAAAATCCTTTTCCCAGCCCTGCATTTGCTCATCAGCTCCTTCCAGCAATACATTTTTCCGTTATACTTAACATTTTTCTACTGGGGACTGTGTATTGTAAACTGCAGCTGCAGAAACTTAGAGCTAAGTAGTTTTATATTGTATGTAGAACAAAAAGTAGTCCATTAATGAACTGAAGTACAGTCAGGACACCATTGTAACAGGAGTTTCTCTTATATGAAAAACTTTGTTAACTTCAGCTGCCAATATTTGAGGATGAAAACAGTTTTATGGATTTTGGCTAAATCATTTGGTTTGTGGGTCAAGTATTGCTCATTATATTGTATGGGATTCATCTTACACAAACACAGGAACCTAAAAGTGAGGAGAATCCTCTAAACTGTCCTTCCAAATCTCCCCACTGGCAGAGGGGAGAGGTGGGCTCTTCAGAAGGACGGTCTTGCCCTGGTCACTTAGGAGTGGGATTCATTTTCAGTTTAAGGCACCTAAATCCATGTGACGTGTGTGTATATGAAGTAGGCATCTACGCACAGATCATAATGCAGATCTAACCAGTATTGTCAGTGAGAACCAGATACTTTCAAGATGGTCAGTGTAATTGATCTGTATGCTCTGCTGACAGTATTGATTAGATTTCTGTCAGGTTTAATGGGGGTGTAGACATCTAGCACACATCCAGATGACTGCAGGTGAACACCTGATTTAGATGCCTTCATCTCAAAATGAATGCCACTTAATTTGATTCCTTAACTATAGGTGTCCAGCACCATTCAGGATGTCCAAGTTGTCTGTGACACAGGGTTTAGCAGATTTAAGGCAGGACACTCATAGGAGAACCAGTCTGGATTGGCAGCTGGAGATAAGGCATGAAATTTACAGGGCGTTTCAAATGGCACGACATATTTATAGTCAGGAATTTGTATTGAACCATTGCTTGTGATCTACATTCCTGGCCACTTTCACAGTCAATAGACAGATGCACTCTCACTGAAGAGGAGTTTCAGAATGTTTTAGTTCAATAGATATAATTAACATAATCTAACAAGTATCCCACCAAATAATGAGTGAGGTTGAGTGAAGTTATGATTGTACTTTCACTGTGTCAGATATTTGCTTTGACGGGGCACTAAACATTGCCTTTTTTTTAGTTCTTGTTGGATTGAGAAAAGGAGATGTGAAAATCAAACAAAGAATTTGCAATCTGATGGACACTGCAAGACATGGGACTTATTTAGTAATTAAGCTGGGAGAAACTCAGAGACTCTAATTGGAAATAAGCATGAGAAAGTTCACAGGATTTGGTCCAGAGGGAAAGGTAATGAGATGACTAGCTTCATTTATTCAGTACTTAGTTCAGTATCTGGTGTTCCTACAATTAGGAGATATGAAGTGACTTCTTTCCTCATTAACGCTACTGAAACCCCAGTGGAGTCAAGCAGGAAGCACACAATTTGTCGCTACACTTGTTATTATTTCTACCTTGGCAGGCTACTGTTTGTCACTAGAAGCAATACCCAGGATACACCCAATACTGGCATCTAGGACCCAGGAAATAACACGTCCAAGAAAGGAAAACTCCAATCCTTCTAATCCATACATTTCAACATAGTATTTTTACAGAGGTCATTCAGTTCAAAACCCAACTTTCCACTCAGCAAAATAGTCTGAATCCATACCATGTTGCTGAAACTACTTTATGTGACATCATAAAATACAACCAGGAATTGGAATCAGTGATGATTATGGGTCCCTTCCAACTCAGGATATCTATGATTCTATGATTCTATACTTCACTAGAAAAAGGAAAATGGGGATGATAAAGGACAAGCCATCTATCATGTTGCTCAAATATTGCAGGTACCATGGCATGAAATAAAACTTGGTACACTGGCCTTGGGCTAGGCCGCTGACTGTGCATCTCAGCATCTTTGCAGTCTAATGACTGCATCTTCAAACCCTGTGGGTAATGCCCAGTGGGTTAAATCTGCTCTTGAAAGAGAAAAAGACATCGGAGCAGAAGAAGTTCATAAGCTTTGCATGGGGTGTTGAAGTACTGAATGACAAAACACTACCTGAAGGCCGCTGCAGCCTTCATGGGGCCTCAGCCTATCCACCACAGATGTGAGGTTGAGAGCAAAGCAAGGCCAAGTGTTTGGTCTCTATCTCTCAGGGATGAGGTGAAACAAACCTCCTGGCTAAGTGTGTCCTTGGAAGAGAGGGCTTTTGGCAAAAGTCTGAAAAATGGGGAAGTCGGAAACGGGGAAATGCTTCTTTTTAGCATAGTAGCAGAACAGAAAAAACACAGAGGCATAACGTTGTTCAGTGTGCTCAGAGTAGGCCAAAGAAGCAGAGAAAAGAACTGGACGATGTTCTCCCAAGCTCATACCTGGATTTCGGGAACAATAGGACCTTTCTCAGAGCAGGAACTCGCAAACGCCGTCAGAGGAGATGGTGAGACCACAGGGTTGGGTCGAGCAAAGTTACTGAGATCGCAGCTCGGGATCTCATTCTCTTCATGTCTCATGACGATGGTCTCCATGACAAAGAAGCGATCCCATGGCAGCCACAGCGTGTGCTCCTGGGTGATGAAGGGTGCCCGCTCGAAGTGCAGGATAATGGAGATCCCACCAATGGTAACCAGATCAAAGCTGTTTTGAGAGATGGAATGCAAAGTGTAAGGAACATGTGTGCGTTTGCAGCAAGAAAACATGTTTGAAGGAGAAAAACAATCATCCTTCTAGGACACAGAAACACCATCACTCACATTTTACAAATACAGAATCTACAGCTTGAAGAAGCTTCTGTTAGGTAAGAGCAAGCAGCAGAGGCAGAACTAACTTGGCTTCTTTGTGTGTTGTTCCTTTGTGAATTAAAACATCCCTATCCCTTTTTTTTTTTTCTTTCAGACAAATGTTTATCTTTCTTACTGTTTTTCTAGTGTTATTTGACCATACATACTCATTTTCTTTTCTATTGGAGTATTTGTCAGCCACAGTCACAGACTGAATCCATTCGTATGATGAAATAAACTATTTGGAAAGTAGTTTCTCTGACATGCCAGCATATAAATTGCCTTGGCATCCACTGCTAACCTGACTAATACCTAATGCAACCCAGGGAACATGTGGAGCCCAGTCATGGTCTGCACTGTGCTAGGCACAAGGAAGAAATGGAGACCAGAAGGCTGTCCCTGTGCCCAGTACTCAGCACGTATATACATATCCTTTCTGACTCTAAATCGTTTAGGGCAGGGTAGATAAGCCACTGCCTGTGGTCCAATTACAGTCTGCAACTTCATCCTATGCTACCCCCAGCTAAGTGGCTTTTCTGTCTGAGTTAATGTTGGAGAATGTTATGCTGGGTGAGCAGACAGCCTGCCAGAGCTGTCTGAAAGGATGTTATCTCAACAAGGGAAATATTCTTCCTCTTGATGTAAAGACGTTGGGATGGAGTTTCTGAGTCATTCTGTGTTTCCTTTGTGCTATATCTGAAATTCATGCCTTGTCAGAGGGCGATTTAGTGGAGCACCACAGGATATATCTATTATGTATATACTCAAACAAGGGGTGTGACTAAGAAAGGAAAGGATATCAGCATGATTCGAAGACCTTTTGCTTTTGCTTCTATGTTTGTTTGTTTTCCTCAGTTATATATTCAGGCACAGGAGGTTTTCTAGTCCTCTCTTCCCTCCTTCTCACTTGAGGTGCTTGGTACTGGTGTCTGACGGTCTCACACAGAACTGCAAGCTTGGGGAGGGCTCCCTGGATTCAGCAGAGCCATTTATGTGCTTCAGAGCTGTGTGCTGAAGCACTCCTCTATGCATGAAGGTCAGGTCTGTGAGCAGTCTGACAGCCCAAAGCCAGCACCTTTCAATTACAAGGTGAGAAAGAAGACGAAAAATGTCTCTAAAATTATCATTTTTAATTAATCATGAGGCTTTCGGGTCTGCTGCAGAAACCTCATAGTAACAAAGGGTGCGTTGTCCATTTTTTTCTGTAAGACAACAGTCTGCAGTGCCATTTAGTAGATACAGATATGAAAAGACACAGTTATTCAGGAAAGAATGCTAAACTGAGTCCATCAGAGGGAGTGGAAAGCATTTGAGAAACCTGAAAACATGTTTATTCTACCACTCGAGTGGGGACATCCGCTTCCCAGCCCTATGGAGCTTGGCTTATAGAGCCTAACGAGCAACTTGCAGCTCCTTGGCAGCCAAGTTGCATAGCGTTTCTGCTTTGATGAGAACATTTTTAACAGTCAGTTAGCATCTGGCAAGCCCTTCAGCTACGAAGGCGAAACTCTTGCTGGGTGAATCTGGGCACTAAAAAAGGCAACGGGAGGGAAGAAACAAACATCACAAATGATGCCCACATTTACAGGCAAGTGGGAAGAGTTTTTATTTGGAAACACCTCTTCGTGAGTGAATCTTGGCTCAAACCAAGTCTTGGTCAAGGATGGTAACCAGCTGGGGGAAACAGCCTTGCCTCCCCTGCATCTGTGAAATGGGATGGAGAAGGTGAAGCTCTACCTCCATATCAGCTCCAGCAGCTGTGAAAACACAGAGGTACAGAGAACACAGAACTGCTGCTCACAAGCTGTTCCTCCCAGAGTCACAGGGTGCAGCTCTGAAGCTCCCCCAGTGAACTGAACAAAAGCTGTGGCCAAAACAAAACAGAAAACTCAAAACTGAAAACACCCGCCCCCCAGCTTCCCTTAGTGAAATTAAATTTAACAGGAATAGTGCTGCCTTGGGATTGAAGGAATGAGATACTTTTGATTCTGGTTTTGTTCCTGATCCCTGATGTCTTTTTTATCACTGTAAAAAAATCATACTTATTGTATGCTCATATTGTTCCACTTTCCTTAAAAGGCTCCGGAGAGGCAGGCCAAAGGCTGAAATTCTCTATTTAACCACAAAGCAGGCTCAAAAAAATCCCAACCCACAAGCACAGAAAAGTGTAACCCCTTCTCATCTCTTTGCTGTGGAAGGCCCACATGCTTGGATATTCTACGAGAGCCATTGACAAAGCTGCTGAACGTGATAGTGGTGACATCATGCTGGAAACATCTGAAATCCTTCCTGGCATTTTATTAACACTATGCCAACAGCCATGTGATGACTCGTAGACTTCACAAGCTACAAATTTGATCAAATTTAAGGTTCTGTTTAAAAGTATGGCTTGCATGTTTCAATGATCACATTTGCATTACAGAGAGATCATGAATACAAGAGTGGTTTGGAGATGGTATGTTATCTTTGTTCCTTGGTATCTGAAAAATGTTAGTGTCACAATAATTAAGACTAAAAACACATGTAAGCCTTTAAATTAACAAAGAATTGAGCTATTAAGAGCAGGAATAAAGAGACTAAGAAATGTGACACATGGTTACAGCTCACGTCACTTGGTGCTAACAGTTTCAGGGCTCAGTGAAAGGGATGAAAACCAAGAGGGAATGGGCCCAAGTTGTGCCAGGGGAGGTTCAGGTTGGATATTAGGAAAAATGTATTCTCTGAAGGTGTGGTGATGCACTGGCACAGGCTGTCCAGGCAGGTGGTGGAGTCACTGTCCCTGGAGGTGTTCGTGAACCGTGGAGATGTGGCGCTGAGGGTCATGGTCATGGTGGGATGGGTTGGGGTTGGGCTTGATGATCTTTGTGATCTTTTCCAACCTTAATGATTCTATGACTTGATGAACCACTTACAGGGGTGAAAAATTCAGTTCTCTGAAATATGACAGATACTAAAGGCAGTGAGTTTTAAGCAGCTATCTCATAATGTCTGGAACATATTAACTGCGTGTATGCACGCTCTCATTTTCTCCAAACCAGAATGAGAACACAGATGGACTGGATGGTCCTATATGACTGTGCAGTGCCATGGATTGACAACGCATGCAGCCTGTTACTGTAGGTCAGGGGGAACTACATTTTGCTTAAAAAATATCTCAACTTCTTAAAACACAGTGACTCAATCACGAGAAAACCGCACTATGGAAAAGCTGATGAGAAGAGAGCTCTATTTAGAAAGAACTTCGAAAATACATAATAGAAACAGTAATAGCAATAATTCTCTATTTGATTTTGAAAGTGCTTTAGAAATAGCATTTAATAAATGATGTAGCAACCAGTAAGGAAGGCAAGTAAATGTTATCTCCCTTTTACAGGCTGGTTGGCTGGCCCAGCAAGGCTCAGAGACACATCTCATGCTACCTGCTAAATTGGGAACAAGGCTAAGAGTAGAAATAAAGGATGTCTAGCACCATTTGCTGCCCTGATAATTTTAGTCCGAATGCTCTTGGAGATTTTAAGGTAGTTTTTAGAAGACCTTGCTACTGAGGAAGCCATTGGATTCAGAATCATAGAATCACACAATTATAGGGTTTGGAAAGGATCTCTGGAGATCACCAAGTCCAGCCCCCTGCTAAAGCAGGTGCCCTGGAGCAGGTCACACAGGAAAGTGTCCAGGTAGATTCTGGATTCTCAGGGCAGCCTATTCCAGTCTCTGTCAGTCTCAAATGAAAGAAGTGTTTCCTCATGTTCACCTGCAATGTCCTGTGTTTCAGTCTGTGTTCGCTGCCCCTTGTTCTGCTGCTGGGCATTGCTGTAAAGAGCCTGGCCCCATTCACTTGACTCTCACTCTTTAGATATCTATAACCCATTAATAATATCCCCAGTAAGTCTTCTCTTCTCCAGACTGAACAATCTGTTGACCTCCCTATTTACTGCCTCTGGAGAACATGGATGCACTGCTGTGTCTTCCCACTCAAGAAAATATCTGCACATATACCTTCGACAATGTTGGAAGGTATTTTTATGATCTAAGATGTTATACACACAAGGTTTCTGCAGAAGCAGACTGATTTGAGGGGAAGGTGAAGGAAATGAGTTCAGAAGAGCTGACATCACACTGTATGAGCTAGACTGCACTCACAGCTGCCGACAGAAATCCTGGCTTCACGACGAGTCCCACCTGATCTCAGACTCCCTGGTCTGCCACAGCTGATCTCTTTCATTTTTATCACTTGGAAGTGTCTGGCAGGGGCTGAGTCAGCAAACTGCAGCAATGAGCTCCTTGAAACCAATTTAACTTGGGGAGGTTGGCAGCAGCCCCCTCGGAAGCAGCAGCCCACTGAAGGTTGGTGGAGCATGCTGATGCTGAGTCCGCATTGCTCTCTGCTCAGGTCCCTTCCCAGAGGTTGGGAAGGATGTGGTGTGCAAGCCCTGGTCTAACCCTTCAGCAGAAACAGAATTATTGCTACAGGAAAGAACGCTGGGATAGCACTGTTCACTTCTGTGCTCTTGCTCTGTTATGTTTGCTGGCTAGAGATGTGGTTAAAGGCAACATCCCTTCTCAAAGCAAAGACACAGTCCCTTCCTCAAAGCCCTTACAATCTCAGGGAAATATTGCACATAGTAATTGTGCGTTTTCTAGGGCAAGGAAACAAGCAGATGGAAAAAGCTTCTGAAAGTTTGTCCACAAACTTTGCAGGCATATATATGTGTCCTGACACATGCAGATTTGGTGTTGGCTTGTTTGGAGCAAATTGGTGCTGAGAGTGCAGTTTCAATCTCACTCTCGTGCAAAGTATGTTCAGTGAGTTTGACAGAGATATTCTTGGCATAAATGTGTGAGACCTTTTCCCTTTTGCAGTGGTGCCTAAGCTACATGCAATACAGAGGCACCAGTCCTAAAGGTGTTTTCTGAGGGAAACCACTGGTCTTCCAGGACTTCTTCTTTACCATCTAGACATCACTGTCCTACCATCCAAAAGGTGGAGCATCAATGAGACAACCTAGTCACCTTCACTGTTGGAATAGGCGCAAAACCCCGAGCGTGAACAAGGCAGCATTAAGCACATGTTGCTAGCACACGTTCCTCTCTCTCATTACAGTTCTACAAGCTCCTCTCGCCAAGTCAAACCTTTAATGAAAGTGGTGGATTGGAGGGTGCTAAAATCTATAAATTCTCTCCCAAGTGTTAGTGGTTAGCAGTCAATACATGGAGCATGTGCAGCTGGAACCCCTTACGTTTCATTTTTATTCTTAAAAGAAAGAGATCCAATTAGCACTGACAGTCAAAAGATAAGATGAAAGACTTCCTCAATTTGCAACGTTTTTGTTTTGGTTGAGTGTGATTGCTCAAATATCAGGCACTTGCCTGTAACACAACTGTAATCTTAATGACTTCTTCCTAATTATTTTAACACCAGTTAGTAAGAATAGCACTGCAGGAGTAATCTTTTTTTCTTACATGCATTTGCAGTGCATTTCCTAATTGTTGGCTCATGATTGTAGGCTATCTTACAAAGTTAATAGTAATAAATAATAAAAATAATAATGAACAACCAGCAACAACAAAAGTACATCACCATCTTGAAAGTGCATCAACAGTAAACACGCCCTTCAAAATTTATTGCTTGAATTCTCTAAATCCTATCAAGATATCCTACCTGCCATCTTGTCTGCTGATCGTGTACCCAAAAAGAGGATTGTTGACAAAACTGATGTTGACTCCAACCAGAGGGGTCCCATCTGCTGTCATCACCTGGCCTCGAATCACGCATGCATGTCTGGAGGGAGGAGAGAAATGACAAGATAAAAAAGACAAATCATAGAATCATAGAGTCATAGGGGTTGGAAGGGACCTCAAGAGATCATCGAGTCCAACCCCCTTGCTAAATCAGGTTCCCTACACCAGGTAAATGGGGGATTTCTTTCTATTTCTGTAGCTAGGAATTCCTGCCGAGTAGTCAGCACATACACTTACTGAGGGTGGGAAGCATAGGGCCATTCAGCCTGTCTTGATGGAGGCCTGCTGCTCCAGAAGATTTTCTCAGCAGTTGTGTAGGAATACTGGATATCAGAATTGAGGTTTACTTTTAGCCTTCTCTTGAAAAATGCAACTGCTGCAGCATATGCTTTGTCAACTACGAGCTCACAATACTGCATTGGAATTTGCTCTAACCAACCAAGTTTCACTACTACATTTGTCTTGACTACTGCCCTAAGTGAGGGCAAAACGTGTTGCAATCAAAGCAAACAGAAAACCAGCAAGTCGTGAACATACACATTTGTGGCATAAAAGCTCTCAGAAATCAGAAGCACTATGGGCTTGATGGCTTGTTTCTTCCAGATGCCACAAAGACCCTTAAGTTACCAGTTGGAAAAAACATGACAGATCATTTTCTAGGTTCACACAGGCTCCTTACAAAACACTTGAGGAACTGAGAACTCTAACAAGTCAGGATTTTCCTTCCCATCTTTTTCTTTCCAAGTTTGGTAGCTTGCAATGTTTTATAGGCGACATCTGTTCCAATTACTCTATGCTCTTTTATCTAAAGATCGCACGGATCTTTACAAATATTGATGAATCCTGCACGACAGATATCTTACAAAGAGAGGAAATAAAGCAGAGTGGATTTCGTTTGTCCAAGGTCAGTCAGAAAATCTGCAGTAAAGCCCAAGACAGATTTTTCTATGTTCTCATTCCAAAGTTTGCTTCCAGACCTCTAAGTCATTACAGTGCTGTGACCTGAAGGGCTCCCCACAAAGACAAAGCATCACATGTCTATGAGAGTGCCTGAGCCCAATTTTTGGCTGAGGGCAACTATTTTTTTCTGAGCAACAATAGCAAATAGTGGTGTCAGTGTGCTAACATGAGCCGGTGAGTGATTTTCCTAACCGCTGTCCTCGTGGAGAGCTGAGATTGAAAGGTAATGTTTCTGCAGGTGCAGGACCAGATTTCAGTGAGAGTAAATCATCCCAGCCACGCTTGCTATCTACCCACTTGAGCTGAGAAATGCCAGTTTACTTCTTCATTCAGGCAAAGGATGTTATCTCCAATGTTTTGTAAAGTTGATTTCATAAGCACTTGAAAGATCAAGTTATTTTCTCCGAGTCCATCTACAAATCTGATATTGTATAATGGAAGGGGATAACATATAATTTCTGTTAAGTAAAGGCTGTGTTAGTAGCATTTTCCACAGCACAGTAAACAGACCATTTTTCAGGGAGTCTTAAAACTCCTACTGATGTAAATGGAGAGCTCAAATATTAACAGAAATTCTCGAAGCGTTACCAGAATGTGCCAACAATCTGAAATGTGACTTGGTTCTTAGACAATTCTGGAGTGGGACACAGGAAAATTAGATAATGGAACTGATTTTTATGTCACTGAGTTTTCTCTGATACATCATCACTAGGAGTCATGAAGGAAAAGGCTTGGACCTGGCTTGTAGTTAATAATATTCCTCATATTTCTATTGCCACTCTCATGGAAGGCTCTAACACAACTTCACACATACAAAAAAAACCTGAAATAATGTTCAAGTATGTCAAAGCTCCCTACCGGACAGACAAAATATAACTCAAATGATCAAGATACCATGGAATACACCTGAAATAATGTCAGTGCTTAGAATAATCCTGCTGAAGCCTACAGGTCAGCAACCATAGTGCAATTCTGCACAAGTGAGTATGTGTAATCTCACACCTGAGCTGAGAGCAGAAGATAGGCTTTCTCTTCCCAGGTATTCTCATGATGCCCTCCACCATCCCCCATCCCCTTCCATACCCTTTAGAGGGACCTGAGGAAGGGTTTGGAACTATCTCCTCTCAGCTTCTTACCCAGGGAGGTGGCAGTGTCATCATCCCTGGAGGGACTTAAAGAGATGTGTGGATGTAGTGCTTATGGATTTGGTTTAGTGGTGGAATTGTAGTGCTGGGGGGTGATGACTGGACTCAATGAACTTAAGGGTATTTTCCAATTGAAATGATTCTGTGAATCTGTGATATTTTATGGAAGATAAAAAATCACTACAGATCTGCTTGAAAAACAAAACCTTCCTCTTGTTTGAGTTTCAGTGTTCTGACTTCCTGACTACTTCAAGTCCACACTGGCACTCTTCATGTTTTAAAGTAGTTGAGAAGCATTTTTGCAAAGCCAGGAAGAACACTTAAGTTTGTTGTTTCTTATACCCAAGAGTTAAAAGCAAGGAAAGGAAAAAATGCAAAATGCTGCAGGTGTCTCTCCTGCTGTCCTACATAAAACACGTCCAAGCAGTTTCAAACATCTAAGTAATATTGCAAACACATAAGCCTACATCCTCAGCTTCTGTTAATGGGGGGATGTGCTTTATATCAGCAAGCATCTGGTCTATTACATATCACAGACAACTATTTCTTCAGTAACTGCAATCAGCACAGTGTGGACAAGCACAGAACTCTGCAGCTCTAACAAATGCATTTGCACTCCCACCTTCCAGCAAGAGGCAGGATTCCCATCCCAGGCAATGCTTCACAGCACATCTGTGTGCTCGCTAAGTTGGACGAGGCTAACATCTCTTCTCAGAGAAGCAGCTGCATCCACCACCAGTCCTCTAGAGGACTACAACAACAGCTTTACTTACGTGCTATAAGGGAAGATGTTCCCACAAAGGGGATGTCCTTCCCAAACCACAGTGATAAAAAGAAGCTGGAGCAATACGCACAAATCTGAATTCAGTTAAAGGCAGGAGGGATGGGAACTGGAAGAAAACCAAAGCGTGATTAGATTCTCAAATCCCCTCCTTCCCTAGGTGATAAAATTTGCCCCGCTTGGGAAAAGCAGTGAACACAATGCGTGGGAAGCAGCTGGCTTCTCCAGTGTCAACGTGTCCTTTCTGGAGGCAAGATCGACTACCCACAACACGCCAAGCCCCCCAGGAACCTGGTTAATGCTAATTTAGTCAGCCATTTCCTTCAGAAGACCTTGGTCTAAATGCAATTATGCTACAAACAAGTTAAGTGGTACCACTAAGACGCTCAGCTCTGCTAGGTCTCCCAATATATTTACATAAAATTATCTCTCATGTTAATAGAAGAGATTTATTCCATCAGTCCAGGCCTGCCAGTTCAGAGTGCTTTCTGCAGTTGAACAAAATTAAATTTCTCGGAGATGGAGCCTTGTCTTCCCACTGAATTAATATGTTTCTACTTACTGCCTCTCTTTTTCATTTGTCTTATTTTCATTTGTTTGTTTCCTTCAATGCTTTTACATGATGCTGTATGGATTCTTGTTCTACAGTGAACAGTTTCTGCTTCTTTTCTACTTTTCTTTTTAATTAGACTTTCCCTATTTATTTTAATTTGTCCATAAAAATGTCTCAAAAAGCCAGGTCACTGTCAAATTGCAATTTTGGGCAACATATTATACAATTTTATACCACTGCTTTCTGAAGTCTGGGATTCAAGTCTTTCTTTATGCCTTAGGGAAGAAAGTTAAGCCTTCCTGGTAAGAGCTGGGACACAGTAGCAAAGTAGACAGGATGCACTGATACCTTTACTTTCCCATTGCTCAGACATAAAGAAAGTTCGATAGGTTGCTTTACTTTTCTACAAAATGCAAGCAGACCTGAAGAGTTTTAGAACAGAAGCCAGAAAAGATAATTCCCCAAAAGCCATCTCAGATTTCTTATTAAAGATTTGTCTTTAATACTGACTCTGACCCAACGTCTCATAACTTAGACAATGGCCATTCCAACAGTTCTTACTCATAGATGTTTTCTGCTGACACTGTGCTTGGCACTGAGAAACAGACAAAATACTGCTTTTGCTGAACATTCTTTCATTGTGGAAAGAAAATTCTACACATCTTAAATCTTTTCTTTTTTTCTGGTGGAAGAAATGTATATTCTTTCCTTGACTGAGAATAGGTGCCAAGGGGAAAGTTCACCCCAATAAATTTCCACAGCGCCTCAAAATATTTCCTCCAGAACACGTTGTGCCTTCTCCTTCAAAGCTTTCAGATGTATGGGGATAGTTACCATTACTCTTAGCCAGCTTCACCCAAGTTATTGGTAAGAAGTATTTTAATTTGCTGCCATAAATCTTTTCATCTCCTTGATCTTATCTACCACTTCACATTTTTCTGGGATAGGTATGCTGGAAAGTTGTCCTTCTGCTCAGGATGAACCTTTACTAAAGCACGTGGAGTGAGAATCTAGGAAGTTATTTCTTAGAATCAAAAAATCATAGAATGGTTTGAGTTGGAATGGACCTTAAACCCCACTCAGTTCCAACCCCTGCCATGGGCTGGTTGCCCCCCACCAGCTCAGGCTGCCCAGGGCCCATCCACCCTGGCCTTGGGTACCTCTAGGGATGGGGCACCCATAGCTCTCTGGGCAGCAGTGCCAGGGCCTCACCACTCTTGTTGCTAAGTGCCTTACTATTGAAATTAGTCAATCTTAGCTCTATTTCTTTTTCTCTTACAGCACTTCTGTGCAACGCAGGACACATCAGATCATGGATGTGGACATATTCTAGTTACTCCACCTGGAAAATTAGAACTGAGGTACATCTCCTTCCAGGGACATGAAAAGGATAATTGTAGCTATCTGCTATTTGCTTGCATAAGGATTCTTCATCTGTAATATTCTGGGAAACATTCCTGATAAATATCGATGGTTGTAGTTGTTTGTCACAAACACAATCTGGTGGCTTTAGCTACTGCTACTTTTTTGTTTGATAATAGCACAGGATGCAGCAAAATACATCTTGGCCATGTTGGGTTGAATGCACCTGTCTCAAGTCAAACAACCTCAGGGCTGTCTGGTACTGGATAGACAGAAAAATTGGTAGGATGCCAAGTAAAAGCTAAGGGCATCATGATCAAACACGTGGACACACAGAGAATTCCTGAGCTGACAGATGAAGGACAAAAGAAGAAAAAAACTGCAGAACACAGAGATCTTCAAGTTTATTGCTTGTGGCAGTATCCCCTTCAAAAACTGTCTGCAAAAAAATCTCTGTCTGGAGAGAAAGCTCTGCCCACTTGCTTCTTATTTGGGCCAAAACATCTCCTGATAGTCTTGTCTTGAACTAAGTTAATTCCTTTCTAGGTTCTTCAGTAGGAAAAGATTAAATTGGAAACTCCTCTGCTGATCTAGACATCATCCAAGCTAAAGAGCTAAGGTTAGAAAAAAGAATGGAAAAGATCCTGGCAAAAGGTTTTTTGTTAAAGAAGAGAAAAATAAAATAAAATTAAAGAGCAGCCATCCAGGAAGACTCCATCATCCCCACGGATAACACAAGAGAGTTTCTAAGAGGCTTTGGCACACGTTGGGCAGCGAGGATAGAAATCGTGAATTGGACTCAGCAGAGAATGTGTTAATAAGTGGAGCACCAGAATGCCCCTGTCAGTCTGACACAGGACTGAATGTGTTAGTATTCAAGCAAGTCCCAACCACAGATCTGCTAAAGTGGCTCTGGCAGTCGTGGCTTGCAACAGATCCTGTCACTCAACCATCTCAGAAATCCAGGACACCCAGGAGAAAAATACTGGATGACAAAGAGCAAAGTTTAGGAGAGCTCCAACCGGGTTCAGTAAAAGAAAGTCAATGCTATCTTGTTTGCAGCAAGACAGAGGATCTGCTCTGTTTGCTTAACCTGCTCAATGAAGCTCTTGATAAGGTCCCATTACTGAAGGCCAGGAGTTGCTCCTTTTGTGGGTAAGGACTTTAATTGTTAACCTTTTTCAAGAAACCCTCAGCAGTCTCTTGGATATTCAACAAAACAAACAGTACAGCCAGCTGAATGAATTGCTCCGAGAGCGTACCACTTAAATAGTCTGAAGAAGGGCAGGGGGAAAAGGAACGTAAGGTTTATATGACTCTGGCTAATGAAGATGGCATTCAAAGTATAGGAGGAAAGCACTCATGAATCAAGGTTTACAATACCACCTCCAGAAGCAGGTTTTATTATCTTTGTCTCCTTTGATAAAGTTTAACCCAACAGTATCAAAACAGTGGGTCTTCTTCGTCTGATTTTTTGATGTATCCCTGACTGGGCTCTGTTCTGTGACTGCAGTCCAGTTTTTCCAGCTCCTCACTGTGTGCATCTCCCACTGTGAATAACTGGCTCTCAAAAATCTATGGAGTGTCTGCCTCATTACTCAAGGGACAGAAGGAAGAAGGCAAAGGCAGAGTCTGCCTCTCCCATCAGCCAAGCAATGTGGTCACTGTTGGACAGAACTGCCACCTCTGCCATCCAAACCATCTTGCATCTCCGTGCCTCGGTGACCCACGGGTTCTGCATCCTAAGATTTTTCAGCTGAGGCATAATGGAAAGGAGGGAGGTTATTAATGCAAGAGAGATGTTCAGCAAGGAGGAAATGAAAAGACACTGATGCTGGTCTGCAAAATCATTAAGCAGGCTCCAACTGTAATGTGGAAGTGAAAGTATTTTAGAACAGTGTTTTATAGGAGAGACAATGCCTGTAAAGTTGGGCTGTGCTTTACTATGAAGCTTCAGTGCAAAATCCCTTTACTCACAGGATGGTTGTCTAAGAAGTGCTTTAAAAGTTGATGGTTCTTTCCTTCACTTCAGTATGACCGACGAGTTTTTGTTTCCTTCAAGGAAAAAGAACCATGCCCTCATTCTGTTAGATCTGTAAAATCCATGTCAGGTTCAATAGCTCAGGAGATGCTGAATAATTTTTGTACCTAATGCTGAATTATGCTCATTTCATAATTTTTTTTTTTCAGAAGTGATCCTATAATCATTATTTCTATGAGAGGTAAAGACTTTATGGAGCAATAACTTTCAGAGATGAATAATGTATTTGTGTCATCTAAAAAAGAAAAAAAAATGTCAGGAGATGTTACTAGTTCTGTGTTATAGTATTTTATGGCTGGTATTTATTTTATAAGCTATGGCGACATATTCAGCTCTGCAGAAGACCCAAAATAAAAGCCATACTTCCCGTTGAATTGAAGGCACCATGAAAGTAAAACTGAATAGGACAGAAGAAATACATTATTGCCTGGTTAATTATAAAATGAGCTCTCATTTGATGATCATAGGGAAAGCTCTTTAACTGCACATAGCCCTTCCGATGGCTTTGTGGTGATCCAAAGGAATTAGGAAAGAAAAAAAAAATGATTCAATAAAATAGAAAAGATTTTATGATTGGGGCTTTAAAACTGATCCTTTATATGTGAGGTTTTAACACATTTAGCAAGCAAATGTCACGCTCAAAGGACACACTTTTCCTGATGGATGGAAACGGTCGGCAACCACAGTGGGACTCAGCTGTTTGCATCCAACAGCTCGAGGCTGCTGCCCAGTGCTGATCTGGCATGGCAGAGCATCAGCCCAGCACTGCAAAGCCAACGGGATCAGCTTGTCCCATGTAGTTTGAGGCAGGAAAACAGATTTTGTGCTGAGAAGGCTGAGGGTGCCCCAGCGGTCCTGTTTGTGCATGGATTATCAAACTTGTGGCAGCCTGGGGCATAAAGCTCCAACTTTTTGAAGGAGAAATAGGTCCAAATGCCACGTGAGAATCATTACAACCATGAGTTGATATTTTCTTTGGAGGAGATATAATGAAATAATCAAATCACTGCATCGAACAGGATACGCTGCTTCTAGTGATGTTATTAAATTGAACGGAGCTACTGAGTCAGCTCAGGGCTATCACACCAAGCATTTCTATTAAGGAGCAATATCAAACAATGGGCACGTGGGCTGCTCGTTTCAAGGGAACGTATCTTGAATACTGAATAAATATTAATCAAATCTCTACGTGCCAGATCCAAAAGAATACATCAGCATCTGCAGCGCAGTTTAGACCCCAAAAGCCAAATGTGCACATCAGCAACTTCATAATCTGTGAGGTACTTAACTCGTTAGGAAAGTTTTGCTTTTCTGTTTGGGAATTCTGAAGCTCCCAGGACCACTGACATTACGAGGGCTTCAGGCACAGATCATCCAGGTGGGTCTCCCAAGGCGATGGACATAGGAGCCATGAGTCTCCATCTGCATGTCAAAGGCCAGGACTCTCAAATTTAGTGTGGCAGATGGATCTGCCCTTATTTCTGCTTCTTCTCTTCGTATTTTCCATTTCCCATCTGTTTCGTTGGTCATACATGTGTCATGCTATTTTATCCTTCATATAACACCAACATTTTTTTAAATATTCCTCCAGTTTTGAACTTTTTTTTTTCCCCACTGAGAGTAGAAATCAACAGTTTAATGTACACTAACACAGAAAAGATGAATTCAAAATAACTCAAGTATGACTTTTTTTTTCTTGCACAAGTTCCTAGAAAATATAGTATAAGTGCACTTGGTAATAAATACTCAGTAATTTTAAATATTTGTTAAAAACTGAATTTCAGTTTCTCTAATGAGCATGTACAGAACTTCCTCTCACTGCCAGCTATGAAAGGGGAATATGATGACATTATGATGGTGCTGTGTTAAGAGAAGGAACATAAAAAATGGCAGGAACTGTTCTTTCATAGAATCCTGGGGGTGCAAACGCCCCAAAATAAAAGTAGGTAGCTGCATGTTATACATTTATTTGTCACATGGAAATAATTCCAGGTTCAACTCAAAATTACTGTGAGCTGAAACGATGCCACGGTATATAATTTAAAACAAAAAGAAAAAGGCAAACGTTGAAAAGACACACACATACATATAAATATATCCTGTATACTGAAACAAAAAAAAAAGTTTTTAAAGTATGCTTTCCTGTGTGTGAGAGCAATAATTACTAAAAGAAAAACTGCTAGGTGTCCTGTATTTCAAAAAGGTGTCATCTGTCAATTTTAAGGAGCTCATTTAAGCAGAAAGAAACAAAAATAGAAGGATGCCCTTGGAAGACAGTAAAGCTGAGATGATTTGAAGAGGTGTTGTGTTAGCTTGGTTTAAAATACAGAAAAATGTGACCCCATTCTCACAGCCAGGTTCAGGAATGTAGGTACCACTCCTTGCCTTTAGCTCCTTTCCAGCTGGATCAGTATGATGCATTATCCATGTGGAGGCACGAGGAGGTGGAGGGAATGTACAAATTCCATACTGCCTGAAAACTTGAGCCATGAAAACACTACGTTTTCTACTTAAACTATTGATCTAAGGGGAATAAGAGGATGCTCTTGCAGCTGATATCAGATCCTGCTCTCTTTGTAATTCAGCAGGCTGCTTCTAGCTGCCCGTTTAATTGGATGGGTTAATACTTCTGGCAGCAAGCAGATCTGCACAAATTGTGCCAAAAATAAGGGGTACAAACCTCATTTTCTTAAAAATATCACCTGATTTCTTTGCAAATATACCTTACAAAAACACACCGTTCCTGCTCATGGTTTTCTGAGATAATTTAAACCTCTGCAGATACTTTGCATAAAGAACTATGTGCTCAGGACTTCAGCCTGTTCTTGCAATTTTCTGACACCATCCCTCAAGGGAGAACAAAGATATCAGGTGTCCTACTTGAAAGTCAACAACTTGACACCACCGCATCTTGTGCTGCTCCTTATGGTGACGGACAACTAAGGGTGGCTTAAAAACAAAAAGCAAACAGCAAGAGTAAGTGGTTTCAAAATCGATACACAAACGATCAAGTAGCAGAAGAGCACTTGTTATCTGTTCATCAAAATGATGTGGAAAGACATTCTGTGCATTCAGAATTTAATTTAGCTCCTTGCTTTATCATCATAAGCACTCATTTCAATATGGGCAATGATTATTTTTTCTTCCCAAACATGAATAATATATAATTGCTGGTATTTTGGAGGAGATAAGGTCTTTACCTTTATCCATCTGGGTAATTTATCATTGTCTTTCTTTTTCCTCTGCAGTGGTGAGAGAGCTTGTCAGCTCAGCTTGTTCTTAAAAAGCTGGAGTGTAATTCAATAATAAATTCACTCAAAGACTAGCTGTCATGAGGCATTCACTTATTTGTATCCATTAGGTGATCTGTACTGCTGTTCTCTCTAAAGGATACCTAAGCTGGATCTCTGAAGCATACGTATTCAGTCGTCTTCACTCTGCTGCCTTTCCTGCACAGGCCATACAGGAATGCAAATGGCATGTCGTGGTAACACCTCCTTCCTAACGAGTGTGGTTTGTGAAATCTCTGATCTAAAAGATGGGGCTGGTGTCTCTGCATGTCATCAGCCACGTGGCAGACAGGAGGTCCCCTCATGTCCCCTGTGCTTATGGGACTGCTCACAGCAAGTGGAATGGATCAAACTCCAGTCATACCTCATGAAGATGCAGGCACTTAGACAGAGGTTGGACATCCCAAGCCCAGCAAGCATGGAATCAAAGACCCACAGAACCACAGAATGTCTTAAGTTGGAAGGGACTTTAATGATCAGTGAGCTCCAACCCCTGCTGCGCATTGGTTGCCCTCCACCAGCTCAGGCTGCCCAGGGCCCTGACCTTGAGCACCTCCAGGGATGGGGCACCCACATCTTCTCTGGGCAGTGCATGGTCCTGATCCACACCAAGAAGGAAAAGACTTCTTGAACCACAGCAGCAGAAATGGAATAGTATCCCAAAAATGCAATGTCATTTTTAGCAGCTCAACAGGCCAATAAACCCAGCCTGCATGCTGCAGTGCTGTCTCATGGGATAATATCCCTCTTATTGCAGTCTTCTACTATTATTTGCAACCATTCTTGCCATGAGTCAGATTTTTAACTTGAAAGATGCAATACAACTACAGACTAAGGTGGTAAGCTTGTAGAACATATTTAGGGATATACACCCTGATACCCTAATTGATATTTTAAGAACGGCAGCCTTAACAATCATCACTATCTCCGTATAATTCTTCGTGTTAAACAGAACAAGGGTCTCCATTTATTAGTTCCACTGTAGTTAATGAAAAGCAATCATTAAATCCCTTCCTATTGATTTGAATCTCTGCATTCCCTCGCTCTAGAAATCTATATGCTAGATAAACATTTCTGCTAGCAGATGCTCCTTCTGAATCCTGAACACTCAGAGGGATGTTTACAGAGGGAATGTAATTCCTTCCTACACAGGCATCACTATGCATTGTATGAAACACAGGGACATCTTTTAGGAATGTATGTGGCCCTAAATGACAATGTTTCTGGTTCTTTGCTGGCACTCCCAGAAGCAAATTCAATATGGAATGAGAAATTCCCATTTTTCCCCGTAACTTCTGTGTGCTGCTGAATGCTAGCAGCCTTTAAAGAGAAGCTGCAAATTGCTGTTACGCATGCATGTAGATTCCCACCGTTCTTTAGCTGCATAGAAAAACCTGTTAAATCCAATAAATGTGCTGCTGAAATACTTTAGTATCAAATAAGTTGTCAAATAAGGCAGTTACGCATGGCCCTGACACCACAGTCCGCTGTGGAAAGGCTTCCAACTGACGAACTACAACCCTAAATACATCAGAAAGTGAAGCTGTGAGTACAAACAATTTTGTATTCCTCGTCCTGATTTCAGAGCAACAGATTACAACAACTGACAACACAGAATTCACTGTTCTAGCATTTAGTCCAGAGCCTGGGCTGTTTGGTACCCAGAATGTGCCATCTTGAGAATGCAGGCAAAGGAAAACCATCCGACTGCTCGCTACTGAGTTAGTTTGGCCTTAACCTGAATCACTGCCATTAGCTTTCATGAAGGGCTTGGCAGCAAGACAAATCAGAGAAACTAGAACATTAGGCCAGTTCCCCAACACTGGCATGCCTTCAAGTGGTTCACATCCGAGGTCAGCCTGTAGACCACTGGAGGTGTCAATATGTGGGAGGTGGTACCCACGGATGCTGGCAATGTCCCTTCTTGTAAGTGCATTTGGTTACACCCAAAGGGCCTGAGAGGCCTGCTGAGATGCAAGTACTGCAATAACTACCCACAGGAACATGAGGATTGTATAGTTTCAGTGCCAAGCTATTCACTGCTGTGCGTGGGAAAGCTGTAAGTAAGCAGTTAATGACTGGGTGGAATTCGGTGGAGTTCAAATGCAAGTGTTGAGAAGCACCTCGTGGCTCAGGGTCATCACTTCAGAAAGGCAACATTCAGAGCAGACAATGAACGATCTAAGAAACTGATGCCCCAGGGTATGTATTGTGATGTCCTGCTTGAAGGACATGGTTTTAAAGGGACTGTTTTCCCCTGGCAGACAGACATGTCCTTAAACAAATGTCTGAAATGCAGTCACTTATGCAGCTACATACGATTTACCAGTTCCCATCTCTTGATGAGGAATGTAGTGAAAAAGGATGCCTCAGTATTGAAATCGATGTATATTCCACTTGATTGTTGACATCTGATATGTAAACAATGCTCGAACAGTCCTTCATGACTGTAAGATTTTCTCCAGGCTTCTGGAGGCCATAGATTTTAAAGCCTATGTTAGTTTCCCTCTCTGTTGGCTCTGTCAAACCTCTGTTTAACACAGAAGAAGGTCTGCCATTGCTGTTCACTAAATACAGCTGGGAAATGCTGAATAAATGGCTTTCATTCCTTGAGATTAAAGAAGACGTGTCATAGAACATCCTGAATCAGAATATTCTGAGTTGGAAGAGACCCATAAGGATCACTGAGTCCTAATGAAGATGAGGAGGCACCCACCAGAATTACATCAGCCTCAAATTTTTTCACACACCTACTTCTCTGTGACCTTTTCTCCTCTCTGAATCCTGCTACTACTTCTTCTCAAGCAATCTGCCATTCCACATCTTACCATGGCCAAGTGGATCGCACTTCTACTGAAGAAAAATGAAAATTCACTCACCCTCCTTCGAAGGGATTGTCTCCTGGGATGATGTGAGTGCTGTCTTTGCCAATCAGGAACTTGATCCGATCGTAGAATGAATGCAAGCTCTGCTGGGAGATGGGTGCTTGTGTCTCCTGAATGATATCTAGGGGATCCGGGGAGCCCAGGCACAGTGCATTGACATGGCACAGTGGTTGCAAGCAGCAGTCTGGGTCCATGCAATCCACCAGGCCATCTGCAGAAGGACAAGGAAGATTTTAGAGCAAATGGAACATGGAGCATTGCAGACTTCAGGGTGCAAGAACTCTTTATAATGCACACATAGAGAAACATGAACTTTACGTTTGCATAGAGTAACACATTTTCTCTTAAAACTCCAAAAAGAGCATCAAATGGGTTGACAGTTGAACAAGATGATCTTAGTGGTGTTTTCCAACCTGAATGATTCTGTTTCTATAAACACCAATTAGCATGTATGTATATGAGAAAACACACACGAATGAGATCAGGATTTAAAGAAAACACATTTGAGGTTGATTCTGAGATACACCATTTCTCCTCTTGGCCATTGAGATGAATCCACAATCCTTCAAGTTTGTCCTGGCTTTTTTATTTCTGTTCGTGGATCAATGATGTTCATACACTCTTCCTATTCTCTGTACAAACAGCAGGTCAACTAGATCAAACTAAACCTAACAGTCCTTTCAGGAGGACTCAGTAGTGGAGAAAGCCGTGGCATCAACATTGGCTACAGAGAGATCTACACATCCAACCCAATAGAGATGCCAGCTAGATAGGTAAGAAGGCAAAGATTTTGCTGGGACTGTTCAGTCTCTTTTGGCCTTTGTCATAATTATTACGTGCAGATACAGAGAACCAGACAACCTAAACCTCTCAGGATACAAATCTTGAATTTTTGACAACAAGAAATTAAAAGTAACAACAATAATAGCAATGGACATGCATGAAAAAAGCTTGCCAAATGCAGCCTAGTAAAATAAATTGACACACCTGCCAAGTCATCAAACACACAAACAATACTATCTTTCATCACCACAGGAGCATTCCTCAGTTCATTTTAGGATGCCACTGTCCATTGCAAACAGCTTAGTACAAAGCAGCGACAGGATAGTAAATACAAAGAAAAAGAAGATCAGAGTAGGTTTGGTGAGGCATCATCACATTTAGACACAAATGTTGTTCGCATGTAGTTGAGGTGGATCTTGAAACCGGATAAGGGAAATGGATTTATTTTTTTTCTTCTTTTTTTTTCTGGGGATTTTCCAAATCATCAGTTCAAACGAGATAGATTGATAGTGAGTGAAAATTGTTACCACGTGATGGCTGTTCAAAGACTTACGTGAAATGAATGGTTGGCTTCAGTGTAGTTGCTCGATGCTCTATATTTCAGAGAAGCCACCTTTACAGCTAGCATCCTGCTGACAACTTCAGCAAGAAATGAATGTGTTTGGAGAACAAAACTGTCCTGAGAGGACAGGTTTCTCCTGAAGTGGGATGAGATTTGGTGTTGTCAGGCATTAGATGGGGCCCTGGGCAACCTGATCTAAGGCCTGATTTAGGGGGTGTCAACCCTGCCCACGGCAAGGTGGGCTGGAACTGGATGATCTTTGAGGTCTCTTCCACCCAGGCCATTCTATGATTCTGTGATTGTCAGGATAACATATTTTCTACGTCAAGGAAACAGTAAATTAAGACAAGACACGCTCACAAAGAAAACCAGAAAAAAAAAGCCTGTTCAGTGCTCCCAGAGCTTCCAGTCTATGTATGGGTCAAAGTGGGAGGAACACCTGCTCCACACACAGTAAGCCTTTTCTACAAGTGCTCCGCACCTGCCATTAATGATAATGGGAGACTAGCAGAAGTGCTTTCCAAAACCCCATCCATTATCCTTACCTCTGTCTGTTCTGATATCTCTACATCTTTATAACTCCTCACAAAATTGCCACAAAAATTTATCAGCTCGGGCACAAAATCTACCCATCTGCCTTCTCACTTGATGACTAGTGATAATGAAAAAGAACTAATTACATTTTATTTGCCCATTAAAAAAAACGACTTGCTGCAGCTGATTAGTCCAGTAGGATTCTGGAAGGTCAGAATCTGAGATACCGTTCACAGGAGAGAGACCTGCATAAGTGTAATATGCTTACCCATAACTACACCCTAGAAAAAAAAGGACACACAAAAGAAAAAAAAAGAACAAGCCAACTGTGCTGCACCCAGTGCAGTTTCAAGGAAGATATGATGTTGTCATTATCTCTTACACATTAATAATGTTTTCTACTATAAAGACAATGTAGTGAGAGGATGGTAAACCAGCTGCCCCATACCTCTTCATTACCGTCTTCATTTCAGATGTCAGAAATGTGTTTGGGGATCCAAAGCTGCAAGACAGAAAGCAACTGTCGTCTCTGCAGGAAACAGCAGAGAAATGTTTGAAGAACAGATGCACAGGACAGTGTTTTGTACGATGGCAGTGCTGAGGCCTTGCTTGCAGATGAGCTTTGCAATTAATGTGTTTCAGGCCTGCATGAAGTGTGCTGGGGGGAATTACACCAGAGAGGTTTGTCATGGACACCTTGGACCTATTCAGGTCCTCAAGAGCTGAAGTGGAGTTTAGCTGTTTGTATAATAGTACGTTCAGAGCACTACATTTAGCTAGCTTGGAAAATTGAAAGGCCAATTTTGGCTGAGACGCAGAGAACAGCAAGAGATAAAGCAGATCAGGGGAGACTTAGACTGGTTAGAAGGAAGAAGTTTTTTATAATAAGGGTAGTGAGGTGCTGGAACAGCTTATCCAGAGAGGTCATGGATGAACTGTTCTTGGAGACACCCAAGGTCAGGCTGGATGCATCTCGGAGCACCTGACAGAGCCATAGATGTCCCCATTCATTGCAGGGGAGTTGGACTAGATGGCCTTCAAAAGTTCCTTCCAGGCATCCATCCATCCCCACCATGCCCACTGACCATGTCCCTCAGTGCCACGTCTACCCTTTTCAGAGATGGTGACACCACCACCCTGGGCAGCCTGTTTCAATGCATTACCACTCCATCTGAGAAGAAAAGTTTCCTAACATCCAATCTGAACCTCCCCTGGCACAACTTCAGGTCATCACCTCTTGCCCTGTCGCTGTCACCCGGGACCTGCAGAGAGCAAAAGCCTCCCCTCAGCCTCCTCCTCTCAAAACTGAACCATCCCACTTTCCCTCATCCATACGACCATGGCTTTCAGACCACACGACACATATGTTGTTGAACTGTCCCAGCGCAAGACTGAAGGTACTTTGTAGAACATTTGCAACACTGTGCTTTAGGGTCACAAAGGCTACTCTGATCTGCTTGTCAGACTGCTATATGTACAGGCTTTCCCCCAACTGGGTTAAAGCCTGTCTTTTAGAAAGATATCTCATTCCAAAGACATCTAATTACAGTGAGTCCACTGCTTCCTCCGGTAAGCCATTCAGATGTTTAATTACTGCTAGGGAGCTGCATCTTATTTCAAGGTTGAATTTGTCTAACTCCCATATCTCACAACCAAATGTTTTTTTTTGACTTTTCCAAGGTAACCAATATCCTTCTGCACTGCATGATTGGATGCCTTGTTCATGTGCAAGTCTTGCCACACAGAGCAACAAGCAATTCAAACCCCATTTCTGAACAGCCGAACAAGACTAAAGTTCTTGTTTATTTTCCAGCTGCTGAATTTAGATTTTTTAGCGATTTCACATGGAGCCATCAACACTGGACGTGAAACAACTGAGGCAGCAATACTGGGTGGAGAAGAGAGACCAATTCCTTATTTTTGTGTTGGTTTTTGTTGCATTTATTTAAATACTAAGGTTCACAGCAGCCTTTTAGTAACAGGTTGCACTGACAACTCATGTTGAGACAATAATCTCCCCTGACCTCTAAATCCTTCTCTGTGTCATTGCCTTTCAGGAGTCACCCAACCCATAAGGCTTGCATGCTTGGTTCGTTCCCAGGGGTATTACCTTGCGTTCTGCTGCCTTAAGACACACTTTGTGACCATGAAGTGTTGTGAGTCAGATCTCTCTGCACCAAAATGATCTGGGTATGTATTTATCACCATGTATCAAGCATGATATGGTGATATATGATAACACAAAGATTTTTTTTCAGGAAAGATTTAAACTACGCTCGACAATGCTGAATGGGGTTGGATGCAACGAGCAATTCCAAGGAGCCATTCTAGAAACAGATTCAACCATGGATACCATTCATTAAACAAATGAATTCAGAGATCTGTTACTGTGCCAGACTTTAAGCCACCTTGTGTTCTTCTGTACTTCCATCTAAAGGGAACTTTTACATCTTCGAAATATTTTCAGCACACTTCTTACTGGTGTTGCAGACAGCTGTTTCACCTCACATCCTCCAACACCTCCTTTTCTTACCTTCCCCATATCAGCTTTTTGCCCTGTACAGAATGCATAGACAGTGAGGGATGCATTCTGACTGCCTACCACCAGTGTGTAGCTCACATCAGTTTCTTTCTGCTTGCAGAGCACAGGGTCAGGTTTGGTTTGCAGGAGCTGCATTTTTTCTCAGTCATTGCTATCCTAACTTTTTCCTTAGACACTGTGACTGTAGCAACTGGGGCAGCTAAGTTAGATCATGACAACAGATCTGAATGCTGACCTTATTCAGAACGAGCTTCTCAGTGTCACAACTGCCTTCTAAAAATACTCACCTGGATGCCAAACTTCAGATGACCCAAAATTACTTGGCTTTCAGACATTGCTTGTGGCCTGTCACTTTCTGAATACCATGCCCTTCGTGATGTTTTGAGACCCACCTAAAACAATTAGGAAGCCTGGAAAATCTGGAGCTGCTGCAGTTTGGTGCAGAGAGTCAGGGCTGTGTCTCATGGGAGATTCAGGAGCACCTTAGGAAATTGCCTCATGATCTCCAGTATTCATCACACAATGAGTGGATGGATCCAAGCCAAAAAATAAAGAACTCAAACACCCAAACCACTGGCAAATAAACTGAACCTATTCCAGATGTGTAATGGTATGTTAAGGTTTGTATGGCAAGCACAACATCACCCAGGTGGCTGGCTGCATGGCACATGAAGGAAGGGATAGGCAGAGAAAGCAGTTTTGTGACTGTTTTTTTCTTGCATGTAAGCCCTACGTCCAGACTCTCCGGCTTCCCCTAAATCCTCCTTTGCTAGGAGTGGATTAAGAACCAAGGACACAAAACCAGCCACTAACTGATTGGGAAAAGAGTGTGCCCAGTGAGCTCCACTGCTTATTAGGAGAACAGATACTCTGGCTTACCTCTGAACTATGTGACATACTCCTTCTTCAGAAGAAAAAACAAATTGTCATGGTCACAGCCACTATTAGCCTGCAGGAGAAGTACTCTGGCAGCAAAGGGCCACTACTCCTGCATTCCATGGACTGCTGCTGCACTTGCTGCCTGCTAAGTGCTCACAAATCCCACAGGAATCTGGGTTCCAAGTCCCTCAACCAGCACCATGCAGTGCCAACAAAGCATCCAGGAGCAGAGTTTCACACAGAGGCAAGAGAGCAGCCTTTGTGAGACTGCTTTCGCAGATCATCTGAGAGCAAATAAAATTTCAAATTAGCTTTGACTTTTCATGGCCCCACAATTGTGTTGGCTGATTTAATGGGCAGTGTCTTAGCTCGCTGAGATTGAATAATGGAGCATTTCTACAGAGTTATGGATGCTGCAACAAAAATCTGTCATGCTAACATCAACAACAGAAGGCAAATAACTTTCGTCCTGGAGCGTTATGTATCTAAGGCAGCTCTGACAGGTGCTGCATGTCAAGTGTCAGGGTGGAACAGGCAGGCCACAGGTAGGGACAGACTTGTTGGTACGTAGAGAGTACATGACAAACTCAAGGATTGCTCCTGCTGGAGAGGATGAGAGTTTTCATCACTGATTGCAGTGGGAAGAGCAAAATGTGAAGCTGTTCTAGCCAAAACAGGACTAGAAAGCCAACAGTAAAAATACATTGCCTTTCAGGAATATTTTCATTGCCAGTGAAAGCATAAGATGCACTGATTATATGCATAATTGAGGCTTTCACCTTATCCAGTTCTTGCCTTTCCCTCTCCTTCCTGCATCACCCACCATACAACAGTATCACCTCTCATGGGGACACTGTACTGCCCTGTGATGCTTTTGGATGCATTAATAGGAGAGTTTGGATGGGGAGGGTTTAAAATGAAGGCATTCAGATGTAGAGTTAACAGTGTGTTATTCTCACCCTTAAGCAAATCAGATTTTACCCTTCCAGCATCAGTCTGAGCTCTCCCAGAACAGAGATGGAAGGAATGTCTCAGTATTTCTACAGAAAACACAAGTTATTGTTCACGTGAATGCTTGGGTTTAGGATGGCTCACAAAAGTAATGATGCTGTGCCCTGAGCTGAGGACTCACACTTCATTTACTTCTCCTGGACCTGGGGAATTGTTAAGTTTTCCTCTTGGGCTTTGCAGAGAATAATTTTACCTATTCAACAGCAGAGGTGTAGATTTTGGGCCCACTGTGAGGAATCAAAAGGAAACACAACACAGCAAACAAATGTAAGGAATGATAGCAATGCCTCTGTGATCACATTGGATATTACTGTTCTCTTAGCACTTTCTATTCCCCTCCCTCCGTTTTGATTTAGCTTGAATAAGGTTCTCAGTGGCTGAATCCTAAATAAATTAGATCGTTGGCTCTCTGAGAAAAGAGCTGTCCTTACATCTTTCCCTAATATTTGCAGATTCAAAATCATGTAGTCATATGCAATAGCAGTCACATATTTGTACTGCAACACTCCTTGGGCTTTAGTGCAGAAACAGAGCTCTGCAGGGCCAGGCACTACAGAAAACAGAAGTATAATGCAGAAAGTCCATCCTAAGCCAGAACTATGTTCTTATTTGAAGAACATCTGAAAAAAAAGAGAAAGGAATGGAGCAGGAGGAGGAAATGACAGAAAAACACATGACAATCACTACTAGCTGACCATAAATAATGGTTTATATATAATAATATGGTTACAGTCTACAAGTTTACAGAATCTCCCAGATAACACTGGTGTGCTACGCAGCTGGCTTCATGGGATTTCCCTCGTCTAGACTTTTAGCAAGAGGAGTTCCCCATTGCACTAGAATCACAGAATCACAGCACACCCTGAGCTGGGAGGGACCCACAAAGATCACTGAGCCCGACCCCTGGCACCACCCAAACCCAAATCCGATGTCTGAGAGCAGTGTCCCAAGGCTCCCTGAGCTCTGGCAGCTCGGGGCTGTGCCCACTGCCCTGTGCAGCCTGTTCCATGCCCACCACCTTCTTGGGCAGAGCCTTTTCCTCAAAGCTCCCTGACCAGCTCCAGAAGCAACACAGAAAGCAAGCACTCCGTGTTTGGAGCAAAATTTCTGAAGATGCTGAAGGCATGCGAGAGCCCTTCCAAGCAGAGGAGACTGGCACTCAGATGCTGCAGAAAGTAGAGGTTGCTTAAGGTGATCAATAGCCAAACAGTGCTGTACCTGAAGCTGTGTCCTTCAGGAGCCAATGTAGCTCTGTGAAAAAGGGACTCTGAGCTTAGGAAAAGAGTGAAGGAGCAATGGTTTTGCACCCTCTTCAGATGAGATACTCTTAGCTGAGATCTCTTTGTACCAAAGTCTCTTGAATTTCTGCAAAGTGTTGAAATGTTAAGTGAGAAGTTCATCCTAACATATTCTGCTGACTGATTCCAAGGCAAGTCAAGAAATCCCTTTGGCACACCTTGGAAAGCAGCCTCAGATCACTCAGATGACACAAGCGTGGTTTTCCAGTCCTCGTCAAAAGGAAAGCAGCTCCACATTCTGTGCACCCATGACAGTATGTGAGCTGATACACTTAAAGGCAAACCTCCAGGTTTCTAAGGGGAATTCCTGCCCCACAAGGGAGGCAAGAGTTTGCCCCAAGTGCTAAAGCAGAACTGGCAGAGCTTTTTTTGAACTTCTGTCCAAGCTCTTTTCAGTTTACTGCAGAAGGGCCTTGCAAAATGTATGTTTGAGCCTGGAAATGGTTCATGTCAGCTTTTGTTGCATCTTGTATACCAGCAGTGCTTCCTTCCCGTCTGTAACTTTCTTCATCTCAGCAGGAAAAGAAACGTTTACTTGGAAAAACGGCGATGTTTTCAGTGTTCATGAATCTATTCACCAAAGGAATTTCACTAAGGAAAAGCTACAAGGAGTAGGAACTCTCCCAAGCTGCCAAGGCAAGCCACAGCCACTGCTAGACACATCATCTTCACTAACAGCACAACGTGCTTCTGGGTGCTGCTCTCCTGACAGCCCCAGTGCTAACAACCAGCAGCAAGTGTTACCATCCAACAGGGGATCAGCGAGCTGCTGAAACCTGAAAATGAGAACGCATCGTGCTGTTTCCTTACTTGAGGAAAGGTTGATTAACAGTCATCATAAAACAGAGGAGGAGAAGCTAGGTGATATCAGCTAGCCAATCTCTTTAGGTACAGCAAGCTTTCTCATCTTTTTAGAAGTGCTTTGTGGTTCCTCCAGCATGACCCTGTTGCTTGACTGGATCTATCAGTGATGGTAAATGCTAATTCACTGTGGCTGTTTTCCCAGGTGTGTTCAGATCTCAACACTTCCCTCTGTAAATGCAGCTCGTGCATTAATGCATCATTTTTTATGGTTTCAAGGAAGCAGACAGCTCCCACAGCATGCCCGGGAGATGATCCTGTGCTATAAAAGCATCACCAGCACGAAGTAAAGGTTTGTAAGTGTGCAAAATTAAAAAGAATAATCTGAAAGCATCCCATCACCTTGTCTGCAGCTCATGCATTTGCATAGATAAAGATCTGCATCCCGGGGTTCTCTTGGATCCTATTCAGTTCCCTCTATAACCCTGCCACTGCCTTCAGGTGTAACCCTACACGCTGGCAGGGAGCAGTGCAGGCTCCTGCCAGCTCTCTAACACGTAATTTGGCATGTGGTGGACAGATGGTGGGCACGGGGATGTTAAGTTCAGAGCGCAGTGCCAAAATTCCTCTTGCCAAAAGGTTTGAAGTGTTGCCATCCCAAAGCATTACGCACGTCTCCACCTTACTACAAGCAGGACCTGATCCCTGTGTGGGGCAAGCAAGGCATGAAACTCTGCAGAGTTACAGGAATGGACTGTGATGCAGTAAAACATAGATTTGAGAGATATCAGAGAACTCATTCTTGGCAATCCCAATGTGGCTGTGGCAGAATTACAGAGATCCTGAAATGAGAGTGGCAGCAATAGGTGATACTCAGGGCAGTAGAGGAAGGCAAAAATACAGCATGCAGTGACTTGGCTGCTCTGACTTGGGTTTGAATGCAACTGTTAGGAGGATGGGGGTAAGGAAAGCCTAAGAGTTGTTCCCCCTTTGAGCTCTTAGCTGCTGGTGCAACATAGAAATGAACCTGCTCAGGCCAAACAGGGCCATGAGTGCACTGGAACCCCATGTGTGTGCTTAGCTGAGTGCACTGTGTGTAGCCATCAAGAATAAGGTAAGAACTGAGGGCTAGAAGCTTCATTATTACAGCTCTTGCAGGAGAAGAGAACAGGAGGAAGCCAGAAAGGATGGATGATGTCTGATCCACTTTGAAAGAACCAGTGGGCTCTAAGCCCTCAAACAAAGCTACCTCTGTAAATCTCTCACTGTTTCAGGACAGTGGAGCGTATCCAGAAAATGAAACTGTGAATTGGGCTATTCTCTGAGTATGGAGGGAGTCACACTGATGATTTCTCTGGAAAAAGATGATTAAGATAGCTTTACTGCTCACAGGTGTATCTATGAGTTAGTGAACAATATCCCCTCATCTTTCCCTCTGTTATTCTATATACTCTGTTCCTGATGGAGGACTCTGCAGGTGCAGTGGAGCCCATATTTAGCCTATAGAATATTGGCCTGTTCTCAGTACTCTGCCAAACACCATTAACTCCACTTCCAGGACTTGTCACAGGAGTTAATATCCACGGTCTTTTAAACCCTCAAACTTTCTGCTCTTTAAGTACATGACAGGGCACACTGTGTGGGGTGAGACAGGGCTACTTTCAAGACCACTGCTCTCAGTGTGAGTCTGCAGCCATAGATAGAGGGCATTTTCTGCCAAAGAGAGGCAAGAAGTACCTTTCAGGGCCCATCTTCAGGAAGCATCTCTTATTTGTTGCAATACAGGCAGTACCTCCTGAGGTCAAATGTTGAAAATCCATGTCTTTTACACAGACTGTTAAAGCTCTGTCAGTGCACTGTTTTCCCTTGACTGGTACTGGATGATTGCCTGCTCTCTGTTACTTGCCACGGCTCCTTTCAAGCTGATGGACTTCACGTTTAGAAGTGTAAATAAAGTAGGCCTGGGTGTGAAACCTAAGTGTCAGTTTTGACAAATGACACTTGAGTGTGGAGAGGGAACTGCTCTCCCAGACACCTTGTTTTAACCTGAACAGAGATTACATTTCACTGAGTTTCTCTCTGAGTGACTTCTGCTTTGCTTGTTATTGTTTATCCGAACAGCCTCCAGATTTAAGAGGCCAGCACGCCCTGTAATTTGGTACCCATCTCCCTCAGGGTATGATTAGGCTGGGATGTGATGAAAAAGATTCTGACTTCAGCTCCCATTATCCTGAGGTATTTCCTGCTGCAGGGATCCTGATTAGCAGACACATGATACCACAATGTAGGACTGACTTCCGACGAGCTCGGGCAGAGTAAAAGACCCTTAATGTCAACGGCCTCACATTGCTCTTTGGAAAAACCACTGTGCTTTTCGTCCTCAGGAGACTCTGTTTTTAGTGGAAAATGACTCGAAGGTCAGCATTCATCAAGCAAAAGCAGGTGATATCTGAAACAACTCAGGGGGATGATGCTGTAAACCTATTTCCCTCCACTGGTGGCATGCGTGGTGACCAGCTTGGATGTGTGCCTTCAAAAGCTGCATGAAATGACTGCCATCTCCACTGCCTGCATGCCTGTGCATACAAAGATAAGTTCAGCAATTGCCCTGAAATCTTTTATGGTGAGCAGTCAAATAAAACACCCTACTCCAGCCCAAAGCAAGCATCAATCGAGATATTTTGACAGGACATCCAAAAAGAGAAAAGTCTCTTTTGTGTTTATACCCTCACTTTGGAGAAGCTGCACAGCCTGCACCTACTCAGTGCTCTGGATAACACTGCAGTCGAGCAAGGTATGATCTCTTAGGTGACAAAATGTTTGCAGTGAACACAGCTTACTTTTACTTCCTAAACACAGCTGCATGCTGCCACTGGATTGCCTTGGGATGGCCGGGAAACCCAAAGGCAGCTGTCACAAGTGAAACATGTACATATGATGCTCGGGAGGTCTAAGCTGCTGTGAAGGAGAGCTGAGGTACTCCAGGAGGACTCAGAACAGGAGGAGCAGACATTAGGATGGAACATGAGAAATTCCCATTAGAGGAGGTAATAGTATTAGGAGAAAAATGTTCACTGTGCAGACAGTCATACAGAGGGGTGGGTTGCACAGAGAAGTGGAATCTCCATCCTTGGGGTTGCTCAAGAACTGGCTGGATGCAGACTAGATCTGTTCTGACCAGGGGCTTGATGTAGATGTCTGCTGGAGGTCCCTTCCTACCTAAATTATTCTGCGTTCTATAGATATCAGATATCTCCATTTCTCTTGCTGGAGGTCAGCATGGCAGGGGGGACACAGGTCCAGAATCAGCCTTCCTTCACTCCTCCAGGTAAACTTATTCAAACCCCTGTGCTGAACAAGGAACTCAGGCTTCAGAGCAGAAATTCCTCAGCACTACTGATACTGAGAGTTGAAGTTTTAGATTTCAACCCACAAATGAGCCACAAAAATCTACAAGGATCAGGTCAAGAAGGTAAATGTATACATCTTCCACTTTCCAGCTGACAGGAATCATGAGCAGTAGCAAAATCAAAGGAGATAGCATAGTGTGTTACATGTCTATCTGTAAGCTGTAATGGACAGTGCCATGTAAATAAGACTTTTTTAGCATACTGACATCAAGGTCAGCACTCATTTATGGACTCCAACACTGCATAAGCTGTCACGAAGTAGTAACTTAGAACCTGTGAGTTGCTTTGCTCTAGCTGTGTATGCCCATGTTTCACACTAGCTCACCAAATGCAGATTATCAGCTGACGGGCACTAACCTGTAATGATGGCAGTGCCTTCTATCTATCCTACACCTGCTGGTGAGACCACACACTGCTTGTTTAATGGGCAACCCCATTGCAAGGTTAGCACCTTGAACTGGGTGACATGAGGAGATTGTGTTTCACCAACCTACTCAGAGTCTGGTCATGCTCTTTTTGACATCATGCAGATGTGGTCTACTGTCTGTTAGTCTGGATTAAAAGACAGAGTTCTTGTTGGTTATTTTTTCCAGGGAAACCAAGGTTGTCCTTGGCTCCATTTGCCATATTTTTACACATCTGACATACTGAACTTTACTGTTGGCTTGAGAATTCTGTACATAGGGGAGTATGGCAATACTCAGTTTCATGTGAAGCAAGAAGAGACTTTCACTTCACTGTGTATCTTCTTTATGGTTCTCCTAATTTTTCCATCATTTCCAAAGGGTTAATTTGGTCCATTTGCCATGCCAGATGTGCAGAAGTATTTTAAATATTCAATCAAAATCCCAGTTGCTGTGAAGCAGATAATCACAGTCTTGGCTGCCTGTTTTGTTTTTTTTTTCTTTAACTGTACTGTTCTTGTGAATATGATAAAAAAGAAACACGCAAAATACAATCTCTGTTTCACAGTCTGGGTCCTGGTCCAGACTTGTGGTTTACAAAGCCTTTTGCTGAGTGACAACAAAACAAATTATGCGGCCTCCCTTATGCCTTAAATTTAATATCTAATCTCCTGCCCTCTAATTCAAACCTTCGCACTGCACCAGGGTTTCCTTTGTAATGAGATAACTCTGAATATTAAGTTTGCATTACGCAGGGCTATTATTCACATGCCTGACATCACTACATATGGAACTGTAATCAATAAAACATGGTTTGAAAGGGATTGGATGGCTTGTGGGCATGGGGATCAGTCACCAAAGCCTCTCATTTACTGCAAAACATTCATCCCAAGGCAGTAGTGACCTACAGAGAAGCAAGCCCTGATGGAAACCTCAGTTGGTGAGGCCAAAGTTGGAGCAGTCAGGGACATGTGCTCTCTGAGATGGTGTTGTGTCACTGCTGAGCCACACAGCTGGCTGGGGTGGCAGGGTGAGCACACGGCCTCTGCCTGCTCTCAGGCATATGGACTTGATTTGGGGATAAATAAACCTTCCTCTTCAGGCCTGGCACCCCAAGTCCATTCAAATTTTTGGATTGGACTCCACCCTGGCTCAGCCAGCCTGGCAGATTTCACTGACATGCCACACACATTTGGGTCCTACCTCCATCGTTGTCCTTCCCATCTCCGCACGCCGTCTCCATGGAAGTATCACAGCCTGCTCCTCTCCAGCCCAGCTGGCAGACACAGTGCCAGCCATTCACGTCCAGAGTGCATCTGCCATTCCCATTGCACAAGCCAGGGCATCCCTCTGCAAGGCAAACAGCCACACGTTCAGACAATCCACAACAGCAGAGCAACGCAGGCTGGTGAACAGCCATTTCCCTTTGCTTTTGGCCCAGTTCTCCATTCCCACTTGATGTCTTCCCATTGTCTCAGTTTAGGGTCAGAATGGGCCCATACTGGCTTCCCAGTTCACAGCCTCACTGAGGGCACTGACAGAACAGTGAATTTGGGGATACACTGTGATGTTCTTATCACAGAAACAACAGAACCCACCCTTGCACCTGAATCTCTCAAAGCTTTTGCTTTGTAAGACCAAGATTTAGGGTTACCTAAATTACACATGGGGTTAAAGTTCCTAACACTTCACAAGATAAAACAGTGTTCAGCACAGCCAAGATCTCATTCAAAGCTAGAATGAAAAGGAAGGCACTTCCTACATTAGCAAATGTTTGGAGAGCACGCTATTGATCTATTGTGGTCATTTTGAGAGGGGTTCATCTGACCCTGTTATAACTGCCCTACAACTCAGCAGCACAGGAACCCTTCCCATGGTGGAAGCCCCTCATGTAGGTTCAGTGCATCATGCTCTCTCTGGAAATGCCTGTTTCTCTTTGCTGACTAAAAAGAGACTCCAGCAGAGGCAGAGGCAGATGCTCCTATTACAGGTGATAAACTTGGGGGTGGGGGTGGGGGTGGGGGGCTATGCTTCCTGACTGCTCAATGGGGTTTGATTTTTGGCCACCTGCTGAGATTGCCATCCTTTATGTTTTGGGGGAAAAATAGCAGGGTAATCTCCCCAGTAAACAGCCACATGTGGGAGGCTGCTTAGCCTACACAGCCCTGGGGTCTTTTTACCTGCAGAGCTCAAATATCTTTAGTGAGAAGGAGCCAGAAATGCTAGCTGCATTTTACAGATTAGGAAACTGAAGCACTGAAGTGACTGCAGAGGTCACTCAGCAGGACTGATTAAAGCAGGAACACAACTGAGGCCTCCTGAGCTCTGTTTTAAAGCCCTCTCTGTTCATACAAATGTTGTGAAATCCCTTCACGTAGTTTGTGTTCCTTCATGGAACTGTACACATGATGTGGGTATCCTGTCCTAAAGGACATGGTGGTAAAGAGCACTGAAAGGTGCACATCATGGGAGCACTCAGTTGATCCCATACACCAGTTGACCCCAGATTGAGCCTTCAGTTACTTACAACAGTGCCAAACTTCTGAGCATTTAATGTGATTTTTTTCCATGCTAGTGCTAATTTATTAGTTTGTTCCTTTTATTCACTCTCAGTACCAGCTGCAAGCATTCAGCTGTTTTGGAAAATGAGAGGAAGAATCACATTACTTGTTAAAATAACTTGTTAAAATTACTTTGGTAGGTAGATAATCTCACTTTGGAGCAACTAAATTCCATTTGGATGGGACCATCCTGACAGGAGGGATATGCCATTTTTCCCCTCTTTATAAATCAGATTAAATGTGTCTAGACAAAAAGCTTCTCAAGAAAGCTGAAGAAATCACTTTATGTGTGTTCTGCATCACTTCAGTAGTTGGCAGCTCAATTCTGCAGTGATAATACTGCATCATCATTGAGCATCTTTCATGACCTACTGCTTTACTGCATGAGTTGGACTCTCCATGACCGATCCTAAAAATTCCTTTCTTTCTTGCTAGAGACTGACCAGGACATCCCTGGAAAAAGGGTGGTAGTGTTGACTTGGATAGGAGTGAAGTGAGAATCTAGGAGAGCTGGGGGATGAGAAATTGAAGAGAACACTCTAGAAGTATGAGGGAAGAAAGGTTGGATAGCACCAGACTTTTAACCCAACGAGTAAGGTTTAGTCTCTGGAGTGGGAAAAAGATGGGTTTCAGAAATTCTTGCTTGGAGCTAAATACAGAAGACTTGTGAGTTCAGTCTCAGGTTATACAGGAGCAGGTCCAAATGCTGGAAATAGTTTAAATTAGGGCTGTGATGAAAATTCAGAGGGAAAAGAGGGCATTTATTTTAACTTCTTTCTTTTAAGTACCTTTTGCATTTCTTAATTTTTGGAAAGAAGATATCAAAAGAAAGAATCACAGAATCATGGAATCGTTAAGGTTGGAAAAGAGCTCTAAGATCATCTAGTCCAACTGTCCACCTACTACCAATGTTGCCCATTAACCATGTTTGTTAGTACCACATCTAATTTCATTAGACAAGAAAATACCATACTGATTGCTTTCTGTGAGACTGAAAGAAAATAGAACATTAATAAATGATCTTCAGATATCGCATGTGACAAGTGTACAGCAGATATTGGCAAAAAAATATAACTGCATAAATGAGGAGCTAACATCGGACTACTGAATGTCCTCCACTTTCCCAAACTTAGTAGCAGAAAGTGTCTATAATTAGTATAGAGGCACCTCCCACCCCTGAGGAAATGAGAAGAGTTTGATTTGTACACTCGAGCACAGCAAAGGCTGAAAAGATTATGATTGTTTTCCACAAATTCGTGAAACAGATAAATAGTGAGAAGGAAAACAGCTATTTAAGCTAAAGAGAATAATGCTGGCATAAGAACAAATGGACCTAAACCAAGCATGAATAATTTCTGGCTGGAAATTAGAAAGGGAAAAAAAAACAAAAAAACAACCACATCTGTCAGGATCAAAAGAATAAAGTTTTGGAATAACCTCCCAGTAGGATGATTAAGGCAAAAAAGCCTCACTGATATATGTGTGGAGCGTGGTACATTTATATAAAATTCTGTACAATGGAGTTGCCCTTGTCAATGTATGAGATGGGTTCGGGACTATTCAAATGGGCTTCCATGATTTCCTGTGAAACTTCTTCAGCTGGGCTCAGAGAAAGCAAGTTAACCATGTCAGAAAGCAGACAGAGGTAAAACACCATTCAGGATGGGAAAGAAAGAAGAGAGTATCTCATAAGATTATGTCTTCATGAAGTGTCCACTCCTCCTCCTTGACTGTTAAGGGAACACAGAATCACCAGCTGAGATAGAAGCAGGTGCCTACTGTGGGATGACTCTCTCTGTAACGTCATTACCCTCCACCTTTCCATCATCCCAGCCTAGAGAGAGAGTTTGCCTCCTCCCATCAAAAAGAGAGACAACTCCTCTTCCTCAAGAAAAAAATCTCTTCCAAGGAGTCATGGACAGCTATTTCCCAATGAAATGACCTCCTCTACACAGGTCCATGAACATAAAATTTACAGCAAAATATCAGGGCTGGGAAGACTAAATGAAATCTGTCCTGTGTGGTAGTATGGGGAACAGACAAGTTTCGTAAGCAATGACAAAGGAAACCATTAATAGAAAACAACACAATTCAACAGTGCTGTCAGAGGACTCCTAACGCCAGCAAGGTAGAAGATAATATCAATATGCAGGTCAACACAGCTAACAGAATGGACTTACACAGTACTACTATTTCTAAATAGTTCTGCCGCATACCAACCTGACCATCACTTCCAACTACAGAGGTAGAAAGTACAATATTCTACATTCCACAAACAGTGCTCTTCAAAGCACTTGTAGAAAAGGTGACACAAATTAATTCACCCATTTCACCTGTTCTAGGTAACAAAGGGAAAAGATCATCGTGTCTCCAAAGGGCTTTTGAACACTGACACAGCAGGGCGGCTCAACCAGCCCAGATTCAAAGCACCATGCAGGGGAGTTGGACTAGATGATCTTTTAGGGTTCAACTCAAACTATTCTATGATTCTATGACAATACCGCAGCTCTGACATAGCTAGAGTCACTAATGATCCAGTACTCCTGTTTGTGCCTGTTAACTGTATCTGGGTGACTGAGATAATTAAATACATGAATAGGGCTTTCTGAGGGGGAAGAAGTCTTTTATGTGACTTTCTAAGTGAAGCACATGAAAGCACGGCTGATACTGTGAGACAATCACAAAGACATCAGGTCTGGCACGCAAGAGAGAATACAGAGCAGGGAAGCATTACAAACAGTGGACAAACTTTGAACTAACCAAGAAAAACGTGTTGAAGGAGACAGTCACAGGAGTGAGAAATGACGGTGCCACTTTTAAGATTAAGATTGGTGGTAAAACAGTCTGCTCTTAATGAACTGTACAGTTAAGGCCTTCTCTAATTAGTACAGTTAAAAATAATGTTTAATGACAATTTCTTTTCACGTTAAAGCTCACTGTCACTTGAAATTGGACTTGAAAGACTCTCCTTGTTCTTAAACCTTAAAGTGTTGACAGATGACAGTTTTATTCCTTTTGTCAGTCCTCTCTCAGCAGTAAGAACGTGTCCTATATGGATGTTCTAGTGAGCCTCAATAGGTTACTGGCTCTGAAATGAGTGCAACCTGGCTGAATGGAACATGTGAAGATGCAAACACCTGCAGCTTGTGAGAACAGTGAGTAAGACATCTGCAGGAGCTGGACTAGAGGTTTGCTGTTGGAATAGATAATTGTAGAGATCTCCAACCTTTATTATCTCAGGATTCTAAGTTCTGTGGAAGTGAAGGGGATAAGTGAAACATCAAGGGATCTCTGTAGATTAAGAAAACCTAGTCAAGTGTCGTGAAAAACACACAACTCCTAAACTGGTGGGTATGGAGAAGCCTTTCATCAGGTGGCTCCTGAAAGATGAAGAAGCGACTTGCCAGAGCTCCTGTTATTTCTAACTGCAGAAACAGAGGAACTGACCTTGGGTTCTCACTGCTTCTCAGAACCATGAAGTGACCTTGCAGTCATCCCTGAATTCAGATGGAGGCTGAATTCTTACATTCAGATGGAGGTTCAGATTCCTTACATTTCAGATGAGCTGTTATCCACTTCACTACAGCATTAATGTGGTTTCTTCTTAAGTGTGACAATGAATGAACAGTGATAGAAATTAAATATACGGATGTTTTGGCAGTTCCAATAGTATTCTGGATGAAGGAGCTCTCTCTAAAACCATACATCTTTAGTATTAGGTGCCTACTTTCATTTTAATCATTACTGGTGTTAATTGAGCCTTATGCTGGAGCATTCTATTCCAGTTCTAGTTGTAGCTTCTTGGCTTAACAACGCTGATGTTTGCTCTTGAAACTTGCCCTCCAACTTAGAAACAACTCTGGATCTTGTCTGATTTACTGCAAAGCTGTAAGAAAGACCCAGCAGTAAATCAGGCTCACCCTTGACAACTCAGGATTACTGGGAAGGGATTTCAACCCAAAAGATGTTAATAATTAAGAAAGCCAAAAGAGCATGAGTAATTCAGTTTGAAAAATGCACGCCATGAAGTTGGCCAAGTAAAAAGCATGTACTTTTAATGTTTCAGCTGTTGCTAATCTTCCCAAAAGAGACCATGTACTGTAAGATACAATCGTTGTTCTTAGCATGTTTCCTAAGCTGTTACCCACATGCAGTACTTGCTAAATATAATGTGTCTTTATTCTTGGGCATAAACGTGAGGTAAAAGGCTATCCAAAGAAGTGACAGCTACACAGGACTTAGTAAAAAAATACTGAGCCACTGAGTGGGCAAATGAGTACTGAAGATCCCTGGGCACGAGCTCTACAGACAGGGTCACTCATCAGATCTATCCTCCTGGTGCTTACCTTTTCACCCAGCCCTCTCCAATACAAGCTGAGATGAGAAGGATTGCTCCTGGGGTTTTGAAATGCAAAACACTGAGATGTAGAACATCAACAGGAGAGGATGCTCACACAGCCTCGTGCCACCCTACACCTTCCTCTACCAATGTCACTGTTCCTCTGAAGGAGTACAGAAAGTGGCCCTCTTTCCTTGGTCTAAGAAGAATATCATTTTTCTCCTAGTTTGAGTCAAGTCAAGCATGTTAAGCCGGTGCTAAGCAATGAGAAAAAACTACCACTGAATAATCCACTATAAACAGTGGTTCAAGGAAAACTGGTGTTTGCTGTGCATTAGACTGAAGATAAAAGTCTGGTTAATTAAACTGTGGACATTCTCTTAATATTTGTCTGCTCGGAGTTTTTCCCTGTTTGCAAATGTATCTGAAACTTCTTTTAAGCCCCAGTGAGAACATGAAATATTAGATTCTCAATCCATCCAGAGAAGTGAACTCAATAGGGCACCCATGTTGCCTGTCACACAACAAGAGCTTTACATGGCAGATTTTATTCTAACTGTTCACCAGACAAATATTTTGGCATATCCGTCCTTCCTCATCAGCTTCTCACAGCTGCTGTTCCTGATTGCTCACAACCTGAAAAGGAGAGTATAACTCTATGGAAGAAACTGATTTGTTCAACCTGATTTTTTTGGTTTGTTTAACCAGCGAACATATGATGCTGCGTGGTGTCAGCACTGTGTTGCTGTTAGTGTCAAATAAGCCATGTAGAAGGTTATTGGTGTCCAACCTAATCATATTTACTGTCAGATTGTTGCATTCACTGGATATGTACTACTTCAATATTTTTTGAAAGCTAAGTGGAACTATTTTTTGTTTAAAAATCCTACACTAATTTACCTTGCTGCCCTGATAAATAGACAACTGAGATTTTTCTAAGATCTCAGTACCTCTGTTCCATAGCAGTTCAATACCATGTCTTTGTCACTGAGAAGAGACCTGGGTCATAAACTTGATTTACTTTTCAAAAATAGGAACATATGGTAGGATTTCTTTATAGGGTACATCACTAATTTGAAAAGAATTTGTTCATTTGTGTATCTAGAAGCTTGGAGGCCATAAAATTTTGCAATAAAATATTAAAAATTAAATATATAGTAAATACATATTAAATTCAAAGTTTCCATGCAAGTCATGGCTCAAAAATATGAAGACTCCACACAGAAAGCACACTCACCTGCTTGTTACAAAATGGATCATAGACAATTGATTACAACACATCACTGCATAAGGCTCCTGATGTTATTTTTTTCTTCCTGACTTGCCTTACCTGAGTAGTCGGGGTGAGGGTGAGAGATGATTTGGAGGGGAAGGGAGGGACAAGGGGAAGGGTAGGAACACTGATACGATGTTAACAGAGGATCATAGCACTTACAAAGGTACTTCCTACCTAAATGACTGGAAAGTTCACCCTTCCAGACATTAGGGAGCATTTTGGTGATGATGAGGAAGAGATGCAACCTCAACACAGCATGTTCACGGTGCATTTAAAAAAAAGAAAACCACAAAGACAATAGGAAAAATAGGAAGGAAGAGCATACCTTTCACTACCTTATCCAGATAGTGAGCTTGGGAGATAAAAGACAGGACATTTAAGGTAGGATTGAATAAGTGCATTGCGGCTTACTACGAGACTGTGCAGGTGCTAGAAAGGCAAAGGAGAGTTCGCTGTGATATGGAAAGAAAAACCTTGATAATGAGGAGAGAAAAGAGGGAGAAGGGTGGAGCACAGCCCTCCTCAGTCAAAGAGCTCAAGAAGGCTATGTTTAGGCATCCAGTCATCTTTACTCATTAAGACCAGGAAGAGAAACAGGAAAGTTATATATATATATATATATATTTATGTGTTTTGATATATATATGCGTGTATACATATATATGTATAAATATATATATGTGTGTGTGGCAGAATATTTTAGTGTTCTGCTCATTTGCTGCTGTCTACCCCTGTTATACTGCTTTTCATCAGGGAAAAGAGTCATTTGAAAGTGTTCCACCTCACCTGATTGTCTTACACTTCTCCACACAGAGACGCGCCGTTCTCCTGTGGCCTCACCAAAGGCTTTTCCCTGGATCCTCTTAATGGGAACATACTGCGTTTACCTCTACCCCAAGATCAAATTATTTTACAAGCCTTAAATTAACCTCGTGGCAGCTTCACCAGGTCTTAATATACTCATTTTCAAGGAGGGATACAGCAAAGAAATGAAAGTTTGAGATGCAGTGGGAGCAGTCATGTGCCCAATTCCCATGGAATACTAATTTGGAAAACGAATTCCTGATTGATTTTCTGGGGTCAAATAGAAAGTTGGCAGGAGCCAGGAGTCCTGGCTGGGTGAGCTCCATGCATGCCAGCAGGCGGCACTCACTCTCCTAATAAGCAGCTCGTAATAAATGAGAGGCTCAAAGTCTTGATCTTTTCTATTTTGTTGTCTGTTTAAATGTTATTTCCCTTGTTCAAGTAAAGCATGCCTGCTCTCTGCTCCCTCCTTCTCAGTTGTATCCTGATTCCTTCAGGAAAAGTTTTGCTTTCTGTTCACTCAAGCAGACTGCCCAACTGGGAGGTCACAGCCCTTCCAAGAATCTTCTTCCATCTGGAAACCTTAATGGTCAAAGCACTATGATCAGCAAGTGGAGAGGTCACAGAACTATTAAAGACCAGGTTGGATGGGATCCTGGGCAGCCTGATCGAGTGGGTAGCAACTCTGCTCAAGGCAGGGTCGTTGGAGCTAGATGATCTTGAAGGGCCCTTCCAACCTAAGCCATTCTATGTCTATGATCCTATTGTGGGGCAGATAATGAGGATTGGGAATGACATTTCCAAATCATACTAGTGCAGTGGCTGTCGTGTGGGAAGTGCAGCATCACCATCCACTTGGGAACTTCACTTTGGGATACTGAAATCCACAGCAGCCCAATCTCAGACAGCTATCACTGTGCAGAAAAAGGTAAGGGAGACAGCTGCCAATGCCAACCGTGCCAGTAATGTGTCAGTGTTCTTCTGGAATAGGAAAATAATGGAGACTTTCTATGGGAATTTTCCACGTGGACATGCAGTTGTAGCATGTCGTTTTCTCCTCTAGACCAGATCTCATTCATGTGCTATTCTGGCACTAAAACATCTTAACTGCAGAAACTCCTTTGGAAAACTCATGGGCATGTGGGACAGGATGAAGAGCTGTGCCACTTCTCCACAGTGTCCAAAGGTTCTGCACTCAGCTCCACATCATCACTGGAAGCCACTGACACTTCAGATCTGTTACTGGGTGAGCTCATGTCCCCAATTTTCTGTCTGAGAGTCCTTTTATTTCCCTAGTTTGAGCTGTCTGGGTTAGTTTTGTCTGAAATAAATTAGGACGGAGTTAAATTGAAATAGGGAAAATTTGAAGGAGAGGAGGCAAAAGCCCTTCACTGATTAACTAGTGAAGGCAGAGGAAGGAATTTCATGCCACAGGGACAGGGAAAAGACAGTCTTCGAAGCTCTGTGCCTCATGCTCACTGCCAAACGTGATATCAAACCATTCAAGGCCAGATTACCTGTTCTCCCTGCTCGTTGCAGGGGAGTTGGACTAGGTCACCTTTTAAGGTCCCTTCCAACTCCAACGATTCTACAACTGTGATTCTACTTCTAGCTCATGCAAAATCATGTGGGAAAAAAGTTGCAAGCTCACATTTTCCACTGAAAGTTGTAACTATAGCTTTCTATTGCCCAGAGGTGCACATCCCATCCAGGCAAGGGGGGTACCAGAAGTCCAGAGCAGCTCAACTTCTGCTCAGGGTATGGGGTGTACTGCAGAGGGCTGATCATCTACTATTGGGCTGAGGCCACCCCACACAGGTGGGCTTATTTTATGCTGGGCTGCACATAGTCCAAACTACTTTAAAAGGCACGGGTGACTTGTTAGAAAACTGGGAAAAGAGAGCAGAATCCACCTGCATTGTGCTTTGTCTGGATTCCAGCTGCACGAGCAGAACCAGAGGGCAACGATTACAACCTCAGCTACTCAGAACATGTGTGACTGTTTATGCAAGAAGACTGATGAAAGGCGACTTGGAAGGGGCAGATTTCTCAAAACTCAGTTTTGCTAAGTAAACCAAAAAAGCAGCTTAATGGCACCATAAGCAGGAGCCTGTGTGGGACAGGCTGTCTGTCTGTCTAGGCATTGTTACCGCATACATCAGTTGTACGTGCCAGGACCAGATTTCCAAAAGGAGTTGAGAAAGCATTTTTTGCAGAGATCAATGGGAATTAGGCACTGAGGTGCTTTGAAAACCTGCTGGGGGGACCTGTGTGTATCTGGAAAGCCCACTGCTGACCCCTTAGGGCTCCAGAGAGACCCTACAGTGTTCAGGTGCAGCAGTGGAACTCCAAGCAATGGCTCAGGCCTTGTGTCCTGCCCTTCAATAAGGAATATCTCAGCTCTGCTTTAAGCACGTACACAGGGAATCTCTTTCTGTCCTTGTTTCCAAATAATCCTAATAGGAATGAAAGAATCAAGGCTTGTTTACTGGTAAAACGTCACGCAGACTGATTCACATCGGATTTAGTCTCGGTACAAGACCTACACTGAGTGCAGGCTCACTAAGTCTCACTTTGTGCCTCTGCAGCAGCACCTGGAGCACTGTCCAGGCTGTATCATCAGCTGTATGGGACCTGAGGCCCTGGACAACCTCTGGAGTTGTTTATTCTACCTGGGGACTTTTCTGAGGTGTCTCTTGTGAATCAGTATCCCACCACAGAGCTGGTTTGTGGTTTGCTCTTTCAGGGCCCTCCAATGAGAGGGTTGATCTCACCTTTGAACTCAATGCTCTTAGAACCCACCATGATCCCTGGAGGCTGCTGGCATGTTTTGGGCTGCAATAGAAGAAAGTCCAATTCTTTCAGAGTTTCTAACTGGAAGCAAATTTGGAAAATACTGGAGAGCCCAACACAGATGTCTTGCATAATGGGTTTTGTCATGATCTTTTCTCCTTTAAAACATTAGAGTAAACCAATTGAACCTTTCTGCTGGGTTTTGTGCTTCCCACAGTTCTATAATCAACTTTCTGTTCTACTCTTATGCCTGGATGTGCTAAGTTTGCTGAGATGGGATGATGAATGAACACTTCTGCATCAATTTCCTGGTTGGAAATTAACTGGGGTTTGTCTAATGAAATCTCTGAATGCGAGCAATCAAGCTAGTATATTTGGTAACATGACTCTTTGTATAAGCAAACAGAATTAATCCACCGGGATCACAGTCCCCTCGTACACCATAAGAAAGAACCTCCTATGAGCTACAAAACAGAAAGGTTTTCTTACTCTCAAACATGCTCAACAGGAAATGGAAGAAGTCTGCTTTACTGGTATCATCCATTTCTACCATGTTACCTGCACACGTGGCAATATTGTAAAAGCATCACTTCAGCAATGGGGTTTTATGTTTGCCAGTGCTAAAGCAAACCGGGCCATGACACAGACAGAGAAGGAATTACTATCAACAGAACAAGTTGTCATGCAGGGAAATTACACAAGGACAAGGGAATGCTTTCCACACACTTCATGTATGTAATTCCAAGTCAATGTCCTTTCATCTGTGCCAATATCAGTTATTCCTCCTTCTAAAGCTATTCAATTTTCTTGGCTATTTGTAGCTTTGCCAAATCTCCCTTACATTCTACGCATCTACCAATGAAATATTAGGAAATACAGTTTACATCATCAGAGGTATGAAACTGTACAGATTTATTGCTAAATCACCATGCAAGAAGATGAGGAGGGAGGGGAAGTGAAAAGAAACAGAGCTGCTTCAGTGCCCTAAGTATTACAAGAGAGACTGTGAACCCATGACAGCACTGTGATAGGAAGGTAGCACCACACACAATGACAGTGTGCACCATTAAAACCTCAGGGCTGACTGCATTGCAGTGCTGGCCTTTCCCAGGATAACAAGGATTCTTTACGTTTGGAGTGAGGAATACCACAAATAATGGGGTAAATTTAATTAGCAGGAAAAATAAAAGCTTGTTTGAAATCAGCCTGGGCATATCAGCGGTGTGGAGAAATATCACATACTGAACTAGTGGCATTTTGGTTTTGCAAGAGAACTAATAAAATGGCACTGAGAGAATGAATCAGGCTTCGTGTGCATAAATGCCTTTCACATAAAATTGTCCCCTGGATTTGGACTCTTTTGCTGAACATTTCTTTATTTCTCTTTTAAAACCCTTTCATGAATCTGTGTAGCTTTCCAAACCAAAGTGCTTGAACACAAGGCTATAAAATGATATTACAAAAACACAGGATTCCAATTAACATAGGCTTGCTCCCTTTTCATTCTAAAGTCATTTAAGAGAGGTTTTTTTTCTTTTTTTTTTTTTTATGCCTTCCTCATGAAAAGAAATGAAAGCTGTTAGGGACATAGACGAGAAAGCAGAAAGAATGTAACGCATAATGAGACAGAGGAAGTTTTTAGAGCTAGATATTTTTCATTAAGGGATGCATGTGGAGACCATAATGTGGTAGGGTGACATTAGCATAAATAAATGATAAGTAGAATCGAGCCACAGATATGGTTTGAACCATTACCCTAATGCTGGAATTAAAATATTGTGATCAGGCTTCATTTCCCTCCTGCCTTCATGTGTGCAAGCTTACCTGATGTTCAAGCAATACCAGTGGATGTCTACGTGTAACTGAGTTGATCATCTACAGGGATAACTGTGTCAACTTTCTTTGTCCAGGTATTGTCAGTGGTTAATTCTGTTGCAGTGTGATTTATAGGTATCACTGCACGAGGAAAGCCACGCAGGAGTAGATTTTCTTGTCTTTAAAAAGGTGATTAAAACAAAGTGCCTGGAGAAGAATCCTCACTCTGCAATACCTCTTGTAAAGTCAGCTGAGTTTCTTCAGGTCCACACAGGCATTACTGACAGTGGAACTGGATTAACTCAATTAGTTTCCCATTAATGTAAAACAAGCAGTATCTGGGGAGTTATAATGCTCCTTATTTCATAGTGTGACTGGAACGGAGACAAAAGTGTGTGAATGTGTGACAGACAGAAGAAAAGGAAAAATGGAGAGTGCCTCCAGGAGTTAAGTGAGATGAAGGAGGAAGGCAAACAGAAGCCTGTTCATTAATGATGATGCAATCTGCTTAACGTGGCAACTGCAGCTCTTGCATGATTTTACTCTACTGGTGGTATCTGACTGCTAATAAAAACAGACATGCCACTGGGAGCTCAAGGTAAGTGCCAGGTGCGTGAGGAATACAGAACCAAATAGAGAGGACAACAAAATGGTTAGAAAGGTAGCAGAGCAGACAGGGGGCATGCAAGACATGTACCAGGCAGAAGCTGCCTAACTGCACCAATGTGCCAGGGCAAACAATGGAGCAAATAAAAAGAAAGAAAACTTCAAACCAGAAGCGTGTTTCCAAGCTGCTGACATACTAGGGAGAAGTCTTGAAGGCCACAGAAGGACCTTTTGAGAGAGGCAAAGCGGGATGTTTGAAAAGCACCTAGCTGCCGTTTGACAGCTTGTCTCTGCATCAAATGCCACATAGGTGCACTTTGAGTCTGATCGCAAAAAACAAGAATCACCACGTCATCCACAAATGAAAGGACATTTTGCTCCCACGTGAAAATGGATGATGTCAGAACTTGAAACCCAAGAACAAAGGTGCTCATGCTACACGAAGTCACACATATTCAATCCAGCATGCGTCTTTCCTCCTCCCTGACCATCGATTACTCTTTGAAAAGCGGTCGGTTTTTCTTTCTCCCTACCAATAGTGCAGTGCTCTCCGTTCCAGCCCGGGCTGCATTCACACTTGCCATCCCTGCATGTGCCGTGCTCGTTGCAGCGTGGGTGACACGCTCGCTGATCACAGGCTGTGCCCATCCAGCCCTCCTCGCAGCGGCAGGTGCCTCCGACGCAAACGCCGTGTCCTCCGCAGTCTGCTGCACAAATCTCTGTGGGAGAGGAGAGAAGAGAGAGGAGGGGATAAGGGTGGAGAGGAGGGAGAGGGTTGGGGGGGGAGAAATCCAGAATGTTATTGTGAAGAAAATCAGCCACACTTGACTACCTCTCCTTACGGGGCAATGAAAGGAATTCCTGGAGCCCACAGCATTAATCCTGCCCAATACCAATCGAATCAGTGTATGACAAAAAAAAAAGGATAAACGTGGATTGCAGGGGTCTGCTGTGATTGATCTCCCTATTTGCTTTCTAATTCTCTTGTACTCCTCGAGCTTTTGTGATCACCAAATCCAAAGGGGAAGGCTCTTCCAATAAGCAGAACAAAAGTCACATTTAATTAAAATCTGGTTAAGTGTGGAAACTGTATGCTGATAAACTACTGATGCTCAAGTTAAGTGTTGGCAAAGCCTGTTTATGGCTGGTTAAACCACGGTTCTGGGGATGGGATTCATGAAATCCTTTCTCTGTTTAATATTAATACAGAATATTTCTATATCTGCTGAGCATGCTCATCTTCTCCATCTCTGTTCTCCTTCCACCCCATGAAATATCCCTTCTCAGGCATCTGGAGGTACCTCCATACTCTTCTTGTGAGCTACATGAACTGGCGTTTGTAGGATGGTGCTTGTTCCCAAGTCTTATTGGAGTTAATGGAAGCAGGGAGTCAGGACTGGGCGAAGAGCTAAAGGACATTGGCTTTTCAGAGGTGCTGGCCTTTCCCATCCTCTGTGAGCCCCAGTGGTCATCATGACACAGATATGCACAACATTCCGACCCAGCACCAAGCATTTAGCTAAAACCTTGCAAGACCTTGGCATGGATTTGGGGGGGTGCACTCTATTTTATCTGCTATGTACTTGCCTAGAAAATCTGAGGTCTGGTGGAGAATACTCACGATTGAGGTGTTAAAGCATCTGTTACTGCTGCTACGTAGCACTGATTTCAGTGAAAAAATTAAAACCGAATACCATCATGGCGTTACACCACTGATGAAATGAAATGCTTTCTTCTCATCACCTGGCTGCTCACTTTCGTGCAGACCACACTCTCCTGTTTTCAATCCCAGTGGCAATTCAGAGTGTACCTCGGATTATCAGGCAATCTGCCCCTTCTCTGACTTCTGCAACTAAACTGGGGAATGCTCTCCCAAACGTTTTGTATTCAAACCCATAGCCTGACTGAGCCACTTGCAGACTGTATGGGGTAGGGACACAGTTCCCTTTGGGAAGAATGGAGAGAAGATGTGAACAAACAAAATTTTGAGCACATCCAGGCTGAAAGCCCATGAAGGAGGGTACTAGGGTACCCTGCAGCGCGCATTTTCTCTCTTTTCTCCCACTCCTGTTTCCCCAGAGTGAATATCTCAGACACTGTCTGTGCCAGCCCATCCCCAGTGCCTCTGAGCATACTGAGAGCAGAACTCAGGCCTCGAGGCCTGTGGTGGTGGGGAGACAGGTATTATAAAAGACATTTACTTCAGGTCACCGGCTGCACATAAAATATTCAGAACTACTCAGCCTGCATTAGCATCACACCTGACTGAAATTCAAGCCTTCCTTGGGTTTGCTTTGGTGTTTAGATAATTAATACCACCAGCAGCAGGAGGCTTGGGCCGTGCAGGGAGTTAAACACACTTGTGATGTGGGGTTGGACCGTACCCTTCCCTGAGAGGAAAGTTTTGTACCAACCCATACGAGAGGGCTGCAAAATCCTCAGCCCCTCATGCTGAGACCTACTGCGAAGAGTAACAGCAGCACTGCTTTGCGTGGCTAGAAAAAGTCTCATTTTCCAAATGCAATGCAAACGCAGTAGCTATTTTCTGCTTACTTCAGCTCAGGGTGGTGGAATCTTTTCCAGCCAAGCTCATAGAATCACAGAATCTTTTGAGCTGGAAGGGGCCCTTAAAAGTCATGTAGTCCAACTCCTTTTGCTGCAGTAGCTCTGAGGTCTCCAAATGCTCTCAGACACTTGTTTCTATGCATGTCAATCTCTAATGAGAGAGCTGTGGAGTTCAAATGTGCTTAGGACACTGAAAACTTGTCTGTCCCATTTAGGGTTAAACTTGTGAAAGTATTTGGTCACCTGGGGTGCTTAAATCATGGATGTGAGGCAATACTCTGCAAATGCTACCTGCTGCCTAAATGTAAGAGAACATAAAACTCACTGCAAGTCAGTCAAAGTTACACTGTGAAATGCTTAAGTGAAATGCAGGACTCCAGTGCTGCTTTCAGAAGTTTTTACTTTGAGACACTGATTTTCACAGCTTCTAGATGTGAGGGAGGTAATATCGTACTACCATGCCCATTACCAACATAAGGGATGGTGCAATTATCTGTTTGTTGAAGGGCTGCAGCCCAGAAGTGTGTGTTTTCTGCCCTTCTCTTCGACTGTCAGACAGCACTGCAATGGAGAGTGGGCTGATCAGGGTGGATATGTGAACACACAGGATGTGTCAGTTACTGCAGTACCAAATCTGCACTGGAAAAAAAAAAAAGTTGGTTTTCCTTGGCTGACCTGATGAACAAAGTCTGGGGGAGGATAAAGGAAACAGCAGCTATAAAAGTGAAAGCTAGATTTATGATGCTAAAATTTCAACAAGCTGAGAAGAAACGCCTCAAAAAAGTACTGTTTGAGACTGCAAGCCAAATCAGAAAAGTACTGCTGTAGCCTCTGCTGCTCCTCATTATTCTTTCCCTGCTCTAGTGCTGCATTTGAACAACTCCTCAGCTAACGGGTTTCCATTCTTTATTCACGTGTGTTGAATGTAATACCTCGAATTCACAGAATCACAGAATGTTTAAGGCTGGAGGCACCTCAAGGTGCCAGCCCTGCTCCATCAGGGAACAACGTTCAGAGCAGGGTGCCCAGCACCACATCCAGGGCTCCTGGAGCTCCCCCAGCCCCTCACACAGCAGTGTGGCCTCGTGTCCTGAGCCAGGCTCCGTCCCCTCTGCACCTCCTGCAGGGATATATGGACACTGATAAGATCCCCTTGAACCTCCCCTTTAGAACACCAGATAACATGCCATTTTGCTTGCTCTCAGTTCACCAAGCAATCTAGAGATTACTAGCTCAGTTCTCATTTTCATTATGTCCCGTTCCCCGGCTTTGATCTTCAGGTCCTAAAACTAAAATGGCGATACCACTGGTCAAGCCCACTGATGTGCAGTGAAAATAATCTCCACTGCTGAATGTGAAGCTCTGAAATTCCAAAGAGACAAAATATCTGCACTGGCAGGCAAGAAAATTGGCAGCTTGGAGGACTTCTCCACTTTTGACTCCAAAAGTCCATATAAACATTTTAAAGACTTCACTTTTATCTATTCAATATTTTCTCTTCAGTGAGGGGTGCTGATCAGTTTGAGTAGTAGTGGGTATTTTTTATACTCTGTTTTTTCTATTTCCATAGATAAACAAGGCATAAAGAAGCAAAGTGATGGTCCTACATGTACATATGAACTCTGTGACCAGCACAGGACCTCCTGGATATCCTGACGTCTCGTGTCCTGTCTGTCAGGGAAATGACAGCTCATGGAAGATAAGATATCTACAGGCTGGAAATAAAAAGAAAAATAGAAAAGGCAGGGACAAAAGGAAGCTATTTTGAGTGATATTCAGAAGCCTTCTTGGTGTTATTTAAAGGTGTGAAACTAGGATAATGGAGTGACATTCAAAAATGGTGAAGAGATTAAATAAAAAAGCACTTTCTGAAAGGCAGAATCTCTGTGGAGACGCTCCTATGAAAGGGATGGAAAACCCATGAGGATGTTTACATCTCAGCTAAACTATTTCTCAGACAGCGTGCTGCCAGGGAACGGGATGAGGCCGTGTGTTTGTGGCCTAATCCAGAACCACAATGCTGGGGATGCTTTGGGGTTCGTCGCCCACTGGAGTGTGCAAGCTCCAGGTTGTAAACACATGAGTTGTATATCAGGGATATGTAAGGTAGTGTGCATTCCCAGGCCTCAAATACAGTAGCAGAGAATCTCAGCTGTGAAAAACGCTTGTGAAGCAAACTACTTAACGACAGGCTCCCTGAAACACAGTTTAATTAATTCTGACAGGGAACCAAGAGCCAGGAACTCCCAAAACTAAATCTTCCACTTAGCTGCCAGGTTAAAGATAGATGGGAACCATCCAATATAGATAGCCCTACAACATGCATCGTGCTGTATGCATCAGCCCTTACATCACAGAGCTCCCCAAGGCTCACAGATACCTCGTGGGTGATTAAACCGACCGAGTAGCTTTTACTTTATTTGGTGGAATTCAAAGAAATGATCAAGATGGATGTCAGATTAAGCTTGCACTTAAATGCAGGTCTTTTCAGGCAGCTGAAGGCTACTGATTTGCTGAAGAGGACAGGTGAACCATTCCTCTATCAGTCCCACAGACAGAATTTGCCACCTCCGTTCCTAATACAAGCTGTATTTTTTTGGTACATTTCCCAATTCCATTGTTAAAATTAGAGGACATGATTAGCTAACATCTGATCTATGTGAGCAAATGAGAAGGAAAGCTGTTAATTCTCCCATACCAGTGTTCACAGACTGGCTGGCTGCATTACACTGCTCTGCCTATTTAAGCTAACTGAGGATGCGGTGCTCGTGCATTAAAGCACTGCCTGTTAAATATTTTCACACCAGCTGTTCCCAAAAGGTGACTAAGTATTTCCTTTCATCTCTAATCTCCTTTACAGTTTGTATGAATAGATTAGCCATGCTTTATCCCTTCCTAGTGGTGCATTGTGTTTTACTTCATCTTGCCATCCAGCCCATATAGCTGCCTGCAGTTCCTTGAAGGGAGGGGATCTTCTGAGCAAATTGGGGGTTTTGCAAACTCCATCCAATTCTAAACGTGGACATGAACCTCACTGTCCTTACGAGGCACAATCAGCCCTTGTACCTCTGAAGGAATTACCTAGACTTTGAGTTTTGGGTGATTAATCTATGGAAGTCTCAGGTCCATCACAGATTCTTGGGAAAAGACAATGCCATTCAGGGACAGTGAATCATAGAATCACAGAACCACTGAGGTTGGAAAAGACCACAAGATCATCTAGTTTAACCATCAACCCATCCCCACCGTGCCCACTCAACACATCTCTCAGTGCCACATCTACTCTTTTCTTGGACACCTCCAGGGACAGTGACACTACCACCTCCCTGGGCAGCCTGTGCCACTGCATTACCACTCCTTCTGAGAAAAAGTTTCTCCTAATACCCAACCTGAATCTCCTTTGCACAACTTGAGGCCATTCCCTCTCATCCCATCACTAGTTAAGTGGGAGAAGCCAACTCCAACTTCACTACAAACTCTTTTCAGGGATCTGTAGAGATCAATAATTTCTCCCCTGAGCCTTCTCCAGTCTGAACCATCCCAGTTCCCTCCCTCAGCCTCTCCCCATCAGACCTGTGCTCCATACCCCTCACAGCTCTGTAGCCCCTCTCTGGACACTCTCCAGGGCCTCTATGTCTCTTGTAGTGAGGGGCCCAAAACTGAACACAGCACTCGAGGTACCAGTACACAACCAGTGCCAAGTGCAGAGGGATGCTCACCTCCTGCTCCTGCTGGCTGCACTATCTCTGATACAAAGCAAGTTGCTGCTGGCCATTTCTGATACAAGGCACGCTGCTGGCTCATGTTCAGTTGGCTGTCAGCTAGCAGCCCCCTCCAAAAAAAATGTGAGCTTTGATCTCTCCTTTTTCTAACAGGATTCTGGTTATTTTTCATGTGAATAATCGACAAAAATGGATTTGTTTATTTTTGGTTTCAAGACCTACTCCATTTCATCGCCACTCATTCCAGCAGAGAGCCTACCCAGGACACCAGACACTATGGCCTGCATATTAGTTCTTGGACAAAGGTGTTGGGTTATTTGGTTTTTTTTTTTTGTTTGTTTGTTTGTTTTTTGCCTTATCCCCTCGACATTTGAGGAGAAACTTCTTCCCTCTGATACGTAAAGCTGCTTCAGTATTGCTCAGGGCTTTCTTAACAATCTGATACCACCTTGGGAACCCACCCAAAATCTTGACAGTGACCACTGATGCACCTTTACTTCTGTGTATTGTATGGACCAAAACTGTGTTCTGGTTTTATTCTGCCCTCATCAGCATGCCATTGTCTGCTGTTGTTTGCTTAATGCTTATGGATCTCAGCTATCTGAGGCCAAGATTAGGCTTTTTGTTCTGTGTTTGCACTCTGCCAGGTGTAATGAGGTCACAGTCCATTAACAACAGTTCAGAAATAAGAATACTAAAGCAATTACTCATACAAATAAAAACCTTGTACCTGATCCATTTTTTTTTCTTTCTTTTGCATATCCTGCTAAAAACTGACCCAAATCTGTCCCCTTAAGAATAAAACGTCTGCTGTGTTGCCTTTGATATTTCAGAAGGAAAATGGGGAAAGAAATCTATCAAACACTAGCCACCAGTGTAATGCTTTGTTCATTGCCCTTTTTAATTGATGTAACAGACACGGTAGCTTCCAACACAGGATGTGGCATAATCCTGACTTTCATATTATTTTCACATTACATTAAAGAATTGGGTTGAGAAAGAGGGATAATGATGTCAATTTGTGCTTAATTTATGGCAAATCCATTTTTACATGTTTACCTCTACCCTAAAATCCTAAAATTGGCTTGACAACAGTTTAAAGCTCTCCAGCTTAGAGAACAGCAATGCAGATGAAAAATTTTCTTTAGCATTCATGTGATGCAGAATCAGAGATTTAGCAGCTTCTGACCTGCCTGCTAAATCCTTTAATAAATATGGATTTAGTGCTAAAATATTAGATCAGGTGAAATTGCTCAGAGCTCCCTGAAAACTGGGGCAGTTCCACTGACCTTCAACGCATTAACGGAAAATTTAATAATTAAAAAATCTGCCTTAACTGGGATTTTCCAGATCCGAGTTGTCTCATCCGAGGCAATTTCCAGCCTCAGGCAGATTTTTCCAGAAAAGGGGCACAGGAGGGAGGCACTGCTCAGAGCTGAAAGGCTGAGGCTGGTGAAGAGCTAAGCCTTGTTTTCCTAACCTGCCTTTGCGTTACAAGGCAAATTATGGGGAGTTTCTGGGAAAAGCATCTGATAGAGAAATACAGATGGAGAGAAACAAAAGGTCCACAATCAGTGTGAGTGCTAAATACATGTTTTGTGATGAAACTCAATTTCCAGTGCGATGAAACTCTCGTTTGTGTGATTTGATAACTCCGGAGTGAGATACGAACTCCTGGGCTGAAACTGAAGGAAGTACAGTGCTAATTAGCTGTTCAAAAAACATTGTAAGGACAGGTTTAAATGGTGGAGCAAGACAAAGCACAGAAAGAGAGATCTGAACGCTCGGTCCTTGCCACCCCAGTGGCAGCATGCTATCCCAGCAGGGAATCCTCCCAAGAGCATCCCTCTCCAGTAAGCACTGGGAACAGGCCTGCTGCTTGTGGCAGTGTCACTGACTGAAGGTCATTTCTCTTTTCCTGCAGAGCTTACAACTCAAAACAAGGTCTGCATAATTTAATGCCATTATAAAAACAAACTGTCGACATACTGTTTTTAAAATGTATTGATTACTTAGGTAATACTAATATGTAAGTGGTAATTATTACCTCAGACAATTAATTTAAGAGTTGCAAGCAAGATCTGCATTTTAATGCCTTTGCAGAAATAAGCTGTTTACTTGCTCCTATTTAAAATATATCAATTATGTAAGTAATACTAATGTTTAAGTAATTATTATTTATACCAGTTAAGTAGAAAAGCTGTTTGCTTTTACAAGTGCAGTTAAACCACTGCTACTGAGACCACTTTCCACTCTGCTCAAGGATCTCAGTGCATCTTACATAGCTCAGAATATACCTGGAAGGTAACAGTTATGTCTTTTATTTGCATGGATGATGAAATAAAGATGCCTTCCAGAGACAGAAAATGAATCCATCAGCTCTGCTATTGTCTCTCACTGGGTAAAGTGAGGAGCACTGCTTTGAAAAGAGACTTGGAACATCTTGGTTCTAACCTGCTGCACCTGAAGCCCAGCAGGAGCACCCATCCAGGAGCAAGTTTGGTGGAAATCCTTGATAAAAGAGGGCACCTATCTGTGTCCCTCAGCTAGACACAGAAGCTTAACCCTGCTTCATCTCTTTCCCCCATTCTCCCCTTGCTATTTAGATCTTTGCTTGCATAAGCAGCCCAGTGTTTAACTGAAAGGTTTCTGCAAATCCTCATCTAGGTGTCAACTCTCTGGGGACTTGGATCAGGAATCTAAGTGGATCTGAGCTAATTTGGAGCTTAAAAGTCCTCAGAGCAGGCAGATCCAGGAGATCTGTCTCGTAAGTGCCCTGGGAACCACCTTCAAACTCTAAAAGGGGCAAAGAATGAGCTGGGTATGGTCATTTCCATCCACTGATATCTGTCTGTCCTTCAAGACTGAGTCTTTTATGATGTGAAAGTACAGCACCAGCACCGGGGGACTCCTGGGGAATAGAAACGGTGAGAACAGGAGGAGTCATTAGTGATCCCCATGATAATGGATCAAACCTCTTACCCAACCTACACTGCTGCACAACATACAGTTATCGTGAATTTAAGAAAATCTCCCTTCTAAGTGCAATTTCAGGTTGCTCCATATTTGCATAAAGGTTTTCCAGTTTCCATCTGAAGCGCTTTAACTCCGTGAGGTGAAATTCCATTAAACCAGACTGCTGTCTTTTATCTGCCTCTATTTTCTACAGCATTTATGCCCAATCTTCATCCTTGCCTTAAATGTTACCGACTGACCATCACATTTTGTCTGTGGCATCTCCTCTATAGCTGTGATTTACTTTTGTATTCCTGTCAATCTTCCCTTTATTTATTATTCTGAACTTTATTTGAAACTGTCTCTCTCTGTTGAATAGCAGGACACGAAATGCCAGGTACTGACGGCCTTAGTCTCCGAGCTAAGATTTGTTAAATAAAAATAAATATCCCAAAGTACGGGATTATGTTTTCCTCTTTGAAGTTTAATTGGATCTCTGTGCTTTCTGGGATGTGAGTTAAAGCTTCCCAGAGAAGAAACAATTCCTAGTGTATTAAATGAAGTTCCTAACACGGATTCTTCTCTGGGCTGATTTTAATTTCCTCCCTGTGTCCATAAAGAGATCATTTGGCAGTAAAGCCTTTTGCTCATGCTTATGGTCACTAAAAAGACCTAATTTATTTCTTAATTCTATGCAGTTTGGTTTTGTCTAAAATAAATTTAACAGCATTTTCTAATGCGTGTGCAGAAATAATTACAAGCTAGATTTGCTTGGGATTCCCTTACTCTGAGCTCGGCACGACTATACAGGTTTTTCTTTTACCTCAGACTATTTATGACCAAAGAACTTTGAAACATCATTGTTACTCATCTTTCTCCTTGCTTTTTCAGAAAGAGACACAGAACGTTGTACGAAATGCGTGGGGCTGACATATCCAGAGACGTCCCTGTCTATCCATTCAAATGGGATCTTTTCTGTGTGCTGCCTCAACATCGGTCTGGAATGACCACCTTTATGGAAAAGAAATGCTTTCTCCAAAACCCTTTCAAATTTTTATCTGTCAAGACCATTAGAAAGGTGCTCACCAGTGCAAATTGTAATGACGGTTTTTAGGGCACGATCATTTTGGAACTTGGAGGGGGCAGAGAAGTAATACTAAATCAATTGAATCCACTTCAGTCTAGCTATCAAACCATGGATTTCCAGTCTTCAGTACTCACTGATACACTGATGACCTCTGGTTTTAGGTTACTTTATTCTATTCCAGGTTACATTATCCAATTTTACTGACTCTGAGATTGTTTCTCTTCATATTTCATCTCATCCATGTTATACTGGAACAAAACGTGACTTCACAAAGATGGAAACACCCAGAAGCCCCTTGCAGAAACTCTAGTCAAAGTGAGCTCCAGTAGGGTCAGAGTGTAGGGTCACAGTGGCAGGAAGTACACATAACCACCAACATGGAATTGACTTAATGCCAGCCTAGAAGCCATGCCGTGGTAGGTAGAACCATACTTTCCCAGACAAATGAGTGAAGTTAAAGAGAAGAGTCTTGATTTAACTCCATCAGGGTAGATGACAGCACAACCCATCTTGTTGATATTCTGGCAATCTTATTGTAAAAAGAGGGTACATTCTGAAGCTGAGCTCAAGACTCACAAAACTGAGGACATCTATGTGGTCAAAAGATGTAAGTCCAGAAACTGCAAGGCTCCTCCTTTCAAAAGCAGAGATGCAGCCAAAATTTGGTCATCAGATATGCATACATTTTCAGTGATGCAAGCAAACATGCAAATTGCTTAGCCATCCACAAAACACACTATTTTAACAGTGACTTGATTTAACCACGGAGCATAGCAGCCTGTTCTGGTGCTGTAAATCATTTATCCTTTATATTACCCAAGTTAACGTGAACCCCACAGTCTGGTACATGCTGTTTTCAGACAGAGAAGTCCACAGCACAGAAGGTAATTGATCCAAACATAAAGAATTTTTGAGCTCATGGTGGGACTGCTGAGGTCACACTGGAGATGGGAAAGAATGCTGAACTAAAATTGGCATGCTGGGAATTAGCACTAATTATTGTAGAAAATAAACAGAGGACGGAATAGTCTTCCCATGGCTCTTTGAGGGGTCCACAACTTGGAACCAATGCTAGAAGAATTGATATGAGAGAAAGAAGGTCATTGAAGACTGGGGACTGCTTCTCACACCACTGAACCTATGCTGTTCTAAGCTTGAGACATGATCTAATCAGACCAAACATTTTGTGATCTAATGGCCAGAGACAGACGATGATATCACCACTTCCACTGTTTTTGGCCAAGTCTGAAACAAAAGCTAGAAGGCAAGTTTTAAGTTCCTTCAGTCTCTCCCTTGGTCCGTGTATCTGATCAAGACTGAGTGCTGATGTGAGCAGAAAAGTGGCTAAAATTAAGATCCTAAACAGATCCCAGAGATGAGACAAGATTGATGGATCTCTGGTTGCCCAGGGGAACGAGCTAAGTCTATTTTTCAACAATCAGGCTGTAAGTGTGAATTCATATTTGAAACATAAGTTGGACAAGTCTTACGAGAAGCAGCTGAGGGAACTGGGATTGTTTAGTCTGGAGAAGAGGAGGCTCAGGGGAGACCTTAACTACCTGAAAAGATGTTGTGGTGAGATGGGGGTTGGCCTCTTTTCCTGTGAAACTAGAGATGGGACTAGAGGGAACGGCCTCCAGGGGAGATTCAGGTTGGACGTTAAGAAAACACACTTTTCCAAACAAGTGGTCAGGTGCTGGAATGGGCTGCCCAGAGAGGTGGTGGAGTCACCATCCCTGGAGGTGTTCAAGAAGTGTTCAGATGCTGTGCTGAGGGATGTGGTTTAGTCTGGTAGGTGGATGGTTGGACTGGATGAACTTGGGAGGTCTTTTCTAACCTTGGTGAGTCTATGGTTCTATGATTCTTCCTATTTTACTGGGAGATTCCAACCCCCCGTCCCTTACCATGTGTTTTTTGTTGTTGTTGTTTTGTTTTTGTTTTCCATTTACCTACCACAACAAAGATGTTCTGACTTTTGAAGAAGTGGATTCCCAGCGAAAGTAACTACAGCTCATCTCAAGTATTACCTTTTTTCCCCCCACCACATGGGGTCTCTACACCAAAGGGAAAAGGAGTAAAATGGTAATCCTGAATACTTTTATTTTATATGATTTGGCAGCTTTAGTCTTTTAGTATTATTATTATTAATAATAATAAAAAGCCTAGGAGATTTTAAAGGGGGAGTTCATCTTGGGAATGGGTAGGCTAAAATCTGCACTCACAATCCAAATGACATCGAACACTTGATGTTGTGCAATGATAAGTTTCTCGTTATCGCTTTTGTGTTTTGCAGTTCACTTATTCCTTCCCAATCCACAAAGCAGAGACTCTGATAGCCTTGTGTATGAGCTCAGTGCTGCACATACTAAATTTACTCCCTCAGAGAGAAAACTTCTCAGCATGTGAATAAAATGGGGAAGATCACAAGTTCACAGATCAGCATCTTGTGGTTCTGAAAAGCTGAGGATGAAATCGCTGCTGGTACAAAACATCTCCTGGATTTCAATGACTGCTAAGAGACAAAGCAAGGCTTTTGGGAATAGGTTTGCAACTTGAGTATCAAACCAGATCAGATTTTGATGGCATCTTGTGAAGTCTACTCTTGAAGCCCAAAATTTCAGTTGCCCCAGATTAATGACGTGAGAAGAACAAGCTCCCAGCTGAAGGAAGATCATTTATGGTAGCATACAGCCTGCTGCTGATCTTCCCCTTAAGTCATTAAGATGTAAAATACATGGATATTCTTTAGTTTCACGTCATATCCTCAGGTTTAGTCCTCTTGTTCTTCCTTGTATGCATTTTAAATCTAAGAAAAAGACAAGCCGGTGACTTCCCAGGCATTAAAGGGGAGCAACCCTCATTTAGAGAGGAACAGACCTATTCCATGTGACAGCTGATGTAAAGCTCAGCTTTTACAGAGACATCCTTACCCCTAAATGAAGAAAATGATGTTCTAGAGGAGGAATTATGTGAACATTTTTCGAAGATGGATTTTTTATCTTGGTGGCCTTGGGCATGACATGAATTTAACATGAGACTTTGTTTTGTAAGGTTGACACCAATAAGCCCAAGGAAATCAATTTTTATCACACATATTGTGTTAACCCTGGTGCTGTTTGACCAATGGGATATGACATTGTCTGGTAAGATATATGAGAACTATGTTTCTGTGTGTATGTGTGCATGGGCATGTGATAATCTGCACAATTTCAGATGAAAAAAGGCACTGGAAAATGAAGATGCATTTGCTCTGACTTTCATCTTTAAAGGTTCATTCCTCTTGGTCTCCTTATCTACTGATTACAATATAGAAAATATGCTTAATTCAGCGGAGTGCACAACTTTGTGCTGCTCTAGTGGGTGCTTCCTGAAATACTGTCTCCACTGTTCATTCATACAACAGAATTGGTACTAAAAAATCCAGCCATTACCATTAGCTGATACAAAATCTTAAACTAAACGTTACTTGTAAATGGACATGAATTGACCTACACCCCTACAGGCAACAGCTTTTCCAGCTACAGTGTGCTGTGCAATAACTTTTAAGAAAGTGTTTTCACTGAAAACAGAAAGATGTTAATTTCACTTTTGATCCAACTTTAATGACTATGAAAAGCAGAAAAGCCATGGAGGACTGCTTATCAACCAGTGGATAAATACCTAGTCTTCAGCCTGCCCTATGAGACTCACACTATTTCCCCACTATAAAGAGGCTGGGTTTATCTAGGCATATCTTCAAATCATTGAATTATAGAATGGCTTAGGTTGGAGGGGACCTTAAAGATTATTTAGTTCCAACACCTTGCTATGGGCTGGGTTGCCAGTCACTAAATGAGGCTGCCCAGAGCCCCATACAACCTGGCCTTGAATGCCTTGAGGGATGGGACATCCACAGCCTCTCTGAGCAGCCTGTCCGAGTGCATCACCACTCTCTGAGTAAAGAATTTCTTCTTAACATCTAACTTAAATCTCCCCTCTTTTAGTTTAAACTCATCCCTCCTTGTCACTAGCAGAGCATGGGAAAAGTCAGTATCCGTCCTGCTTTAAAGTACCCTTCATTACCAGAAGGTCACAACAAGATCTCCCTGGAGCCTTCTCCAAGCGCCACAAGCTCAGTTCTCTTGCCCTCTGCCCCAACTCTGTTGATGCAGCCCAGGATACCGTTGGCCTTCTGGGCTGTAAGCACACACTGCTGTCTCGTGTCCAGCTATTCATTCACTGGAACTCTCAAGTCTTTCTCAGCAGGGCTGCTCTCAATGAACTCTTCTCCCAGTCTGTACTCATATCTGGGATTGCCCTGACCTGAGAGCAACACCTTGCACTTGGCCTTGTTAAACCTCATTAGATTCTCATGTGCCCACTTTTTGAGCATGTCCAGGCCTCTCTGGATGGTGTCCCTCCCTTTTATTGTCGCACTTGCATCACTCAGTTTAGTGTCATCAGCAAACATGCCAAAGGTACACTCAGTGCCACCATCAATGTTGAAGATAAAGATGTTAAAGAGCACTGGTCCCAACATGGACCCTGGGGTACACCACTTGGGACTGGCTTCCAACTGGACAGAGCTGTTGACACCAACCCTCTGGCTACAAACATCCAAATATTACGACCATTATGTTACAGATGTGATCACTACTCTTTTTTAACAGGTCACATAGGCTAAAGAGGCAATTTTCTTTCTTTCTTCTTTTTTTAATGTTAAATGCTACAGCTCTGTAATTGCCTCTCTCCTGAGGAATCTGTGATCATGATGCCTGCTGTGACTTCTGCAGTTATTTGGCAGAACTGAGGATCTCTCAAAAGCTGAAACCCAGACAGCTCCAAAGGAACATGAATTACTCAAATACGGAGGCAGCTAAATCAATGAAGACTCAATTAAGCTCTCTTTCAAGGATTTTCACTTAACTGAACTTGGAACAGTCTTCTGCATATGTTTCTCTTCTCTAGGACAACTGCTCCACTAAATTTGTAATGGTGAAGGAAGTTTTAAGGCAGCAGGGGATGGCATGAAACTGAACTTGATCAAAAAACATCAAGGACATTTATAACATTTCCAGCCACAGTAAGTGTGGCTAGGATAAGTGCCTAAGATTTTGGCAGTAATTTCCAGGAGTTAAATTTATAAACCCTAACTAAGAGCTGAAGACCTAGAAAACAAATTCAGATGAGCAGAGAGCTGAGGCTGAGACCCTTTAATCCTGAACTCTGGATTTTCTGTTCCAAGCACGGTGGTCACCTCATTTAGAAATGTTAAGGAGATGGATGGTGATCTGCCCCCCTCTCAAACTCCAGTCACTCTCTGCTTTGGAAAAATGGTCAATGGACACTAAAACTCAGGCTGTGAAACCTCTGTCCTCAAATTGTCATCCTTTTGGATTGCTTCAGCCTTCTCATTCTTCACTTTGAGATGAAGATTGCCCGGAGCATCTGCACTGATCTGGTCATTGGGATTATCTCCTAGGAAACTGAAGACACATCTCTAGACATTGGAATAGCTCAGAAGCTGAGAAGAAGTTCTCTGCAACGCTGTATTACAGTTAGATAATCTGCATTTGCTTAAGGTAAATTGTAAATGCGTAAATATCTTTGCAAATGTAGACCTCATGAAGTCTGGCAGCAAATGAATCACAGAATCACAGAATTGGAGAAGTTAGAAGGGACCTCTAGAGATCATCACTGGATAGTAGTACTTCCTAAATGTCACAGAGAGGGAAAAGGGCAGTCATAAACTCAAATGATATGTCCTCAGAAACACTGTTAGCAGCAGAAGGAGTGAGAGAAGCTCTGGATAGGATTAAACTACTCGATTTCATGAGCTACAAGCACTCAAGTTCGGCCTCAGTCTCTGTCCAGGCATGCTCTCTTCACCTTTCCAGTCACAAAACTAAAGCATCACAACTTGTAATTTTTTTTTTTTTTTTTTGGAGTCCCAGTAAAATCCCTGTCTCAGTTGCCAACTCTTATCATTAAACACACAGCCTATGATTTTGTATCTATCCTGACAATTCAAGACCAAGCAACATTCCTATGATTGCTCTTCAGTCTAGTTTTAAGGGATATTAGCTGTGTATAAAGTGAGTCACTGTGAATGAGTGACTGAGGAGGAATCCTTATCTGTATTCAGGTCAATGTCCAATCATCAACTGTCCAGAAAAGAAATTAGTATACTTATTACACAGATATGTAATATGCTTTGTATAATCAATTTTTGGATGATTCTGGTGAGTATCTTGCATGCCAAATGTCAACTGCCAAATAAAGAACAGTGTGAAATCATTGCTTTAAATCTGAGGAAAGTGAAGGGCAATATTAGATAACATAATTCCTCTAAGAATGATTGTGGATCCAAACATAATACTGTTTTGATGGCCCTGGGATTGTACTGATGTATCACTGAGATCCCTCTGTGAAACAGCATTCCCCAAACACAGTTGTATGGGAACTGTTGAACCACGGACTGAACCACTGATCACCTGAAGTGAGCACTGAGTCAGCCTCAGGAGCACAGGCGAAGGCAATGCACCTGTGTGACCAGAAGGGGTGGAGTGCACCTCTCCCAGACCCCATTGAAGGGCTGACCACCTGTGGGGAAGGATCTCTTCTTGGAGACCCTTCCTGTATGGAGTTCCAGGTGAGCCAAACTTCAGTGACAGGTGAGCCCTTCCTAATTTGTCAAGTGTCTTTATACCGTCTGGATAATCCATCTGAAAATACACTGTCCATCCTCATTATATTGTGTGGGTACTATTCATTCAGGGTATTCACCCTACAACAATCAACATGACTCGCTCATTTCCCTGTCAGCAAGTATGTCTTACTGTAACTGTTTTGTTGCCTCTTGATTAGCCAGAAATATTTGGTCCAGCTTAAATAGGTCAAGAGTGAGACTCTATTACGTATTAAGTTCTGTTTCATGTTGCAGCACAGGATGTTTCCTTCTTCTTGCTATACTCAGACTATATGAGGTTAGGAGAGCTGCCTTATAATGGCTTCATTAGCTGCCATGCTTGGGGAGCGAAGTCCTTTGCTAGGGCTTATTAAGAGGTGAAGGGAGATAGCGTGCCAAGAGCTGAAGATACAGAAGATCTGTAATGGTAGGCTCTGGAAAAAAGTGGTTAGGATGAGTGGCTCTTTAATTAGCCCTCTTGTGCTGAGCATTGCCCTGGACTTTCTAGCTGAACTGGGCTATAAAGGACCTTTTTGTATTTGCTTGTACAACAGCACAAGGATGCGAAAGGGAAGAGATTTCATTCTGTTCAGAGAGAACTTGAAATGCCTGTTTCTTCTGCATATGGTTTCTCGTGGGACTTCTCTAACTTTCACTAAAAGACTTTATATGGGGGAATCTAACAAAAAAGAGAAGCACGCTGAGGGGAAGGGGACTCTGTCCCTTGTATGAGAAAGGGAAGCATGTTTAGGAAGGATTTTTCCAGAATGAAAATTCTGTGGTGCTATGGATATACTGGCAGTGGGCACACACTTAAAGCTAAATAATTTTAAAAGGTACCTTATTACTTCTACAAGATACCGTAGAGCAGAACATGTGAGAAATTGAATTGCACAGCTTGTCTGTGATGAGAAAAGGCTAGATGGAATGAAAAAGGATATCCAAACAGGAAAAAAAAAAGAATCTCTCTAATATTACTGTTTTGTGGAAAAAAAAAACAAAGGGCTTTATGCTGCAAGCTGTGTTTCTCTAAGGCTGTTGCTTAAGGCAGGTGAAACCTATCTACATAATGGAAAGGTTGAGTATAAGGTTCAGAGACAGTCTAGTCTTACTTTCTATGTATGACAATGACACGGTGTCCCTAATGAAGGCAAGGGGATGGAAGTGAATAATCCTTAAGGTCACTTCCAACCCAAAACATTCTATGATTCTGACCCAGGACTTTCACCTTCCTCCCCCCATACTGGCTGTTACCTTCTAAATGAACTCAGCATACCTTTCAGATAGCTAATAGTCTTGAAGGTGTTGAGAGCTGGAAAACCCACTGTAGGCACGCAGTCCTCTGGATTTCACTGGAAGCAAATGCAGTCCTAACCTCTTTGCAGAGCTGAGGTTGATTTATGCAAGTACTTAAATAGTCCACTTAATTTTTCTATTCTGTTTGTTTGCATTTTTATAGGACAATAAAGTCTGTCCCTTTCAGTCTCTTTTGAGGACCCCCTACTGCCCACCCTGGGCAGTGTTGCTATGTGTACTAACAAACTTGCTCACTCTGTTTTAATCATGGAAGAAGGGTACCACACATCCCGTGAGTAAATCTGTCTTTCAAATCAAGTCATCAATTCAGTGGAAAGGTCTGGGTTAGAAATGGAAGTTTACAAATCACCTTAGCTGCGATTTTAGCTGTGAGGCACAATAACCTGAATGTTACAAGCAGCTTGGTGAGGAAAAAGGTCTTGGAATGATGCTCAACTTTGTCTCAAATAACCTCACGCTGCCAAAGAAAGTTTGCACTGGATGGATTTATAAAAGTAGTATAAAAAAAGCTTATAAATCATCTGAACATGACCCTGCAGGTTAACAATGGGAAAGTAAGTTCTGTTTGCGTGTAGAAGTGAACATTTTTCTGAATCCATCCATGCAATCCCTGAACCTCCACATAAACTCAGAATAATGACTCAATTATGAACCCTGCTACAAAATCACTACTACCTTCTCCCTTCCTGTGGTCTTATAAATGCAATACACAGAGTATGGAACTGGAGATGTTACTGTGGGGAAAAAGGAAAAGTCTGACACCAAATGTATCCTCCTCTCAAGGCACAACAGATTCTCTCTCTACATTTGTGGAGGATTTGATCAGTATAGTTTTAGCCCCAGGCAAGGAGTCCTTCCTTTTGCTGTATTCCTTAGCCCAGCCAACTCTACCATATGACAAGCTTCCTAACATGACATCTAACCTGAGTGATCATTGTACAGAAGCTTTTTTTCTTTTTCATAGCCTTTCTAAGTTTATTCAGTTGGCCCTACCCTTGGAAATCACTCCCTTAACACTCTTGCAAGCAATTAACCTGATTTCTTATACGCATTATAGTAATTCCTCAGTGAAAACATTATTTGTGCAATTTTTCTACTATACCCAATCTCCTCATAGGTGTGTTTTTGTGTGTGTGTGTGTGTGTGAAAATTCATTCCATTTCACTGCCTAACCAGACCCGCCCTGGATTTCTAGCCTAGTTCCACCCTATCTATTTAAGGTAAAGAAGCTGTTATTGCTAAGGTCTTTTATTTGTGAGCACAGTACATACAAGCCAGAAGATTAATGCCCCATAGGCTCTGATTATTTAATGTATTATAGCATTCCTCAGTATGGCATCTAAAAGCTAGCTGTGTTTGGAAGTAAAAAAGAAAAGCTCTTGAACACTTTTTCCTTAGCTGCCACTTCAGTTACCAGATGCAGATTTTGAGCACGATACCCATTTAGACAAGGAACAAAGGAATTTCATATTTTGAGACCTCTACACAAAAATGCCTATAAAGATCTGTCTTCTTGGTACTCGTGGTATCCAGTGCTTCCACCCAGTTAACTTCCTTTTCATTTGATATGGGACACAGCTTACAACCTTTTAATACAAACCTCATGTGACATCCACTCCTCCTCCTCAAGCTGAGCTTAGAAAATCACAGCACTTAACTTTTGAGGGGAGAAGAGATCTGAAGAACTATCACCTCTTTCTTTGTTGCTTATGGTAACCTAAAGAGTGTTTAGTTATCTCCTAAAAATCAAAAGAGGACATTCCTTGGCTACAAGGATTCATCAAAAGCCAACACCAGAGCAAGCAGTTATGTGCAGACCATCAATTACATGCATAGCAATATAATGTACTCAAGCAAGCCTACGTGGCTTTAATGGGGTTATTTATTATATTGTTCTATGCTCAGCTATAGAAGCAGCATTATTTATGCAGTTGAGCTATGGCGTTTCTGCTTCCAGTCATGCCCAACGTGAGCTTTACAGGAACACATCTGCAGTGCTATTTTTGCAGTCCCAAGTCTGAATATTTTCCAAAGTTTAAATAAACCAAAGAACAACTGGAACCATCGCTGACGTTACCGATTGAGCAATCGTGTCCAGTCCAGTTAGGATCACAGCTGCAGAGCCCGGTGTCAGGGAGGAAGGTGCCATGCCCAGAGCACTGGTCCAGACATGTGGCTCTCGGGGTCTCACAGTTGGTTCCTCCCCAGCCAACTGAACAGTGGCACTCTCCTCGCACACACACGCCTCGTCCCGAGCAGGTAGGATCCATGCAATCCACTATGGGCAGGAAAGAAAAGGAAAGCAGACAAAGGGAATCAATTTCAGAAAGGGAAACTATCAGCTCAACATCTACACAAGTTTATTTCTACAGCATCTCAAGGCTCCAAGCAGACAGGAAAGCCACACTGTGCACAAAACAGATGCTTCAAGGAGATACTGTCCCCACACTGGAATGAGATGTAAATGTCCCTGGAAACACTCAAGGTCAGGCTGGTCAGGGCTCCGAGCACCTGGTGGAGCTGAAGGTGTCCCTGTTCATTGCAGGGGAGTTGGACCAGATGGCCTTTAAGGGTCTATTCCAACTCAAACGATTTCTATGATTCTAAAACACATGAAAACAGGAAAAAAATATACGATGAAATGTGTTCTTTCATCCAGGCCTACAGTAGTAAATGACCTTCCAAGTAAGAACAGGCTAACGTCAGTTAAGATTAGAATAATATTCTCTTGTACACGTATTGCATCTCCATTTATTCTATTAGAATAAGTTAAACTACTCCTACTAATGAATTCAAAGCTGAGCTCTAGTTTTTTGAGAGTGAATTTTACATAAGGACTCAGCAGAAGTTTATGCCCCGATTCAGCAAAACATATGCTTAAACTGAAGAATACATTGAGGCTTATGCAGGTTTTATAGGCAGTTACGTTCATCTTAAACACATCCTCTCTTTTTTTGGAGTAAGGATTAAAACAAACGTATATTTTGTTCTACAGTGGTATTCGTCTGTTTCTATCGCTCCACAAATGCACTTTTTTAATGGCTTCTGTTTTTAAAGAAGAGGTGTTTTCAAAAGGAGATTGGAGACAATTCAGTTGGGTGTAAGGAACAGCAGCATGCACTGTACGTCCTGAGTTATGTGCTTTGTAGGCTTTTTTGTCAAGCTCCTCTTTTAATTTGTTTAATTTGTCAGCTCCTCTGCCCACGGGACAATTTCAGCAGCAAGAGCAAAACAAGCAACGCATCAGACACCCTCCTAAAAAAGAACCAGAGGAGGTGATCACCTATTTATGTATAAAAGCATGTGGGACTCCCTAGAGCAGTGCCATGGGGATCAGTGACAAGAGTCAGCCTGGCTTGGAGCAGAAGGGAAGCTGCTCCTGGCTCAAATGAAGAGGAGCAGAACACGGCCACCGTGCACACAGCAGGTTTGCAGCTCCTATTCTTCCTGCAAAAGCTAATAAGAATCCCAATGACCTGCTTCAGATCCAGAAACCTTAACACGAAACACAACAGCTGCTCTGATAATTCTCTGGATTCACAAAACCTCCTCGCTCTGACAAGTAATGGCTCAGCAATTACTATCCCAAGGCATGTGAGAGCATTTTGAGTTCTCTTTGATTCCTGGAGCCCTGATCATAGCTGGAACAATTCTCGAAAATTGTAAGAGGCTGGAAAGGATGAGTCTATAAATCTCCTTCAGTGCTAGCAAGCTGGGAGCTAGGTGCCAATTTTAGCATGAGACCCTTGGAGCCCTGGCCCCGTTCTTTCTCAGCAGTAATGAGCAGGAAAAGGACTGAGAAAGGGACTAGCAGCCTCCTAGGCTCTCAGCAGATGGTTTGAACGTAGGGAACAAAGATCACAGGCTAACTGACAAGAGGCTACCTCCAGGCAATTCATCATCCCCTCGGAAGGTCAATTGGGAAAAAGGTGAGTTTTACAGGGGGCTCCATCACGGGTGGCAGACAATCCACCAGCTCAGCTCCAACACAGCAGATTATAGGAGGGGAATGTGCATGTCAGAACCCCCCATTTATCATAATCCCAAGGCCATTTTTCATGTTGAAATGAGCCCTTTCAGAAAATGTCACACACAATGGCTACTTTAATCTCAGCCTCACTAGCTGTATCTCTTTAGGCTTTCTGCACCAGTGCAAAGGCCCTGGGACAGGATTAGGGGCTTCTGCTTTCTTCTTCATCAATTGCTTAGTGGATCTGGAGTACAATGTTATATTTTTAGGGAGTTCTGCTTGACAAACTTAACTGCTCAGGAGAGAAGCTGCTGAGAGAAGCGGAGATGAGGGCAGGAGGGCAGTGCTGACAAAATCTCCCATACTTAAAAAAATATAATAATAATTAAAAAAAAAAAGAGTTTTACATATATATGTGTTGCTGCTTGGAAAATGTCCCAAATGGTCTAATTTCTGGTTAGAAAATGCCCCATTTATAGTTCAACCTTGTGCAGAACCTTTGCCAAGAAGATTAATCATGCAGCAGGCAAGGCTAGAGTCTCTTCTACACTTTTCCCCAATATGCTTCATGCTTCGTTGGTCACACGAGTTATTAGGTTTTTTTGCAGTACCCAAAGAGTAACTTCTCATTTTTCACTGATTAAATTTGCTCCCCTCCCTTAACATCTTGCTGGCTTAGCCCATGCCTTATAAAATATTGGCCAATAAACTGAGGATGGAGAAAAGAAAAAACTCCTGTAAGACTGCTGGCCAGTGTTTTATAAACATTGCTCGACTTCTGTGGGGGGAAAAGAAAAGACAGAAGAAACAGTGGAATGAAAAGCCATTCTAAACACGAGTAAGCAGCAAAGCTACAAGAACAGAGAAATAATAAAAAGTAATCGATGCCAGATGGTGGCTCTTAGAAGAGAAATTAAAAACAATTTAAAAAAATAGTATCAATCAGCTTTTAAAATGGATTTAAATAAACATAGATTTGTACATATGAATGTATATATGCAGTGAAGATTTCCCATGTGGCGTGTTACCATGTTAGCCCCCCCCCCCCCTCCTCACAAGGCAGTACCAATCAGGCCTGGAATATGAGAAACAAATGCAGAGTTGGGAAAGTCCAAAACAGGACTTGTAAGGCAAATGATATTCTCTTTGTTCTTTGCTCTTTTTCAAGTTGTTACCTAGCAGGCCTGATGCTGTCCCCTGCTACAGTGACAGCATGAAACAACCGAGGGCCATCTGACTTTGCAGCTTGAATATGACCATGGAAAAAAGGCTCCTGTTAGAAGGCCAAATCTTACTGTGATTTACACACATTAAACAGGACTTGCTGAAGGCAAAACGAGTATTTTTTTCATTTCTGTTTATTCAGTAAAGATACGATCTTGTAAATAATGAAATCTAAGGTGATGTTTTAAAGGCACTTCAGTAGTCACCATCTTTGGGGTTTGCATGGCCCACAGCTTCACCGAATTGTGCCTTCTTAAGCTACAGTGAAGCTTTCTCAGGAGGTGGCTTACAGTCACTGAGCTGGCATTGTCTTCATCTCTAAAACTATAGACACAGAAGGCGTGTTACATCCGAAATGTCAAAAGAATTGCTAGATTAGATGCCATTTCAGTGTCTGAATCCAATTCAGCCTCTTTCCATTGTCTGTAAAATAAAAGCCATTTCAGAGAAATCTTTATCCCGCATGCATGAGGACAACTATAAATTAATTCAAGATCTAATGATTCTTACACATGAATCAAACTGATGTCTTAACTCTACCAGGCAGTGGAAGCCTTATAGCTGCATTTACAGAAGCATAATTTAAACATAATTACCTCTCAGGTTCTCTGCATAGAATTCTGAGAACATTTTTCTTAAGCACTGAAGAGTATTCTGTAAATCAGATACTTTTGGATGCATTTTTGTTACTGCCCAAATGATTTGTACACTTAGAAAACTGTCCACTTTTTCACTTAGCAATAAGAAGCAGTCACAGACTGGAGAAGATAAAGGTTTATGATGGCAGGTGACTTCCTGCTCAAAAAGATGAAAGATAAGAGCTAAAAGGCATTGTATTTCGGAGTCACAAATCTAAATGCAAATGAAAAATGTTTGGGGGCTAATGTAAGAAAAAGAAATATATATATATATACAAAGCTATGAAAACTATTAAAATAATATCTTATTTTCAAGCGGAATTTTATAATAATTCAAGTCCTGAGCATTTCTAAGCTTTTAAAGAATCAAGGACTTTCATAGGCCACCATTTCCTATATGCAAGCAACTGAAATCACTTGGCATAGCACAACAGAGAAGAAAGCACTACAAAAGTAATTACACGTTCAGATGTGTAAATGGCAACGATGCTTTAAGAAGAACATTTGAACATATGATTAGATGTTCTGGACTTTCAACTAGATTTGCCTGTCTGAAGCATCTGATGGCTTTTCATTGAATTATTGAACAAATACGATAGCTAACGACAAGTTATTACAACATATCATTTTTTATGTTGCATCCATCTATTGTATCCCTAAGGTGCCTATTACCATTCTGCTTAAGTGCCAGTCCTATTGTGAACTGCCTCCAGCCATGTAATTGCCTAACGACAAGCCAAGCAAAGGCTAATTGAATGCATCTTGCCAATACCTTCTTCGCAGCTCTCGCCCTTGTACCCTGGGTTGCAGATGCAGGTCCCCATGATGCACGTCCCGTGGTTGCTGCAGGTGACATCGATGCACTGGTTGGTGGGGACATCACATTCTGCTCCTTTCCAGCCACTGTGGCACAAGCACCTCCCTTTCATGTACTGCCCATTCCCACTGCACAGCACTGGGCAGGATGCTGGGGAAGGATGATAGAAATCACATTAAAAACAACTGTACTCAATTCTCACTTTAGAAAAGAGCACAGGAGTCCAGCATGGGATTTATAGTCTTTGTACACACTCTTTCAGTGGGGTATGTTGTTCTTTTCTTTGCCAAAACCAATTATTTTACAGGGAAGACACCCAGCTGTCAACTGTATTCTCTTACAAATGTTTAAAACAAACAGTGCTCTTGAGTTAGAGCATCTCTTTGCTTTGTGTCTATGTTTCTTGTTTCACCAACTAACCTAATACCTTTCTTACATTCTGACTTTCCTATGCACTAGTGTCTCCTTCGACAGCCCCACTGACCTTAAATTGCTTATCACCGTCCCTCACTTGCTACCAGCCTTCATATTCACCTCAACACAGCCCCTGCTGCAGTTCCTAGTTGTACACCAATCACTCCCTGCTCTGCTGTTGTAATTCTGGGCTTCACAGTTTCCAGTTTCTTTGCTCAGAGTCCAGAATGCCACGTTCATACTACCTTCCTGATTTAGCTCAAGTCATACCATCAGCTGCAACTTCAGCCCACTTTTGTGACCTCTGCTGGACTCCATTCATCACCCCACACAATGCAGAACTAGATTCCTGGCTTTCCCAGCTCCCGGTAACAACAGTTTTTAATTAGGAACTTTGACATCGAGAGGAAACCTTCTGGGTTCCAGCTGGTGTCCAGTGCTGCTCAAGGGGAGAAAAGGAAGACAAAGTCAAGCGGTGGCACGGTGGATTCCAGAATTAGCATTATCTGAGTTAACTTTGGAAAAAGTCAGGCAGAGGATGATGGGATGAACTGCAAGATACGGAGCTGGCTTCCCACGGAAAGAGAAAGCATCAGGGACCAGACCCCAGCCTCCACGACCACAGCTTTGGTAACTGCTATTCTCTAGACTTCCTTTGGCTCCTCTCTGAAGATCTTTGCTTCCTTTCCATTTCTCTACAGCTGCCACCTTTGCCTCCTCTTGTCCTCTGTTCTGATTTGTCCACTGAAGCTACCCTCAAAAGCAATATCTTCCTGTCCACTGTCCCTTGAAATTCCATCTTGCTTAAGTCCTGTTCTCTTTAACTGCATTCAGTGAAACTCACCTGAAAGAACATACACTCAATTCAGATTTCTCCCCTTCACTGTTGCACATCATCCTCATGTGAGGATGGACTTCACACCAGCTCCTCACGAAAGCAAGTAATGAACATTTTTATCCAGGATAAATGTGAGAGGAATAGTCCTGTCTGCTGCTTAATTCACCTGTGTTAGGCATGTGATTAATACAGTGTGCCTCTTTTGCTTTGCTCCTGGCTCCGGGTACGCGCAGAAAGAGCTGTGAACATGGTGAAGGGAAACACTCCTCTCTTACTTCCTTTTCACACAGTAGCTGTGCAATGCCCATCCAGTGTTGTTTTCATTTATCATTATAGACAGGTCTGAGTCTTACAGAGTTATAGTGCACTCTGTGCAATACAAAGCACTATCAGCTCTGACTGTTAAACTGGTTTGAAATGCAGTGAACTATAATAAAAGAAATGTAGAAGAGAAAGGAATTTGACAACTGTTATTACTAAGGAGCGCTCTGCTCACTTTAAAGAAAGCACATTGCAGTGGTGTGCATCATCTGCGAGGAGAATACAAGGCAATATAATGTACAATATAAGACAGAAGTTGTTTAAGATACACTGTGATATATATATGCTTCACAGCAAACTCACTCACTAATTTCACTTTCCAGCTAGGCTGATGGAATTTTCCCCCCTCCTATCTCAAATTTCAAATGCTCAGTAATGGAGCTCTTTCAAGGCACTGGAAGAGGATTCTTAGCAGCTCTTTGCCACAAGAAGAAAGAATAATTGCCTTTAACCCAAGAGAGGCTGTTGAAAAAGACGTACGTATGTTCTGACAGGACAGTTGATCACTCAGTACAAGATCAGACAAAATGCTGGCCATCTGCAATATTCTATGGAGAATACCTTCAGTATAACCTGGGAAGTGCTGTGCCAGTGTTAAGGTAATGGGAAGAACAGGAGCTCCTTTGTATCATGCCATAATGAATAAAGACAAAGGAGGTTTCTGGATTTCTTTCCACTGCTACTTGGGTAACTCTTTTCCATCCATAATAATACATAATTGATTTGATCACTCCGATTCCATTCCAACAAATATCTAAGATGCCTAAATCACAGTAATTCTCTAGCGTGGTAGCAACAGCCCAAATGCACACCACTTGAAGTTCAGCATCACAGAGAGAGTAAGATTATTCATTTATTTGCTTTACTCCATAGATAGACAGCATAAAAGGCACCTTCTTCATGTTCAAGGAGGTCTTCAAAAGGCCCAGGAAAACACCACCTCTGGTGATTTGCTCTCATTTACATTGTTTAAAACAATTGGTTAAAGATACGATTGTATTGTTTACCAATTACATAACTGGTTAATAATGTAATTATATATTTCTGTTCCAAACTTTCCCACTGATTTGGGTGGGGAATTGCAAGGATGAATGGAAACAAAGGGACACCCAAGAAATCTATGACCTGCACGGGCAGAGAACTTGAGAATTACTGCTCTATCCAGGAACTGACACACAGCTGCAGTCAGATCCTGTGGCAGCCTTGCATATGCTGCAGTTGCTGCCCTTGAAGGGATGTTTAGGTCAGAAGCAGCATCTTGCATTCCCTTGAAAACCAAAAGAAACCCAACACTGGAGCCCTCGTATCTCGAGCTCAGGGAAAGATTTCACTGAATGAGCCCTCAGGGTAGGAATGCACATGCAAATTGCATTTTTACACTCCAAGTATTTGTCTGTCTCCCATAAAAGCAGACAGTAAACTGTGATAGGAGCCCAGATAAATCAGACAGGTTCATAACAGCCAGAGTAAGCAACCTTGTGAAATCGGAGACACTTGTGTGGCCCAACTGGAGCCTGGGGAAACCAAGAAAGGAGGAAAGCTCCCCTGATTCAGATTAAGAGTTTAAATATTCTGCCTGACAATGAAGGAGCTTTTCATTCTGCCCTGACTCTGCAGGGAGCCTTCGGGGAACAAACCCCGAACTTCTGCCCCTAGTTGAAGTCAGGAGGTGCGAGAGATGGCCAAATTCCTTTTGTCTCCAGCTGTATGGACTCGAAAAGGAGCTTGGAAATGCAAACCAAGCCCAACCTGAGTCAGCAAGAAGTTTGACACCAGAGCTCTCGGGGACACAGACAGCCACATCCATCTTACTGGGCTGTGACCTCCAAGACATCACCGGGGCTCAGCCGGGCCCCAGGCTGCGGGGTGTGCGTTGGGCCTTATCTCCTGGCTGGCCTGCAGGGACGTGGCCCACAGTCTCACACAGGCACAGCAGACCACAGTGGGAGTGGGAGTGGATGTGGGGTTGGACAGTTTATATTTCTCTCTTGGGAAGGAGCCCAGCCTGCTTCCCAGACAGAGCAACGGGCTGGGGAGAAGGCCTGACCTGCTGCCTTAGCACAGCTCCTTGTGTGGGCACTGACTTTTTGCATTATCTCCCCATACACTGATTTATAAATCTGTGCCGTGTCTGTTCAACTGTTCCAGCCAAAAAAAAAAAAAAAAAAAAAAGACCTTGAAAAGACTGGAGCACGGCATTCTGGCATTTTCCACATGCGACGTTAGGATTTCTCTGACTGTGACATGTTCTTATTGAAAGTGCTTCAGTTTGCTTTTACATGTTTAACTAACCTAAAAATTTCAGGTCAAATGAAAATCCTTCCAAAACGATTTATTAAAAATGCTTTTTGCTTGAGCAGAAAAAATGAATTACACTGTTTGCTGGGTAAGCCTTCTTCCCAAGGCATCCACTTTTGGCTGAAGCACCCAGGCCTGCCTCCCATTGCTCTGCTCCCTCCCTTGCTCCCCACAGCCATCACAGACACAGCTGAGGCCAACTTGCAAGCCTTGCAGCAATGAAAAAGGTACTGAAATTGTCTGCAGTCAGTGTATTAAAATAAAATATTATAATGGCTCACAACGCAGTGATGGAGGAGTCTGTTAAATAAACACCAATGCTATGTTTTTAAGTCATGTTTTCTAAAGTAATTCCCTGATGTGCAAAGTCCTTGATGTGACATTTTGCCTGTCCACGCACAGCCAGGGAGTGACGTTGTTGTTGATAACAAGGACAAGTAACAACTAAACCTGTAGATATGACCCGGTTCCTTTCTCCTCCAGCAGACCCAGGCCGGGTAAGGTGCGGTTGGCAAAATGCATCAGCGTGAAGGTAACTTTGAGGAAGAAAAGAAATAACAGGAGGAGAGGAGAGAAGAGTTAATCACATAGAAATTCCTACCTCTACCACAGTCAGGGCCCAGAAAGCCAAGGAAGCAATGGCAAGTCCCGGACACGCAGTCGCCATTCCCGTAGCAATTACTGGGACAATTATCCACTGATTCTGGAAAGAAACAAAAGTTAGATATTTCTTTAGGCAAGAAAACACCTCTGAGTTTGCAAGGGAACTGGATGGCAAGACAGCTGAAACCTCAAAGCAACCACTGCAGCTGGGACTAGAAGCATCAGCCTTGAGCTCCTGTAATGGGAGCTCATCCCCTCATAGCAACGGATGCTTCAACATTACCGCATCAGCATGTAGGAACTGCAAACCCTGTGACCAAAACCACAGCCACTCAGCACCCGCCAAGCTTTCTCCTCACTCAGGACCTGAGAACTTTTCACCCCACTTCTTTTTCTGAGCATTTTCCCTCGTTGAATATATTGGAGAGAAGCAATAAACACGGTTCTCCTGGCAGAACTCGCATTTTTGGTCCGATATTGTTGAGTGAAGAGAGTGAACTGGGGCATTTCTTCTCACCAAACACAGATGATTTATGATAGATGTATTCTCCTATGAAGCTCACTGATGGCAGCCACTTGGTTCATCCTCTCTGCTTGCTGTTGATGGATTATTTCTACAGCATTGTACAAACAGCCTGAAGTGCTGGGGCTAACGTATCTCTGCGGAACATGAATGGGACTGCTCCACACTTCCTTCTGCTCCACGTTTCCTTCTGTTTCTAGTTAGCATCTTAAATTCCCTGACTTTGGCAAAAAACACTGGCTATTCATCTTCCACAGAGAGTTAACAGGTAAGCAAAATGTTATCTAGCACAGTTATCTTACTTTGAGGACAGTTTAGAATATCTGGGCTAAAACTTATCTCCCATCGGAAAAAAAAAAAGACATCTTTTGGTAAACATCACTTTTCAGAAGGAATGAAAATCGTTTCCTTCACTAAACTGTAAGCAAGCAGTGAGTAAATGTGAGCAGGCCTTGGAAAGATGATGGAGTACTGTAGTTCATTCCACACTATAATTTCACATTTCCTCTGAGGGGGATGCAGATCCGATTAAAACTGGTTTCACTTATACAGGACGGACAGCAGTGGTACATCTATCACGAAGCAGGGTATCCTGGCTATGTGAGTAATGACTGCAGTTTCCTAGTGCTCTTCACGAGGTTTTGTGGTAGCAAAGATATTTGTAAACTTCCTCTGGGTGTAAGTGAAAAGAAACAGCTGCAATAGAGATGTGCAGATTAGCTTCTAATCGGGAATGAAAGGAAGGCTGTTTCTGAATGGCTGTTCTCTGAACAACACAGGTTTCCGAGGGACATTTTAAAGGACATACTATAATTGAATCATTCAAAAAAGGCAACAGAGGGTTTAAGAAATAAAAACTGTTTCAAGCATTTGTGCTTGAAGTCTTGGCAGAAGACTCTGCACAAGCAGACATCTCCATGCAGCAAGGCAGGCATGGGAAAGTCCTGCCAGTTTTCCAGCACTTTGGTTAAGCTCATATTTGCTGTACGGTGTACAGAAACACAATCCCAGCACGTAGGCAACATGTTGGGATTGATCCACCACCTGTATCCCAATCATAGAGCAGCAGCCACGTTTCCCAGAACAAACAAATAGCAACTCCAAACTTGTGCATTTTTACAGCTAGTCAGGTGTGCTATCTCTCACTTCACAGCAGGTATAGACACAAATCTATCCCGTAAATTAAAAGACAATATATGCCTGCACATGTATGATCTTCACATCTTTGTGATGCTTTAATTTCACTGCTGAAAACAAAATGCAGTCTTGCTTTAGGCCTTTTTTTTCTTTTTAAAGCCTTTTTGTCTGTTTCTAGAGAAATGTATCCAGAAATGCAGAAAGCAAAATTGCTGATGCACATACATGTACTTACACAAATAGGGAATGTATGGACTGTGAGCACCGTGGAACAAGATAATGAGATGGGCAAACAGATTTAACAGCTGGGGCTGAAAGAGTCGATCCTTTTCCCCCTAAATGTGAATTGGTTTTTATTGCCTGAAAATTGGGAGCAGGAGCAGCACTGTACTCAGCTGGTGAAACCTCACCATCACACTGCCATTCTGGGCTGGGTTTCTGCAAGCTGCAGAAACACTGCAGTGAGTTTACGTGTGCCTGACCACTGAAGTCAGTGGGGATACTCGTGTCAGTGCCTGATGCAGGACAGACTCCTTGTGTCATGACAACACCTACGATATACGGAAAACTCCAGGTGTTTTTTTTCAAGCTCTTGCTTTAAAGGATTAAATTGAGACCTTGAGAAGAAGTGAAATATCTACATAATTTTCTTGGTGTATGTATGTAAAACAGTAACATTTATGCAAAATAATATTAAAAAAAAAACACAAAGAAACATCTGAAAAGTAAAGCAGCATGAAATACGACAGCTCTTTCATTGGCTGAAGGGTAATCTTTGTCACTGGAAGTAATACTTTCCATGGTACTGCATTTCCATTGTGGCTCAGTTGTACTTCATGTACTTGTGATGCCTACAAGAGGACACGGCAGGAAAGACTCAGAACAACAATCAGATGCCTTCTGTAGGGCAAACCCAACAACTTGCTCAATAGAGTAGCTACTCATTTTACTATAGTAGATACCCATCTACTAATAGGCTCTTAAAGTTCAGAATCACCAAAGAAATGTAGTCTGTTTAGCTAAATATACTTTCCTGGTCTATATTTTATTTAGGTGAATCCATTCAATGAACTTCACTTTGGTGGTGCCCCTCTCCTCCCCTGACAAGTTCAGGTGTAGATTTTGTCATCACAGACATCAAGACTTGGTCAGATCCCATCCACAGGGACCAACGCTAATGCTTTACAAAAATTACTCACAAATATTTAGTGTCTCATCTACAGTTCTGGCATCTAACTTTAAAAAACTGTGTGGTATGACAAGATGATCTCTAGAGGTCCCTTCCAACCCCTACAATTCTGTGATTTGGTGATCATCTCACCAACTCCTCAACCCTTCTTTTCCCAGGCTGTTCTCTGCAAGTATGCTCTAATTGCATCGTGCCACATTGTGACCCACACAAAAGGAATAAAGACAGGTGAAAGAAACCCACTCTAATCTTCTAATCTGTCCTGACCACCCTACACTATTAATCATAGAATCGTAAAGGTTGGAAAAGACCACCAAGATCACCAAGTCCAAGTGTCAACTCATCATGATATGGAAGAGAGGACCTTAAAAACACTTCACCCCACTTCTCAGCTGACTCTGAGTATTTTGGTAACATTTCCAATGTGCTCTAATTTTGTGTTCACTCTCTTTGCCCTGGAATGACCTGACTGACAGGAAAAAGATGAACCAAAGAGGAAAAGAAATTCTCCCCATCCTGTGTCTGGAGCAGTTACTATTTCTTAGCAGCTAAGAATACTAACTTGCCTGGTGAGTCAGGGCAATTAAAGTCTTTGTACACTCCCAGAAGTTCTTTGCTTCTGAGAATAAACTCAAAAAACAATGCATGCAGAATATTCTTGTACCAAAGCTGCTACAGCACCTTAAAAGGTATTGTCAAAAAGGAAGCGTTAAATGAACATGTCTTTTTCTCACGAACTGCAGAACTAATGAGAACAAACAAGACTTATGAGCAACAAGTCTGTAAGATTCTGAGCATGCTTCTACTTAGATATTAGATATGATCACAGGTTGGAATTTCTTTTCACTTTGAATACTGAGGGCATTAGTAAATCATGGCCACTTAAGATCTGATAAAAAACCTCCATATACAGCCCAAGACTGAGTTTAGTCTTAGATGGAGAGCTGCCTTGCTTTTCTGGCCCTTCTGATATGTACACACACATACACACATGCACGTATGCTGTCCCAGTACCTTACTTTCAACTTAAACGGGATGTTATGGGTGATAAGTGGAGAGAACTGAGTTGGGGGAACCCTAGAAAACATAAAGAGTCAAATGGACAAAGTTGGGCATTTCGTGCAGACGCAAGGACTTAGCAGAGATATTATTTAATGGGGCATAAATGATAGATGAGATCAAAATTAAATTCCAGGGAACTGGCACAAAGCTACTTGAATGTCTTAGAAGTATGAGCATAGTCAACATAGCTACCAACAAATACCAGTGAAAAACTACCAATCAAGCACAGTAAAGGCCAACCTCTACTTTTCAATCCATTCTTATTCTGTAAGCTGTTACAAGTAATTATATCGATATTTTTCAATCCATACAAAACTCCATGTGGCATTTTATGAATGACACCATGGGAATTGCTTCAGAGAATCATGACAATGATTTGTTTTGTTTTTAAGAGTTAAAGTTCACTGTGAGACCACGACAATCCTTTCTTAGAAAGAGATAAATGTTCCCTGTTTTCAGTCTGACTCCCACAGCTTTCTCTTGAGTTCCAAATCTCTGAAATAATCAGATTGCCACCAGCTGGGAAGGGCAAAGATTGTAAATTGGAAGGTTAAGCATGCATGATGCTTTCACATGATTTTTCTATAAGGTCGAAATAGAAGTTTGAAAATGCAGCTTCCTTGCCATCTTCCAACAACAAACAGCAGGAGGAGCAAACCTCCTGGAAGCAAACAACTCACGCTGGGGATAGATGAGCAAAACCCAAGGCGGTGTGGCTTCGGATGGAGACTGCAGAAGCAATGTCGTATGGAAGTAATTGTCCTGCCAGCTTCTAAATCTAATTAGCAACTGAAAAAACAAGTCATATCCTGAATAAATACTGTAAACATGCAGATCTCTGCTGAGAGAAGGAGCGAGTGACATAATGAGACATGCTATTTGCAGACCCACACTGTCATCCGGGAGAACAGCTTTGTCTGAGGCACGCAGGTAATTCCTCACCCCTGTCCAGCCTATGCTCACTCCAGAGAAGTAAGACTGCTTAGGTTAATAGAAATGAGAGATGGAAGGGGTGATGGCAGGCAGGGAGGGGATTTCCTCCTCTGCTCTTCCCTTGTGAGGCCCCATTTGCAGTACTGGATCCTGGCCTGGGGCCCCGAGCATAAGAGGGATGTGGAGAAGTTGGAAAGGGTCCAGAGGCAGGACATGAAGATGCTCAGAGGGCTGGAGCACCTCTCATATAAAGAAAGGTTAAGGGAACTGGGCTTGTTTACCTTGGAGAAGAGAAGGCTCTGGGGAGACCTCACAGTGGCCTTCCAGTACTTGAAGGGAGCATATAAACAGGAGGGGGAGCGACTTTTTACATGGTCTGATAGTGATAGGACAAGGGGGAATGGGTTTAAGCCAAAAGAGGAGAAATTTAGGTTAGATGTTAAGTGGAAATTCTTTACTCAGAGGGTGGTGAGGCTTTGGCACTGCTGCCCACAGAGCTGTGGGTGCCCCATCTCTGGAGGAGCTGAAGTTCAGGCTGGATGGGGCTCTGTGCAGCCTGAGCCAGTGGGGGACAACCAGCCCATGGCAGAGGTTGGAACTGGATGATTTTGAAGGTCCTTTTCAACCTAAACCATTCTGTGATTCTATAAGTGTGAAACTTAGATTTCTCCAAGTGAAAAACCCTTCTGAAGTACTCTTTAAGGAGCTTTAATCATCAAAGAGGAAAACAGATCATGGTCTGGAGCAAAACAGCGTGCACCACGTTGACTTGCAGCTGACCATTCTTTGGGATTTTTGCTGCTTTCTCCACTTTTTGGTATGAGTGATCTCACAGCTGGTGGATCCTTAAGGTAAAGTTGGCTGAAATCTTTCCCTCACTGCTTGCTTTCCCAGTGCAATCACCAATAACCCTGTGAGAAGCTATAAACTGGCATGATGCTGCCCATACCCACAATTAGATTTCACGTTATACTATCTGTTACTTAATGACATCAACAAGCTCAATAGAAAATTGCTAATTGCTACCATTCCCATATTTTCAGGCTGGTAATCACAGACAAACACACTGTGTGTTTGATATCACAAACCTGTGGCAGCGACAGAGCTCCCTGGATAATGGTCTGGGCTTACTGTTACCCACGTGGATTAATGGGATCCATGTGAAATATAATAAAAATATTAAGACAGACAAATTGTTGACCTCTTGATGGACTTCTCTTTTAGATACTTACCACCATGCTTGGCAGCCAGTGGTACAGGCACTTCAACAGACACCCGCCTTATTTATTTACTATGCAACACCCAACTTAATAGCTTGGTTCTGTATCTTTGGGCCAGAGGCCAAGGCAGATGTTTGCCTGACACCAAATCCTATTAGAGGCTGCAGTAACACAATTGTGTGTTAAAGCTAAATATTTTATAGCCTACACTTGCCACCACGCATCATCATTCCCTAGGCATTTAAAGGGAATGATCAAGGCCAAGAAAAAATAGTTATCTGGCTGGCAATTGAAGACAGTAGCTTTCCTGGGAGTTAATAAGCACCAGGACAGCTTTCTAAGAACTGATTAAAGTGGGATGTGATTGTATGAATTCAAACATAACCACCTCCTTTGACAACCTCAAGGAGCTGATCTGGGACTGGCACCATTTGGTGGCAAAAATGGAGGAACAGCACTGCACTAGAGAAATTGTACTTCAATGAATTGGTGTTAATAGCAGTCTTTGGTACAGAGGTTCAAGAATATCGAACTTGTTTGGCTCATGAGAAAGCAAAATATGAGAAGACAGATGAAAATAAAAGAGAAGGGGTTCTTTTATTTTTAATTTATTTATGTATTATTTATGCTGTTTGGCCTCTTCGGTGAGTAGTCCACTCCGCCTCTGCATGAAGAAAAATCTTTTGCTTTGTGCTGGTGAGAAAATAAACGAAACTGCAGGGCCTGAAGTTGCCATATCTACAAAATAAAAGTCTTTCCTTATAACCTTTCACCCTTACACAGATGATTTCTGACTGTCTATTCTTTGACTAGTCACGTTTCCCCAGCTAAGGAAGATGCGTTGCGATGCAGGTGGAGCAGGTAATTAGACCCCACAGCTCCCATCTGACCTTGAAATCCCCTGTGTGAGCCTCAGCAGTGCAAAGGGCCCCTGAGCAGAGCACAGCATCCCTCTCACACTGCAATGAATTACATCTCATGGGAGGGTGAAGGACTCCACATCACTTCACCTTACCCTGTGCTGCTGCACCGGATCAGCTTTAGCAAGCCACATGCTATTTTTCTTAGACCCAGTGCTTGTCCAGGATAAAGCTGTCACTTGCAAGCTCACTGTAATAATGTCTCTCCTTCACAAGAATGCTCCCTGTCACTGCCCTGACTATATTAGCAGTAATTTGAATAGGAAGTCAGGCAGTACAACATGAAAGGCAAGGAAGATTCTGAAGCTCTGTGAACACAAGCTAGCATTTAATTTACTTCCCAGTTGCAGAGCTTGCAGCCTTGTTTATTTTACAAAGAAATGATCCTACTCGATTGGATTTCACTGCAGGGTAGGTAGGATTCTAAGCCAGAGAACTGTCACCTGCTCCTGTAATCGTGATAACAATGCCAAGAGAGACATGGAGGTGAGAAGGGATAAAACATGCTTCAGGTATCTGAAACATCAAATTTGACATTTTGAGCCAAATTAAAAAGTAAAAAATAAAAAAGTCTCTGAAAACAAAGAAAATGTGGAAATGTTGGGCCCACTGTGCTCTTGCTCCTCCTCTTCCTTTCTGAGCAGAAATGTGAAAGGACTGATTCCTTCTCGTGGTGCATCCTCACCTGCTGAGATTTCGATTTTTTTGCTCCATTTCTGTTTTATAGGGCTTTTATATTTCTAGCTCAAGTAATCCACACCTGGCAGCCAGGGATGTGATAGTCTTGACAGCATCATGGAAACTCACTCATTATTTTTGAGTGCTCTTTCACAGTTTCCTCTTCTGTAGGGCACCTAGTGCGATGCTGATACTGCTAATGCCACTTGATGTTGTGCCAAGTTTTGACTATTCTTTTCTTTTCCTGATGGCTGGGAAGTCTGTTTTAATTAAAAATCCATCCAGATAACCCTGTTTTGCTCTCATATCCCAAAGGAACTGTAACCTTCACATGGAAGTATCAGGATGCTGCATTAGGAGAAGGGGAACAGGCAGGCAGTCCTTTTACACAACTCCTTCAGTCAATCCAGGCTCTGGAAAGTCAGAGCGAAGTACAATAATCACAGTATCCAATAGCACCCCTATCACTTATTCTCCCCCTATCACTTAAAGAAAGACATTTCCAACAGCAGATATCATACATCTCCATCACTGTACAGCGTAAAACTCACCAGCAGTGCCTCTGGAGTCTGGGTTGTTTTAAAAGGTGATGGTGAAGCACTAAAAGTTTGGCATTCAGCATCACTTTGAGTTGCTTGCTGAAACCATCAAGATCTGCTGACTCTGCCAAATTTGACAGCACATCATGTGAGCACAATTTCCCTTGAGATGTCTGCACTTCTGTTTCTATGGCCTGGCTTGAGACATCCATCCAGGTTCTCCAGCAGCCCCGACACAATAACATCAGTCTTTCTCACACTATTTCAAGTACATTCAACTCCAAACCCAGCTGCAAGTACTACAATAGCAGCCTTGAAGGGACTATTTTTGAACTTCTGTTCTGGAGAAAGTGGGACCAAGTGGGAATAGTGTGGGGAGTAAATAATGAGGAGAACAAGCCTGCTTGCTTCAGAAGCCTCTACCACATTTGGCCTGAATTTGGTTTCCCCTTGGAGAGAGAGCTTTATCTCACCGGTTCATTCCTTTCTCTTACTGCTTCCTTTTTAAGAAATCTTTCCAGTGCAGAATGCCTTAGAATATAAAGCTATCAGATGGTTGAAAGCAGAAGTGTAATGGGATTTCAAAAGCACTTGGGCATCGCTCTGTGTATACTACCATTTAAGTTAATGGTAAAATCTCCTTTGACTTCACTGGGATCAGAATAAAGGCACCTTTTAGAAAAGCCCACTAATGTATTTCTGCAGTTCTTAGCAATATACAGAGAACACTGTTTTCTTCCCTGAGAATGTGAGCAATGCTGAAAGCATGAAAGGAGCAGTGAAAAAAAGTTCTCACAGAATTGCCTATTGACCATCTCAAAAAAAAAAAAAAGCCCTTTCTCTTTAGTCACTTCAAATGTGTCACAGGTTAGAAGTTAGGTGGGGAAAAATGTCAGTGGATGATTTTAAAGAGACTAGCCCTTGGACTGAAGCTGTCTTCTTCCTCCTTCTAAGATGCACCTTAAAAGAACAGCAACTTCAGTGTCTACCTCATACCACAGGGCTGTGGAGATCTAGAAATAACCTTGTGAAAGTTCCCTTTTCTTCCTAGCTTTTCCTCTTTGCAGCTGTAATATTTTTAAACCTGAATTTCTCTCCAGTAAGTGAAACTCTCAGATCCCCAATTTGCCCAGGGGAATGCAAGGAAATTTTTTTCTCTTTTTTTGTTCCTTCCTACTCCCATAAATTGTTACAAATGAATACAGGAAACAACAATTATTCAGCCTTCAGGGTTCAACTTCTGGAGCTGCACTAGCAAGCTGGAAGTTACTTTGTGCTCAGTACATTAGAATTTCTGCTATTGCAGCTCGGGGCAAGGCTAAAGCTGGCCTTGAGTTTAATTTTAAATGATGTTATATGTTGGTGAACTGTAAGGAAAAGAATGCAAACCAGTCTTGCATACACGCAAAAAGGATCTCAAACGTGAACACATTTGGTCAAAACAAATGCCCCCAAACCCTGGCAATATTATCAGTTTGAATGCACTGAAGACTTAAGTTTCGTTTCATGTTGAAGTCTTTAGCAAATGTGACTGTCCTGAAAAACAGGGATGCATCAGGTGAGGTTCAAGCATCAGGTGTTATAGGCACACCTTCAAGTGTGATGTCCAGGGCTACCTGAACCTCCTCTGACACAACTTAAGGCCGTTACCTCTTGTCCTATCACTGTCACCTGGGAGAGAAGGTGATCCCCACTTCATCACAACCTCCTTTCAAGGAGTTCTGAAAGCGATGAGGTGTCCCCTGATCCTCTTCTACTCCAGACTGAATAATCCCAGTTCCCTCATCCATCCCTGATGAGACCTGCGCTCCAGACCCCTCACAGCTCCACTGCACTTGCTCTTGTGTAAGCTCATCCCATTGGGCTCAGCTTCATGGACCCACGAAGGTCCCTCTGTAGAGCCTTCCTACCCTCAGACAGTTCAGCACTTCCTCCCAGCTTGGTGCCATCTGCATATTCACTAAAGGTGAACTCAATCTCTTGGTCTAGATCATCAATAAAGACAATAAACAGGCTCAGCCCCAATACCGACCCCACAGAGATGCCCTTGATTCCCTTACAAGCTTGTGCACAGGTAACTGCCAGAGAAAAAGCAGAGTGCACAGCTCTGTTCCTGCCTATAGCTGACTTGCTGCACAGACCTGGTCAAGGCATGCTCCCTCACAGAGCCCCCAGCAAGCCTCGGAGCCAGGAATCAGTTTAACCTAATTTATTTAACTCTCTTTCTGAGACTGTTGTAGCACTTAGATAAAGAAAGCAGCCACACATCTAATACACAGAGCAGCTGTTATCATTTTAAAAGTCAACATATGCCAGGAGTTACTGCACAGACCGTGTCCGCGTCCCCGCCGGCCTCCGTGTGAAAAGGGAGATTGGTGACTCCTGAGGTGCCGAGGTTGTTGGCTGCTGTTCTCTCATGTGGTCAATTAAACACGTGCACGTAAATAAGCTTCAGTACAGCCCTTTGGAAAACGAAGTCTTAAAATAGCCTGCTGGAGCACAGAAAGGGTTCTCGCTTTGTTTGCCAAAAGTGGACGTGTAACTCCCACCACTTATTACTGGGCTTTAGCAGGGGAGCGTTCATGGAAAGGAAAGTCTGCACAGAGCCTCCCCAGCAGCTCAGGAATACGAGGCAGGGATAAAACAAGCTCTGCTTGCATTAGCCTGCAGACTGGGGTGCATGGAAAGAGCTATATACAAAAGTGCAAAAACGAAAACCATATGCGCCGCTTTACACGTTTCTCCAGAAACCCTCTGCTACCACTGTATGCCAGGTCACTGTTCTGACACAAATGAACCAAAAAAGGGACAGAAAGAACAGAAAGAAAAGAAAAGGCTTTAACTTCAGTATTAAATAAACCCTTCCCTGACCCTAAAACTGAAGTAATTACCCCAGTCAATAAACCTTTTGTGCAAGCTCTTGTTGGATCGAGAGAACTTGCTGCCTGCAAACAGCACCCAGACAGCAAGTGCAAGGCTACCACCAGCCCAGCTAAACACACATGTAAGAAAAGCTTTTCAAAATGACAAATCTACTCTTTTTATTTTCTATTTTTTCCTATTAAATTGAAGCTTGATCAAAGCCAGATAAAACTGGATCACCGGAGACGTTCAGACACCCAACTTCTACTGAAGTGAATGCTTACTGGCACCCAAACAAGTTTTACAAACACAGCCTAATCTCTTCTATACAACAATATAAATGCAAATACGTGTCTGCTCATCTCTCCTTTTTTTTTTCCCCATCCAAAATGATCACCTGTAGTCATTTAGCTCTATTGAAAAGAGGGACGTACCTATACAAACTAAAATTAGAAAAGAAAAAAAACGAGAACAACACAAAAGCCAAAACAAAACAACAAGTAAAAGCTGAAGAATAATGCTAAATGAATGATTCCATCCCTGCTTTAATTTAAACTACTTTACACACTTAAAATTTATGCTGCTAGCTTTTTCTTGCAGGGCATCAATGAAGAAATATGCTGTCTTAGGAAAGAGCAGTGGTGGAAGATTTCACAGCCAAGCGTCTGACCTTTACAGGCTTCTTATTATTTAATTATCTTTGAGATGTGTCCCTAATTTCTCCTTTATTAGAGATGCCTAAAGTCTTGAACAGAAGAATCCTGAAATAATAATTTTGGCTGCCATGAAGGCTTGGGAAGCAAGATAATTATGTAAGAACTGTTTTAGACACTTGCAGAGAGGAAAAGGTCACCACAAATAACATCTAGATTTGAAACCAGTAGTCTGACTCCAGCAAACAAAAACCCCTGAACATGGGGCTTTTATAAACCAGTGCAAAAGACTTCACCACCTCATTTCAGGCTACAGGTTTTTATTTTAATAAGCTCTATAAAGATTAGTTTAACACATATGGCTGCAAAATGTCTCCAATCATGCTACTTCACTTGTTTGGAGAGGGGAACTCCCACAAAGCTTAGAGTTCACTCGTTTCCATCTCCCAGGGCAATGTCCTACCTACAGGGCTGGGACAGGTTTGACCGTGATGGAGTTGGAAGCCTGCTGTCTTCTTGCCATCCTTCTGCACAGACCAACCCCCTCTCACCAAAGGGCCTCATCCTGTGGCCAAGTGGAAGACTTGCCATAGAATCATAGAACCAATGAGGTTGGAAAAGACTACTAAGATCATATAGCCCAATAATCACCACCACACCCATTAACCATGCTCCCCATTGCCACTTCTCCACAGTTCTTGATCAGCTCCAGGGATGGGGACTCCACAACTTCCCTGTGCACATGGCTCAAAGCTATCTATATGTAAACCATGGAATCATAGAATATCCCAACATGGAAAGTGCCCACAAGGACCGACATGTACAACTTCTGAGTAAGTTTTCAGTCAAGCAGAGCTGCCATTCATGAGACCAAACTCGTAAGAAAAATAAGGTAGAGTCACAACCTAGCAAAGACTCATAAATGCCCTTACTGCCTCTTAGCTGAACTGAGCGCATGGTTTCTAAGCTACCTGTGACCTACAAACTTTACCACAGTCAGAGAAGCTTAGTAAAAGTATGGAAAGAGGGGCTATAAGAAAGAAGGGGACTGACTTGTGAGCAGGGTCGGTTGTGATGGAACAAAGGAAATGGCTTCAAACTAAAAGAGGAGAGATTTAGACTGGATATTAGGAAAATGTTTTTTACAGTAAGAGTGACAAGCCACTGGAACAGGTTGCAAAGAGGTGGTGGATGTCCTACCTCTGGAGACACCCAAGGCCAGACTGGACAGGGCTTTAAGCACCTGATGGAGCTGTAGGTGCCCCTGTTCAATGCAGGGGAGTCAGACTAGAAGGCTTTTAAAGGTCCCATCGAACTCAAATGACTCTATGAGTCTATGAAAAGCTAACCGAAGCCAAAGAGCATGAAAGAAACCATCAAAAAAGGATGCTGGCAACAAGAGAGTCATCAAAAAAGGCACTGACCATCTGATGGAGCGTCTGTCAAGCAAGGGCTTGTAATGGGACACAGAGAGCTGAAGGCAAAAAGCTATTTGCAGAGCATGCAAAGCTCTGCTGTTATGTTGCAGAAGAGAGATCGATAACCTCAAAAGTGAAGTTGCGATTTTCCTCCCTGCCAAGGCTCTCATATATCACTACATTTTTATTTCTTTTTCAGTGCAAAGCAGGAGCCCGAAGAAGGAAAGGGTTTTGAGTCGGGGAAGGCAGAAGCTATTCATTGACTGCAGAGGGCTATCACAGGGCACTCTGTGGAACAGGGGACGGGGGGCAAGGTGATCATGGGATGAGGTGACCACACTCACACAGTGGATGAGAACAACACCACTGGTAACCGAGCACCTCCACGGAGCAGCTGGATTCCCATTAACAGGTGAAGGGTCCTGATTTGGCCAAGTACTTGCTCAGTTTTCAGCACATGCCTGCTCCTTTGTTAGATATACTCACAGGATATGTGCAGAAAAGGGTGACTTGGACATTTTAGCCACTCTTCCTGAACTGTACATGAGGGGGTTAAGTACATTAACTAGGGAACTAGCTAAGGGAAAGCATAAGCCAGAGCGGATCACACCCCATGCCTGCACATTCTCCTCAGTATTTACATGAGATCAATTTAGACTTTCCCAGATGTTAGCAAAGCAAGTGTAAATAAAGTGAATGGCTTTGAGACTTCAGTGGACAATGCCTGGGAATCCGCGCTGAACTGGGAGTTTAAGTCAGAATACACACGTGTAGAGAATGTAAAGGAAGCAAACCTGAGTTACCCAGCCTTATCCTTTTCCCTCTGATAACGAGAAGCCAAATACTGAGGTACTTTTAGAGCTGTTCTGGTCCCCTCTCACACAACCTTGTCCTCTTGGAGAGGATCCAGTCCCAAGCTTGCCTGTGCCCTGTAATTCCTTCGCTCTTCCCCAGGCTCGGTCCCGCTGAGAACCCACAGGTATCCTCCATGTGTGTGAGCTGTACGAGGGCTGTGATACTTTAGGCTAATGCAGGAGGGGAGCTTGCCCTTTGATGTGCAGTGTAAAGCACTGTATGTGCTGGCAGCCCCTTATAAATAACACTGCCAGCTTGCTTGTGCTTTGATGGAGGAAAGTACTTACAGCAGCTTTCTTACGGATAGTGGAGGGGGCGGGAGGAACGACGGGTCTTATCCTAAACTTAAGCACTGTCTCCTGCAGAAGATGAAAGTGAGACAAAACCTTGCATGCTACCACGGGTGCTGTACATGTGTTCCTGCTGCTCGCTGGGTGACACGATGGCAAACAGACGCTCACTCCTCAGACAGCTGATGCTGTTTCTCCTTTTGATTTCTCCGTGGCTGCGTGCAGCCAAACCTGAGCTTGGCAGTAACAGCTGCTGGAAGACTTTTTCTCTCCAGCTCCGGAGATGTTTGCAGCCTCTCAGATGTTTCTTACTCCTCCTGAGCAGATTTCGGCCAAATCTCTGTCTCAGATGTGCTGATTCCAGCTGATTCCTCAGCCCGCTATCCTGCTCTGCTCACACCAGATTGTTGGGAACAAATCATCACTATCGGGGAGAACTGAATCCACAAACACTTTGCAGAGAAGTGTTGTCATCAGAAATTTCAGAAAGTGCTCCCAGTGTCATTTACAAACAAAGTTCAATGTATTATTGAGAGACTTTGACTGTCTTGTTCTCATAATGCCTTGTGTTGTCATTTGGAAGAATGGGGTATAAATGTGTTATTAAAAAACAAGAACTTTCCTAGAATGTCCTTATTTCCCTCCACCCGAATTCCCTGTTGTGTAGAAGAATAATCTGTGACAGGCATTACACACGGTGCTCTCCCCAGGTTCACAAGCAATAGCACGTAACAGGCACACATTTTGACACCACATAACTCTGCAACCTTGATGGTTCCACATCCTTCTAGAAAACAGGCTCAACTGTCATCTCTTGCCCTTACAATCAGAGCTAATGTTCCTGAGTGGATTTAGTTATAGCTATATCAGATTCCAAAGCAGTATGATGGACAACCTCACTGTTTATGAAATTATACGGGCTATCAAACTGGGAATACACCTGCTTTACTCCATTTTTCTCTGGTTTTCACTAGGATAATGGAAGTCCCAATCATTCCAGACTAGCACTGCACGCTAATTTTACTTGATCTTGTCAAGCAGAGCCCGCAGTGATTTTACTGGCTCTGAAGGGTTTGGTCTGTTAGAACAGAGCACATAAACTTGGAAAATCAGCATCCTTACTATTCAACATTGTATTGCTGAAGTGAAAGCTGCTGCCCTTGACTCAGGCGAGTCCTTGCTCACAGTGGAGGAATGACTGTACAGTATGGCGTTATGCACTTATTCTGATTCCCATTATCAATCCTGCGCTTTCTCCTTTTATTCATGATTATTAATTCATGCTTAATGTGTTTTCCCCACAGTTCTATCACCCTCGCAGCATCTCTGGGGAAATGTCACTCCCCTCACACGAGCAGCTGAAGCATGAACTTAGGTTGGGTCACAATTAGCACATCAATCAGAGCCCAGGACTTTCAGGCCTCTGCTGACATCACCGGATCCTTCTTCTCCCTGCATCCCAGCCATACCTTTCAAACACACTCACGCTGCAAGTGCTCCAGCTGCACAATAATAAAGAGAGATTTTTCTATGCGCTCCTGCCACAGAAATCAAATGAAACAGCAGCTTGCCTCTGACAGCCAACACAGCTCTGCAGGCTCCTCACCCCACGCAGATCGAAGGGTTCCCATCAGGTGTGTCTTGATTTATTTGTTTGGCACTGCCACATTAAACCCTGGTTCATAAACACACTGTCAGGTTGTTGTATTGTCTTTACCTTGGCACCGGCAAAAATCCTAATACTACCGTCCACCAGTGTGGATTGACTTAAAATGCAGCAGCTTTGTCTTGGCAGACCTCATGCACACACTGGAAAGGCTCTGAAGCAACGCAACGCATTTTCACACAACACCTGCCCTGACTATTTTTAAACAAGCTGCTGAAATCTAGGTTAAGGGGAAAGGTGCTAACCCGTTAAGGATGGTAGGTGAGGATAATAATTTAGGATAATTTAGGGTAATAATTGGGATAATTTAGGTTAGACGTTAGGAAGAAATTCCTCGCTCAGAGGGCAGTGAGGCCCTGGCACTGGTGCCCAGAGAGCTGTGGGAGCCCCATCCCTGGAGGTGCCCAAGGCCAGGTTGGATGGGGCATGGGCAGACCGAGCTGGTGGGGGGCAACCACAGCAGGGACTGGGGCTGAGTGAGCTTCCAACCCTTCCAACCTTCCAACCCTTAGTCCCTTCCAACCCAAGCCACTCTGTGACTCTATGATTTTTATCATACTTCTATAATTGCTGAACAAATTTGGCCAAATTCTACACAAGAAGGCCCTTCTTTATCTAATTGTTTTGCTTATTTCAAAATGAGTGGGTTTTCCTGTAAGCAGTTTTTCCTGTACACAATAGCTTCGTGTTGCTATACGACTGCCAAGCGATGCCCACATGTGAAATAAGGCTCTCTTTTATTCTATAGCCAAAAAAAAACCAAACCCAAAAAACAAAAAAATACACTCCCTTCTGCTGAAAGACAGAATGATTCAAGGGCAACAGGGAATCTATCACAGGCTGTTCTGCTTATCACATGGTCACAAAGGTAGGGCAGAGTGTAAACAAAACAATATTGCCTTACAGACAATCTGACATGCTTCTCACCCACGCTGCTCCCCCACTGCTCAAAGACAGGTTAAGGATGTTTTGCCTTTTTTTCCCCGATGTTAGTGCAATGAGGCAGGGAGAGAAGTCTGGCTGGAAGCTCATTTCGCATCGCTTTGAAAACAAACATGTAGAGGCTGTGCTTTAAAGACGTTTTCTTCTGCGAGAGCCTTACTGATTTCCTTTGCTGGGGAACTTTAAAGTGGAGAAATTCATGCTCAGAAGGGTATCTTGAGGATGCTCTGGGCTGAAGGTGGTCAGTACAGGGCTCAGTTCCCAGCACTGCTGTGTAGCAAAGTGAATTTGCCCAGGGAGGTGGTGGAGTCACCAGCCCCACAGGTGATCATGAACTGTGGAGATGTGGCACTGAGGGCATGGTCAGTGGGCACGGTGGGATGGGTTGGGGTTGGACTTGGGGACCTTAGAAGTCTTTCCCAATCTTAACGACTCCGTAATAATAACTGAAAGTAAATCTGTATTCTACAGAGAAAGACTTCCGTTTCCTAAACTAATGTGTAACTGTTTCTGGTGTTGCTTAACTGTGAACAGCATAAAACATGTGAAGTTCCAGCTTTTAAATTTAACACAGCACTGCTTCCACTTCTTGCATTAGGTAAACTTCAGCATTTAAAGTGAATATTGGGATCTTAATGATGGCTTTAATAAGACCGAAACTTTTAATTAACCTGCCAAGACAAATTACAGCCCGTAGCTCTTAGGCAACTATTGCAGACAGCTGAGACTCAACACCAATACTTCTCTGGAAAGAGGGATTAATGGCAGCTTTGGACTGAGTTTGCTTTCTTTAGCAATGAAAAAAAAAACATCCATTAAACAATCACTGTGGCTGGAAGAAAGCTGAGCACGAGTTTTATGGAGCAATCTTTGAATTACAACCAAACGAATCTGGGGATATGAAAAGGTTCAGCGGGCGAGTCAAATTTAAAATTAAATACTACTGAGTCAGAAACACATTCTGCTGTTTATGGAGTGAAGTAAGAACACGTGGTGTGCCCAAGCACACTAGCAGCCTGAAGGCAGCATCCTGCCTGCAACGGACAGCAGCTCATCAGGGGACTTACTGCCAGAGCAGCCCAGAAACCTGTTAATCTATACTTCTTAAGAAATCTGAGCTTCTTTCTGTTAGCAAGGAGAATTAGAGATTGACGGTGTTGTGGTCCCTACGACCAAACCATGCTGGTTTTAACCTCAGCACTTTGCCTGAGCTCCTACTGCAGTGATTTGGGCAGCGCTTAAAGGCAGGGCTGCCACGCAAAACTGCTGCACAGTGCACCACTCTGTGCTCTTCAATCATTCCTCTACCTCTGCTTCAGGAAGAATAAACTAAAAAAAAAATAAATATATATCACACTGAGCAACTAAATAAAAAATAAGATCAAAGGAAAAGTGAAGCAGGGAATTTCAAGCTTGTAATCCAACTCTGGCACCGGGTGGAATCGTGTTCCGGATATAGTTATACAAAATACTTACATGCTATTTAGGGCCTTACAGCACTCAGCCAGTTGCTGAATACATCCTCGAAAAACATTCAGTCCAAAACCACACAAAGCTGCCATGCAATATGAGTACGTGCATTAACACCTGGCCTGAAGGCAGACGGTTTGGAACAAACCAGGAAACGCTTACCAATGGCAGTGGTAAGGAAAGAAACCACTTCTGACTCCTTGCCATCATTGTAGAAGGCCAAATGCCATATGCCTGAATCCAAGTACTGGATAAACCCCGTCTCGTGGCTGGACAAGGGCACAAAGGCTCTGTGCAGTCGCTGAGGTCCTTCCAAGCCTCTCGCCTCCTGGGTCAGCAGGCGTCTCCCATCGAGGAGCTCGACAAAGTCAAACTGAAATACAAGAAAGAGTGATGTCTGTGTGCATTTCAGGCTTCCTCAAGCTGTTTCAGGAAGGAGAAACAAGCATTTTGCATCAGATAATAGAAATGTACATAGGCAGACACATCGTAAGCAGTGTTTTCTCTGTCTTTCCAAGTCAGTAGTGCTCCTAGATCACCTGCAACCGTCCATCTCCCACCAATATTTCCCCACTAAACCATGTCCCTCAGTATGTAATACACAGAGAATGAGGATATGAATGTATTTCCCTGTAATTAGAACAAGAAATAATCTTCATTTAGAATGCGATTTGGGGCATACTGACTGCACTGACACTGTTCAGGAGCCATGGAGATGGGGCAATGGGGAAAGTGGTCAGTGGGCAGGGTGGGATGGGTGGGGCTGCATTTGAGGATCTCAGAGGTCTTTTCCAACCTTAATGATTCTATGATTCTTTTCTAAAACTGAGGTCCAGGGAATGTGGCCAAGCACAGTACACATAAGAAACTACCCAGAAGCTCATCTGTTACAAAGGCATGCAGCAACAGGACGAGATTTAAACGGGACCAGGGTAGATTTAGACTAGATATTAGGAAGAAATTATTTACTGTGTCCAGTGAGGATGTGGATGTTCTCTCCCTGGAAGCACTCAAGGCCAGGATGGATGGGGCTGTGAATAAGCTGGTCTAGAGGGAGGTGTCCCTGCCTGTAGCAGGGGGTTGGGACTATGTGATCTTAAAGGTCCCTTCCAACCCAAACCATTCTATGATTCCATGATTTTCTTTGTGTCTTAGTTAATATGACAGAAATAAATTACTTAGCCTAAATGGATAGTTTGCCAGAGCTGCTTTTGGTTATCAAGAGAAAGATGAGTGTAAATCAGAGAAGGATTTTCTAAGTAAATTCTGTCATATTTCATAATTTTATTTGACAGAAATATTTTCTTCGGTGAGCAACATTTCTTTCCTTAAATCAATATCAGAGGTGGTTAAAAGATCATAGTTGATGAAAAACAGATAAAGTAATGTAAAAAAAGTCCCACTTACAGGATGGCTTTCAGAAATCTTCCTCCAAAGAACTTTCTTTTTTTTTCCCCCAAGGTAACTTCAGGTGAACAATCACTTCCATTTTGCTATTAGGATTATAACCACCTTTTGTTCTCTACTTGAGTAACACTGCACTGACTTTCTGCAATAATTGTGTTTTGTCTGATGATATATTAATGGGACAAGTCAGGAACAATCCTAGCAGACATCACAGTTATTAACTGAGCATTATCTAATCTGACTCTTCTCTTGTGGTGGGTGAATAGAGCATTTTGTGAGCAGAACTCAGCAGCCAAGGCACAGCCTGGCTTCTCTGTTCCCCAGCTCCCCTTGCCTCCACCTCGCTCAATCAGATAACTTGTCGTTCCTGGCAGGTGCAAGGAAAACAAAAACACCACCTGTTTTTGGACCAGCACATGTTGCTGTGCTAAATGTCTGCACATGTTGGCTGAACACAACAGCATTTAGGCTCCTTATCCCTGCTGAATTTACACACCACGTGGGCGTTTCTCTTGCACTATTAGGTTTCCTGATGTGGTCTTCAAAGTCCACTGAGATAAGGACTTGTTGAGGTTTTCTCTCTTCTGCAGTTGTTGCTAGGTCATTTCCATCTCTTTCTTGAGATGAAAGCTAGATTTGACCTACCTTGTAGATCAAAAGACAGAATTTGTCACAAGGGTATTTCTCATTACTGCATTTTAATTATTCATTTCCTTGAAACAAAACTTTGCTTTATTTATGCTTTCTTACTCCGTTTCAGCATGTAGATCATTCAGATTTTGTGCTTCAGTACCTTTTAGTTCATAGGTTCATAGGTTCATAAGGTTGGAAAGGACCTACAAGATCATCTAGTCCAACCATCCTCCTATCACTATCCCTACCCAACTACTAAATCAAATTCCTATTAATCTTATAAATCAAATCCCTAGTAATCTGCACTCCTTTTGGCTGTCCATACTTAGCTTTGTCAGGAACAAGAGTTGTTGGACAGATGCTTTTTAAATGCAGACTGAAGGAACAGGTAACTACAGACACCACAGGTACAGTTCATCTGAACATGCTGGAATCTCCACGGTAGTTTGAATCAGTTTTCTAGATCTAATTCAGCAGGCAAAGAAATTTCAGACACTTCTAGAATGCAGTTTGCCTCATCCTGAAGTTGAAATCCAAAAAATAGACAGTATATCGTGCCCTAAGGCATTCATTTCTTTCTTGAGATGAAAACAACTTGCAGGCATCCAGCCACAGAGAGCTGCTGCTGTTACAGCCCAACCTGGGTTATGCTTAACCTGGGGCTCCCTGCCAAAAGTTTCACTCTGTACGTATTTGTAAGATGGTGCTTCAGATGTTGATGACTTTGCAAAGTTACCACTTTGTGAATATGAACCAAACCACAAGTGGATTATGCATTATTACGTTTTAATTAATTCAGAGATTTTTAATACATAATTGGAGTTATTGAAAGCAAGGAAATTGTAGATAGAATACCATTTTAATTAATTCAAATTGTATAAATGGGAAAATGTGTCCCACAAGCTGCGGTGGCCAATCCCTAAGATTTACTATTTAAAAATTGGCCTATGTTGGAAAGAGTTTAAAAACTGATCTGATACAGGAAAATTAAAATTAATAGGCCTCAAGAAAATTGCTAAACTTGTATTACAATTTGTTGAGAAGAATTAGAAAAGGTGCCTAAATTTTGCCTTCTGCAAGCTCTGTTTTAAACACTACAAAAAGTCGGAGCTTGCACTTTCTTCCTACTTACAAGTGTCCGTGGTTGCTGGCAATACCAGTAGAAGATAGATGGTCACAGATGGAGAAATTTTGACAAAGAAAATTATAGAATGGTTTGAGTGGGAAGGGACCCTTAACATTCATCTGGTCCAACTCCCCTGCAATGGACAGGGACACCCACAGCTCCATCAGGTGCTCAGAGCCCATCCCCTGACCTTGGGCGCCTGCAGGGATGGGGCACCACCACCTCTCTGTGCCAGGATCTCACCACCACTGTTGTAAAAAATGTTTTTCCTTCTATACAGTCTAAAAATCTGGAAAAGTTTCTTGTTTTAGCATGGAAAAATATGACTTCAAGCATTCTGCCAAATTCAGGAATGCATGCAAAGGAAACAAAGACCTGGAAAAGAATGGGTTATGTAGAGGTGCATGTCACAGAAGATGGAAGATGGATTATTTAAACAGAAGAAATATCTGCTTATCTAGTTCAGAAGGAAAGCTGATTGCCAGTTCAAATTTTAGTGCTGCCAACCCTTTATTACATTCTTCCAGAGAGGAGATTATCACTGCCTTAAGCACACATTTTGCCAGAGTCCTGTCTATGAAATTCCTGACAAAATTTGGAAATCCAAAACTCTTTGGTCACATTTATGGGCTGCAGCAGATACTCCGGATTATGCAAAGGAAAGATGAGATTTGTGTAATGTTTTAACTATGAAAGACCAGTCCACAATTTCAACACCAAAAACGGGTTAGCTGTTTAATGACTCCTAAGGCAAATAAGTTATGGTGAGATTAAATGCTAAGATTTAAACTCTGTATAAAAATGTACAGAAGGAGAACAACATTTTAATCACAGCAGATTTTTTTAAATAAATTTAGGGAAAAGGACCATTTCATAATCAAATTAAATATTAACTAGTGATATATCAATATTATTTAAATATCTGCAGTTTCCTTAAGTCATTTCTTCAGGGTCTGGGGAGCTGTTTCTATTACTGCACTATGACTCCTATTGTTTGAATTAAAAAGTCCCTATGGTAATTTTTGGTGATGTTTTCATCCAGACACCAATTGTTATTATTATTTATGTACTTAGCAGCACTTGATCTGTGCCTGTTCAAAAAGCAGCACTTACAAGGTCTTTGTAGAAGTGCACTGCCTCTCCCAGCATGTAATACTGCATCCCATCATTCAACTGATGCACAACTGCACTGTTTCAGATGGGAAAGGTCCCAGCGTTGGCAAAATGTGCATATGGTGAAGTTGGTGAGAGCTTCTAAATTGCTTAAAGTATATCTATGGGTGTGAGCTTCTTAATTGCTTAAAATATAACTACAGCTGGGTGGAGCTACCTGCTAAATTCAGGCAGTTTGCTTTAAGTTCAGTATAGTTTAGTTGAGATTTAGGTGTTACATTTCTGTTTAAACAATTGAATCCATTCATGTAGTAAGTCCTGTTTGACAGTAGATATTAATAATCGTTATAAACAGGGAAAATCGGAGTTAATACTGAGTTCCAATCCACAATCTTTTGTTGTGACCATGACTTTTTAATTTAAATAATATCAGATATTTAACTTCTAAATGTCTGAATCTCTCCCTAAAGAGAGACTGATCAAAAAGTGGGCAATAACAGCACTGTTGTGTCACTGAATTTATGACCTGCTGATCCTATTGAAATATTTTAATTCTGCAGAAAAGCAGGCAGAGGAAGCGTGGATTTATGACACCTTTTGGACATAAATAAGTTGCAGGTGTGTTAATAAGTAGAAAATAGCATATTACTCTCAAAAGCTGCAATAAAAATCTTTGTTTGCTCTAAAAGAAAATAAAGGGTATTTCTATAAATCTTTAATAACGGTGTTGGTTTCTGGACTTTCAGTTTAGAATGGATGGCAAGGGTAAGTTACAAAATCACTATGAAATTGGCAATACTTTGATAACCTGCTGATGCAAGTGGGAATGTGACGTTTTGCACTGCCCAATAGAGTTATGTCCTAATGCATTAATCAATCTGGTTAACAGCAACTTAAAAACTGAGACAGAAAGCAAAGAAACTAATTGACAAAATCCTTACTTAAGGGGATGGTTCTTCAGGGCATTTGCCAGAAAGTGATTTCTTGACAAATGTTTTCTCCCAGTGTCTTAAGGAAAGATACTAAAAAGAATAAAAGTCGTACAGAATAATATCTGTATCTTGATTCCTGCTTAAATAAGCTTGTGGCTTTCTGTAAAAACTCGATTCTGTTTGGTTATACATCAGTTACTGTGCTCTGGACAACCTCAGCATAATCTGACAGTCAGCATGCATAATGTGAAGACTTGGCTCAAGGCATTTCAGCATGGACAAGGAAAGGAAATTTTACTCCCATGAGGGTGACAGACTGGGGCCTTGCAGCACTAATCATGAGAGGAGAGAGGCTGGAAGAGGGGCACGTGGCATGAAATACAGGAACAAGAGATGGTTCACGTGCTAGAAGCAAGCAGCTGATACCCACAGCTTTTTCCCAGAGTGGTATCTACTGCTTTGGCTGTGCCCATAGCACATCAGGCTAATGTGTGTAAATATCTTGCAAGTGACACTTGATTGTTTTTCTCTGGATATATGACCAGATTTTCATATCATGCAAGCATGCAGCAAATCCTTGAGAGAAATAGCTGAAATAAAAACACCGTAAAAAACCATAAATTCTAAGACAAGTGTTGCTTGATTGAAATGAGGTCCCATTACCTGTGTATGTGATGGTGGGAGGCCTTTTCTGCCATAGATGCCAACCAGAGCGGCCTTTCCTAAAGACACATTGAATTTCAGATGCACTGGGTGGTCGATGAACACCTGAGATCTCCAAAAGATACCGGGAGGGATCTTCTGTGTGGCTCGTCTGCCAACATCAATTTCTCCAGAGTCTATAAAACTGTCGTCTGGAAAGAAACTACTGGGCTTTCCTGCCAAAATACAGGAACAAAAATCTTGGATTAGCCTAAGATCCTAGAAGTAATCCAATCATACTTGTATCTCTGACATAGATCTTGAGAAACAGACTATTAGTGTCCCGAGGTCTTCAGAGTACTGTGTGTTGCCAATCCTTTTGATTATGGGAGGAGAACTGGCAGGGTTATTCTTGGCTTGGGTAATTGTTTTCTTTGAAAACATGAAAATGGGAAGAGTAACCAGGAGAAAAATGTCCCGTTGTTCAAATATCAACATCAGAGCACGTGTAATTACATTCCGCAAAAATAAATCATTTTTTGTTATAACATAAATGAATGTAAGTTCACTGATGGAGAAGTCATCATTAAATTAGCAGAGAGAAGTGAAGAAAAAGTGAAGTAGACACATGTCACAGAATAGAATGGCAGCGTGGAGAAGAGCAGCGTGAGTGACATCTGAATGGGGGAAGAAAAATGTTTCTTTATTAAATTAATGTTGGTAACATTTTTAATTTGTTCAACAGCCCAAAAGAAAGGACTGAGAAAAGAGATGAAGGAAATCATGCCCTGCACTTGAGTAATATCTGCTATGAAACTGGAGAGCTTTTAGTTAGATTTCAATACAATCTGCAAAATGTGTTATGGTTATCCATCTTCCTTTAGCAGCTGAGCCAATGGAGGCATCTGCTTCTTGAAGTGCCTACCAGGTCGAGGAGCCTGGGATGGCAATCTGCACGTGTTGTAATGTGAGGGAGACAGCAGGGAGCCCAGCATCCCTGGAAGACAGCTGGGAAACTCCAGGTTAGGCATCCATGCACTCACGTTCTCAAAATTGGTGGCTGCTTCAAAAATATCTCAGCACAAAGAAAGCCAAGGGAATGGGGGCAGGATGCAAAATAAAATCCTCATCATAAAAGCCTCATTTTATTGTTTCAAATGATAATAGTTCCTTTAGGCATCAAAATTCCCTGAGTACCATCCCACTACAGACTCAGTGGGGGAGGCAGAGGCAAACTGCTCGCTGTCTCTCTGAAATCTGTATCTAAATTATCCACACGTGGACAGTCCACAAAAGAAGCATCTGAAGACATTTCTTTGTAGAAAGGAGATACTTTGTTTTTCCTATTAAAGTTTTTGTCAGAACTTTTGATCCAAGTAAGACTTATCCTTGGTTACTGCACTGAAGTTAGCAACTGCTTAAGTACGTTGTTGGAGTGATGATGGCATTTTTCACTTCTGTGCTGTCTCATGGATTCAGTTTTATGCACGACAGCATAGACTAGAAAGCAGTGTACTCTCTGTCATAGAAAAAAGCTACTGGTTGTTTTATTAGCTTCTCATTTATCACCGTTCACCCCATTCAAATAAAAACAAGGTGGAAATCTGTTGACCTTCTATCCTTTTCTAATCAAAGTGCATGTTAACAGGGACAATCAGAAGAAGCAGCTTAGGTAGACGGCCATTCTCAGAGACCAACCTGGCCTGGTAGCATACAACTGCACAGTGAACATCTAGCTGGATTCTGAAGGGGATTGCTTAATGAACTGGATTGTAAATATATATTTGTTATATTAAAAATTACTTCTACCCCAGTCAGGATTCAAGCAAACAGTTCCCATGTTTTTGTGCAAAGTTTCTTTGCTGGAGGACAGCAGTATGTCTGAAGTGTGATGGGAACCAGAGCTGCCATGTCTTGCTCCATGGGTTCAGATCTCCCCACAACTCTTTTCACAAGGCTCAAGTCAGTTCTCGTCTTGCCAGCCTCAACCTAGAGTGGAATCAGGCCCTACAGATTAGATTCTTCATAAAGAAAGTCCAATAAGAAAGCAATTTCAGCTTTTAATCAGAAATTAAGTTTTAATCAGAATATTTGACTGCTTAAAATTAACTTCAGGTCCAAATCCTTAATTGGGCTGTCAATTACTTTGCTCTTGCCATGCATTACCTTGAACTTTTTAGTTGCCGTAGCAACCATTCCTAATTTATTTGGTTATCAAAATGAGCCGTTTCATTTCGGCCCCTGCTGAATCTGCTGGTATTTTTGATAGCAAGGTACCCTGACTCATCAAAACACTTAAGAATACACTTACACTCCCTCTGACTTCAACCACAGTTAATTACGTGCTTAAATGTAAGCACGTGATTAAGTGCTTTGCTAAACAGGGATGGGCTTAAACACCCATAAATGCTGTGCTGGAGCACAGCCACGGATGAGAACTGGCAAGACACTGGCAATGATTCATTCAGATCAGCTGTAAGACTGTCTGTTCCAAGCTATTTCAGTGTGATCAAGAGAACTTTCAAATAGACTTTAATCCATTTTGTAAGTGAATTTCAATTACATCCTTCTGGATTAGAACAGCAGCCATGCTGCACTGCTAGTCCAGTATTAGTTGCATACTCATGTGATGGGGAAAGAGCTGTTTTAAGACTGGATGTGGTTAGTCCTGCAAAAAAGATTTCATCCTGATGTGTTTATTCAGTTAGGAGACGACTCTCTCTTCTAAGCCTACGGCTTCTCAAACGTCTCTGTGAAGCCCTAACTTGAGGGGTCATCTAATGACACTCCAAGGGGATTTTCCAGATTTCTCTTTCAGCAGAGGTTTTTAGGGAACTTTTGCTGATGCCATTAAGCATGGCTGAGAAAGAAATCAAGTGGAAGTCTCTGAACTGGCCAGTACATACTTACATTTATTTTCATTATGACTTTTAAGAGGAAATAAACAGATCAAAACTTCATTTCAAAAATGAAACACATGGCAAGCTGGAAAGAAAAAAAAAGGATCTGCCATGAAGTATTTTTGAATACAACATATGATCTCTGCAGCTTGCTGTACTATCTGGTAAGGTTTGCTGAGAATAACTTGCTTAGTTGATTTTTTCCTTGTAGAACATTGTTGTCAGCCATCAGTTGTTAGTAAATACACTTCTAAGGAACACACATAATTACAGCCTTCACTTGGACTGATAAAGGCAGAGAACAATAAGAAAAAAACATCCTACAATTAATTTGAATTAAATAGATAAACATAGGCTCCCTGCCAAATTCCAGGGAACTCTAGAAACTTTTGTTTTCAGTGAGTTGCCAGAACAATAGCATGCTTCTTGTCTCTTACCCACAAACATTCACGCCACAACTAAATACCAAAAATAGCCAAGGACTTCAATTTTTGGCCTTGTACGAAGAAGCTTGACACACAAACAAAAGAGCTTTTAGAAATTTGAATCACAAATCGGCTTTCTGAAACTCTGAATTCCTCATTTCTCCTATTAGGTCTTGGGAAAGATAAATCATCTATCCTTTGCAGAGCTTATGGGTACTTTTAGCAGTGCTCCCCCTATACAGAGCACAGTGAGATCTAAATCTACTGGCTAGTGAGCTGCTGAATTGAGCAACCATTAGTTTCTTCTAGTTTCAGTCAAAATTTCAAGCTGACACCATGATGATGCTTTGAGGAGAACAGACCCTCTATTTGGACACCTCTGTAAAGAGATGTCCAACCATGGTGTATCAATACTCACTGTGCATTCAACGTATATTCTTTGGTCCTCAAAACAATTGGTACATAGCGGCAATGAGAAGGCAAAATCAACTATTTTTGTTCATTAAATGTTCAAGGAATCTCATTTTCTAGTCTTTTTTTCTCTTCCCTTGGAAATAGCCATTACAGACATTCTTCACACTGGACTTCTGTACCCAGAGAGGTGAGGTACAGAAGTTCCACCTTGAGAATACCTTGGAAGTGCGATGAGGATTGCACACACTTTTATCACGCGAGTGAGTATCAGAAAGGTATTAGAAACATATGGAAACAAGACTGACAACTACTATAGCTCTAGGCGTGAAAGACTGGAAAAAAGCTCCTGACAATGGCAGTATTGAAGGTAATGGAACATGAGATTGGATGGCTGGAGTTCAGAAGCAGACAGAGGACTGACAACATGGACACACACCAACCATACCTTCACTGGTTCCTTTGCCTTTCCTGTCAGGTAACTCTAACCCTGTGCCCCCCGAAGGATATAAGGAGACGTCCGTTGGCACTGGCCAACTGCTGGATGTGTCTTCTGTGATTTCATACATCTGCCCTTCCATCGGCTGCAGGTGCCAGTTTAGGCCAAACAGGTGCATGGCTGTGGTGAGCAATGAGAGAAGTCATCTTTTTCTGTCTGGGACAGTTGAAGAACTACAGGGGCAATTTTCTAAACCCTCACTCCACCACCTTGTTAGTGCTCATTGATTTAGGACAAAAATGAGATTTGTGGGGTTAGACAGCCCCTATCGATGACCAATTTCATGGGTCATTCCTCCCACCTAAGCCAGTTTTGGAGCAACTCTACTATTCCACCTAGAACCACTCCCAACCTGTGGCCTGTGTGAGGGAATGATCAGGTGCCATGTTCCAGACAACTCCCAGGGCTGGTGACGATGCAGTGAACACAAAGATACAAGGAGTATTACTTGTCATCATAACAGCAGATCCTAGGAAATGAATCATGAATTTGCTTTGCTGTACTTGAGGCATGTTATATAGGTTCACCTCATTTTTTTTGAACCCATCGATTCAACACACTCTTCAACACATCTCTGGCAGTTTTTTCCTGAGTAAGACCAACTAAAAACTAAAGCAATTTTAGATCAATCTTGCACACATTCCTCAGCTCTAGGAATGCGAGACTGTGATTGAGCACTCCTTAGCCCAATTCAGCTGCTCCTATTCAGATCAAAGATACATCCTCAAGGTTTGGAAACAAGAAACGCTGTTCAGATTTGTGTGAAAACAAGACATAGCTCTCTGTAGGTTTCTGGGCCATGCAAAGTCATCCAGTGCACACTTGAATCTATTCAAGGTTTTACATAGAGACAAATGAAATCAAAGAACAAGACAAAATACTGTAAAAACAAACACGTATGAGGAGTATGGAAAATTGTATGCTTACACAACTTATACTTGCCCCTTGAAAATATAAAGCAAAACAACGTGGCTTCCCATATCAGTTCTTCCTTTCCCAGCATAAACATTTCATATTCAATCAGTATCCAGTTTAGCTTCAGGCTCTCCACAGCTAAATGATCTGATATTCAACAACACTTGGAATGACATTTCTTTTTTAAGGGAGTGCCTTGATATTTTACACTATAATTTCTCCACGAAACTGTTCAATGGCACTAACATCACAGACATTTAACATAAACAAAGAGTCAAAAAAAAGTAGAAGAAAATTAGAGTATTTCCATTTCATATAGTTCTCATTTTATACATAAAGATACATCTGAGCTTGGCAAATGCTGTCAGGGACAAGTGGTTAGTTTATTTAAACCTGTGTATCGGGAACAGTCTTTTCAAGATGATTGAAAAGTAATCTGAGAAGTTCTCCAAAAACAACATGTTTAGGCAATTTTGCAAAATCAGTGACTTTTTCCACTTCAGTTTCAATTAGGTCATCTATCATTTACTAACACAAGTAAACTTGTCTTTGCACTAATACAGCATCACAAAAACAATGAGAGTAAAACTCTCATTTTACCATGTAAACAGGGGCTGATTGTTAACAAAGTCTTGATCATTAAGAAAGAAAATACTCTCCTAAAACCCCCAGACAGCAAGGAAGGTCTCCCAGGGATCTGGTCACAACTCAAGCATTCTTATATATGTACATGTACCAAGAAGGAATGCTATCAACTGGTAATCCAACCAGGACACTTCAGGCAGAGTGGCCAGATCTGAAGGGAGAATATTTGGCAGAGCCACAGTGCAAGGGAAAAGAGGAGATTGGATTGGGAGGAAGAAATTTGCAACAAGCATTAGGCATTGCCATTTCTGCATAGTATTCTTGTGCTTATATGGCCCTCATCTTCATCAGGGTGCCTGGAGACTTCCCAGCTACTAATCTCATAAAATAATATGTGGTGGGAGTCTTATTTCTACCTCATGGAAAGGAAAAAGAGAAATACTGTGGATAAGGGGGCTGACTGAGTTCACTTGTTTGGGTATTAGAATGAAGCTGTGTGTTAATTCACTTTACATACTCTACTCAGGTTCACAAGCCCCAACAGGCATTTCATTCATGCCTCCTCCAGAGGTTTCACTGCAAGCTCAGTCCCAGTTGCTGCCCGAGGATGCTATCCAGACTCCTCATGGACCAGATGTGTGACCCAGGTGCTGTTCTGGAGCTAGTGTGGTCCAAGCACATGAGATCCCACATTTAACCACATGGACATTTGCAGTCAAAACAGAATGAAACCTGGCTTGTTCACTCCTCCAGACTTGGTCATACTGGACAGCAAGCAGTCCAGATATCTGGCATTAAGTGCTTAATTCCAACTTCATCTACCAAATATCTGTGTCCCACAAAGACCTGTATGAGCTTACACAAAACATCACTGGCTCAGGCATGAATTAGGCAATAAGTTTTCACTAGATCATTTGAATTGCTCTATCCTTCAGTTATCACAGGGTAAGGACCCTCCTCTCCTGCAAGGAAATGAAGCTGGACAAGTCAGCATTGTTTGGGGTCCAATGGGAAGGCTGTTTCTTCCAGGCATGCAAAAAACATTTAAAAATGCCCAAGAGGAAAGGACAAAATAGGGATAAAATCTTGCTTCAATCAAAGGACAGAGCTGGAGGTTTGGAAATTCTCTGACTCTTTAATTATTCATCTTCTCAAGCAAGTGAATCATGGCTCCTTGTCACCACTCATTCCTAAATGTTTACAAAGCATCTTACAATGTCCCAGCCTAGGAAATATGACAAAGTTGGACATAACACAGATACTGTCTGTGTTAGTACACACAGATAAAACTCTCTATGCTATTATACAGGAACGCATTAATAGGACAACTTCTGTCTTTGTTTAAGAGTTTTTGTCTGAAGCAAAAAGCTTCTTGTGTACGTGGATCCCAAATCTGCATCTATTGCCCTGCTGAGGGTTTCTAATTCAGTGCTGCCAAGTACAATATAGAAACCTAGAGATATTCACAGCCACAGGACAGACATCACACAATTTCTGTTGCAGGTAAGTAATAACAACAAAAGCCTTTCTGAAACCAAAACAAAAGTCTGATTTGCTTTGGAAACACACTTTGGTACCACGAATGCTGCTAGGAAATCAGCTGGCTAAGTGCTAATCACTGCTCCCTTTCAAATATCTGATTTGCAAGCTGATGGAAAATTCAGTCCTCTTCTTCTCCATCAGAGTGCCATACTCATGCTAAAAAGTCATGCAGTACCAGCAGCGGATGACTTGGGTCTAAAACTCAGTGGGACATATAGAAGTGTTGATACACACAGTTGTTTAAAGGTTCTAGGACAGCACAAATCAGTTTGTTCTGTGCTAAACTGATGCAAAGTTCTTTTGTGTGGGGAAAAACAAACAAACAAGAAAGGGAATAACCCTGGAACGATGGAGGAGAGACACAGTCGCGTACTTTGAAGTGTTAATGCTTCTAAAAGCAAAGTAGAGCTGTAAAAATAGTTTGAGACTCCTGATGTTCTCAGTCTCCAGGTCAATTGAACCCACTGCTGACATTTTCTCTTCGTTGATTTTTTTTTTCTTCCCTTTGCTCAGCTAGATAGAAGATGTGGCTCCCAGAGAGCAAGTGCCTTCCTAAAAGCCCCCGTGTCCTTCTCCTCAACATGATGCTCGGCTGATAAGCAGATATCGAAGGCTCCCCATGTATAAGAAGAGCACACTGCAATTAACAATCATTAAAGTGTACCCTTTTGTAAAATACCATGTAGCTTTCACTGCCTGGGAAGCCCGGCGACATGCTCTTTGCAGAAACCTTGGTTACATTTCCCATGGTTCATAAAACTCTTTTGTCCTCCCTCCCTTGAAATGGAAACAATACTTAGGAGAAACCCTGCATGTGTGCTCCCTGGGCCGTTTCAGCACCAACCACTTGTGGTAAAGACATCTGGGACATCTGGGCCATTATGCTCGTGTTTTGACACCACATCTTTGACTTGCACATTTGAAACGAGAGCGAAGGGTGAGCAAAAAGTGCCCTGAAACTTGCTGATCGGGTGACACCGTCTTCTTGTGGCAGAATAAACAGCCCTATCCTCAGTCCTAAGGCACCTCTGGCTGCCTTCCCTGGGGGGAAAAGAAGGGATGCAAACCCCACAGTGCCTTCAGGGTCTGAGCACCCTGCCAAGTTCAGCATTTCAGTGAGTTGCAGCTATTCATTTGCTGGACTCAGATTCACTTGAGGAAAGCAGATTTACAAACAGCTTTAGCATCAGCGGAGCTATTTAACCACCCAAATAAATCAAAGTTTGTATGGGTTTCACCAGGTATTCAGGATCGTGATTCTTTAGGTTCTAACACATCATTTCTCTCTGCATTGCATTACTCCTACTCCGCAGCTGTTTATGGAGACCGTAAGCAACATTAGCTGAAGCTGTTAAGCCAAATAAAGAGGAACACCCTTTCAAAACTTGCCTTCAAGAAAGCCAGGCTTTTGGGTATCTCTCTATTACTGCCACTTGCTTATGACACAGTGGAACACTGAGGTCGAAACATCTTACTCAGCGGAGTGGAGAACAAAGAAACCAGAATAGCATTTAGGATGAAAAAGGACAAACAAAGATAATAATTCACATGGTCAACAAAATGGACATCTCTTGGGACAGGCTGATGGAGAGAAAGGAGTAAGGAGAGAGAGGCGGATGATTGTGATAGATCACAGGGGGAAGAAAAGACAAGGCGTGCTTACTGAAGCATATGAGACCCCCAGAAACCACTCCGGTCAGCAAAAAATTGAAAAACACACTGCTGGCCCTTTATTAGCTTGTTGCTTTGCCCAAAGCAGCAAGCTAAGTGTAATAAATAACCGAACCAATCAATTACGATGTTTGAAATTAAGGCCGTGGCTGAAGCCACCAGCTGCTCCTACAGTGCTGTTAAATGCATTCTCACAGTGGATCTGATGCTGCCTGCTCTGCTGCCCTCTCAGAGCTCTCTGCTGAAGGTGCTGATGCTGGCTGAGTGATTCCTCACCTGGGCGAAGCTCTGAGAGAAGCTAATGAATGGAGAAAACAGCAACTGCTTTATGATCTTGCCCTGAATGCTGGAAAAGCAAGTTTCTCGGAATGGAGAACAAACCAAGCAGTGAAATCAGCAGCAGCACGAGCACAGCGGACAGCCTGGATGGACTGTGAGCCCACGGAGCATCCAGGCGAGACAGAAAGACTTTCAGGCTTGTAATCTGTGAAGCCTCTTAGCACCGTATTTTGAATCTCTATTTATCCAAGGATGGAAGTGCATTTTGCATAAAGAAGCCAAGGGAGCACACAAAAAGGAGAAAGGCAGAGTGAGAAGGATGAGCTGAGAGGCACTGACGCCTTAGTGAATAGAGAATAAGAATGGAAAGAGGAAGGAGGAGAGAAAAATGCAGAAGGAAAGAAATGGAGAAAAAGGAAGGCTAGGAAAGAGCAAAGGAAAGATGGGAAGGCAACAGCAAAGGAAGCTGGAGCTCAGCCAGAGGTTGAGAAGACTTTTTATGTGGTTTGTTTCTTTGCTCTCCTTCCTCTCCGTGGGATCGAGCATAAAGATACGTGTTGGTTACACGATCCTCTTTAACCTTCAGGTTTGACAGTCGGCCTTATCATAACACCTCCCACAATGTGAACTGAGTTTTGCTCTTTATCCTAACTGAATAAAAAAAAAACAACAACAAAACACCCAAATTCCACCACTGAATAACTCAGGGCTAATTTTGACTCAAGTAAATGTATTGCTTTCACTCCTGTCTCTGGGATAAACTTGACTGTAATTATCTGGATAACTGTGTCTCTCTACACTGAAATTATATGATTTCTGTAGAAGTGGGAGAATTGGCTGTTGCAGAATTAATCATATTTCTGTGACATTCAGTGTTATGAAAAGGAGCCCTTCAGCATGAAATAATCACTGGTTTGTCAATCTTATAAATCACGGAAGAAGCACGCACGATTACGGAGAACAGAGACAGTAAAACAAACAGTGGAGAAAGAAATCAAGCAGCTTGTTTTCCTTCACACCGCTGTGCTATTTCAGTGCTGGACAATGTTTCTGTGCCAGCACAGCAAGTGTTGCTACCAAAGTGGCTGCTGTGGCCTGGCTGCTGTCAGAAGGTAACAGATGCACAGTACTGAACCCACTTTCATGGTTTGCAGGGGCAAGTCCTGGACCCCAAAGACCCACACCTTAAGGGTCTCAGTACAACTTCAGGTGCCACTTGAGGCCAGTTCCTCTCATCCTATCGCTGTTACCCGTGAGCAGAGGTCAGTCCTCACCCTGCCACCACCTCCTTTCAGGCAGTTGTAGTGAGCAATAAGTTCTCCCCTGAGCCTCCCCTTCTCCAGACTGAACAATCCCAGTTCCCTCAGCCACTCCCCATAAGATTTGAAGACATCTGAAATTGTTTCCTATGGGTAAAAGCCTTCCTTTCATGCCTTAAAGCACTTACTTGAGGAATGGAAAACCTGACTTCAGAAATCATCCTCTGCCCAAATGGATGTGAACTTGCACACCAGGACAGGACTGCAGCCACGTGGGAACAGAGAATCCAGCTGAACTGAGGCTGTTGGGCAGCTAGAAATGCAAAATTAATAGGCCTAAAAGAAACAGAGCCCAAAGGACAGATTGAATATATGTTGTTTAAGTGAAAAATCTCAGCTTGTGTCTGGGAGGTCCCATGGCTTTGCTTCCTGGCCTGTAGGTTTATTTGTCACAGGACAATCATTTAGAAAAATGAAACAAAAAGACACAAAGAAGGACATTTAGGGTAATGCCCTTTATTGTAAGATCCCCAGCTGGCCCCCTTTCTGATTGCTCAGTGATCCAGCTTCAGGGAGAAAAAAAGGATTTATATGGCTTCTTCGTAGGCTGGGGGAAGGCACTGCTAGGCAAGGCTGCAAATTCTTCGTGCCAAGCAATAGAGTGCTCTCATCATCCTCCTGTGCCTGCGTGAAGGGTAAGGATGAAGGATTTGGTTGCTAAAAGAGAGAATTTCGACTTTGTGGTGGTTTTTTTTCCCCCTTTTTGCACCCTCAGTGTCCTACAGTAAGAAGCAGGTGTTCTCACAGACATCTCCTTGTGGACACACGCTATAGGATTCTTCCACTAATAACCCCAGTGCTGCTTGGCCATTCCTCTGCACTCGAAGAGATCACAAGCAATGCAGGTGCCAAAAGCATTTTGTTCAGAGATAACCTGGGTTTCCTCCTTCCACCACACAGAATCACCACGTGCAAAAGAAGGAATTCAAATGATCCAGAGCTTCCCCCCTCTTAAAATTTTGCCACCAGAGTGGGAAGTGCCTCTTGGGAACACAAAGCACTGTGTTAATCGTTGTCAACCCTGGCTGCGAATACATGCACTTGCTTTCAGTTGACACACATCAGTGATTCTCTGACCCCTCCTCACTGAAGAGCTGTATCAAAGATTTCCAAGACAGAAGCAGATGGTCTACCAAATTGTATTAGATCCTTCTTAGGAGAACACTTTATATTTTAATTTAGCTCACAATTGCTTTTAATAGGGAAGGAAAAAAAGCTTCCAGCTGAAGCATCACATTTCTTTGAAACCTTCAAGGAATTGACTGGAAAGACGTGTTATAAAACGAAGCAGTTAAACTCAATGTTTGTTCAATGCAAAGAGTCAGCACTTCCTATTCAGTGTCTCCCTAATTACCCCTGGGGATCAAAGACTTGCAAGCGATTGCCTGTCCATTCAAACCACTAATAGATGATCACCGGCCCCTCCAGTGCTGAGGGAGACTGCTGGACCTCTCTCATTTTCTGCAGGGAAGAAAACTGTAATGCTAAATGCTTAGCATACTTTCGTGGGGATTTTGGGGATGTTTTTTTTTTTAAAGCCTCAACCTATGGAAAAAGAAAAATAATTGACATAAAGGTGTTGTGGCTTAACCAGGGAGCTGTCTGCTTAAATACAATCTGCAATTTCCTTCACCATTGTGAAAGTAGAATAGGAAGTTGAAAGATGGATCTCAGCAACATTTTGCTGCTGCTAGGCAGCTTACAGAACTAAAGCAGCTTATTTCAGCCCCCACAGCTCTAGTAAATTTGGTGTTACACACGCTCAGCCCTTTCCCTGTAAAATAATATTTTCCCTCCTAGATACCCTTTCTGGCAGAGACCATATTACTATAAATATTACTGAGATATTTCTTCACTATCAAAGTCAATTATAAGATAGTCCCACTGTACCTCTAAATGGAGTTTTAATTTGTGCATACAATATTAGAAAATAATAGTTTTCCCATTGGGGTACTCACTTCAATTAGAGAAATGAGGACAGGCAGCCCTACCAGAGGGCCTGCCATCTCACTCTGCAATTACTAAAACTCTGGGCTAGTCTGTTGTGGACAGTATAATTTTACAAACAACATTTCATTACACACCTATAAGCTGTGAGACACTAATTAAAAAGGGTATAATTTGCATAGGTAAATCAGCAACCTCTTGCATGCTTCTTTTTCCTTATTATGCCTACCAGATACGTGCTAAGATCTGTATACTCACGTAGAATTTGATCAGAGAATCATCAGGATTTGAAAAGACCTCTTAGATCACCTAGTCCAAATGCTGAGTGATGGCTTGCCCACCCTCCTGAACACACAGCATTTTATTGTAAAGATGAGCTGGAGAGTGCTGCTTATGGCTTAATCCTAAAATCAGCTGAAAACTGCAGTTGTATTATTCACCACTGTGGAGGCTTAAATAGCACTAGAGCCCTACCTGGGCTGTGAGAGTTGCTGTAATGAAAATGAACAACATGAGAATCCCATGATACCCATGCACAGGTTTAACATAAGCTGTATTTAGCTCGAGTGAATCTAGTGACTTCAGGAGCATGATGGATGTGCTTTAAATTAAACACAAAATTAGACATCTTGCAGATCAGGGGCAGAATGCTCACGAACATCATCAAAACTGAGTCCTAAAGCAGAATGCTATTGACTTGGTGACTATGGGGACAGATCCCCAAAAGATTAACCTGCACATGTATACAGGAGCATCTCACTGCTTTAATTGCTTAGGGCATGACAATTATATGGGTCTGTCTAAAACGAGCCAAGAATATTTTATTTTCTTATTTTCTTTACATGAAAATCGAGATTGGCCCAACAGTTCATACAAAGAGAGAAAATGTTGTTGCTTTGATATTTTTTTCCTTAACACAACCCAACAGTTTGCTCTCTTGGACTCAGAGCTGACTCCATCACATAAAGGCAAGTGCTTGCAAGTGCAGCCCACACTGAGCTCCTCAAAGGCCCACATCCATCTTTATATTTAATTATACCCCCAAAAAAAAAGTGTTTGCTAAAAGAAATTCAAAGTTCGCCAAGTCAAGCACTCAAAAGTTAGCAAAGAACAGAATTAAGATTTTAGATCAGCCCCTGTATGCATATGTACTCTGTAATAGGCTTTAATTCCCCCATCACAGGCTATTTTTTCTTCCACTGGTCCAATGCTGAGCAGAACAATTGCAAAGAGATTGCCACTTCAACCCTGGCAAGTCCAGCATTGTAACATGTTCAATTGCTTTCTAGGGATGCCATATGTGCAGCCTGGTTGGGAGCAATAGGAGGGGGTTGGAAAGGGAAGGGACGCACTCAGTGCAGACAATTTTGCTATAGTACTCTAAATAGGTCCCTACTGAGCATGTCTGAACTCAGCTTTTCAAGTTTTAAGGCAGCCAGCTCTGTGTGCATGAGGGACATGATAAAGCACACACTATTGTTTGTTGCACCTAATAGAAAAAGGTGTCACCATTCCATGACACCTGCGACAGGGATATAAAATAGCAGCAGATCCAAAGGCAGTGTTTTGCACAAGATCCAGAACCCATCTTCCATGAGTCAGTTTAGGATATGTTCATTTGTGATCACTCAGGCCATACTAATTTTGTCTCATCATGGGTCAGAGGCACAACATGCTGCTTTGATCTTTATTCCCCAAAGACTACATCAACACTAGTGAATCAAACAGTACGAAGGCATGTTCCTGAACACTGCAACTTGACAGTCCATACCACAGATTTGGTCCTTGCTAGCTGGGATTCCTATGCACAAGAACTCGGGGCCAAAATAATGGGAGAGTCCATTCTATCAGAGATCATTCTCTACAGATGATTTAAGTACAGAAATGGGTGCTAGTTGGACCAACTGGATGCCCAGAAACACTTCTTTCACAGCCTGGATTAGCACACACCTCAGCAGGGCTGGAGAAGGTACACTAATATGAACAAACTGTTCATGACCACTGGAATTAATACCATTTGGAATATAATTATGCTTTGATTGTGAGAGTTTCTTCCCTCAGCAGCCCAAGGAAGACCATTTGGTGCTTGATTTCATTATAATTTCTACCATTACTAAAAGAGATTCTGCTCTGCTGATTGCCAAATTAGAGCTTCTTTTTAAATACTTTGTGTAAGCAGAGCCATCATCACACTAACTGCCTTGTTCTGCTTTGCTTTGTAAAGAGTCTCTTTACATAATGAAGTGATGCTTACAGTTGTACCAAGCAAGCAAGGTGTGATGCTGCTGCTGCTGCACTTCGTGCTATCATATTTGAAAACAGATAACATATGCTGTTCTCATCGTCTTCCCAGGCACAAACTTCTGCCTGCAACAAGGACAGGCTTGGAACTGAAGGCATGATCAAATCAAATAAAGAGGCAGGCAGGAAAGGATGGGGATGGTGAGGGAGTTTATTAGATTTTCATTTAAACACAGAGATTCAACAACCTCTACCTACCTATTTATTGAGCATCAGACTCTGATACCTCAAAGTAAACTGCATAAGTGGTCCTTTCGGAGCTTTTAAGCTTCAGCATAAGCAGTGGTGTTGAAATCTTGTCACAGAGGGAAAGAGTGGGTTGGACATTTCTATTTTTCACAGGTCACCTAGCACGTTACCTAGACTGTGTACTTAACAGCACCACTTCACTTAATGGTGCAGAGATGTGTACCTAACACATATCTCACCTTTAACTACGGGAGAAAACAAACCTTAGAGAATGCATTGCTGCACGTATCTGATCAAAATGTACAGCCCAGCTGCAAATGAGGCTTTGAAGTTGTCTTCAAATTCATGCTAGAAAAAGAAGCAGAGAGAAACCCTAAGCTCCAACTAAGGAATGTTTTTCACTGTCACTGTCATCTCTGAGCTCACTCTTATGACTGCTTTCCCACACAAACGTGTGGTATTTAAAGACACTGAAAAATACTTGAAACTTGAAACATTTCTTTCTTTCTCCCTCCAATTAACTGCAATTAAATTATTTCACACTAATTAGTGTGAAATAAAAACACAGACTCGAGGAGAACTCGAGTAGATATTTAGATCTGTAAAACTGATCTCTTTTCAGTGTCTGCATGCAAAGGTCAATCTAAGCCATGAAATGGAGATTATAGCAGCACATCTGTGTCTCTGTCATAAAGGCAAGGTCAGCATTTCTGGTTCAGCATGCTGTTATTTTCTTTTCTGGGGGCTTATAGCAACTATAAAAACTCCCTAAAAGCAACTGATAAAAGCTTAGAAAAGCTGAGAGGCCACATCTTTCCATTTACTAAAAAGAGATGGAAATTCGACTCATACCTCTTTGTATTAAACATTCGTACACTTAAGAATGGATCAAGCATCTCAAGGGCTAACTGTGATGTCGTGTTACTGATGGCTGGTTTCATCACACATCGATGCAAACCTCAAGATCAGACAGAGTCCTCTGGAAGCACAGCCTCACTCTGCTTTGGAGCAGTTGGAGGTTCAGTCATACTGGTGGTCTGCCTCGAAATGGAGCTCATTCTCCCTGAGATCCCCCAGTGATGAAAGAGAATCAGACTCAGACAAAAGCACCTCTTCATTCAGTGTCAAAATAAAACAATAAGCAGAAATAAAAAGTAATATATATATATATATATATATAAACAAACAGAACAATAGGAAACCAGAGGGTAATCTATATAAATCTCAGGCTGTGCAGGAAGTTGATAAAGGAAGCTGAGAACTTGAAGAAAGAAACAGATAGCATAAAAAAGAAAGAACAATAGAACATTTTTAAAGCGTATTGGAATCCAGTAAGCTGAGCCATGATATAGCTGTTTACTTGAAGGAGATGGGGAAATTGTTAATAATGTTTTAGTAAAGGCTAAGATGTTCAGTAAGTATTTTTGTTCTGGTTTTTGAAAATAACTAGGATAATGCAATTATTTCACAGGAAATAACTTTTTTTCCAGTCCATTAATAACCAAGAATGATATTAAACTACATCTATTCAAGGACAAACATTTTTAAATCTGTAGGCTCATTTAACTTGCATCCAGTAAATGAGATGAGCTAGCAGAGGAGGAATCTGACTCACTGATTAATACTGAACCAGCAACCAAGAGATTAGAACAGGGTTAATGCTGTACAAATATTTAAGAAGAGAAAAGAAGAGGATGCAAGTCACTTGCACTGAATGGCCTGACATCTATTACAGACAGAATAATGGAAAACATAACACAGAATTCAACTGATGAAGAACAATAAAAGCGAACGTACGATAATTCAGGTCATTTATACCACTCTTCTGAAAAATAGATAGTAGGAAGCAAGCAGTTACTCATATTCTGACACAGCAACAATTCTGTAAAGCCTCTGATGTAATTTGGTATGACTTTGATTTAATTTGGTTCAATTTTCAGATTAAAGAAACAAACACTTCGAACAGTAAAAAACAATACAGAAGCAGTCTGGAAAGAAAGAAATGTTTTCAGTAACGGGCTTCCTTTCAGTGTTTTTAATTACCATACATTCATGTGGGTAACTCGTCAGAAGAGTGAGCTCAGCTAGGGCTGTCACTGACACTGGAAAATATCCCTCAGTTATCTCCAAAAGGGATGAGAAGCTAACTGACAGACCTTAAAATCATCATCACTGGTGAAAAACCACCAAATGGCAAAATTTCTGATCAAATTTAACAGTTGATAGCGGGCTTGAAGTTATTCGACCTTAACATCAATGTTATATAAGTAAATATGAAAGCACGGATGAATAAACATGCAGATGACTCCAAGACTATTCAAGGGACAAACACAACGGTGAGGGTAGGACACACAAACAGGAGAGCTGGACAGCTGCCAAACTTGAATGAGTCAAACAAAATGTTCTCTACTGTTGTCAAAGGCCAAAGCTATAAGCGTGGAGTCACTGAATCGTTAAGGATGGAAAAGACCTCTAAGATTCCCAAGCCCAAGCCCAACCCATCCCACCATGCCCACTGACCACGTCTCTCAGTGCATCTACGCGTTTCTTAAACACCCCCAGGGACAGTGACTGCAACACCTCCCTGGGGCAGTCTGTGTCAGTGCATCTCCACTCATTCTGAGAATTTTTTTCCTTGTGTCCAGAGTAAGTAAATCTGAAACTGCACATAACAGTGAGATACAAAACTGAGCATAAGTTTGTAGAATCGCTGAATGGCTTAGATTAAAAGGGACCTTCAAGATCATCTAATTCCCATCTTCTGCCCCCCACCAGCTCAGGCTGCACATCCAACCTTGAACGTCTCCAGGGATGGGGCAGCCACAGCTCTCTGGGCAGCCTGTGTCAGTACCTCACCTCTCTCTGAGTACAGGACTTCTTCCTAACATCTAATTGAAATTTCCCCTCTTTGAGATTAAAGCCATTTCCCCTTCACAGAATCACAGAACTGTAGGGGTTGGAAGGGACCTCCAGAGATCATCGAGTCCATCCCCCTGCCAAAGCAGCTCCCTAGCCCAGGTTGCACAGGTAGGTGTCCAGGTGGATCTTGAATGTCTCCAGAGAAGGAGACTCCACCACCTCTCTGGGCAGCCTGTGCCAGTGCTCTGTCACTGCACTGTGAAGAGTAACCATGTCCTATCGCTATCAAACAATATAAAAACCTGTTCCCCCTCCTACTTATAAACTCCTTTCTATTTCTAGGCCTGGAACCTTCTCTTCTCCAGGCTGCACAAGCCCAGCTTGCTCCACCTTACTTCAAAAGAAAGGTGCTCCATCCCTTTGATCTTAAGTTTGTGCCCACAAAGCAGGACACTGGCTATTGGAATGCCGAGGCTGAAAGTAACTTGAGGAGTAAGCAGAAGAGGTTGGCAAGAAAAATCTGATGTTATTTTAATAGTCAGAAAGAGCTGATGAGATCCTCACAAATCTACGTTGGGAAGCTGTGTTCTGAAGTGGATATGTGATTTACCAGTGTGCAAAGGGTGGATTAAGCAGCTGGAGGTTACCAGCCCAAAGTGTCCTAAGCGACATGACTTAGGAGTGTTTACAGCTTTTAAAACTAACATTTACAAAGAAGTTTTCAATAAGAATTAAGGGAATGCACCTACTTCTTCCTACTTCCAATAAACACTGAATCAGTTCATGAAAGATGCCGTACTTCAACGTGCTCCTTAGCACTGCAGACCTCACTTTGCTAACCACTCACAAAGCAGAATTTCCTCTGCTGAGCTTCAGAATGCACTGCCATCAAATGGAACAGCTCAATTTTAATACTCCTCAGTTTTACACCTAGCCCACTTGGCACATCCAGCAACTCAAGCAAAATTAAGTATGTGTCTGTTATATTCTGCTATCCTTTTCCAGCAGTATTTTCTGGAAGTGGCTCTTAAGAGTGCATTGTGTATTTCTCCTACTCCACCATTTTTAATGTCGGGTTGCAAATCCTGCTCAGGTTGAAACAGTGAATGTTCATTCATTTTGATGCTATAGTAAGATTTTAACACCCACCCGAATGAATTGATCTGCACAAGAACAGCTAACTCACTGCAGGTCTGACAAGGGAAAGTTTCCTTTGACAGATCTCTGCTGCTCATCCAGCACCTGGTAAGCTGTGCCTGCAGCAGTTGCCCTGCCTGGTTCCTTAACAAGTCACACAAAGCCCTGTGATCCCCACCTCTGTTTCAGGACAAACCTTGGAAGTGATTCCTGTGTCTTGCCTGCAATGGGGCTGAAAGCTCCCTGTGACAGTATCTCCCCACGTGCCTGAGACTTGTTTTATGTCTTAGCTTTGCTGAGATCACTTGGAGTTCAGTACCAGAACTGACACTTCAGAATGGATGGAAGAGTGTATCTGCTGTCTTTAGCCAGGCCAACCTCCAGAGTCAGGGACTCCTAAAAATATACAGACTTCCTTGGTCCAGCTCCTGTTCCAGACATGGGGACCAATGCCATCGTCTCTGACTGCATTTAAATGACTGCTAAAGTAAATGAGGTTGCTCCAGTTTAAGAGAATCATGTGCAAGTGAAGGATAAGGCCCATACTTCCCAAATGTCCTTGGTTACAGGGAGTTAAAGCAGGATTTTCAGACTGTATCAAAGATACATAATCAGATGGTATGGGAATCTACTTCAAAATGGAAAACTGAAGAGCTGGATGCAATTTAAACTGTGAAATTGTCATTGAGGGACTGGCAGTAAGAATGCTTGTGTGCTTTTGGCACTACAGGAGCCAGATTTAACAGAAAAAAAAGCCACATATTCAGGCACTGCTCTGTAACATTAAAACGACAGCGCTGCGCTGTGCTGATGATCCCTTCCAAGCAGCATCCGGAAATGTTAAATCTTACAAGCATCTACTGTACATAAAATATATTATGGATGATACTATGGCCCTTTTCAAAGCAGACCTCACAGTTTTGTAGATTAAGGGTAAAATGAAGTAAATGAGACCCACTGCTACTAAGTGTGTTGTAAGAACCAAAAAAAGGACTGGGAAGCTCCTCTGTAGGTAGCAGACTGAGTTCACAGTGCAATGGCTTTGCTAGAGCAGATTGTTGAGCTTCTGCATTTTATCTAAGATAAGAAGGAAGACATTGAAAAATCATTGTGAATCTAAAGAACAAACGGTAAGAGCAGCAGAATGGGATCAGAAGAGAAATATTACAGCAGAAAATGAAAGAAACTTGATGTTGGGGTAAGCTGAATAAAAACCTTACTATCAGGAGACAGAATGAATTGATATTGCTCAATTTTAAGAATTAAGCATTAATAACTTCTATTGTCCTTAAGTGGGATGTGAACACCCCAGTAGTATATTACACATCCATGGTCGACCAGCTAGACAGCTAAGAGTTTGGGAGAGCTGCTTTAAATTGGGTTTACAACATTTCATCAAAGAATCACGGACAGACTGAGCTAAAGTTAGCTTTCAGGGTGATCTCCTGACAATATGAGGAAAGACACTTTATAAACACATCATAGCCCCAGCGTGGTTTTAGTGCCAGAGCATTCTGCCTGTAGCAAACAACGCTGCTCTTTTCTGAAAGAAGCTCTGTCTGAAGAGAGCTCAGACGAATGGAGACCTGAAAAGCAGAGAGTTCTGACTCCAATCAAATGAATGACTGTTTTGGCTTCATAATATGTTTTCCAGCCCTAACTTTAATTTAAATCAAATGTCCATCTTTCTCGCTGTTCATGAAATGTAACCGCAACACATGCTTAAGTATAGGAAAATTGCAAGTGCCTAACAACATCAAATCGTGCTCCCATCTCTTCTGGAATCTCCATCAGGCAGAGGATAATATCTTCTGTTTCAGAAGAAAGAATCTATTCTCCTTCACTAATTCATTTAGAAACCGTTCTGTGGATGTAGCCAAACAGCTGCTGGGCATGGAGAGCTGGACGACCAAACAGGTCTTTCCAATTGCTGTACTCAGAAATCCTCCTCCCAAGCAATGCAAGCAGTGCCAGAGTCTTTACAGAGCTATGTTATCGGGGCTGGCATCTACCAGGTACTGAATCTGCAGGTGAAGTATTGGGACAGCAACATACCTCATGGTGTTATCTCTGCCATAAGCATCTCTCTCTAAATTGCCCCTCCAAGGCAGGGCTCCATGCCATACAGAAGCCACAGAAATGTTCTTTGTCTGACTGTCGACAGAAGGGACCATCCTAAAATGGACAATTTAATTTCAAAGTGCTGTCTCTTCACGACCTCCTGGAACAGCAAATTTGCAGGTCAGTGGCAAGCTGCTTAAAGAGGTCTTTCATTTCTGTGGCCCAGCCGGGCCGTTCCTGCAGGTTTAATGTTACAGTCCTGATCTGCCACAGCTTTTCCCTTTGGTGTTCTCACTCCACGAGACAAGCAACAGGATTTGCATAAGCTGCGTGTGTGCACAACTTTGATGTGCATTGTTGCCGCTGCCTTGGTGTGTGCCTTAGAATATTTGAAACGGTGGCAACGAGTCAATCAAAAGCCAGTTAATTCAAATGAAATCCACCTCCGGGTGCTTCATACGCCCTGTTATATTTTGTTTGTCATTATCTCTCAGGACCATTGACTCAGCCCTGTAAAAGCTTCAGAACCATCACAGTGCTGACACATGACAGCAGCAGTTTTGCTCCCACGGACTTCTACTTACACCTCCTCCCCTCTTTGAAAAGGCCCAGTAAGATAAGTGAAGCCTCAGCCTGTTAAATACCATGAAGTCTTTCTTAAAGTAATGGAAACTCTAGCTTTCAGCCTTAAACAAATGATTTAGGAAGTGTTTGAGATGCGTTCTAAAGAAAAGAAAATGATCTGGCTTCAGCAAAGATCTTCAGAAACAACCAAATGCATCATTGTTTTAAGCAGCCCTGCTTGCCTCAGGTGGTCACCTGAGCATCTGTCACATAGAAAGTGGTGGCACTAGGACAGCTCTGGACATCTCCAGCTCCACACCCTTGTGTAGTCAGGCAGGGCATGTGAGGGGCAGTTCTAAACAGAGGGCTGTGACGTGTCTGATGCTGTGAAGAGCATTCTCAAATCACAGAGTCAGAATCTGGGCAGGGATGCCAAACACTACATCAGGCACTAGATCAGGTTGCCCAGGGCCCCATCCAACCTGAAGTCCTAGGCATTAATCTGATGTATTTCCATTAACTAATCAGTGAACACAAAAACAAAAAAAGACTAAATGCCCAGTGCTGCCACTTGGAACAGAGAGGAGCTGGAGTCTCCTGCACTGAGATCTCCAAAAACAGTTTGGTGAATAACCTCAGCTTAACTTAGTGGATGCACAAACATTTTGACTCCCTGATTCTTTTTTTTTTTTTTTTTTTTCCTTGGGCTAGGTGATACAATTCTCATCTGCAACTTGACAGGATGTAAAAAATAATTACAAATGAAAAGGTTATTCATAATTTTTAAATGAGTTAATTAGTAAACCCCGCCAGAGTCACTCATTACAGTAATTAATAATTGATTATACTTGAAATTAAACACAATTTTTCATCAAAATCTAATTAAATATCTGCCTTTTTGCTTGTTGATTAGAACACTGGGTCTGGTAGAGACAATCTTTGTTAAATATGTTTATGCTGAGCTGAACCACCAAATTTGATTTTTAATAATTGATAGTTCCTTTAGAAATTAGCAATTATGACCCATAATTACAGCAGTTCGACCTGATCGACACTGCTGGTACTCTGCCAGCCAGCCACGGAGCCCGGCAGGTGCCACAGAATTCACCTGAACGGATATACAAGGATGGGGGAGCACCCATAGGATCCACCTATCCACCATCTCCACTGTGATGTTAAAAGAGAAGCCCGATCTTTTCAGAACACTGGAAGGGTTTTGAGCAGGAGAATACCAAGCACGATCCTCTTAATCCGTCAAATGGCACATACGTCCTTCATCAGAATTAACAGGCACCACTGTTCTGAGTTATAACAACACTCCTCTGACACACTGAGATAATGTCCAGAAGAGCCATGTTCGGGCCATAAGGAGAACACCAAACAAATGAGAAAGGCGAGTCCAAACGTACGTAGCAAATGATGAAAATTGAGCTCATATTCCATCAAACCGCTGCTGATTTAATTAATCATTCCCGCTCCTCTTAGAGGAGGCATGAAAGTAAGTGACCAAAGTATGACACAAGGCAGAAGTGGAGAAATATCAGTCACTAAAGAAGTGTACATGAAAGGAGCACAGGAAAAGCAGTCCTTTGTGGGAGTGATAATTATGCAGCTGCGAAATGGAAGCAAAAATCTTTCGATCCAGGCTAGGATTTGTCATTCTAACTGCAACCCTTTATAGATCATCAGCGTACAGGAAGTCACAGTGAAATCAAAAGGACTCATTTGTGCCACGAGACATCGGCGTTCTTACCTATGGCCACATCTGTACATATCTGACAACTACAGTTTGCACCGCTGACAGCTTAAAATGAGAGGGTTGGAATGGACCTTTCTAAGACATTTGTAATACAAATATCAAGTCTGACAGAAGAAGAGCAATGTTAACACCCCAAATTTACAGAGGGCAAAAAAGAGTTTTCGCTTTTAACATGCCAACTATTTTTGGAAGGAACATTGACAACCCTTAGAAACCAAACCAAGTCAGATAATGTGCAGCTCAAGATTCACACAATTAGCAGATTTTCCCCAATTCACTCTAGTTAAAGAAGGCTTTGTTCTACCACCACTGAAACTCAGTACTTCCTTATTCCTTCAGGTTACACTGTGAACTTCCAAATAGTTGGTTAAATAAATGTGCCACGAAAGGCAGAATAAAAAGACATTTTTCTGTCCGGACTTTGGACCATTAATCAATGGCAAAAAACTCCCACTGACCAGGATGCGACCACGCTTAGGACACACACCTTACTGCTGGCTTTAATTAGGATATGCTGAATGATTTGGGAACATCTGGTGGGTTTGTCTGCAGAATGGGAGCACAACATATGACTTACACTCTGCTAAGCTCTTCTGCACGTGTTGGGCCAAGTACTGCTCCCTACGATACCATCTTCAGCCCACAGAGGCCTTATTTCCCCATAATCATGTATCATCAACTTGACCCTCTTGTCCCCAAGCGTTAGCACTGATCTTGTGGAGAAAGGCAAGAAAAATAGAAGAAAAAAAAATAGAAACAAAACAGAAATAAGCTTACCTATGAAATACGCCAGCAGGATCACCAGTGTGACCGAGATGACAATGGCACTCAGGGCAGCGCATTTCCAGTTACAGTACTTATAGGGTTTCTTCAGGTTAAAGGCAGGCCTAGAGAAGGTACTCCTGGGAAGGGGCCTAGGGGGAGGTGAGTACACAGTGCTGGACGTCAAGGGATATCCCGGCGACGTTGTACAAAAAAGGGGAGAAGTGCCTCCAGGTTTAAACAGGAAGTGCCTGGGGGAAGAAAGACCAACAGCAAGTGATTCCTCCCAACAGCCAACACGAAGAGGGACGTGAGGTGAGAGGATGGCGACGGCTGCCGGGCCAAGGGCAGCAGCTCCACACAATGCTGGCTAAAGACACGGACGGCATGCACGAAAGAGAAGAATAAAAATCAAATCAAACACACACACAGAAAAGTCACAGTGCCAACAATGCCACAGAGAACTCTTCAAGGGCTGGAGTCCCTTCTGTGGGAAAGCTGACGTTAGAGTGAAATGGAGACCCCAGACAGAGCTATGACAGACTGGTGGCCTGATCAGCTCCCAGGGACGCGTCCGACTGAAAGGGAGCACGAGCTGAGGGAAAGAAGGGAGAGTGTTCCCCAGTTCATTGACTGATCGCTGCACGAGAGCTTTTTTGATACTGCATCGCTGAATGGAGATGGGGGAGGAGAGCTTAAGCCATTCCACAGCACCCAAGTTGTCACAGAGGGGAATGTTGACGCTGTCTCCATGTGGCAAACTTAAAGATTGGGCAAGGGGATGGCTGAAAGCATCAAACTGGAGTTCAAGCCTTGTGTAAAGGCAGCAGGAACAGGCACTTGCTTCCAGAAAGTGGGTCAGAGCATCTCGGTTTGGTGCTTACTGAAACAAGTGTGAATTACCACCAATGGCAGCAGCGTTTCCTGTCCAGTGACACGTTGGGAGGCACTGCGTTTTGCTCATTTTTATGACTTATGTCTGAGAGCCAGCCTACGAGGACCTGCGTGAGACTTATGACAGAGCAAACAGAAACCACTAAGGTCCATGAGCTCCTGAAATGAAATGTCCCAGCAGGAGCTCCTTCTGTGGGAATCCTAAATGAGAAACCTAACTTTGGCGGGGCATCATGAAGTATAAAGCATTCCAGTTCTGGGAATGAAACGTGCCCAATGGATCAGACTCTCTTCTCACCATGCTGATGTCAAATACAGATGCTGCATGTGAGGACTGAGGATCAGTCCCTGAGCAGTTTGCATCTTCTGCCATGGTTTGTAGGGACAGACTTGCAGCCAGCACAAATCCAGTCAGCATGGATCCATGGGAGTCAGTCAAGCCAGTGGATAATACGTTACTCTTTTTTTTCCCCCTGGAAGTCACTTAAGCAGTCACAGGGGAAATGACATGCAAGAACATCACCATGCAGAAAAGCCACTGATTCATGCAAGATAAAGTGACATATAACTCTCTGAAACAGGTGTTTGTACTATTACAGCCATGGTATGATAGGTACTCAAAGCATGATTGTTGACCATTAGAGAGAGATCAATTATTTCTACTAGTGGTCCACATCAAAACATTCATTTTTACAAGGACTCAGATACTCTTCTGTGTTTCAGAAAGTATCTGTTCAGACAGATGCATCTGGTCTGGGAAAAGAGGTACCCACAGCATTCAAGAACACCAATTAGACCTTCAGTTAAGTATGGCTACCAATTTATGACTGCCAACACAAGTGACATTTTTGGCACTGTCTTGTTATAACTTTAAAGTTAAGCGATTAAAAGTGAAGTAAAAATGCCACAATGGGTGTTTAAATCAAAGGGTTGATTTAGATACCACTAGTAGACACTGTACCTTTTTTGTAAGATAAGGTACATAAAGAATACCAGTTTAACAATTTAGTATCAGGCTGCTAGCACAATCGTGATTTAAGATCATTACCACAATTAAGTTACTCTGAATTTACATGGGATTCCAAATTGCTGTGGGTATTTCTTGCTAATGAAATGGCTTTTTCAAAACAAGAGGAGAAGAAGCAAATGGGATGCTGGGGCTCGCTACCATATTAATGATTCTGCCATTAATATGTACAGGACGCATTGCTCCAAAACCTCATTTTTTTAAAGACATCTTGGAAGAGGCCAGCAATGGTGTTGCATTTAAACATCACTGATATGACCAAATGCTTTCATGCAAGGATCATAACGACTGGACAGTAAACAGGAAGACCACATAAGTGTCACATACCCATCATTGTAAGCACCGTCATGTCGGGAGGAGGTGAGAATGTCCATCTCAATGAGGTTGTCCTGCAATGTCTCTAGGAATGTCTGCTTTGCTATGTTTCTACATACATATGGAAACATGAATGAAGCCAGTGAGTCATGCATATATGAAGTGTGATCTTATAAACCACAATGGTTATAGTGCAGTTGTGCATGGAATTAGAATGATGGGCCATATATTTATATGTATAAGATGCTACACATATACATATACAGCTTAAAGAATGTTCACTTCTCTCTGTATGCACTATATATATGAATTTACACACATATAAACACACACCCCCATATGCATGTATAAAGAAAAAGTGGAAGCCTTTGTTCGTTTCACATTATTTATTGCTGGTGATGCATGAAACCTTCTGAAGTGCTGGATTCAAAAAAAAAATAAAATAGATGTCAGTCCAGCACAGCTGTAACCTTGTTACACTCCTACTTCTGATTTATTGTTACTGTGAAAAGGCACATCACAGCATCTCTCTCACTGTGGCCGATAAGCAGTATTGGAGTGTCCTCATGGGTCTCCCGTGAACATCTGCCACGTTTTTGCTTGTTTGCTTGTTTCAGTTCTGGATTTGACAGCTTTCTAATTGCTAACTCGATGAGTTTGTCTTTCCACTTTGGAACAATGAGAGCTTGATATTCAGAAGTTTAATTTTGAGATAGAGGTTTCAAAATGAAACTTCAGAAGTTTTTTTTCTCAGCATGAACATTCCAAATAAAAAAGTTTATCAGCGACAAGCAGGTAGAAGTTGAAAAAAGGTTTTGCTGGAACCCAAATTCCAATGGCAGATTTTTGGCTATAACCTGAATAATACAGCCCATAGGCAAGATACACAGGGCCTGAATGTTAAAAAGCCTGCGTTTTGATTTTGCACACAATAGTAATATTTTGCAGTATCCGTCCTTCCCAGCATGTACTTTGATGAGTCACATTTTGACCTGTATATGCTAAACTGTTTTCTACAATTTGAGGAGAATAGCAGGAACATAAAGAATTAAGTTAAAGGCACAGCTGGGAACAGATTTTGTCTGTCTCACCTTTGGTCTTGGTTCTCAAGATCTGACAAAAGAACATTCTTCCCATCTTTTTTAAAACAAAAAAAAACCAGTCCTGATTTTGCCCCTGCCTGTTTTCAGCATCAAAATTCTAAACCTGAATGTGAATAAATTCCCTGGCTAAAACTAGTGAAAGGAACAGAACAGCATCCAGACACTTTCTCACTTATGCAGGATTAAGCGCTTACAGGATATAAGTGACATGATGTGAACTCAAACGAGAACTCTTCTGTCAAAGAAACTGGATTCAGGTAACATGCTATACCAAGGGAAACCAGCTCTGTCACATTATACAAACCTTGATACTGTCCCTTCTGAAATGTCCTTAACCTTCATTTCCATTTCTACTTCCTTCTCCTTCCTGCTGCTAATGCCAGCAATTGCTCAGTTCAACTCAATGCTTTTGAAGGCCCCTGGGCTTCTTTGCCAGCACAGATCTACTCCTTAATCTGAATGCAAGTAAAGCCACCCCTATTCAGAGCTTTGGAGTAAAGTGGATTGACATGCATGAGCTGTGTGCCATAGCATTCGAGGCATCAATCCATCCCCAAGTGTTTGCTGCTTCCTCACATTCGCCAGGAATGCAGGAAAGGTTGGATGTTGAATTCAGTGCAAAAAGAAGCGACGTATGTGCATGCATCGAGCGTTTAATGGGTGAGAGGCATGGCACCTAGCAACACACTCATCAATAGAAGTTCATCAGTAGTTAAAATCCATGTTAGATCGGTTCCATGAATTTCAGTTGGGGATTGTCCATAGAGCAGAAGAGGAGTGGGTTACATCATCTTACATATGTGTAAAGGAAAGGTGACAGGTCACTGATGCGGGACTGTCCCTGCTGAAGGCAGGCTGGATTCTCCTCCCCTGGAGATGACTTGTGAATTGCTGTTTGCTTACAGAGCACTCACCCTTCTGACTGTGAGTTGTGCAGTAGAATCTGACCTTACACAATTACCACATGAAATTTTTGGGGAAATGGAAGTCTCCTGCAAGCTGCTGGTTTGTCAACCAAACGTCCATCTAGCTGGCATTTATTTGCTCCCTGCAAGGTCAGATGTAAAGGAACAGAAAGGATGCCTAAGAAGAAGGAGGAGTAAGGAATAAATATTGGGAGAACTGACTTACCTGTCAGGAGTGGCTGCTGAGCAAAGATCTTCCCATGACAACTTTGATAACATATTGCTTTTAAAGCAAGAAAATAGGGAGCAGACAGGAAAAGAATGAGGAAGAAGGAGAAACAGAGAAAATGGAGTAAAAGGAAGCTACAAAAGAGGAGGGAGAGGAGGAGCTCTTCCTCGTGCAACATATAGAGTTTCTGTATACGGGATATGCTTATCACGTCAGTCACATACTTGTGGGACATATCTCCACTTGCCTTTGTGTTACATGTTGGAAATTTCCAGGCAGTGGCAAACGACTCGAATTTTCCAGTTCTGAATACTGCCTTCAATCCACAACAGTTAAAGGCAAAGCTCTTCAAACCCTGGGGTGCTTAAAAATCTAGAACTGTAGGCACGTTTCACAGCCTGTGACGATCTCTGTTTAAGAGACTTTGCTTTTCCTTCGTGTTTGCTCTCAGTGTTGACCAGTAGGAAATTTCAAAAAAGGAATATTCAACAGAAATACAATTCCATTTTTGACATGAGATTACAGTAATCTTCTATTGCTGTACTTCAAAGGCCTTAATTCTTGGATTAATGTCTCTTGGTCAGGATTTATTTTTTACGTATTGGACGTTTAATTCTGTACAGTGGAAGTTGTTTCTTGGTTCTAAAAGTCTTTGCAGTGGGGAAGGCTGACTTCATGGGATAGGTAAAATGGGGCATCCAAGTTTGTCAAAGAGATCTGAAGCCTTTTAAACCTACAGAATTCCTACCAAAGGAAGTGAAAGTTCCCCGTATGGTTGAAGAGCAGATTATTAGAACGGAGATTTGTCACAGATTTACCAGTCATCTATGCAGTGCATTGTGACAAAACCATAGCTTATTTTATTTATTTTTTTAATGTTTGTTCAGTGAAAGGGAAAAGCCTGTCAGTCATGTTCTGTAAACGTGCTCGTTTGCTGTTTAGCATGCTTTTCCAACACGCTCATCGTCTTCAAGAATACCAGGCAACGCTACGCCATTCCATCCACAGTGTCAAAAACCAGATCAGTCTTCAAAGGATCTGTTATCTACCTAATTAATAAAATGATTAAACTGAGGGTCAGTTACAAATGTGAGTGATTTGTGAGGCACCATCATCATTACATGATGCGGATTGATCTCCTCAAGTAAGTAAATGTAAGAAGTGCAGTTGTGACAAGCCAGCCTGCAGAAAGAACTGTTCGCTTCCTCTCCTGACAGATTTTCATCCCCAGTGATGTTTAACAGAAACAATTTGGAACTAGCTAAATAACTGCTCTTGTTACAAACTCCTGCACTTATTAAAATGAGGTACAACTGCCTCATCGTGATCGCCAGAATTGGACAACTGGAGTCAAGACATTTTCAGGCAAGAGCTTGAACTCTGGCATTCCTTCAGAAGACAAGATATTCCTTCTCAATTTTAAGGTGTTGTGTTCTGAGAGACTTCGGTTACATACGAGGATGCCTTGGCACTTCTCAAACAATACAACCTTCCTTTGACAAATCTATGTGGTGGTTTAGAAAAAGGCACCGTTCCAGAATTATAAATGACTACTTACGTAAGGGTTCTTGGATTAGCCCTTAAGTATTCTATAATGCAATATTTTTTTAAGCAAAACAATACATAGAAGTCAGTGCTTGGGCCTATATGCTCAAGAATTAGGAAGGAGATATAATTACTGAAACTCTTGCCAAATCACACTTGCAGTACTTGCTTATAATTTTGTCTTAATCTTTCGGAGCCAGCTTCTTAGTTGGGTATTTTAAATCAAGCAGTCTCAGAGAAATTAATTATCCTTAAATGCCATAAAATGTTAGACTGAGGTCTGTTTTGGAAGTTTCAGGGAGCCAGCAGACACAGCTACTTCTCTAAGAGACCAACAGATATTAATTTTTAAAATCTATTTTTAATGCAGAAGCTGGCAAAACTGGGTACATTTTGTCCCAGGATACAGACGCAGCTACCACTGATTTCAATGAGATTCCCACAGGCAGTGAAGCAACAAATTTGGCCCCTGGCTCAGTTTTCAGTCAGTAAATCTTTTCTGCTGTCTAAAATCTTTCTGGTTGGTTTGAGAAGGCAAGATTAACAAGGGGAAAAAGGCAGCTAAGTCAGCGCACCATGTTTGGCCTGGATGATTTCTTTTCAGACTAAAAAAGACACTGTGCACAGGAGCTCGTGGCTCCAGCAACTGCAATGGCTTTTCATCAACAAAGGAAATGATGAAGCAAAACCTGTGGAGAATGTGAAAACAGAGTTTCAAGAGGGGCAACTCAAAGAAGATGTACTCTCAACCAGATGGGAAGAGTGAGGCTGAGGGAGAAGGACAGCTCCCTTTTCTATAACCTACATGTTTGGGAAAAAAGCCTACAAATTTAATTATGAACTAGGACAACTCAGTGCGGCCTTGCCACACCCTTAGTATGTTGCAAAGATGGAAAACTAGAAATTAAATGAAAGGATCATTAATTGATTGTTCCCGTGCTGTCCGGCATTGTATACTTGGTGGAACGATGTTGTAGGATAGAAGAACGCAGCAGCTTACATCTCCTCATTAAGTAAATTAAGATCAGCTTTTCTGAAAGATGTACTTCAAAAGCATCTGCTTGATGAGGCACAGCTAGAAGAAGGCTAAGTCTTTTCAATGCATTGACTGATTTCAGTTTCTTAAATAGGATATTGATTTATCCTACCACATAGGATGAAAAGGCATTAAAGGAAAGAAAGAAAAAAGAAATCAAGAACAGTTTAATCTGTGATCCCAATTCCCATCTTAAATCAGGAAAATAACCTTACAAGCAGTTATTTAAAGACAGTACTTTCAGTTTGAGAAAGAAGAGCAATGTTCTCTTCTCCTAGTCCAAACAAAGACACAAAGAATGATAAACACGACTGAAAATACATCATCGAAACAACAGTTCACAAACTGATCAGCTGCCTATACACAGAGGTATACAAGTTTCATTACATCCTTAGGGCACGCAATCAGAGCATTGTAAAGTACTAAAGAAAATGACCCACCTGGTCTCCAGTGGGATGTTACTGTTCAGCAACCAGTTGTCCTGAGCATGGGCTGGTTCTTGAGTGCTGGCTGGTTGTTCCCCTGACAGAGAGTGGTCCGTGGGAGCTGGGCTTGGGTTGCTGCGTGGAGTGAAGTTCCCTCTGTTCAGGGAATTGATGGAGGCTGCGTGATGTTGGTTTGGGGTGTGAGCATGTGATATTGGAGGTGGTGGAGTTCTGAGTCTTGAATGGTTTTGAAGATTTGGAGGATGATCTGAAACAGAAGTGAAAAAAGGTTTGGGGTGTGAGTAGTTCCACGCTACACTCATTTCTGTGCTGGCACTTTTAAAGCATGCGAAGGCTTGGATGCCACAAATCTTAAATCACACTAACATAGACTTGTTCCATATGTCCTAATGACATGTGCATTGATCCACTAGCTGGCTAGAGAAATACTTTGGTTTCATGCAAGAAAGTTATGAACGTTTAAAGGGCTGCAAAAAGGCTGTCCTGACAGCCAGGCTAACTCCAATGAACAACTGCAGGTTGCAAACTTCAGCCTATCTGTCTGTGACACTGATTGTGATAAAGCATGAAAAATACAACCAGCCTGGAGAGATAACACTTAAAAGCAATTTTATGATGGATATACAGCTCCCAGTGAAGTTTGTTCTGCCCGTGTTCCCCAAGAACTCCCAACAAGAAGACTGAGAACACATTTAGTCATAGACTGAGTTTAGAGAAAGCCATAAAACTGTGTCAGGATTACACAGCTTAACAAAATGAAATCGTTTGTATTGTTAGAGATGTGCTCAAACAGAGTAAAAAATGCATGTGGCATAAAAACTGAGGTGTCAGGAAAATGAAACAAAGTACAGTGAAGAAAGGTATAAAGAAAGGTGATATAGCTGTTTTCAGTGAAACTCCAGGTATCATTGTTTGTTAGCCAAGAGTTTGAGGGAGGTAGACTGAAGAAGGCAAACACGAAAAGATTAACATAGTGCTGATTATATTGACATTTTTAGTTCGTATCTAACTACTTCCATGTGTTTTTTGGAAACAAACAAACAAACCTGTTTTATGGAACTTGAAGGAGATTGACAGCTCAAGATACTGAATATGGGATGCATTAAAGATTCCTCTGATTTTAGTAGGCTTCAGCTTGTAAGTTATTAATACACAACAGTTATCTGGTGTCCTATCTGAAAGTATAGGTATCAATCTAATACTTACCAACTAGACCTGAGTATCATGAAAAACTAACACACTTACTCTCTAATTAGAGAGCCCTGGAATCAATGTACACAGTTAAGTTACAGTGAGAAAATTACCAGGACATTTAATGACACTTCAGACATTTCAGTTTGACCTTGGATTCGGAAAAGGAACAAGGGAAGTAATCGCACTGTACCTGTAGACCCTTGGATATTTAGACACAAGATTCAATTTAAAGATGTTTGAGGTACACCCCATCCCTTCCCTCCTCACCCCACGTTAACTCAAGCAATCTCATCATTAATTATAATTAATTATTCCAAAACCTTAAGGTGGTTGAGGTGAATGGGAAACATTAGTTATGAAGGTGCCTGTTATCTACTTAGAATCATAAAGGCTGGAAAAGACCACTAAGATCCCCAAGTCCAACCCCAACCAACACTACCATGCCCAGTAACCACATCCCTCAGGGCCACATCTCCTTGGCTGTTGAACGCCTCCAAGAATGGTGACTGCACCACCTCCCTGGTTGTATCTATATGTGGCAGATGCATCTCCTTTTGGTCTTTTTAAGTTAGACACAGGAACAGGGTTATATAAGACATAAGATTGACTTAGTGCTTTTAGGATCCAAGTCCATTTTACCCTATATGCTGAAAAAGGTCATAGTTTACCTTCAAAGTACTGTTGTCTCTACTGTACGTTAACGCAATAGACAATAACCAGCTCAAAAAGAAGTTCATACCATTCACCTCCATTTGGATAGATAATTTCTCCCCAGGAACCTCAGGTCTGACTGCTTAAAGTACAGCCAGAATTAACAATACTGTTCTGGACTCTGATGAAAGGACAAGTCTGTTGATCAGCCAACTGGTTGGCTGGTATGGATGAGGAATGTCAGAACCAAAGCAGGTTCTGCAGCACCGTCTGGACGGAGGCATCCAGCAGCCCTCACATTGGGCATTATTTGGAACTACTGATTAAATGAAGCTTCATGAGTTAAAACAACAGGGAAGGATTACAGATTTCTGGCTTCTAGGGCTGGCCATCTATCACCATTCGCAAGAATTTAGTTCATCCCAGAGAAAAAGCCTTGTATAAAAAGGAGCAACACCTCCAAGTTTTCCAAGTTCAGCTATCCATGTTTTCATTACCTGTGATGAATCCTCTGTGAAAACAAGAGAGAGGCAAACAGGTGAACTCCTGACTAAGTGATAGGTATTCTGGGACGTTCTCCTTCTAATGTTTTTCTTTTCCTACTGAAGCACCATTCTCAGAGCAAGCCAGAGCCTGCCACCAAAGACCTGCTATGTAAATTCCAATTTACTCCCTATTACTGCAGACACATTGCAGATGCTATTATGGATAATGCTTTTGAATCAAGTAAAATGTGTCATTTTCATGCTCTATTTGCATATCCTCTGTGATTTCATTGCTAAGTAAAGACAGCACATTTATCCTACTCTGATCCATGTGATTTTTTTTTTTTGTAGGATTTTATAGCTTATATTTCTTTTTCTGACACTTAGGTAGCTTTTCCTCCCAGAATATTCTTAATTTTTTTTCATGTACAAATTCTGAGCACTTATGTCATGTCTGAGTATTGTTGCATTTAATATACCTTGACTGGGATTAGCAGCTATCTCCCTTGCCTTATGATCCTTTATTTTCCTGTTCTCAAGTGGAGGAACATTAGAAAAAAAGATGCAGATGAGAGCACTGGGTATAAAATCTTCCTAACGACAATTACTGCAGCTCTGCAGGATATTCTTGATGCAACAAAACTATTGAGGTTCTTACCCTCCATAGTAACCAAAGTCCTATGGGATTTGAAAGGATATGGGAAACCCATGAAGTGAATTCACTCTTGATTTCCTAAAATTGCAGCTGTCCCTTTCTTTGGATACGCTCTCTTTCACTTGTTCCACAATTTTTGAGTGATAGTGAAGTGTATAGATGTCTGTCCCCATGGGAAGGAGAACCTTAATGCTGGCAGGAGCAGACCTCTTTCATTGTGTATGTGCATGTATCTTAAACGCTGGACAGACACTCAGATTATCCTGTTGTTATATATTATATAGAAACACTCTCTGTCTACTTAGGCAGCTACTTAGCAGCTACGAGCAGTTTTCAGCATTTTCCTCCTTACTGAAGGTTTCCAAAAAACCCCCACATTTTATCAGTCCCTCTTTTCTTGGTGTTGGCATTCACTTGAAGAAAAATTGACAGATATTACTGGGAAGGACCAGGTAAGCTGACAGAGCACTGAGGAATAAAAAACACCCCGGAAAATAACAACGTTCCCCAGATTTCTGATTGTACCCTGAGTCAGGCAACGCAGCCTAGGGAGCAATTCTGGCCTTGAAGGGACAGCAAGAGAGATCTTTAGAATCACGGAATCATGAAGGTTGGAAAAGAGCTCTATGATCACCTAGTCCAACCATCAACCCATCACCACCATGTCCATCAACAACAGAGCAATTCTCACAGCTTTAGACCCCATGTGCCAGTGATGTAGGGTCCCTCTGCTGAAGTTCAGCATCTCTAGAAGATAGCTTGGCACTGTGAAAGCCTGAATAGCTCAGAGTTTAATTCGTATCCCTGCAAGGTTAGTTTTCTCTAATGGCTCTCCAAAGTGTGCCTCAGATGAAATACGTCAGCATTTAAATGTAATACTGAAAACCCGGCTGTGAAAAGCACCAAAAGAAATCAAGTTGCTCCAGTGTTGCATTTTGTTTGTTTCTTGACATTAAAATGCCATCGACTAACACTGGCTTGGTAACCACAGATGAAGCAGAGATGAAAGATAACTCAGCCAATGAAGCTTGTACTTGGCAAATATTAGAGTGTCTTGACAGAAATCTGTGAATGAAGAACTGAATAAACGTGAACCACGAAAAGGTTGCCCGTGAGGAGCTAATATGACAAAATTTGAATAAAAGGTCTGAACTCCATCTTCCTTTTCTTTTCCTTAATCTTTAGTAATACTGTTTTGAATTTAGTCTGTGTAAGGATGATGCTTTTTGATTCATTAGGTTTTGGGATTGTGTTCAGGGCAAATGTGCCAACCTCAAAGTTAAAAATGTGCTCATCTTTTTTTTTTCCCCAGCTTGCTCGGTGCCTTCACACATTTGTCATTCGTGTATGTGCTGTATTCTGATGGCCCGAATCCTGACCAGAGTCTGGGTTAGACAGAGGAAATATTTCTCTTTACTCATGGTATATAAAAAACAGGCAGGATGAATCACTCGTTCCTCCCTTGAACTCACCACAGTAGCTGTGATGACTGCCATGGTAGTGTGACTTCGGACAATTGCGCTTGTACCCACAGAGAAATCCCACTCTGAGGAGGAAATATTCTGTTTAAATATAATTAACTTCTGCATTTGACAGGCAGGAAAGCTAAGAGTCTCACTTTGGCTCCAGGACCATGCCTCGACCAGCTGCAGTTGTAAGGTCACAACCCTCACACCATCAGCCAGCTGAAAATACCTTCACAGCCACCCTGCTCCATTGGGTGCTTGTGCTTATGGGATCCAGGGGGCTTCCACTTGTTAATGTCATGGGCCATTTGGGGTCAGGTGGGCTATAAAAGACTGAAGTGGGTCTTTCCCCGCACCTTTTAGGGGGGCATTGAGAGTTTAAAGTGCAGTTTGTAGGCAATTCCCACCTCTAAGAAACACCTGACGCCAGGCTCTGCATACACTGGGAGAGTCTAAAGAGAAAGCCACTAAGATGGAGATGGAGGTGAGACAGGTCGTCAGTAGCTATGTATTGATGTAGCTGCATGTAGATGTCAGTTTTTCCTTCACTAACACTTAAATGCCATTTGAAGGTCTCTCTTAGATCCTGAATGACTGAATTTCTCCTTCAGATGCATATCCTGCACATCCACCTATTTGTGTAGATATGCAAAACCTGAGAAACTTTCTGCACACACCTGGACTGTAAATTTGGGGATAAACCTGGACCAACCTCCAACCCCTCCATGGGCTGGTTGCTCCCCATCAGCTCAGGCTGCAGGCCCCATCCAACCTGGCCTTGGGCACCTCCAGGGATGGGGCACCCACATCTCTCTGGGCAGCAGTGCCAGGGCCTCACCGCCCTCTGAGTATGGAACTTCTTCCTAATATCAAATCTAAATCTCCCCTCTTTCAGTTTAAAGCCATTCCCTCTTGTCCTGTCACTATTAGAGCGCAAAAGAAGTCAGTAACTTCATTTGTTTAGATGAATTTCATAACAAATCAGGCCAACCAAGATGTTATATGTGCACACACACAACTTGCTGAAGCTCCTCTGTCGCAGCACAGATGAACACTTTGCTGCTTTTACCACTTATAGAAAACAACAGGTGCACCAGATCAAGTCCAAACAAGTCATCTTCTCAGTATTTTTCTCATCTAATGTGTACAGTACATGCAAACCTTCCTCTCAAGTGCCAAAGTGCCTTTGCAAAAGCAAAATATTGACTTTTGGGGTTTAAATCAATTTTGTGCTTGATGCTAGGCTGTCAAGCTCTGGCTCTACATGGTCAACGAGAGCTCTGGGTGGTTGTTCTTTCATTAGTATGCATCTGATTGAATTGTACACCCTGCAAGTAATGCTTTTTAAAAGGTCCATGTCACTGTCAAAGGATGCTTTGCTGACTTTTAACCCATGGTGTCCATTATTGAAGTTAATAAAAGGGAATCACAGACCACTACAAACAAGGCAGAGGCTTCCTATTCAGACTCTGACAGTTTATGAAGAATCATTACCCTAAGCAGAGCAAGGTAAGAAAAAACAGAATGCCTGGCAGAGCGTAAGTGAGTTAGTTGGAATTCAATAACATATTTAAGTTCTTAAATAAATGACTTGTAACATGAGAAAGTACTTTCTACAGTGCACATCTAAGCAAATTTGCTTGCAGCTCTGGGTACTTGGGATGGATTTGCTGCTGGGATTACAAAAAAAGGAGCACCTCTAAAGACACTGATAGTATAAGTTTGGGTGCAGTGGTAAACTCTGGAGGCCCAAACCACTCAACTGCTGGCATTTATAAGGACAGGTAGCGACAGGACAAAGGGAAATGGTTCTAAACTGGGAGAGGGTGGATTTAAACTAGATGTAAGGAAGAAATTCTTTACTGTGAGGGTGGTGAGACACTGGTACATGCTGCCCAGACAGGTTGTGGATGCCCCCTCCCTGGAAGGCCAGGCTGGATGGGGCTTAGAGCTGGAGGGAGGTGTAACTGTCTATAGCAGGAGGTTGGAACTGAATGATCTTTAAGGTTCCTTCCAACCCAAACCATACTATGATTCCACGATTCTGGTCTAGGCATACAGGCTGCGAGTACTTCTGAATACGTGAAAGAAATGCTTCTTATTGCTTTGATGTTTTCAGACTTGAAGATTCAGAGGGGATCCGATGACTAAATATCAAAGGTGTGGGAGGCAAAGGGATGCGGAACTCTTCTTGGTTCTGCAAGGTGATAAGATGAGGGAAAATGGCCACAAACTGAAGCACAGGACTTCGCAGTAAGGGTGATGGAGCACTGGCACAGGCTGTACAGAGAGGTGGTGGAGTCTCCTTCTCTGCAGACGTTCGGGACCTGCCTGGATGCTTACCAGTGCAACCTGGTCTAGGGAGCTGCTTTGGCAGCAGGGTTGGACTCGATGGTCTCTGGAGGTCCCTTCCAACCCCAACAATTCTGTGATTCTGTGAGTTTAGGCATGGAGGAGCTCTTTTGTACAGAAAGGTTCATCTGGTTTCCCTGCCTCTGTTGTGTGACTCTTCCATACAGATGGAAACAAACATAAATAAAGAGAAAACCACACAGTTCATCCTTATCCAAAGCAGACATGATTACACTGTCAAGTTTCTGAAGAGTTTGTGTAAAGCAGTTCCCAAAACTACAGTATATCAGCAAAGGGTGTCTCTGGCTGCAGAAATAGCAAATAAGCACAAGATTTTGCCAGTACAGCTCTGCCAAATAGTTTCCTGGGTTGTTTTTTTTTTTTCTTTTTCTTTTTTGTTTTCTTTCTCGATATACATACACACGAAAGGCTTTGAAATACAGACCTGCTCTTTGCTTGTTTCTTCCTAAAATTAAAAGGAACAAGCAGCCTCTCTTTTGCTCACGCCCTTCAAAATCTATGCTTCTAAATCGCTGTGCTGCTGTGACTTAGCTACGCATCTAAAGGGACTGACAGATCCCAGCTCCATCAGCAAAGCTGACTATTTATAGCAGCTGAGGAAACTGTTTAATATAATTTTACAGTGTTAGCACTGGCAAGTGGCTCGTGATCAAGAGACCGTCCTTTTGCACATCCAAAGTGATAGAGCTCCCACCCAGTTCAGCTGCATGATGGCGCCGGGTCCTCACCCCCACGGTCAGAGTGAAAGATGAATACACTGCAAAGCACGTTAAAAAATTTACTGTAATGTTAGCTTGCAAGCTTTGGGTTTGGACTCAGAAGGAGCGTGCAACTCCCAGAGCTGCCAGTTGCTGTGCAGCACAGACATCCAAGGGAGGGTTTTGTCCCTTTCTCTTTCGGTTGTACATGTCCTGGGCTTGTGAATGAATCAGTCTCTGGAAACACACAGTTCCATTATCTCGCAGCAAAGTGCTTATGGAATGTGACACGATGCGGTGTAGCACAATGCCAGCAAGCACTAATGCCTTTAATTATTTACTCTAGGGAAAGAAAGGGGGAAATTTCATGTTGGCTGCAGCTGAAATAAACTGCTTTATGCCTTCGGTGGAGAGGTTTTCATGCCTTTGGATCGACGTCTCTGCACGTGCTGCCAGCTGGGTGGCAGAGGCAGCAAGCAGAAGCACTGAGCAGCACAGAGCCTGTTTGCCACTTCTCCCTTTGTTACCCTCGCTCTGCCTCTGCCTCCCTTTTAACTTTGTTTTGCTGCCTTTCAAGTTGTAACAATGCCATTTGTGCTAAATACCTCCAAAGCCCAACATCAGCTGGTGACAGCTGTGACAGCCTCGGCTGACGTGATGTCTGTCACCGTGATTAATACCTACCCCCGCCCCATCCACCGTGTGCACAAAAGCTGACTGATTCCCTTTGGTGAAAACCACGGGTGCAGTTAAGTGTAAAATCTCTGCACAGGTGGAAAACCTTATTCCCTTTGGCACAGGGATCTGATTTGTGAGAGCTGGGCTCCATGACCTTTCCCTTCGGGTTCTATTTGACATTCTCTGAAGCACGACAGCAGAAGGCTGCGCTCCAAATAATCCTCAAACAGACATAAAACTTTTATATTTTTATTAACACTTGAAGAGGCCACTAAAAGAAAATCAAAACTATGAATCTGTCAAGACACCCCGGTAATGCTGCACTTTGTTCACAAAACTACTGTGACAGAAGGGCAGCGTAGTTTATCGGTGGGTATGTCTGCCTGCTCATCACACCTCCATCCCCTAAATAACTCAGCACCAATTAACACGGTCCCTCTGGCAGCACACTTCTGAGAGGAAATACTTCTGCTGGCTCACCTCATTTACACCATTCTTATTTCTTTTCCTATACATTTGTGATATAAATCACTAGCACGTAACTAATAAACGATAAATATGCATTCATAGATCATGAAGACATTTATACACAGAATCATTGAATGGCTTGGGTTGGAAGGGACCCCAAGGATCATCAAGTTCTTCCTGCCATAGGGTCACCAACCTCCAGATCTGGCACTAGACCAGGCTGCCCAGGGCTCTATCCAACCTGACCTGGCCAAGGGACCTTAAAGATCATTGAGTTCCAACCCCTCTGTGATGAGCTCCCACCGGGTCACACAGCCTGCTAATTGCTCTTTGTTACACTGGTGGTCATTCTGGTTTATTTCAACATAGGAGAAACAGAGGAAAAACGCTGTGCCCAGTTCTAAAGCAGCTGCTGTCAAATACAAAAGATTACAACTCAAAGCGACATATCTCCTTCTGCCATTCACACTTTGTAGATGTAAGTCTGTGAACTGCCCCCGTGTGAAACTGTCCTTAGATTAGACACCTCTAACTATTTCAACTGGAACATTTTCAGATGCACAAGCAGAAATGAGGTGACGTCTCTCATTTACATCCATGGCACTGCACACTCACATGTGGCCAGGAAGAATTCACAGCGTGATAGAAGAGCTTAGACTGGAAGGGACCTTAAAGCCCATCTAGTTCCAAGCCCATGAAGGGCTCACCATGCAAATTTGACCATCAAACCCTGAATTAACAGTAGTGGCACAGACTTCTGAAGCAAGGTGATGAGTTTGTTTAACACCGTGTGCTGGAGATGCCTACTCCCAGCACTAGCTGAAGTCCAATATTAGCTGAAGGCTCCCTGAGTTGCTCAAGAGAGTGACAACGCACTCAGATAACACTTTGGCATGAAGTGTGTGACTTCAAAGCTCAGCCAGATTATCAGGAAAGATGGATCTTCGAAGCTTCTTTTCATTACTTTCTGTAAGTGCACTTGACATTCTCCAAAGCAGTTTAGGAGCTTCCTAGAAAAATGTCAAAATAAAGTAATAATTTCATTATAATATTGCTCAGCCAAATGTGAGCACGATTTAGAAATCAAGGTTAGCAACTTCTAGAGACAGTGCATGCACACTCATCTATACATTACGACGAGCTGTGATGGAAACAACAAACAAATTTCATACGTGTGTTGTCAAAGAACTTGAGTTAAAACAACTGGTCGCTGTAGAAAGGGGATTTTACACGACCTTCAGGTATCCTAACAACATACATTTCAGCTGTATGTGAAACTTCTGTTCCAAACACTGGTAGTTATTCACTAAGCAACGCAATTTAGGCCAGCTTCACACTTGGAAGCATTTGCAGTAAAATTTATACACCTTCTAACTCTTTCCAAACAGCACAAATCAAGTTCAGTACTAAGTCGTATTAAAATATTGCCTCGCTTTTTTAGGGACAATCTTCTTAAAAGCAACCAGCACGATTCTGTGAGGGTGACAGCATTTTTTTTTTATTTAATTAAAGAGATGATCGTAAAGACACATTTTACTATCTGTAACTCAAGACCTCCAAGAGATAAAGGTTTTCTTTAATTCCCTTCAGGGTCCTGCAGCCACCTCTACCCCCCAGCTGAATGATGTATGGTCTGGGACTGGCCCATCGTAAACCACAGGCTGTAAATTAACCTGTGGGATGAGGAACTGGCTGGGAGCTTTTAGGAACGCTAAGGTAACACGTGCTGTTCAGTCTACTGCGAGAGAACTTCTTTCCAAAGAAAATCAACACCATTTCCAAAGTAGAAGTACAATTACTTAGTAACACGACTTCAGTGAAGACTGATGGGACCCCTGTCTTGAATTGCATGGAATATGTTTGTGGATAGAACTCCAGATTTATTATTTTTACCATAAATTGTCCCAGAGCTCTTATTTAAAAAATTGAATATCAAAATTATAGGAAAGAATCATGTAAGTCATCACTGGAAGGCCGTTCTGCTTGAAGCAGTACTAGTCAACTGCTATGAGGGATGAAGCCCCAGCTGCTCTGAAGGCAACTGCAAAGCTTGAAAATTAAGGTTGGAATTTGACAACTCACTTTCTGCGAAGAATACCTTAATACCTGATGGGAACTTTAACAGCGGAAATCAGGCTGGATTTCCTTTGTTCTTCATTGCAGTGATCTAACCACAACAGGGACAGAGATGTGTACCCCGTTCTGAGTCAAACAGCCAGAAGTGTAACCATTCAGAAAGACATGTGCAGAAAGTCCTGCAGAGATACACTGCCTTGATGTGCAGCAAAATTCCTGTGCTGTCAATACTTGCCTTGATCTGCAAGGTAACTTGCTAGATGTCAGCAGCACTTCTGCGCTCAGTGTGGGCAGCACACGGCTACTCGAAGATGGGGATGCACTGAGATGCCTCACTGCAGAACAAGTGGGCAGAGTTTGTGGATATAGTGAGGAACGTTCATCTTCAGCCAGAAAAAAAGCATCGTCTAAAAAATTAGATAGATCCTATCTAGCCAAAGAAGAAGAGAAAGGCAGGGAAAGGCTAGACCTGAAGAAAGGATCGTTGACGAAGGACCACGTTCTGTTTCTCTCTTCTACAATTTTTCTTCTGAACAATCTGTTTTCTTCTGAGCTAGTCCTGATCTTTCCCCATCGGTCAGATCTTATAAGCCAGATAAACCAGAGGGGTTGGAATTAGGTGCTCCATTTTCTCTGCACTTCTCCCTTACCCAATCCAATTTGTTATCTTCTGGAAGATTCACAGGCAGACTGCTCCCTGAAGTCAACCACAAACCCAAAACTGATGGGTCCTTGAATGCCACGAGCTAACAGGGAAACTCCAGGCAGCAAGGAATTTACACTCTCCATTTCTTTAAATTTACGGTAGCAAAGCTGCCAGTTACAAACCCAAAAGCTTCCATGTAATTACACAGCATCTCATGAATGAGTAAAGTGATACTTACCCTATCTGGGACCTGATGCTTTTAAAATAATCTATGTGGTGTACACTGAGAGCCACAAACATAAATAATACTTCTTTATTGCATAGCAACTTTCACCCGAGACTATCCAAGTAATTTATAGCATTAATTAGTTAAGAGCACCTCATAACAGGACTCCATATTAAGATGATTATGCCTATAATTAAAGGTAATGAAATGATGAAAAGGCCTATGCTTGACTGGAACATCAAAATAGTCAACTTGGAAGTAATAAAAAAAGAGTAGAGCACAGCCAAAGATGTGTGACTAAATCCACGCAAAATTACAGATTCCATTTCTCTATGCCAACCTTGCCTCCAGGTAGGAATATGTGTTGTGAGATCTGAAAGATTTGGTAAAAGTTTTGCTGTGCTACATCAAATAAATTAACACCGGAAGAGTAGCAAAACTGAGGCCAGCGAGGCATGCTGGGCACTGTGGTGGTCATTAAAACTGGATGACTGAGCTCAAATCCTTTACGTTTCAAAGAGGAAACTGGTTTGGTTTGCAGTAGTGTGAATTTGTCAAGATATGTTGTCTTCCTTGGTTTCATTCTTGCCGGACACATTATGCATGCATCATTATCTCTTGGAGATAATGTATGCTGAGGGATGCACCTTAAATAAACTTTAGGGTCCCATGTTCCCTGTGGGCTAGCTGTTGCTGGGTCCTTCTGTTACTGCAGAATCCAAATGCAATATGGGGGTGCTGTGATACAGCAGGAATCTTTGCACTGGGAAGACAAATAGAGATTGTTGAAAGAATTCTGATGAATTCTTGACAAACCAGTCAAAATGATAGTTTATCTTTAATCACTTTATGCAGCATGTGGTCTCCTTCAGGTGGAATGCTGCCTCCATCTAGAAGAATCCAAAATTCCATAGACAGGAAAAGACAGTAGTGCTTTCTGTCTCAAATGAAACTCCTTTTTTCTTTAGGCACCAGCATGTGAGCTCGAGTGAAGTGACAAATCATGTAAACGTCCTTCAGTGGAGAAGGAACCATCTCCTTGTACCTGACTTAGGATTTCCATGAGGTCGCTCACAGAAGACAGCATAAGGTCTATGATAAGGGAATTCTCTAGCCAAATGGCCTCATAATGGGAAAAAAAATGGAGAAAAATTGAGGATGCAACACTGGGAATCATCAAAACTATTTCTACAGTCACCAAAGTTCCTAGTAGCACTGAACTTCACTCTGCAGTCAGCGCAAATCAGCAGATTCTAAGAAGTTACAGTAATTAGAAGTGTGCATCACACCACTGATGTCTGATAATTAGCCATTTGGAAATGAAGGCTGGCAGATTAATAAATTGAGACACTTTCTATTCATCCTCTCTAGAAGCTGTCTCTGGCTGTTGCTACAGGCATCCTTCCTTAGCTACCGTCATCTCTAGCAAATCAAGCAAGGCTCAATGCACAACTATCATAGGTCCATAGGTTCATAGGTTCATAATGTTGGAAAGGACCTACAAGATCATCTAGTCCAACCATCCTCCTATCACTATCCCTACCCAACTACTAAATCAAATCCCTTAGCACCTCATCTAAACGCTTCTTGAACAGTTGTTCAAGAAGATCAATTGTATTTCTATTCCTTAGCTGACCTATTGGTGCTCTCAATAAATAGTCTATGACTTGAGAAGGTTTTCTACCTGGAAAATATGTCAAATGATCACATATGGAAGTAGAAGTATAGCCTGGGTTGATGTAGACCGGCATCACAGCTCAAAAAGCTTTTCTGCAGATCACAGAATCCTGGAACCATTAAAGTTGGAAAAGTTTTCAAAGATCATCTAGTCCAAACACTGACCTGTCACCACCATGCCCACTGACCGTGTCCCTCAGTGCCACAGCTCCAGGGATGGTGACTCAACCACCCTGAGCAGCCTGTGCCGATGCATTATCACTCTTTCAAAGACATTTTTTCCTAACATCAAATTTCAACCTCCTCTGGTGCAACTTAAGGCCATTATCTTTCATCCTATCACTAATTACCTGGGAGAAGAGGCCAACCTCCACCTCACTTCAGCCTCCTATCAGGGAGCTTTTCAGAGAGTGACAGATGAAGGCATCTCAGCAGCTGAAGAGAACAGTGTGGCTCCTGAGGGAAAACTGTTTTGAAGGAGGCTACTAAGGAACACACAAAGCTTTATGATTACTTTTCAGCTACTTGATTGATTTAGACATATATAGGTCTCTCGACTTCCTCTTTGACATTGACCGTGTGGGTCAAATGGGGGAGCTCCTAATGAACGCTGAGGCACGGTGCCCTGTAATGTGTTGTGACACACAGCTGCAGATCTCCAGGACAGGAGAGCTCACAGCATCAGGCTGAGGTCCATCAGCTGTGGTCACAAGCATGCTGCAGAGGAGGCAGAGATCATTGCCACTGGAAGTCAGTGAAATTATGTCTGGGAGTTTGACTCGGTGCTAAACAGAGCAGCACAGGCTCACTGCTGCCATGTGTTGTAGGCAAGCTGCTGTGGGTTTCTCATATAGAACAGCTGGTACAGAAGCTTGGATGGCTGGAATATGATGCAGGGCTAATAACTAGTGTTCTGACCTCAGTACCGGGGACGGTGGGGTTTTAGTTCTGAGCTGGGGTCGGAGTTCTGCCAACGTGATTACTCACAGCTCCAGGAAAACACAGCTGGAGCCAAGGTGTGCTCCAGTCAGCAGCAGGAAGGAGAAGCCTCTCTATAAGGAAAAGCCCCAGGGGAAACTCCTCTTGCATTTCGTTCTTGTACCTGTGAGGGCTTCTCCACGCACACATGTGCCTTGTCCTTATACTTTTCATAGAATTATAGAATCAGAGAATCATTAAAGTTGGAAAAGTCCTCAAAGATCATCTACTTCAACCATCACCACCATTGCCACTAAGCCCTGTCCCTCAGTGCCACATCTCCACATCTCCTGAACATCTCCAGGGACAGTGACTTCACCACCTCCCTGGGCATCCTGTTCCAGAACGTTCCCCATGAATTGAACCTGGGCATTTTGGTATGCCTCCTCAGTTACAGTTTATATGGGCAATACTCACAGCTGGACATGTTAAGATAAGACTGGAAAGAGGAGTCCAGCAAGAGGTGAAGGGGAAGGAAAGGGAAGTGAGTGGAGTATCTCCCAAACTGCCAGTCAGCCGAAGCAACGTTGTCTGAACCGATACAACTACAGCAAGCCACCAGACAACATCTGTGCTAAATTCCACTGAGATATTACAGGTCAAACACCTCCTTCTACATCAAAACCCAGAAAAGATGTGGTCTAGAAGCGCTCCAAAAAGAAATGTGGTTTGTTGTTTTTTATCCACCATTTCAGATGCTGATTTATGTTACTCCTACTCCCACTTGCTGGAGTTTACGAAACAAATAATGTGACTGCTGGTGAAACTTAAACACATGGAGTAGTCATATTGTCGTCTGTTGGCTACCCCAACTTCCTTCGTCTAATTTATGTTACTGAAGCTGTCAAGAAGAGAGTGCTCTCTTGGCAAATACAAGAATGAATGCAAAGGAGCAATCAACAACATATATAGCACACAAATCTTTGTACCTAGCCTCCCAGGGACTGGAAACAAGTTCAGATTTAGACAGAATACCCCAGGGATTTTACACCTATAAATATAACAAACTCCGTAAAAACACAAAGTGCGAAGCAAGCACTTCATCAAAAGTTTATTTTGGTTTTCAGCAAATGGGGAAATTAAAACTCCTGCTGCCCACATAAGCTTGCGTGTCTGGGTATTTCTCGATTGATAAAATTATTCATGGCATATTAGAGTCTGTCAGTATGTTTAACTAGGAAAAAAAAAAGACATATCGCTCCTTCAGGAGACCTAAACAACTTCATTACGGAAGCTGTGAGGGAGTCACAAAACATTAGGAAGGACAAATGTAGTCTGCAGTGTGGTTTTGGTTCTTTCTACACCATTGACGTACCAGAGCAAAGTACTAATTACACTTACTTGCATTGATTTTTTTTTTCTTCAGGATGGATTACCTTGTCCTCCCCTGAATCTAATGATTTAAATTAGAATGAAATCACCATCTGATCGAGGTCAGAAGTTACCCTTGAAAGAAAGGCATCAAACATGGTGTTAAATAAAAAAAACCCTTTCCCTATTAACTGCCCTTCCAAAACTGTCCAAGTAAGTTGTGAGTGATGCAATGTACCACACACTGCAGGAAACGCCAGATATATTTCCTGTGGCAAGATAAGTTCAGTGATCTGGATCTGGATCAAATATGATCCTGTTTACATCAACGTAAATCCAAACTAAATTCCACTGAAGCCAAGGTATTAGTTAGATCAGAATCTTGCTCGTTCTATTTTATATTATTACATTCTTAGGCGTTCTCTTATCTGTCTCCTTTTCCCCTTATAGACACTCCAGTTGTGCTGCCCAGACTACGAGGATCATCTAAATGGAACTCAGATGTTACAGCCTGAGTTTCTCCCAAGCATTTCTACATCAAGCTCAGTGATTTACAGTTTGGGTGTAAAAGATCAAACATTTGTGCTGATTATTTTCTTTTTTTTTCCTTTTTCATTTGCACTATCTGCATGAGAACTCCATAATTAACAGACAATTGCCATGGTAACATATTAAGACCAAACCTGATCGTCATTAAATCAGTGGCAACATTTCTATTAGCACGTTGCTCTTCACGACCAGTCCCTCCCTCTACTCACACAGGTCTGGAGGTGCTGGCCAGTCCTGCACTTTCTGCCTGCTTTGGTTTTTGGGAGGTCAAGCTGAGTGATGGAGCTTAAAGAGCATTTCCTATTAGTCAGATTCTTGGTTTCATAATTTAAAGGCAAATACAGCAACTACAATTTTTCTATTTTTTTTTTCACTCTCTGCTCTTCATATTCTCCTTTTAGGTACTCCACCCATGGCATTCCTCAGCCAAATCATTCCCATTTCCTGTGCCTTTGCTTCATGTTCTTCATGCAGACCACTGCAGAGCTCATCAGATCAAGGGGACACTAAAAAAAGCTTATCCAGATATTGCACAGAACATATAGAAAGTGACAAGAAAGAGATCTGATAGTAAAGAACACAGGAATCGATAAGATGCCAGGGAATTAAAACAGTGTAATACTGAGATGACAAGGTTGCTGGATCTGATACACCTTCAGGAAAGCGGTAAGTGCATATGCGAACCTCAGGTTGGTGTGGAGCTAATTGCATTGCTTTCTTTTTGCACTGTTGTGTAACTCATTACCATTTGAATAATACAATATTGTCACGTGAGATGAAGCAAAACATGATAAAGCTCAGGCACCGAAGACCGGGAGCAGCCGTGACCTCACAGCACGAGTGATATTTGCCTCGACTGACCCCATACGTATTTTCTGATTTATTTTTCATAATTTTCTATTTTCCGCAGCCCCTGGTAGCTTAAGCATTATATAATGACTGCTTTGAAAGCTGGGAGAATTACAGGCTCCCAACATTTCTTTCCCTGTAGATTATTATCTTCATCTGCATGATCTTAGCGACATGTGTAAAGCTCGTGCCCCAGATTTTAACGATGGTGACCTTTGGGAGTAACAGTTGAGTCAATACCATATTAAACATGAGCCTGCTACTGTACTATGCCTCTGCTGCTACAGCCGACCGAGAGGGTGACAACTGTAATTACCAGCTCTTTCCATGAGGACTCCTAGCCTGTGGAAAGGCAAAGAATTTTGGTGTGCTGTGACTGTATCTCTGGCACAAGTGGCAGCATTCTATTTTCCGCCAGTTTCAAAAGTCAGCTGTATTTGATACAGAAAACAAAAGCAGATAATACATTCCCAGCATGGAATATATACTTAAATGAAAACACACTGCATTATATAAAACTATCTATATGGCCAGCCCTGCCCCCTTCAATTCCTCCTTCACCTTGTCTTCTGCTGGCAGCCCTAAGGCTAACACATCACAGCTCTTCCAAGCTTTAATTCCCCCTGTCTCAGTGTGAGGAATCTGTTTCAAAGAATGATAGAATCACAAGGTTGGAAAGGACCTACAAGATCATCCAGTCCAACTGTCCACCCATTCCCATTGCTACCACAAGCTGCTGAACCATATCTCGAAGCTCCTCATCCAGATGTCTCTTGAACACTGCCAGGGATGGTGACTCCATGTCCACTGGGATAGGCAGCCCATCCCAGTGCCTGAGCACTCTCTGGGAGAAAAAGTTTTCCCTTATGTCCGTCTCAACCCATTGTGGCCATTTCCTCGGGTCCTGTTTGTTGCCTGGGAGAAGAGGCCAAATCTCTCCTCACCACAACCCCCCTTCAGGAAGTGGTAGAGTGCAGTGAGGTCTCCCCTGAGCCTCCTCTTCTCCACACTGAACAATCCCAGCTCCCTCAGCCTCTCCTCATAAGACTTGTGCTCCAGACCCCTCACCAGTTTCACTGCCCTCCTCTGGACACGTTCCAGGGCCTCGATGTCCTTCTTGCAGTGAGGGGCCCAAAACTGAACACAGTACTCGGGGTGCAGCCTCACCAGTGCTGAGTACAGCAGGACGATCACCTCCCTGCTCCTGCTGGCTACACTATTTCTGATGCAGGCCAGGATGCCGTTGGTCCTCTTGGCCACCTGGGCACACTGTGGGCTCACGTTCAGATGAGCATCACCCAACACCCCCAGGTCCCTTTCCTCTCCACAGTCACCCAGCCAATTTGAGCAGGAATGGCAGAGGACGACATTTAGATCTCCATCCACAGGAATGCAAAGTGCGTGAGAATGCATCAAGGTTTCAGAAGTTTCAGCAATGAGGATTGCTACGTGGATCAGCAACTTTAGCACTTGGAAAATTATCATCCGCAGTGCTAAATATTTTAATCACCTTTTGATCCAGTACTCCACGCTGCTAATGACAATGGAGGAATTATTTTTAGCGAGCGCTGAAAGACATTTTAACAGGTAGGCCCTTGAGCAAAAAAAATCAACCCAAAATGGGTACAGCTTGCACACACAAGGGAAAGTGCAGCTGAAAAGGAATTTGACAAGTGCTGCTGCAAGGTATTTCTCAGAGATGTTAAATGTCTCCATTCCTGCAGAGTTTGGGTTTTGTTTCAACATCCTTTTGCTATTCAGTGTCAAGGCGCAGACTAATTGTATGTTACCATGGCAGTTTTCACTGCAGAGTTATTTCACACACTGCACCATATTTTATATTAACTTGCACAGTTATTACTAGGTCTGACCAGAGGACAACTTGACGTTGTAATGAATTCTGTAGGAGAGAGAATCTGAGCTGAGGTGCACTGAACATTAGCCTACAATAAATCTGCTAACTTCAGCAGGCTTGTGCTGGTGTAGATCATACGTAAGTTGGATCCACACTGTGTTTTCATAAAGCTGCTCACAGCTGGAGGGGAGCAGACCTGCTCCTTGCATGTGGCAGAGCCAGCACTGAGAACAGCCCTATTGCCTTCCTCACCTGTTTGCTGGAGGAGAAACGAGCTCATGAAAAGTACTCAGACACTGCTGTGCTGATAACAGAAACACAGAGTGGTTAGGTGGGAAGGGACTTCAAAGCACATCCAGTTCCAATGTGTGGCATGGGCTGGTTTCCACCCACCAGCTCAGGCTGCCCTGACCCAAAAGCAACACCTTTCACTTGTCCTCTTTGCATATCAGTAGGTGCTGGTGGGCCCATATCTCAAGCTTGTCCAGGATCCTCTGGAGGGCATCTGATGGGTGCCATGTGGTGATCCCATGCAGCAAACAAGAGGCTCAGGCACCATGGTAATGCCAGGCCAGACTTGTTCAGCATCTCCAGTGCATGATTTTTAACATACATCTTCCTTAACAAAATTAACTAAAATGATCAGATTTGATTTGTCACTGCATGTTTTCTGCTCCTCATAGTTCCTACAACACTGAAATGCCTCGCAGGGAATTGAAACAACTGCTCCGATTATCCTCTTGGCCTCCCTCATCCAACCATGCACATGACAACAGATTTTAATTCTGATTTTTCTACATTTACAAGTCACAAAACAAACAAACAAACAAACAAAAAAAAAAACTCGAGGTCCTACAGAACTTCTTCTGTTTGAATTTAAGTACAAGTTGGGATTACTAATTGGAAAGCCAATGAAAGACAGCCACAATGACGTTAATATAATGATTATTTGGGTGCTAGCAACTTGCAGAGTAGCTTACTATTTTCAGCCAGCTCTCTAGGCTCATTCTAGAGGGAGTGGAGATCCAAATGTCACTAGAGATTTATAAAAAGGACAAAGCTGACAGGTATCCTGAAGCCACCACAAGGGGAGGTGTGGCTGCAGAGAAGGTGGTATGGCACTGGAAGGCTTTCTGGGAATAAGGTAAGGACGGATTCTCAGTGGTGTTTTGGAACTTGGAGCAAGGCAAGTTAAGTTAAAACAAGTTAAGGAAGAGTTGGTGATAAACAGCATCAGCCATGAAGTGCTGAGCAGGCAGAAGGGAATTGTCTGCGGGTGAAGGAGCACAGGCAAAAAAAGGCTAGAAGGGAACTGGAAAGGAAAATGGGGTAAAGCAATGCAGCATGGACTGGAAAGCTCATTTGTTCACGGGCACTGAGAAGTTCCTTGCAATATGCTTGATAGCTGTGCACCTGTAACCTCAGGCAGCCATCAGCACCAACATCTGCACTGCCAGATTCCTACCCTTTGGGAAGATAAATCACCTACTTTGAAGGGGAGCACTTTGAATAATAGTATAAATAGTGCTGTAACTCAAGGTCTTATTTCCCAGCTGTATTTCATCAACTCATCCTTAAGTATCATCTCTCCTATGCAGAATCACCGCTCGCGTTCCAGACCTCTGAGAAACAGCAGTGTGGGTCGGCTCTAGAGACCGTACTCTCCAGCATCAAAATCATCATGATAGACTTGGCTTCAGGACTAAGACAGGGAGACAAAAGAGCACGTAGAGGACATTTTAAATGACACTTCTGAACTTGAAATGTCATTTTCATAGTTCTCCTTCACCGCTTACTCTTTTCTAGGCAGGATCTCGAGGCTGGATGTGCGGCTATTAAGCACAATTCACTCACAGAGAGCTCCAAATGGAGAATAATCTCCCATGTACTCATTTCTGCAGGTCTGCAGTAGATCTGAGGTTCATTAGATGCCATGGAGTTTACAGCCTTGCCCTTTGTTTCCCTTGCCTGAATAAACATTTGATAAAGGAAAGATGAAGAGACATGTTAATCCTGAATTTGTATCTCAAGGCATGCAGGGGTGAAAGAGAGAGAATGACAAAGATCTGGCTAGATTTTCTTACAAGGTTATAAGAGAAATAATCTGAAGATACTAATCAGGGGAATTATCTCTCCTCTTATCTAAACAGCTACTTTAATGCAAAGTCAAGAAATAAATGGTCTTCCAGGAAGACTTAGGTCTGCATAAAAAGAGAGAGATACAGACGACTCAGCTGAAAAGAAAACACCCAGCACACCACGGGGGCAAGCTTCAGAAATGCAGGGAATGTGGGGACAAATCGTGGGCAAGATCGAATGGCTCCAGAGATTCCTCCAGCATCACCCTGCTTAGAAAAGGGCCCGAGAGCAGCGAAGCAGGCAGCACGAGTCCTCACCTCACCATGTGCCAATGGGAACCATCCTTTCAGTCCAAGGCAAGCTATTTAACCTGTATAAATCTTTCCGTCTGTGCAATAGGTTAATAATATTTACCTACACACGTCTCTGGGATTAAAACACTGTTATTTTTAAAGTACTTTGAAGATGAATCTCGCTATGCAGTTGCTAAATATTATTATTACTAAAAACGTGACATATTGTTTGAGTCAAAGAAAATAGTATATCTTTATCTTAAGGAGCTTGTCAGCGCATAATGAACTGAAATTGTGATTGCTTAATATAGTTACCACAATTTCTAGTCTGAATGTTCTGTATTTATTGTTTGCATTGCACTGACGTATATTAAATTAACAAGATTATACTGTATGATTGCTCTCCCCTTGAGACCCTTAGGAAATGAGGCTGTCCTAGCGAGCGCAGTGTTTAAATAAATATTATTTTACGTATTAAATGTGGGCTGCAGTGTTTCAGTGTCTTTGGATGTGTTTTTAATGCTATCTAATTTTGCATTATATTTAAGAGAAAGCTCATTGCTTTGAACACTGAAAACAAGGATACAGAGTATATAAAAATGGCCTGCAGGAAGCAATCGTGCAATGGGAGCTGAAGGGACCGACTGCTATGCTTGATCTTTTCTACCCTGGATGTCTATTCTCTGCTGCACACCACTCCTACTATCTCTTAAGAAAATAATATGGGGCTCTGAGCTGTGGGTGTCCCTGTTCATTGTGGGGGAGTTGGACTAGATGGCCTTTAAAGGTCTCTTCTGTCTCAAATGTTATAATTCCATGACATCATAGCCCAGGAGTGCTGCCCCATGGTTTGGGCACAGTATGCAGGTCACACCAAACCACCCAGGCTTGAGGCCCAGCAAAACCCCATTGCAGAGCTGGACAAACCCAGGCTGGAAGCACTGCAGTGCTGTGCGGACACAGAGGTGTCACCTGAATGCAGCGCAGCCAAGACTGAGTTTAATGCACTCAAGAGTCAAACGCTCTGTTTCCTGGCTTAAACAGCACTGTTACCATATCCCCGAATATGTGAAATCGTTATTCAAAGTGCTGGTGGTTTCCATGCACGTTCTGGGGTGCACTCCACAGCTTTTTACTTTCGCTGAATAGAATTCACTCACCTAGTTGCTCCCGAATGAGCACCACATATGCTGTGCTCAAAGCAGAGGTTAGAGGAGCCGGTGCTTGGAACATAAATACAGAAGCCTTGCACCTCTGCTCTTCTGTGAACTCAAAGCTCTGTTTTGCTCTTGTTTTAAAAGCTTTTAAGGCTGCCCATAAATCTAGACCACCCTGACACGGCTCCCACTGCACAAACCATTCATCTAGAGTAAATTCAGCTGTCATTTAAAGCTGAAATAGATTGGACAAAGAAGCAGCAATCAAGCCATTTCCATGCGAGGCAGGTAATTACAGAATCTGTTAAATTATAGTGATTAGATGCTGCTAAGGAGAAGCCCCAAGAAATCTCAAGCAACTTTTGAAGGGGGAAAAAAGTTTAATTAAATAGCTGTAGGCCTCTTGCAATTGATTTGATTTTTCCTTCTCCCTTCCCCTCCCCTTATAAAAAGCAAGCAGGTTAACAAGAGACAAAAGGCAGATAAGGGAGTGTAAGTGGATCAAGGAGTGCCTTGGGAAATCTTCAAACAATAGGTCTGAATGTGGCATTAAACGGTTCATTTGGTGGTAAGTGATTAAATGGGAGAGGACTTTCTTTATCATGGAAATTGGTCCTCTGTACTGTTGGACCTATGCTAATGATCTGAAGCTCAGAGAAAGGGATGGCTGTGTTGTAATGGTTGATAATACACTCCTTCGTGTTGGGCAAGGAAGAATATTTGCATGAGTACAGTCAGGCAAGAGATTGGGTTGGGCAGGAATTATTTTCATCGGTGTCAAAAGGTCCCAGCCTTGAAAGTGCTGGTTGGCTGTATATCACCATGGAGCAAAATGTGCCATTTTTTGGGTCTCAACGCCGTGTAAACAAAGGCCCTTCATGGGATCTGATTTTACTGAGAAATCTCCATTTCCAAGTCTAATTAAAGTTAGCTTTGAGATGGGGGAAGAACTACACCGCGAGCGCTGGGGGAACTGCAAACCTGTATTTAAACCATTTAAATCCCTTAGAGCCCTAATTTATATTGCACGAGCTATATCAACAGCAATATCCCATGGAATTAAAGGAAGGAAGGCCCACTTGCTCTGCACACCAGCTAAATATGTCAGAGAAATGGAGGTCCTGATTTCAATTCATTTACTAATTCCCTTGCCACTGTGAGCAGCTTTAACTTCAGCTCTCACCGTATGACTTCAAATGACTTCTTGACAAATGCATGCCAAGCCCATGGAGGAAGGTCAAAATACCTTTCAAATCACACTGACATACCAAAAACCTTGAAGAAAAGGCTGCCTCGTGTAGCTGTATGAGCAGAATCTTGGATGGAGCACAAAACAGCAACACATTGAAACCCTTGAAAAGCCGGAAAGCATCATTAAAAGGTCATCCCTCTCTGCCTCTGCTTCCTAGACGCCAGTGGAAGAATAACAAATGGTTACGGTTTCATTTTACAGTGCAGCAAGGAGGATTTGAGAATCCGCAGGGCCTCATCTGCTGTTTCTTAAGCAAACATCTAATGTAATTTTAAATTTCACTTCATCATTGTGATAGCTTCAAGCAAACCTCTCCTGTGTGCTAGCCCTCCCTCTCCATGGCACAGTCACTGCTATGGGCCCGGCAGGAAGAGCTCCCTCTGAACTGCTGCTCCCTTATGGCTGTGATCGGTGGCACAAGGTTCACTCATAGGGACAGAGCTCCTCATTCTTCTTCCTTTGCTTTTACATCATATGAAGCTTTGTAGTTTGTGTGTACAGAATGCTGGAGCTGGCTATTGTCACAGTGGTAAATTGTAAAGCTTAATGGGGCACAGGGCCGAGTTTATAAAGATATTTAGGTGTGTGAAAGTGCAAGAGATAAATGATGAGGTTAACACTTCCCACAGCATTTGAGATGTATTTTCTAGAAAGCCCAAGGCCCAAGTTAGGCTCCATTTTCAGAAGTGATCCATGCATTTTAGAGTGTAAGTGCTCCCAAAAGTTACCGTGACTTAAACTCATCTATCATCACGGCACTTCTGAAAAGCACACCTTGAGCAAAATGTGTAAGGCTTTTTGTACCAGTGAGGAACCTCTCTCTGCGTGTCAGGACAGTGGGGCCACTTGCCTGCTAGGCACTTCTTATAAATCCCCTAGAAATCTCTCTGAATTTTTATGTGTGTCAATAAATCTCCTCTAGCACGCTGATGTCCTTTAAAAGCAATAGGACAATTCATAAAAGGCAACCGTGTGAGTATGGCTAAATCCCTGATAATCAAATTTCCTGGTGATTACTGATAGGGACCCACTGCTAAGGTTGGAGCAACACTAGCTTGAATGCAGCCAACTGCAGCCTGGAAGTGTTAGAGCACAGGACACAGTCATCTCGGAGGTAATCTAGAGAACTGAGAAGAGCTCTGCTAAGGGAAACTTAAGTCCTTAAGTACCAACTCTCAGTGCCAAAGGAGACATATCTTTCTGAGCTGGAGAAGCACGGGCATGACAAGGATAGCGCTCCTCAGGTCTAAAGAGAAAGTTCAGAACACGGAATCTGAAACGTTTCGGCTCAGCTAGCCAGAAAAACTCTTCACTCCCCATGTGACATTTACATACCAGCAGGCCACACTCACTGTTTCTTCAACAAATGAAGATTTACAGTCTCAGCGTAGTCTGCAGAGGACAGAGTAGATACAGAGGATAAAACAAACAAACATACACACTCCATCAGTTCAGTCACAAATGAAAAGAAATAAAAACACAGGCAAGGCCTCGCTGGCCCCTGGGTCTTTTTCTGGGTTCTCTGGCACCTAAGTATGAGGCTTCAAGCAGCAAATGCAGAGGTTGAGAGATCCTGAGATGAGCTGCAGGTTGAAACTGCAGCGTGATGTTTGCTTAACAGTGGCACGCAATGTGCCAGGCTCACTTGAACAGGTAAGAGAAGTGAGTGTGCTTGGGAAAGACAGCACACCTGAGGGATGGGATGCCATCCAGAGAACCGGGCAGGCTGAGGCAATGGGCCCAGGAGAACCTCATGAGGTTCAACAAAGCCAAGTACAAGGTCTGCACCTGGGTTGTAGCAATCCCCACTATCAGAGCAAGCTGGGGGATGTAAGGATGGAGCACAGCTCTGCTGGAAGGGATCTGGGGGTACTGGTGGTTGGGGAGGTGGACATGAGCCAACACTGCCCTCCCCAACCTGGGCTGTATCACTTTTGACCCTGCCCCTCTTGTTCATGCACATAGTTACATGAACTGCTCACTGGCAGAAAACAGGGCACTTGTAAATCAAAAAGATGAAATCATGCCATCTTGGTACAACCATGTTGCTGCTGCTGAAGATTAGTTACAGCAAAGGTTAATAATACAGTAGATAATGTGGTAGGGTTGGACTTCAATTAAACTCCCCTGGTTCCGTGACAGTTTCCAGCCCTTGAACAGCATGACTTGGACATGTTCTCCTACACAAAGGAGAGTGAAAACGGAGTGCAGTTTCTCCATCACATGGTCTATCAGGTGCAATGCTCCCTCCAGCAGTGAAATGTTCATTGCCTTTTACAAAGTATGTATGGACAGAGACCAAAGCAAAGTAGTAACTGTGATAAATCACAGAGGGAAGTACCTTCTTTCTATGCACCTTGTCCATTCTCAAGAAAGAAAACGGGAATCTTGCTTTTGACTTAAATAGGAGTTGCACCAACCCATCCTGGACAGTGCCAGAGCCACACTCTTTTCGGATGATATGTACACAGGTGGCTTCATGGGCGGGTGTCCTGGGCAGAGTTCAGACTTAGGAGCACTGCTCAGATCCTCATTATTTCCCAGCGAGATGCTTCAAACACTTCATTTGCTACAAGAGCTATCAAATGCAGCCAAACAAATCACGTAATAGGAGCTACGTCTGAGCACTGCATGATGTTCCCCACATACTGTCGGTGGGTGACAGTTTGTCCCTTGGAGCAGAAGCATTCAGGGCATAGCACGGATAAATGCAAACACCCCAAACACAGCCAGCATGAAGATAAGTGGGAGCCTATTACGGTGGATGTGAGATTCACTAACTCAGGCTCCATATGACCGCTGCAGGATATGCACTACAATCTGATCTCAGTGTTTGTCACTTGTCAAAAAATTGAGAACAAAGAGCCAATTAGCTGTGGTTTGTTTTCTTCTATTTTGCTGGAAATAAAAGCTGAGCTACGATACAAAGAGAATTCCTGGTGTGTGTATGAGCAGGGAGAAGGGGGGGGGGGAAAACTATAAACAAACATTTTCATGAAAACTCAAATCATTGGACTTGCAAAATAAGGACAGCTGGGATGCATAATCAGGAGCATTAGTAAGATTTTATTCTATACCACAGAAACTTTTCTATTTCGGCATTTGCTCTCTCGATACACAGTACAACCACTCATTTCTAGGGCAAGTCTGCAAGGATATTAAGGACAAGCTATATTCCATGCTGAAGGATGGGAGAAAGATTTTTCAGGCCACGTCAAAGGCAATGACTGGAACACAGCCTGGGACACACTGGCCAGGTGCTCTTGAACTAACAAGGTAACATGGCTTTGTATCTGGGGAGAGCTGATGATTTTAGACATTTAATAAACTGCTCCTCCCCGCACTGCTCTGCAGCAGGAAAGGAGACACACGGCTCACATTTGAGTGGTGAAACACACTGCCAAAAACCTGCGTGGGTTCAGAGGTCTTCAGATAAACAGAGCACTGTTCATCTTCTAGTCTGATCTCCTGGGTAGTCCAGGTCATTATGTTTCACTACACTGATCAATAAACCAAAAGCTTCCAATTGCTGTTTTTTAAACAAAAGAGGCTATTCAACCAATTGCAAAGACACAGAGGATGATGTTGGGGATAACAGGGCAGATTCAGACTGGATACACAGAAAAAGTTTTCTATGATAAGAGTAGTGAAGCACTGGCACAGGTTGCCCAGAGAGGTGGTGGTGCCCCATCCTTGCAGACACCCAAAGTCAGGCTGGATGGGCTCTGAGCTGTGGATGCCCCTGTTCATCGTAGGGGAGTTGGACCAGATGACCTTTAAAGGGTCCCTTCCAACTCAAAGCATTCTATGGTTCTGTGAAACCAGCATGCAACTAGATACCCTTGTACGACAAAGCTGAGGTGGAAAGCCAAAGAAGTGTTAAGGTTTTGTCTCTGTGTTAAGCCAAAGTGCTGGCTTGGTGCTGCCTAGCAAAGGGCTGAGAGCTTCGGAAGCACCAGCACCAAGTCCAGTAAGATCAACAAGCATTCCTGGGAGGTTTTGCCCTCAACAATGGATCCAGCTCAATCAAAGAAGGTAAAACATGGCTCATTTATTACTGGTTACTGATGGAACTCTACAAGCAATGCTGCTTACGGTGAAGTAGGTAGCATGCAACTTACTGAACTATACGGACAATCAACAAACCCATTTTCATCCCAATCTGGAGTCTAGCAATAAAAGGAACTGGACTTCTCCATTAATACTACATCTTGTATAAAGAATTGGCCAACAACTACTACTGTAACAATATGATCGTTCTCATTCCTACTGATAGTGAGTCCATGAAAAGACAACTGCAGTGCACCTTCATGTCCTTTCTCAGTTCCACGTGGAGTGAGGAAAGCCTGCTCACTTCTCCTGATACCACAGCCCTTCGTCTTTCAGTGTGCTGTTGATGAACCATGGAAACACATTTATGTTCAAATAATGAAATAATACCAACCAAGAGAGCGCCTCTGTTCAAACAGAGATTAAAGTTCCTTACCTAGAGCAACGCTTAGGTCACTCCCAAGGGAGGCCAAAGGGAACAGCTTTGTGTGCATAGGGGAAAACAGACTTCACAGTTATGGACAACTCCCTTTCACACTGATGACTTTTAAGCAGCAATAGGAATCGGGAAGTTATGATTTCCAAGAACAACAAAAAACAAACAAACAAAAAAAACACACACACAAATTTGCTTTCGAGCACAAACAGAGATAATTAAAGCACTCTCTGCATTAGAAAACAACTTTGCACTTTTGAGGACGCACACTGTGTTTCTTGCAATGCCAATTTATTTTAATTAATCGGAAAAACATTTGTTTGAGGTATTAGCGATGCTGGTGCTTAGGCTGTCATTTTGCCTCCCCACTAAATGCCCAGAATGGCAATTGGGAAGCAGAGCACATCTGGTGCGAGGAAGAATATCCCCCTGAGGCACACGGATAAAAAGGAACAGTACAAATTCAATGGGCCACATCTTTGTCACCTGAAGGAGGGCTCAGCTATGCTCTATAAGGTGACGATGTTCCTCACAGCACAGAAATGCAACACAGTCCTTCATGGAGTGCCACGTGGTGCTTGCTGATGGGTCAGGTTTGTGCTTTAGTGAGTAGATGGAAAGGTTGTGCAACTGATAAAGCACAGCATCTGCAACAGGAGTCTGTGACTCAGATGGAACTTCAGAGTGTCCCATCTGGCAGCTGGCCTGAAGCTGCTTGGGAAGATTGAATGAAGAGCTGGGGCTGGAAGGACAGGAGTCAGACTGCACCCAAGTGATACTCCTGCAATACAGAGTGTAGATGGAGCTCTGTATTAAAGATAAAATGGAACAAGAGGATGGCTTATTCTGTCTTCTCACTCCTGACTCTGTCTCCTGCCTCTGACATCGATGTTATTTTGTTGTATATGTGCAAGCAGCTGCTCTTCTCCAACAGCAACTTCAGAGTGGAAATGAAGGGCACCGCCTTCCACGTTCCTTTTTGCTTGTTTCATTCAAATCACCAGGCCTGCCTCACCATCAAAATAAGAGGCAAGCATCTCTAGAATGAGCACGATCAAATGTAAGAGTGGTCCTGGCCTGCTCAGAAAGAAAGGCCACTAATGCCACTGGTAACATCCCTTCATTGGGATGTTTTACCAGAAACACCAACAAACAGGGAAGATGAGTGAAAGAGAAGTTGGATGTTCTGTGTAGCACAGACAGGGGACAGCAGTCATTTGGCTCCATGGGTGCTGCTAACCCAGCTCTGAGCAGCTCCAATCCAGCGGGCAGTGATTCCCATGGCATGTCTCCACCAGCTCCCTGACAGTGTCTCTTGTTTGCCACCTCTTTGCATCAAGTGGGATGAAAGCTCTCAGAATAAACAAGCACACGGAGCAAGTCAAACAACATGTGTGAAATGGCAGCAGCGAGCAAGGAATTCTCCAGCCAAGGCAGCCCTGGCAGTCCAACAGCTCTGGGTGCAACCTGTAAGGAGCTGCTGTGTGCTATAGACAGGGAGCAAGAAGCGATCCATCCCAAACTCACCATGGACAGATCACAAACCCATCAGGAGGAAAGCCTCTCCCTGAGTCATATCCAAATAGCCTTGAAAACACCGGAGCTTGCCAGATTTGGCTCACCTTAAGCTCTTGCTAAGGTCAGTGAGGCCGAGCCCTAGGCCACAAACGTTCAATTTTACTGTTCTCGTTATTCCTTTGCCACGTGGAAAGCTACGATTTGTAACACCACAACCATCATGTGCTGTTGTGACAGTGCCTACGCTTCCCAGTTGCCTTGCCATATTATAAGAAATGATGATGTAAAAGAAATCATCGTGTTGTAGTAGAAGAAGGAAAACTGTGATCGTTAAAATTAATCAGAAACAAGCTTTTCTTTTAAACACAACCCAGCGAAGGCCAGCAATCAGAGCAGAGTAACCAAGGGGAAAAATTCACCCTTAACATTTCACACTCTTTCACAATAATCGTTTTTGGTTGTTTGTTTTTTTTTTTTCCCACTTTGATTTTTAACCTTCTCTCTCACCAGCAGCTCTAAAAGCTGCTTTTTTTTCCTCCTTTTTGCTGGAAGAACAAACAAACAGTTGCCATTTCAGTCAAAGCAATGTTATTCTTCGGCTGGTTGGCACTGGTTTCAGCTCACAGGGCGGTCAGTTCCCTTGGCTTCCATCCAGCGAGCTGAATAAACCGTTCTGGCACTAAGTGCAACTTTGTTTGGGCTCAGAAATCAGCGGCTCAGACCTGTTTCCAACCTGAGCGCTTCCAATTTACTGCGCTCCAGAACCACAGGAAGTGCAGCAGGCCAATCTGAAGCTCAAATATATGTGAAACAAAGATTTCTTCAATGCTCTTCGGTCTCTTTTCACCCGCTTCTTCCTCTCTTATTTCATGTTTTGAGGGCTGGAATTTAAAGCTCTTTTTTCGGCCAGAAGTTTGGCTTCTGCAGCAAGTCCTCCATCCAGGTGAACCTCTTCCACTCGAAAGCACAGCAGTGGCAGAAATCACAGACAGATCCTTAAAATCTTTTCCCCTTTTCTCACCTCTCACCTTTTCTACGGAGCAGTCTGAAAGTCAAGAAGAATTTTCCTGAGATTACAAAGCTCCTGTTTTCCTAGACATGCTCTCACTCAGCGAGGGACTTGGGATTCTTGCAGAGCAAAATGAAAAACATAACAAAAGTTGTAATGCATGAGGAATTACAGTTCAGCAAGTGGAAGGGCTGGATGGATGCATTAAAGCTGCAGGGCTGGGCATCTAAGACTCTCCCCGTGCTCCACTCTCTGGCTGAAAAGCAGAATCCTACATCAGTGGGATAAGGGAGTGGAGACAAGGAGCGGCGCGGGGAAAGGGGCAGCGGATGTGAATGCAAACTGCACTGCGTGCCTCAGTGTTTGAGTTATTATTTTCTCTTTTCTCCCCTCATTTTTCACACCATTAAAATTCCACCTTAGCCACTGGAGTCCAGAGGAACAAACAAACAGGCATTGTTCACTGCCATGACCCACGGGTGCTGCCGCGGCCGCAGTGACACTTGAGCTGAGCGAGCAGAAAGCACTCAGGAGCTTTGTGGGGGGAGATGTCGGAGTGACAGATGAAGTACCAACCTAATCCACATGCTGTGTTTCTGCTGTACAGGTGTGCTCAGGGATTAGCTTTCTGCCATGCAAGTCACTGACACTGATCTCTAAAGGACCTTCCTCTGTCTTTCGCTTCCTCTCTCTCTCTCTGAAGTAAACTTTCTGTGGCTGCCGCTCTGAAAAACTTCCAAGGAAATTCATGGCATGAAACTTAGGACTTCGTCATTACCAAAACTATTTTGTACAATGTCAATCATTGTTGTGTTGTAGCAAACAACCTCTTCAACTCTGAGCAGATGAAACGTTTTCATATTCTTTAAAAGAACCTCAAATATTACCCTTTTTCAGTGCCTTACGAAGGACAATTAGGAAAGCAAAATTAAATCAAAGCTTTGAGACCACCTCTAAACTGCACATAAATATTACGCTAAGCCAAGGTAGAGACAAATAGTGAAAAAGATGCAAGTGCCCTAGGCCATGTTTGAAGTTGCCGGATAAAAGCTAGCACATACAAACTCCCATTTAGAAGCAGAAGTAATTTGAAGAGGTTCTACTTAATGGAAGGCACAGCGAATGTGGGCTCTGGTTTCCAACAAAAGTGACATGCAGTAAAATATTTAGGCAATCTTTTGAGGACTACGTAGCATTTCATAAATTAAAGGGCTTTACTCAGCTTTCCAGATGACAGCAACCGACACATAGTTCAGTCAGGGGAGAACTGTTTGTGTTTTATCCCAAGATGGATTGGGGCAGCTTCTGGCATGGACTGACACTGATATAAACTGCCCGAGAGTTTTTATGGAGAAGAAATGGAAGACAAATCAAACAGTTTTAAACAGAAGCAACCACAGTATGCAGCAGAAGCCTGTGTTCCCTGTTTGGATATCCACGTGACTAAGATCTGCTTTTCAGATACGGAATGGCAGTGTCTTTGTCTTGGCAAGATTTTCGGCTACGTTTGAAAGCCATTTATTGCTCCTTCCATGGGCAAACAGGATACTCTACCTCTAGACAGACCCACTATGTTGATGTCTACCTCTGGGTTTTTGTGTTTTAATACGAATTCCGTGCATGGACACTGTGGTCATCTGTAACCTGGGGGAAGCTCCTGATAATACTAGATCATTTGCAGGACGTGATATCAGGTCTAGGCAACGGCTCGCACACCGTTAGCGATCAATTGCACTGAAGCACTCAGTTGAGTTAAGTGTCTCTGCACAGCTTTTGGGAAAGAACATAGCACGGTGGTTGTTACAGAAACAGGAGAATGAGGGGAGATGAATCCTGCTGAGATGGTATCACAGAATGCCAGAGTGACCTCGGGATAGTCACTTATGACCTCCTTAAAGTGGAGATAATCGCACTTATCTGATTCAAGGAGGTACCGGGAGACCTACTGCTTCGTAATTGCTTAGAGATACGTACAGGAAAGGCAATACAACCACCTCTGCTATTAAAATCAGTTAGATGGGTTCGGTTTCTGGAAATATCTACTGGTGACACAATAGCTTTTACCCATCTGTGTAAAAGTGTCAAGTACTGCTATTATTTTGACCTCGTTGATGAAGAAAGGATGGGTGGTCTGGTAGACTGAAGTACAATTTGGCTGGAAGCTATTACCCTTTGAGACGACCTCTTGTTTCAAGTTTCATTGGTGTATCAGAAAAGTTACAGGCAGCAACAATAAGGACTTCTTTAACTCATTCTTTGAAAACCCTAAAGTCTGCCTGCCTTGCCTCCACTGATTTGCTCCTTCTCTGCTCTAATCCTAATATTTTCCTAATCAAGCGTGCATTAATGGCAAGAAGCAGCATTCCTCTCTTCTGTTTTCACCAAACCTTCCTTTTTTTTTGGGTACTCGTATATACAAAGCTATACCATCCTCAGTTGTCCCACGCTATTAGGGAGGTGCAGAGAAACTGAATGCAATACGAAGAACGATAGCAATTTATTAATGTAAGAGAAAGAATGAATTAAAAAACAAAACAGAAAACCCAATGTCTGAATGAGGAACTATATGGCACGAGGTAGGATGGATGGAAATCCTTGCGTTAGTTTCGTGCAGCTGTTCAGTTTTAGGGAGAAAAGTTGTTCAGGCTGATTTGGGCAAGAGCTATGCAAGCTGACCATCAAGGAGAAGAGCTGTGTTCCACCAACAGAAATCACGAGCGTCCATCAGGAAGTTGAACCTGGAGCAACCCATGCCAATACTCATTTCGCCTGCTGCAGTCTTAGCAAAAATTGCAATAGGGAACCCAAACATTAGCACCTCTGCCTGAAGTGCTCATTTCCTACAGTGTGTTCATTTTCTGCCTGCTGAGTGGAAGCACCAGGTTGAACCACTGTCGCTTACATCAGCAATGCACCCCCACCCACGCATCCTTCAACCCCTGACTTGACTAATGCAGGAATCTTTATGCCATGCTCCTTATCAAATGCTGTGTCCTATCATGTTGCCACGCTACTGCCACTAGATTTATGGCCATAACTAAATCATCCGATCATACCACTTCTGTGCTGTGCTTCTTCCATTACCACCTAATGTATCAAAAGCATTGATTTTACACTTGTGAGCCTTCCTACTGAAGCACTCCAAGGCCTTGCAGCACTTTATTATACCCCATGCCCACTCCCATAGCTGTCATGCTAATGAGGCATGTGTCGCTACTTTAACTTTGCTGAAGCAGGTCACAGAGCTCAGTTCTCCCTTCACGTGGGAGAAACCTGCAGTCCAATTCCTGAGCTGTCATGGCTGGCTGATTCTGAATTGTGCATATGATGACACAGGCTCTCATTTTATTGGCCAGGCCACAGCACCCCATCCCCCAAACTCTGGCAAGAAATATGGCCACTTAGGGTTTCAGACTGCTTTTCCCTATTTGCAGCGTGTTGTATTTATCAAAGACTTTATTCTCCTGAGCTGTCCAAAATGCTGAAATGATAACCTGCTTAACTCTAATAATCCCAAAAGGCAGATTTTTGTTTCTACAATGCAGCTCTTATGAAAGAAAATGAAACGCTCTCAGATTCAGAGACTTAAATCGATGGGACACCTAGAAATATCTTGCAAACCTACAGAAACTAAACATGGTATCACAGAGCTCAGATCACACAGAAAGAAGCAATCTGTCTGCACAGAACAGGTCCCAGTTGCCTGCAATTTTCTTCCCAGCCACAGCACCTCGAGTTAGGACAGGTAAGAAGGACAAAGAGAGAATGACAGCAGTCCGTTTGCAGAAAGGCATCTCAAACCCTCCTGCTACACGGCTCACGAGTCAATTTAAGAGTAATGCTAGTGTCCAAAGAAGTAACAGATGAGGAACAACTAGGAAGAGGATCATTCCTACCTTCTTATTTTGGCCCCTCGCCAATGGGGCCACTTGCCCTTTGGGACATTCACACTGATTCAGGTTTCGGTAGTTCAAGTACCACGCGGTCGCTCATCTTTCAACACACAGTGAAGCACTGTATATTTTCATGCTTCTTCAACATGTCAACGTTAATTGATCTTTCGTAAGCAGAAATGTGACAGAATAAACGTCTGAACTACATTAGCTTCTGTCACCCAACCTTAGGAATTGAGCCATGTGTCCCTTTTACTATATATGATCTGCTTTATGCGGGATAGGCTTTAATGAGTAGGCTTTCGGTAACTGGACTAATTATTACACAGAAAGACAAAATCTGCTAACTCTTCCCTGTTTAGAGCCAGGGTAGACTTTGAAGACATATTTCCAAAAGTGTGTCACTGTCCCTTACCCACGAAGATGTGAGAATGGCCCAAGCCAACAGTGAAGCCCTGTGCTGCTGTGGCTGTGTCGGTGGGATGGAGCCAGGGAGCACTGGCACTATTTTCTGTTTTTACTCAAGGGTCTCAGAACCCCAAAGTCTGTAAGAATTGAACGATGGTCATTATCCTCCATTTTATTCATGGAAGAGTCAGGTATCTGTGTTTAGGTCACTCAGCCAAAGCCACAGACTTGGAACAGTCACCAGCCTTCTGATTCCCATTTTGTGGCATTACTTACTGCTAAATACCCATACTATAGTAGTGGATTTTGACTGAACACCAATCACACATTTAAAACACAAAACAGCAGTTCCACCTGTACTGTGGGGCTGTTGTCCCAATTCACACAGCAGGAACTGAAAAAAAAAAAAAAGAAAAAAAACCCCACAAAAAAAGCACTTAACCCTTCCAGCTCTCATAGAAACACAGAATGATAGAATGGTTTGGGTTGGAAGGGACCTTTAAGATCATCTAGTTCCCACCCCCCTGATACAGGCAGGGACACCTCTCTCTAGACCAGCTTGCTCACAGCCCCATCCAGTCTGGCCTTGAATACTTCCAGGGACACTCACAACCTCTCTGAGCAACCTGTGCCAGTGTCTCACCACCCTCACCGTGCCAGCAAAAATAATTCGTCTGTAGGATGCATATACTGAGGCTTGCAGTCCTCAAAGGCTTAACCCAATTGACTCATAAGGAACTGTGACAGTCTTTCATACAAATCCCTCCAAGATCAAAAGCTTCTCCTGCGCCATAACTGTCTGTCACATCAGCTTTACTACCAAGCACAGGCACCGAGGGCTTGGTCCTGCTGTTAGACACACAGTTAAGGATTGCCCTCTCTTGAACACAACATCCCTGCTGCTTTGCACCCAGGTACACACGGGAAGGAGCTTCAAAGGATACCTGTGGTTCATACACGCACAGCAAGAAGCTGTACTGGCCCCTCACGTCATGTTCCAAACGTCATTTTTTTTTCTTAAACTTCTGCTGCATCCACAGAAGGCACTTTTCCCACTGAGCTGCTGTCTCAAACATCTTAATCTGATCCTTTCCCCTCTACCCAGAGCCTCAGAGTTTCCATCCAGAATACCTACAGCTATCACTGCTTTCCTCCAGGAATTTGTTGGGGTCACATGACGGGTTGAAAGCTGTGGTTGAGATTAATAGTGTGTTACAATAAACAGTGAATAATGCAAAGCGCAGAAAGGATGGAGGAAGAGGGGGGAGACATCTTCTGAGGTTATACAGTTATTGCATGTTTAGTTTGAAAGAACACGCAGGTCAGAGTGAGACTTCTGGCATCTTTTCCCTTACAAATTAATCACTGGTTCACAGTGGCCAGCAAATTTCAGCTTATAAATAAAGTTCAAAGCCCCTGATTTTCAAATTGAGACATACGGCTTGAAAGCAGCTAGCAGAACAAGCCTCCTCAACGCTGGAGCTCATTCCCAACTGAGAGATCCATTTCACAGTAGTAACACCAGGCAACCTCGAGTACCAGCATCAGACTTCCTTCCTGAATTTTACACTACTTTGCACTTCCACACCGGTTTTAATCTGGCAAATGGTGGGAGATCTGATGAACATCAGTTATTGGTTTTCAAAGCATAGAAGACACTTTACCCTGCTGGGATGGAGGGCACATGTGGTGTTGTACAGCACCCTCACACACAGAGATGATACGGACCCAGAAACAAATAGTTCGGTGCTGTGCACCCAAAAAGCTGAAAAGACAGAAAAAAGATTAGCCCTGTCCCCGAAAACTGATGTCAGAAGGGATGGAGACACAAATCCCTTCTTCTCATTCACTACAGTGCAAGTCATGGCTAAATCCAGTCATATTAATTAACAGGGAAGAGGAAATTGTTTGGAAGAATACTGAAGCCAACAGTTTGCTATATCCCTCCGTTTACAAGGGAGAAAAGTGAGGTTAAGTTCTTTAGCTGAGAAGCCCGTGGCAGAAACCAGAAGGCTGAATTCCTCATACTCTCTCCAGTCTCTGGACAGCTCTGCCTTCAAAGTTTTGTTCCTATAAAGCTGCCCAGAAGCATTTTTTTCTACGCAGAATCTGCTCCTTTGGAGGCTTTGTTCCTTGTTAGACACAAATCTCTCCATATAACCCGAGGTAGACCAAAACATTGGCAGTCCTGCAGTGAAAAAGCATCTAATGGGCCATAAATTAATGTTTCATTTCCTTTAATAGTGCCATGATTAATTCCTTCTTCAGAGCAAGATTTTGTTGTGCATTTGATGGTTACACTATAAAGAAAGAAACACGTTTTCTTAACATGGGAAAGGATCAAAGCCAGAATGCTGCTATTTTTGTTTGTGTGCCTGTAGATTGACTCTTCAAATAGGTTTTTCTGCCCGATTTTGTAAGAAAAAAGGTTAAAAAAAAAAGAGTCCATCTCAGATAAGACCTCGCACAGCTTGTCAAGTTTCAACCCACAGTGAATTTTTACTGCAGATATAAAGCTCTGAAAGTAGGGGTTTCTAATGGAAATGCTGACATAACCTTAACTATACCAATGCTGCTGTAATGCTCAGGTTACCGGGAATATTTCTGCTGCCAATTCAGTTTAACAAGTCTGAATGCATATAATTTGTTCCAGTTGTCTTTCCTCAGAGTGGGGCTCCTTTGTGCACACTTTTCAATGTGGCTTGCATTAAAAGAAAGGAAAAAAAAATCCCTACTTCTATGTAAATTCATATACACACTGATACGGTTTTATCACAGCTAAAAAGCTATAAATCTGCTTTAACTGATTCAGTGTGTTCCCTACTGGCCTGGAAAGGTGACTCATTTCATTGCTGCCCTTCACTGAATGTGACAATCATAACTTTGCTTTGTTCTCGTTGGGATATTTATTCTTTGCTAAAAAAAAAAAAAAAAAAATGTAAAAAAATCCTGACTCTGTGTGTATTCAGATTATCTGCTCCTGACCAAACCTCCCTCTGTTTGAGCCAAAAGGATTTGAGCTGGGTCAAGATTTGACCCTCGTTATGCCAGGAATCTAATCCGAATGCCTCCCACCGATAATCAGTGATACGAATCTGGTCCTGTGGCAAATGATTTGCTTCTCACCTTTGGCTCATCCTGAAGCCAAACAGCTGCCAGGTTAAACAAACACCCTCGGGGATGCAGAGTAAGTTCATGGGGCAAGAGCCTGAGGGAAAGCAAGGCAAGTGGGCACTTCAGGAGCTTCCCATCCTCCAAAAGATCTGCAGCTTGCAGGCTGGAATCTTCAGGAGCTTTCCTCTTGGCAGCGAGAGTGAAACAGGAGGAACAAAAACTCAACAGGACAGCTCCACCGCTCAGTGAATAGGAGCAGGAATAATTCATGATCTGATCCTCCTCACATCTGCTGGTTTACAGCTCCTTCCTTGATCTTCCAGGCTCTGAGAGGCAATGGCTGGTGCTTGGGAATTCTCAACCTGAACTGTGTTGTCAGCTTTACCACTGAGAGAAATTTGGAGGAATGATTGGAGTACAGTTTGTTTAAATAGGTCAGTGAATGATTGGATGGCTTCAGTGAAATTAGTGGGAAATTCATGTAGAGGACAGCTAGGAAAAGCAGTCCAAAATGACCAGATTGATCCAAATGAACTTCTCGAGCTTCTTGTCAGCCAGAAATCTTTCCATGCTGAGTGGAAAAAGAGGCATCTCCTAAGGCTGGTTCACACCCTGCTGGCCTGAAATGCCTCTCACTAAAGTGAAAGCTTACAATTAATATGTTTCTGACTGAAATGAAAAGGGAGACATTTAGGTGACAGTATCTCAGGTTGAGCCCTCAATGTTTATCATTCCCAAATCAGAGGATAAATTCAGTGAAAAATTATGAAAAACTGGTTCTCAAGTCTTTTTCCCAAGCCCTTTCCTATAACCTTTTTCTACAATCATCACTCTCCTCAACGTGTTCTTTGCTGTAAATGCTTTTAAAAAATTGCTAAGCTAAACGTCTTTCTAAGCTATTCTTCTCCTTATGATGTTTTTTTCCTGAACTTCTGAGATGTTTGGGGGTAGCTCTTAAACAAGTTTAGATGGGAAACACAGTAATCCAAAGAAGGTTTTTAATTTAAGACCCTCTGGGAAAGACTGGTTACATCTTCCCATGCCTCAGTTTCCCTTCTGTAATGGTGAGTTATTATTGTAAGTAACATTGACTGCTGATAAACTCTGCAAACGTTTGATAAAGGATGCAGAGGTTAATTATTATTCTTACTTAACAGGTTCACTCAGGTAGTAAACAGCGAAGCAACACAATGCACTCTGCAAGGATGAGAGCCAGAACGGACCCTCCATCAACAAACCTTTGTGGGGGAAAAAACATGCTGAGATGAAACAAAAGCGGATTTCATTTGGGATTTATTATTCGCTATGGGGAAAGTATCAATTATTGAGATTACATTACCAAAGGTTCCTTTGCTCTCCTCAGTCAGATCCCTGCAAATTCTCTGCCTCTGAGAATCCTTCCATGTTATCAACTCTCCCTGAAACGTTTTGATATTCTGGGCCTTTTGGAGCTCCCTGCTGCAGTTTGATTTTCCTGTGACTCTCTCTTCTATCCCAGAGCTGTAACCACGTAGTGCTGTGCTTGAGCAGGACTCCTGCAGAACAGCTGACATGCCTGAAGTTGGATTTGAGGATCAGAGGAATGATGCCTGATGCAAAGCAGGCTGATGCACAGCTCAGCCTTTCAGCTGCTCAAGAGGGGCTGCAGGACGAGCCTGAAAACCACGGTGTCTGTGCAGCTGGGTCAGCTTGCACTTATTAACTGTGCAGCACTGAACGCAGCAAGGACACCAGAGAAATAAACACTGAGCACACACATAGATGGATTAAAATGTTTCAGATCTTTGGGGCAGAAAGTTCCCTGTATTTTCAGATTACTTCCTTTTAGCTGCTGAAAGAATCCAGCCACAGCAGCGAAAGATGACCTGGCCAGTTGCTCACTGTAAAGTGCCAGGAACCTAAAATTTATATCAAATTAAACAGGGAGATCACAAATAAATCCGCAGTAGCCCTCGCCAGCCTTTTTCTGAAGGATTTATCTTCATAAATCTGGGCCAAATCGTTTAACAAAAAGGTAGAAAGCTCTTTCTGAAGGATAGGAAAGGAAGAAAATTAGAAACGGTGAATGTCTTCAACAGCTCAAGGCTGACCATTAATGATAAAAAATCCCCAGCAGAAAATAGTACACATTATTCAGGTTACAAATCAGAAGGTCTAGACAGGGTCAGTACAGTTAGAGATGAGAAGGAAGATCTCAGAGAAACCTCCTGCTTCAGCACTCTAAACAAACGAAAAGTGGCAAAGCCAGCACACAAATGTGCATTAGCTTCCTGACCCACTAAGGTTGGACAAGTGGCTTGTTCATGCAGACCCCGTGAAGCAGAAGCAACGTGCTGTGTTGCTTTGTAGGCTGGTTGGATTTTTCTGTCTTGTGAGTCTGGATCTGTCCCATTCTCAGTTGAAACCAGTGATCCTGTGAAAACGGCACTTGTCTCTTAGAACCCTGGAATATTTACGTAGGTACTCAGCATCATTTTCCCTCCTCTCCTCTACTAACAACACAACCTGTGCCAGAGGCGGGGGCTGCACTGTCCATGCTTCACACAACACTAAGCAACTTTTGGAATTCAGAGTTCAGTAATATCATGCCTTTACCCACCATCTCTCTTACAGCAGCTGTGTCACTCTGGGTGACTGGCAGTGTGACTTTCCACTTTTTTTTATGTGATTCAATTACCTTGCAGGTAGTAAAAGAGCTTCAGTGAGTAGGGAACAAGAAGAGGCAGCACTGGGGTATGGATGGATTCAAGGGAGAAATCAAAGAAATTGGGGTACACATAATCAGAAGTGAACGGTAAGACCAAATCTGTGTCTTAGTTCCTTCTTGCAGAGACTTCAATACCTCTGATTTCATGAGTGACTTAGGATCTTCTGGCTCCCATCTGCAGACATTGTTCCAATATCCATCCACCCTGCCTGCCTGATGGGAGCAAGTTAGAGAAACACACCAGGCCCCACCAAATGACAAAAGCACGCATCGCATTGACCGACTGCACGCTGGTGGAAGAGCTGGAAGAAGTCACACACACTTCGGCTCTGACTACAAGGCAGTGTGGTCCCTGATCCCAGAGGAATTTACACTTCCACGGATTTCATATATTTTTCCAAATCTGTTATTTGTCACTCTGCACACCAGCTCCCCTTGGGGATAATACCCTTCTCCCTACCTCATAGGTGTGCTGAGTGGCCGTGAGCCCACTACCATCCCCAGGACCATGGCTACAGATGCTGCAGGGAGCAGACAGCAGTGGCCAGGCTGATGAGCTCTTCCTAAGCACCTTTTCCCAAAGATACTGGGTGGCTTTTCTTGATTAGTTTTCATGGTATTTACTGGTTCAAATGGAAGAGAGCATCCCTTTCCCAGTCAATCAGCAGCTTTCGTATCTCCTTTCTTTGGTTAGAGCTCCACCTTTCCCAGCTAGCCAGCACCCTCCTGGTGCCTCACTGCTGGTGCTTTTCCTCCCAGTACTGTTGGACACTGCACAGGCTGATGTTCCAACCCCACCGAGTAATTTTACTTCCTTAAAACAACCAGGTTAAGGATTGGATGCCTTATGTCATCAGTCAGACACACACATATCAACACATCTCAGATGGCTTTTCCAACCATCACGATTCTATGACATACATACAGAGAACTGATGAAAAAACCCAGGGCAGCCTACTTTTCAAACAGAGCTGAAATCCCTATGTTGGACTTTTAATATGCTGCCTTCTGAGAGGAAATATATTGAGATTGAGACATTTGCATCCCAATTACTTAGCGTAAATTCAGGTAAAATGAACTAAAAAAAAATTACTCTGGAGCTGATACAAATAAAAGCAGATCCAAGTCTGAAAAGTCTTTTATTCCTCAAGGTTAAGTATCTGCTGATAGAATAGATTTAATAAGTATTAGGGATTTTTTGTGTTCAAAGTGACTTCTACTTTTTCCTTCTAAGTAAATAAAGGCTTGCAAGTCATCTAATAGAAAATTAAAAGCCCTAAAAGGCGCCTGCATATTTATATACTTGTTAGATCATTCCAGCCTTTATTTGAAAGTTTACTTGGATATTTTCCTGGAAATATAGAAATCATATTGTAGACATTATTACCTTTCTGGAATGAAAGGAACTTAGATAGAATAGTCTACTGTATCTTCAAAAAGTAGCATGCTTCTTAAGTTCCATGTGCATTATATTTGCGATTTACATGGGGATTTGTAGCAGCAGTGCTGCTCCCTGGGTGTTACTTACTTTGGATGGACTTCTCTAAGGCTGAGTTTACACAGCTGTGGAAAGAAAACCTACCCACAATCAATTAAAAAGTGCAACACAAATCCTTCGGACAGCATTCTCAGGCTGTCCTGCTGCTGAGACAGCTACTATTCTCCTGGAATGAGTGCTCTAACTGTATTAAACTTAGTCCTAAGCAAAATAAGCTTTTACTAATTTTCACCATTTAAGGAACAAAAAGACCCACCTTTGTCATTTAAACTTTAAGCTGACTAAGCCTCATAGAAACAGAACCTTAAGGAACTAAAGCAATTAAATCTATTTACAGAGGTCAGAAGAGTATCTGGGCTTTAGACATGATGGGCTTGTAGGGCCTGTGGCTCTTATTCATGCAAGCTCTCAGATTAGGGGGTTGACAGGTGGCATAGGAAGTCATCTTTGTTTCCCTCCTGATAGCAGAGGGGTGTTAAGGTGGTGCTATGAGGTCACCCTCGTGCCTGTATTACCTGCACTTCTGATTACTGAACAAGTAGATAACCACACAAATGAGACCCCAGACACCCTGTCTTTGTGTGGGACGTATTTATTGCCAACCTGCTGATTCCTACACACAAAGAAGGCTTTGGGGAATGCTGAATGTCTTCAAGGCAATGCAAAAAGCACTGAGTAAAAAAAAAAAGGAAGAAGGATAAATAAGCAGGCAGCTGAAAAGCCTCAAGTCTAACTAACTCACCAGCACATCAATAATACAATAACGTTGTCAACCCACCATGGACTCCGAACAATGCTTTTTCTGTTGTTCTGCTAATTAGTAAAAGAAGAGATTAAGGTCTTTAATCTCACTTGCTTTCTTTTTCTCCTCTCCTTTTACCTGGAGGCTGTGTGCGTATGTGTACATATATATTCCCTAAATGAGTAAAGAGAAAGAACATACATCACGATGTCGAAAACATGAGGTGGGGTGTGAGTTTGGCTTGATTTCCAACAAGAGTGTCATCTACATGATTTCAGATTTAAATGTGCTGTGACTGCCAGGAGTCAGATGTGTGGTGTGTGTGTGTGTGTGTGTGTGTGTGTGTGTGTGTGTGTGTGTGTGTGTGTGTGTGTGTTGCTGGGTGGGAGGGGAGGGGGAAAGCTGAACAGAGGATATGAATTTTAAGCAGTTTCCTGAATGAACGACACTGTATTTCCCCCTACTCTCCTTAGGATGACAATTTAGAGGAGATAACCTTCTCCTTTGAAAAGCCCTAAAGAGAAAGTTTGTTTTTACCATAACAAATGCAACAAAAGAAAAGAGGGAAGCTGGGTAAAGGGTGGTGGTGAGGGGGGACAAATTAAATGTCAAACTTTCTCTCCTTACTTAGAGATAACAGCGTAGTAGGAAACCTTCCTAGAAGCTTCACATAAACGGAGTTAAGCTGTTGCCAGCTGCAGTAAACCTCTCCCTCACCTTTCCTTCTCCCTTTCAAGATATCTTTGGATGCCCTCTCCTTCATCATAAATCAGACCTGTGAGCAATTATCACTCAAGCTGGATGGCAGCGGCCTGAGCGGCCACTGCTCTCCCACCATCCTAATCTGTACTTCGTCAGGTTACACTCCCCTTGATGACATCTCACATTTCCTTGCCAATGAGAGTTACCTCTCTCTTTATGACTCATTGTCTTGTGGCAGAGAGCTGTGAATCTCATTCTTCCTTCAGATCTGGTTCAGGGGGTCCAACAGTTGGCTGAGCTCCCATGTGGGGAATCTTGGGGCATCCCAGACTGTGGGGTCTGAGCTCCCAGAAGGGAAATCTCAGGGCACCTTGGAGTATGAAGTCTGAGCTCTTCTTTGGGGAATCTCAGGGCATCCCAGGGCATGGGGTCCTGCCTCAGATACCCATGCACAGGCATCTCTCAGCTCCTCCCAGGGAAACGTGGCCAGAGAAACCCAGTGCCCATCACAGCCCCCAGCTCTGTCTATTCAGCACAGTTCGTTCAGCTCTCCCATCCCTCGGTGACAGTTGGTGGGGTCCCACCTTTTGCTTTTCCTTTTGAAAGGGGTGCTTTGCTTTTTAGCCCACAAAGCTAATAACAGGGAGAAAGAAAGGGAAGGATCCCCAGCTTTGAACTCGCTTGGGAGTAACTTTCTGAGCTCCTCAAGGCGAGTTCACCCCCACGGCAGCACCGACCTCCCCAACAGAGTTGGCACACACTTTTTTAACCCTTTGCTCCCTTCCTCTCCTCACTTCCCCAACAAAACCCAACGCCGGCCGGCAACCAATCCCCCCCACACACACACCCCCAGCCCCAACCTCGCTGTCAGACGAGCAAATAAAGGACGAGAGAAAGAAGTCACTCACCGTTGGCGGCGACACAGAGGTTTCCAGAGCCGCTTTGAACTAAGAATGAGTTAGGGACAAACTCTTCCTCGGAGTCAGAGTCCGCGGGCGGCTGGACCGCGCCGTTGCCCAGCAACCGCCCCGCGCCATCATTGGCCGACGGCGAAGGGGGGGGGGATGGGGACTGCTCGGGGGGTGTGGAGGAGGCGGACGAACAACGCAGGGGTGGACCTGGGGGGCCACAAACACACACGGACGGACAAACACAGAGAGAGGGAGAAAAGGAAGAAAATAAACGACGCAGCGACAAAACGCAGACGGACGGACGAAATCAAGTCGGGTTTGGGCGTTGGGAAGGGGTGCCCGCGCTGCTCGGTTGGAGCGATGCGCATAGCTGCCCGCAGGAGGCTTCAATGAGGGGCACTCTCATGGACCTAGCCAGCCCTAAAGGGAAAATCCACGTTTTTATTAGGGTTTGGGCACCTGGTGGTGCGAGGCATGCCCTGCCAAGGAGCCCATGCTGGGCTGCGTTGTGCTGAAGGGAAGGCTTTGTGGGATGTTTTATGCTTCAGGTTTTGCATGGAGATGCTCACATCCCTTTCAGGATGGGATTCAACCGTGTCCTTAGGAAGTTTTGAGGCAAAAAAAAAAAAAAAAAACAAACCAACAAACACCTCACAAGGCTCAGGAAAGAGCCAGTGTAGGTGCGTGCTGTTGTAGCACATCAACAAAGTGACACAGGGCAAGCTCTGCACAGGTTCATTTTGATAAATAAATCACCACAAATGCAGCTTTCATAAGAAATTAGGCCCTCAGATAACTCTTCGTGTAAAGCTGCATTTGATGAAGGAAACGTTCCCGGTGACTTTGAGGGAATGGGATCAGGTGTGTGGAGGTGAAATAGATCCAGTTCGAAATGTGTACTGTCAGCAATTAGTGGTGTGTGGGTCTTATTCCAATCAGATTTTGGGTTTCCCAGATCAACTGGGAACCCTGAACTGGCAAAATTGGGCAAATGCGGGGCTCAGATATAACCCAAACTGGTGAAATCAGGAAAATGTGGAGGTCAGATATGCACAGTGCATCCATAAAAGACATGGGGTTACAAACACAGACATATAATAGGTTAAAATACAGGACAGTGCATTTAAACGTGAATATTTCCTCTAGACACATTGGGATATGAAAGCCATTATGATTAATTTCCCACATTTTCCAAAATGCTGAAATGCTTTCATGCAAAATTTGTCAAAATGAAAGAGTAACAGCACGAGAAAACGAGCAGACATAAAAACATTCTTTAAAAAACAAAACCTACATGTTTTGAACATGACACAGCACACAACATAACTATATGGTATTTCTTACTAAACACGACATGAATGCTATAGGAAAGCACACAAACCAAAAACAGCGAGGTGGGTTTAACATTTAAATCCCCCCAAACTTGTTCTGAGTTTCTTTGCTTGGTCATTGTTTTTGCTCATGATCAGCCCTTGGATGTTTCCTCCCCGGCATATGCGGGTCTTATAAGTTGCAAATTATAATCAGAGCAGAAACTGTGGTGTTGGAGCAAAGCCTGGGGCCAAGGGAGACCATAGGACTGCACCTGTGTTCAGAGACAAGTGACTTGCCAGAGAGGAAACCAGACCCAGTGTAGAGCCTATGTTTTGCATGCACACTAATCTCTGCAGCTTACAGACTGTATATGTGTATGTTGTGAGCCCTGTGTGTTTTGTTTTGTGGAGGTATTATCTGGGTCTCCTTCCCTCTGACACCCTTCCAGACTGAGAAGCTCCTCCTTTAGGAATGTTGCCTTTTAGGAATCTGTAGCCTGCTTCACACTCCCTGATCCTTTTCACAGTACCAAGGCTGCAGCCTTTCCACTATGTTAACTATAGGTAGGAGATGGAGAGAGCAAAGGAAAATAAGAAAGGGGGAGGGAGGGGGGGTGAGGAGAAATAGGCGCAATGCTCCACGGTACTGCGGGAGGCCCTGAAAGATGTTCAGCAGGTGGAAGCAAGGGAAAGGTCAACAAGGAGATTCACAGTGACAGCTCTGGCATCAGCCATGCCATAGACATCCTGTGTTTCATCCCACTCACAGAATTATAGAATCTGGAATCATAGAATCACTGAATGGATTGGATTGGATTGGATTGGATTGGATTGGATTGGATTAGATTAGATTGGAAAGGACTTTAAAGCCTGTTAAGTTCCAACCCCCTGCCATGGGCTGATTGCCACCCACCAGCTCAGGCTGCCCAGGGCCCCCCATCCAGCCTGGGCTTGAACATTACCAGGGATGGGGCACCCACAGCTCTCTGGGCAGCAGTGCCAGGGCCTCACCACACAACGAGCAATTAATTTCCTCCTAGTATCTAATCTACATAAGAGACTTCTGTCACAAACCCATGAAAAAGGCAAGAGCCACTTGCAGTTGTGGATTCAAGCATATGCAGATACTTCTCTCTTTTGTGCCTTCCTTTGGGCGAAGACAAGGTCAGGTTGTCCTTCATCCCACACACCTCTGCCCTTTTGTGGATGAGCGCAGCTCTGCTGTTCACAAACTGATATGCAAAAAGCTCTGGAGATTCAGCTCTTGCTCTGCTGTGCTCCTGAAAGAGCCAAGTCTATTCTGTGTCATTCTCTTTGTTGCAGTGCGCTTTTGATGAGCCCTGATACGTAATGATGCTTAAATCATGTCTTTAATTTGCTACGTGTTTTCAACAGGGTGATATGTATTTCTCATTCTCTGTAGTCAGAGCCCTCATTCTAGTCTGATGATTAGTAAAATGAAAAGAAATTGTTAAATCTGTGTCTTCCTAAGGGTGATGGAGCACTGGCACAGGCTGCACAGAGAGATGGTTGAGTCTCCTTCTCTGGAGATGTTCAAGACTTGCCTGGATGCCTACCTGTGCAACCTGGGCTAGGGAGCTGCTTTGGCAGGGGAGGTGGACTCGATGATCTCTAGAGGTCCATTCCAACCCTTACAGTTCTGTGATTCTGTGATTCAACAGTCCCATGCAGTTCTTTGTAACTTGAGGTCACATTTTTCGAGCCATTGCAAGAGGCAAAGTAGATTAAAAAATTATATCAAGCCTTTGACTCATTTACCCAAAGTCCAGTGAAAATGCATAAAATAAGTTCATGGTAGGACTAACCTTGACCAAAAAAATAATACTGTAGTAAATGAAAAGGAGAGCCCTAATGCTCTCCCTGTGTTTCTCTTAGACAGAATGCTTGGCATATCTGTGAACACTGTATTCAGGACGCAAGGACCAGAAGCAGAATGAGCTGAATTTGAAACTGCAATCCTTCAAGCAAAATGTTTTTGCCTTTTCTGTGTAACATCAGAAGCTTGTCATCCATTTCCATGTGATTGCAAGTTGGGGTTTTGGTGTAGGCTTTCCTCTATTTCCCGGCGCTTTAATTTTGTCAGGGATAAAATAAAGTTCACGAGGAATTAAAAAAAAAAACAAAAAAAACAAAAAAACTTTATGAAAACTTTAAATTTTAATCAACTGCACGGCTGCAGATCGCACACGGGAAGTTCCCCTGGGCTTTCACGGTCGTTACGTGCACTTTCAGCACTGTGCAAACTGACCTTTACAAGGGAAGATTCCTTAGGAGCTGTGCATACTAACCACATTTCTGAGGGCTGTGCTGCTGGGAAGGGCACTGGTGCATGCAGCCACATTCTCTGAAGAATTCCCACTTGGGAGAGCAATACTGGGGTGGGTGCAACGGGAGATTTTACAGGCTACTGGATGGAAGGCGCGGGATGATCAGCTCTGCTGACAACATCCAATTGAAATGCATGAGGAGCAAAGTGATACCTTCCTTCTTCACGTGTCAGCAGCTGTGCTAGACAAGGGTATCTTAAGTTGTGGATTCTTTAAGAGAATTACCTCCTTTCCTCTGCTCGGACACAAAGCCAAAAATTAAATCTGACCTTTTCACAAAAAATAAACCGAGAGAGAGATGAAAGATACAAGTCTGTATGCTTCCAGGACGTGTATCTCATTGAATTTACTGTGACTGCAGGTCCGAGTAAAACAAGCAGGATTCGGCCCATAAACTTTCATTCCAGCTGCCAGAGCAAAATTTCTAATTGATTAGCACAAAATGAATTCACAGCAATACTGGGTTGCTATGGAACCTGAACAAGTCGGCCAAGTAACTTTGAGGTATGTGCCATTTCTCCTTCGGAGATACAGAACAGAAGGACTAGATAACGCGTTCATTATGCACACTCTTGCAATTTGGGAAGCAACTCAAAGAAAAACAAAACTGGTTCCAAGTATGGACCCCTTGGCATCAATTTATTACGATCTTATAAAACGTATCTGCTTGCAGCAAACAGTCAAAGTTATGTTCTTTGGGCTTGAGGCAGGAATAACACAGAATGTCCCTGTATGAATGATCAGTTGCTCGCACAAATTTGGAGGAAAACAGAACATAACCCTGTATTTTATCTGTGTGCCAGGACTTCGGATTGAGATGAAAAATAGTCTCTGATAGATTTACGAAACACAAACTTTGGAACTAGGCAAACACAAAGGACGCATTTCCCAACTTAACCGTGGAACTGTGCAAAATTTAGGCAACCTCTTTCAATTTAGTGAAGAGACAGAGAGCAGCCTCTAAATAGTCCGGGGAAAGTAAGACGAACAGTAAACATGCCTTCAGTTTGTGCTACACATTTTGGCTGTAATATTTTTAAATGCTGTGCGTTTCTAGAGTTGCTCTGCTACGTGGAGATCCTGGCCGGCAGAGATCGAGAGCTGATTTGAAACGGGTGTATTCCTCGAGTGTGAACAGAAAGGCTGCCAGGAATACAGAACACTCAAGGAGATGCTTTTAGATGAAGGACAGTAAATTTTTTTCAGAGAGTATGCCCATATGTTTACAATTTGACTCAAAAGAAAACTGTACGAATGCTGACCTCACGGAACAGATACCACAAGACAATGGAATTTAATAGTGGCCAATATACCCTGAGTGGTATTATCTGCAATCAATAAATCATTAATATCTTTTATTTTTTTTTCCCCAATGGTATCTTCTATCAGGCTTCAGACAGGAATCTTTAAGATCTTTACAAGCACTGAGTATGTAAGCTTTGAAATTGACAGAAATCCTGGGGTCTGTTATCAGATTGGCTGATAAAGCAGGACTGTCTGGGGAGCAGACTTGTACTTCTTACAGATAAGGGAACTGAGGCACAGAGAAGTGCAAATGCTTCAAAATGCAATTGCTTCCTGCATCTGTGGACTGTATTGCTAATCCCTGATAAAACAGCTTGTTTACAACACTAGGAATATTTTAAATCAGTAATTACCACTGTAACAGAGGGATGGGAGAAGGCAAGCAGAAATGTGATTGTCACAGAGCAGCTACTGTAGTCATCAGGTGAGAATGTTTGCATTAAATCATGATGCTGAAAATGCTTAGCTTTATGCAACCTTAAATATGAATGTCTGCAACAGTGGGACTGGTTGAACCTTATGACAAATTAAAAGTTCTGGGCCTGGCCTTAATGTGTGGAATGGGAGTTCATAGGAAGGCTGTATAAATGCAGCAAAGCAGTGTGCTGCCTGGGTTCATTATCCTGTCAAAAGAAAGAGGGTAAACAGATGCTCTTGTCTTTCTGTCTTCCCTTCTCCTTGCACAATGGTTTTGAGCTATCTTTATTGACATCCAAACTAAATCTCATTGATCTATATTAAAATTATTGCTGGTCTTGAGCTGGGGAGAGCCGTGATCTGTTTACACAATGGAAGCACATAGGTACCTCTATCTGGCAAAATAAACTAATTAATAAATAAATCTAAAACTCAGGCTGTTTCATCCTGCAGGGTTGATTAAAATCCCATGAATATGAAGAACTGCGGGGCTGAGATCTTGGTATGTGAAAGGCTCAGACTTGTGGCAGGTAGTGGGCATCAGGACATCCCAGTAGCACCTCCAAGATGGATCAGTGACACATGGGACAAGGTGGGAAGGGCGATGCTCTGCAGGATATGAAAGGCAGTGATTGGTATTATTTCTGAGCACTGAAGATCCTGCTGAGTTGAGGAGGGAAGTAGGATAATATCTGCCATTGAACTCTTCAAAGTGAGGGAGAACATAGCATTTGAAGACAAATGTTGATTATCACATATTAAAAGACTGTTTTCTTATCATCCATGAGACTCACTCCTTCAGAGATGAAGAAAGGAGGAATTTTCCTGCTGGACAAACATTGCTCGTGGCTTTCTCTTGGCAGCATATCGTGCCTTTCCTGTGGACAGCATAAAACACCACTGGAAAAAGAGCAAGCTGAACTAACTGCCTGGCAAAATGTGTCATTGAGTCATAGGAGAAAGGAATTGTCGTGCAGATTTATTGCTTTTCTTTAACAATAGGTGGTCACAACATTGTTAGCTCAACAGAGAATATATATATTGTGTTTTGAATTGATTAAGAAAGCAGTCTTGGAAAACCACTCTTAGTTATTTATATTTTCTGAATTTCCACCTGCACTTATGTTTATTTTATTTAATTTAATTCTGTGTATTTGATTTATAGCTATGGAGCCAGAGGGGAAAATAAATGAAATAAAGGGGGACAAATGAATATCATCTTAACAAGAAAAACCTGGGCAGCTGCCATGTCACCAAAATTAAGAAATGAATAGTTGGGCCTTGAAAATGAGAAATAATCACATGCCTTGTATGAAGACTGGCATATTGGGAAAAGGGGCCATGCAAGGTTAAGAAGAAATGAATAAATTCACTTGGACTGAAATGGAGTATGAAGAACATATGTTACACAGACTTCACCAGCCTTGTGGGTGATTTGTGTTATTCATCCTGAGCTGTGCTTTTTTTTTTTCCCTCCCCTTTGATATGACGAGAAGCAATAGTTCTCTTTATCATTGTGCAAGGATGGGATAATTTCTATCAAGGAGTTCACAAAGTCCACCTCAGTAGGAGCTCTGGAGCATCCTTGCTTGGATAGGGCAGAGCATGGGCAGACCTTCCTCTGGCTGGAAAATAACTAGAACGGGTGCAGCCTGTGCTGCATGCTTCTGTCCAAGTATGTATTATGGACTGGACTTTTGAGTCTTTTGTAGTTATTATGAAGCAGAAGGTGGAAAGGGATGAGAAATAGCCCAGACCTCGGGTCTCCTTTTCCCCAGCTCCTAAGGTTATTAACCCAACCCAAAACAGCAGAAAACAATTATCCACTGAGCAAGATGAAGAGGAGCAGGGAGGAAATTATTCCCTTCTGAAACACAGTTCCTCTGGGGCTGGAGGTGCTCCGGAGCAGCAAAGCAGCACTTGTAATTTTTTTTTTTGCCAACACAAGAAAATAATACGGCAGATTTTCAGAAAATTACATGGGCAATTGCCTGAGCCAGATACTCAGCTTGCTCATTTGTAGGCACAACAGTAGAAACAGATTGTGCAAGTTAGCTACACAATTTTCTGAACATCATACACCAAGGCTGAGATTGTGCTGTTATTCAAATACAAAACCAGGTAATTTAATTTCCAAATGTATGGGATATCGCTCGTATCTCTTTGGAAATCAAAGGAATACAGATCAAGAAAGAAACTCTTCTGATTACACCAGCATAAACAATTCTAATCACCACAGAACATTTATATAATTCCTTGTGAAATATTTATGCAAGTAGTTCGCATAATCTAAAGTTTTAAGGGAAGCACAAGCTCCTAATTATGGATCAGCATTACAAAAGCTCATGCAGCCTTACTTAAACTCAACTTGTAAAAGAATAATGTAATCAGTAGGAAGGCTGATGAGCTGCCCGGGAAATGGCCTCTCTCAATCTGACACTAATGCTCTATCTGATCCAAAACACCCAATATAACGTATAACATTCTTTGCAAATGATTACATGCAAATCTCCTAAAAGGTCCCTTCTCCTGTATTTGAACACCAAACTGTAGGCTTTGTAGAAATTGCTTTCTCTAAGCTTTATGCTAACAGAAAGGCTTACACTAGCCTTGCAAAACTACGTAGTGATTGGCTGGGTCAAGGCAAAGCACCCTTTCTTACCGCTTTAAACCTTGCAGAGAAGGATGTTTGTGTCTATGGACCACTGTAATACTTTTTCACCTGCCTCAGGAAATAACATTTATGCAAATGTCATGTAGTGTTGCCTTATAGGCAAAAGACCAACAAAAGCAAAAGCTCAGCCTGTGGTCAGTACTGCTCTCTGGGACCTGCGCAGCGAGCCCTGCCTGGTGCAGATGGGTTGGCATTTATGTAGGATATTATGCCTGGCAAGACATGAGGAGGCAAACTGAGTTGTTAAGGAATAAAATAACCAAGTTGTTAAGGAATAAAATGTATGCCTTCCCCTGTTACTGAGGCAATGTAGAAGGAGGCTCTCTTGAAACAAACAAAGGTTATAATTCTAGGAGAAATCCAGGAGTTTGGGGGAGGAAAAGAATGAATGGATAATGTCACACTGCACAGCATATACAGGGCTCTGTGCAGTCGGGGCAAGCACAGTCCTACTTTCCAGAGGTCACTTATCCTGCTTGCAACTGGAATCGGACTGTCTTATTTCCTTTCATTGATTAGACAGAGAGCCTTGGGTTTCCGGTTGGGTATTAGGAACCATTTCTTCTCTGAAAGAGTGGTAATGTGGTGGCACAGGATGCCCAGGGAGGTGGTGAGGTCACTGTCCCTGCAGATGTTCAAGAAGAGGGTACATGTGGCACTGAGATACAGGATTTAGAAGGCACAGTGGTGGGTCAGTGGTTGGACTAGATCACAGTGATCTTTTCCAACCTTGTTTACATGATTCTGTGATTTCACAATTGGGTGATCCTACACGAGCTGCCCAAATGAAAGAGGCATGAAATCTGCCTGGGCTTCACGTCTAGAACCTGTCTGAACATAAGACAGTCTTGCTGAGACATTTTTGTCAGTGATGTTTAATTTGCCCCGTGCATAACACCTGATGTCCTATTAGGTGTGCAGTCTTAGCACTTGCCATCCAAGCATGGAGACAAAGATGCTGTCCCACAAAGCTGTAGTGAAGGAGAATTTTGAAGCCGTAATATTTTATGCTTCTCTTGGAAGGAAACATTATCTTCCTGAGTAAGGACAGTCCAAGGAAAACATGAGGTTGGGGGTCTCTGGAGCGTGACAATGAGGTATCAGAGTTATAGTGCAGTGAGAATGCAAGCTGTCTAGTTATAAACTCCCTGGGGATTAAATTTGGGGTGAGAAGAATGTGGCCTGAATAAAGAGATCCTATCTGTTTCCATTTTGGTTAAAATTACTGTTGGCTTTCTGTGCTACATTAAAACTAATGAACTTGTTCAGCCTTTTATCCTTATTAGGACAATTTCCTCCTGTTTCCACTCTTTATCCACATTAGGCTTGGATTCTTGCATCTCTAAAATTGTATGGAGGTTGTTCAGCAGTGGTTGGTATTTGTCACGTTGTAGCCTATATTCCTTAATTCTGGGAAGACCTTTTTTTTTTTTTCCCAGTGAACAATTTCAAACAAAGCAAAGAGCCTCCCTTCAACATCTAAGAGTCGTGGTTCAGAAGATCCTTCTCTCTTCAGCTAAGGAGAAAGATCTAGGCAATGTAGTGCTAAAAGATTCTTCTGAGATAGACTCTCTAAACGGATCTGATTAATAAGAAAGATTATTTTCCATAGCAGGTTCCTTCTGTGAATTACCCCTGGGACGCTGGAGCTGAAAACAGAAGGACAAGTCACCGAGAAAGTGTGAGGCTGCTGCAGAAGAGGAAGGGATAGCTGCACCAGAGCGATGCTGAGCCTTCTCATTTCATGTGCTCTAGACAGCAGCAGTCTGGGTAAAGTATCATGGTAAAAGGAGCTGCACTACATGCCAGCACCTGTGTACGAGGCTGTACTGTGAATGTGACAGCTTGCAGCATCCATACTCATGTTATCTGCACCCAGGTTGGTAGTAAGTGTAGTTCCTTTGCCTTTGTACCCTCCCTCTGAGAGGGGAGAACTCTCAGACCCGTCAGATGTGAGACGTATGTCCTGGACTCCCATTTGGCATCCACCTCATGTTCCCCCAGGGAAAGCATTTAAATCTTGCACATACCTTGTGCCTGGCACAGCACATTAAAAGATCAGACCTGTACCTGCATATTCCTGGGTCACTTTGGACATTTTTGGCTACTTAATTACATGCTTTTTGAGGTGTAGGCTGTTTCTCTTTGTGCACCTGTGAAGGCAGCAAAACAGCAGGACCTTGTGTTTGGCCATTGGGTGTTCTTGCAATGTAAGCTGTAAAAGGAAAGAAGTTGTGCTTAAGCTGTAATTATTGTGGAGGAGGGCTTTCACAATGTTCTGCAGCCAGTGAGAGGAAGAGTCCCTTTGCTTCAGGAAGGCAGGAAAAGTGCTACGGTTCTGGGGAGGTCAAAGTGAAGACCACACACTGAAAAAGCTGCAAAGAAGTGACGCAGTCACAGAATCACAGAACTGTAGGGGTTGGAAGGGACCTCCAGAGATCATCGAGTCCAACCCCCTGCCAAAGCAGCTCCCTAGCCCCGGTTGCACAGGTAGGCATCCAGATGGGCCTTGAATGTCTCCAGAGAAGAAGACTCCAAATAATAAAAAAGTTTATTTTCCTCATTGTTCTAATCCAAAGTTTTGCCATATAAACTTGCACTTCAACAACTTTTTCCCAGAAAACTTGCTGAATTCTTGCTAAGGCAAATAGCCAAAATACAGCTATGCTTCTGTAGGCGATTCTCTTCCCTCCTGTGAAAGATTGCTAGTCAAGAGAATTGCCCAAGAAGGTAATGAAGGAATATGAATCCACTATGCCAGAAAACAAAACCTATCAGAACATGAGCAGGTAAAAAACAGCTGTAACTCACAAGAAAAAAAAAGAAAAAAAAAAAAAGAAATTGGTAGAGGGAAAGTTTTAGATTGTTGAGTGGGAATTTCCAGTTCTACAAAAAAGGAATAATTATTTTTCCTTCCTTTTTCAGCAGAGATCAAGGAAACTTGCAAATACAAATACGAACTTGCAAATAAGCAAGACTTTAGAAATTTCAGAGATGTCATTGATATTATTGTGTTTATTTTTTCTCCAAAGTCTTGACTAAGATCTTTAAAGCCACGATCTGAATACTTAAATCATTACGCTTTGCTGACTTTTGCCCTATAAGACAAAAAGTTCACTCTGAGTTTGGTTCATTTCCCGGCTCAGTAAGAAGAGCTGAAAGTCTTCAAGTCTTCCAACTCACAGGCATTTTTTTTTCCTCATTCTAAGGTGTTTGTCTCAAAACTCACATGAAAGAGAGTTTCACATACTGGGTATAAAATAATCCCAGCTTTCCTTATTTAAATGTAGTAGTTTTGATATTATTCCATGATAAAATGCTAACAGAAGCAGGGAGCGCTGTTTGTTTTGGATAAGTTGAAGCTCTTCTAGGTTATCTTGTCTATTTCTGAGAGTACCGAGGTAGCCATTCAGAATAGAAGTCCCTACTATAACAAATCTTATTTTAATCCCTGGCCAATTTGGCTGTGCAGCCTGTTTGTGGGTCTTACAGGTCCAACACCTCCCACTCTCAGCTGTCCTTCTGCCTTACTGTACTAGGCACTCTTCATTAGCCCGGTGAGCTCAGTAGCACAGTGGTCTCTCTTCTCTTTAATTTGGATGGTAACCTACCCATCCTCTTTGACAGCTTTGACCTTCTGTACACCGTTCAGTATCTGGTACAGCTATTTTCCTTCTTACAGTACTTTCGAAGCAGAGGCCCATGATCTGGATGCAGGGAGCAGCCCCAGCTGCCTTTGATCAGTTTGCTGCTGAGCCCACATGTGTTTGGCCAACTGGCTGGAGTGGGAATCTCATACAGAGCAGCCCCCCAAGGCACGGCTGCGGACGTCATAGCACTTCCACCACACTTTAATGAGCAGCACTGGCTTCAATTTTGCCCTAATTTCTACCTTTTGGCTATCTCTGCACACACTCACGTGAGCCCTGTTTTCCCCACACTCTTTTGAATTTTCACTGCACAGATCCTGCACACACAGTGAAGAACTTTTCCCTACTCTGGACGACGTTTCAAGAGATGCTTTTCGTATTATAATATAAAAAAAAACGGAGAAAGAAGTTAACATAAAGCCCAATTTTTCACAAGTCTGTATTGTATATCTCATGGGAGAATTACACACATAAAAAATCATACAAATGTATGAAACTTCCCAGCAGTATTTTATTACAGTTTTTGTGTGCTATACACAGAAGAGTACAGTAGCCATGTCATTTCTCTTGGCTGTTTCTTCAACTTACAGCATACTTCCTGACATCACATCCTATATCATGATTTATCAGCAAAATTGATCCTAGAAGCTTCGCTCTGACTTCAGCTCTTTAAATGTCGATTTATCACAGTATTATGAAAACGCTCAGACAAAAAATGTATTTGCCAACGCATTTCACCTGGAAGAAACTCAAAGGAAGGAAGAACTAAAAGATGATTTGGAAAAAAATTAAACAAACCTAACAGCTATTGCTTATCAGTGAGAAAAAGAAGATAAAATAAGCAGGGTTTTTTGTGCTAGGATAATTATCCAGACCTTCAATTTCCTCACTTAATATATTTATTTAGACCCTATAATTAAGCTGTTTAATTGCTCAGTATCCCCTAAGAACTGACCTTGATGTGTATAATAAACTGATATTAGAACAAGATGGGGAAGAATAACTAAAATGAACTTGAAAAGACTTGAAGTAGCAAAAGCACTTCAAAATGTATGACTGCTTGGTTCTATGTATGATCAGCTGTCTTTTATTCATGAAGTGTTAAAGATCACAGAAGACAGCAAAATGAATGTAAATGATGCTGGGGAAGACTCCTGAAATCCCAGATGGTCCACCAGCTTGGTCACTTCACAGGACTTCCCATTTCGTAAGGTTTCTGTGCTTCTTAAGTATCTTCCTACTCCACTAGTTGCTTCCCTCATTTTACTTCTAATTAGGAAAGAGATTTCTCCTAGAGATATACTAATCTTTTATCCAGCCTTACTAGAATAGAAACTGGGAGTAAAGCCTTCCTATTTCTACCTATGTTCCTCATAAGGCACAAAAGTAGCCGATCCCACCCAAATTAAATGGAGTCTAGAAATCCTCTTTTTAGGGAACTGCTCCAATTCCTTAATTATTTTGGAAGGGGTTAGTGTTGTCATCACACACCCATGCTCAGAAGATGGCTAGACAGAATGGAAGGTTCTTAGTCTTACTGGAAGATGTAGGAGGGCACATACAGAAGTCATCTAAACATGCCACCAAGGTGGGAAAGATTCATGCAGTATATGAGTTAGACTGGAACTTTGCTTATCATTGGGGAACCTGCCTCTTTCTGCTTCATCTTTCACATGCAAAGCATGAAAAACAAAGATTTCCCTATGCTAAAACCTAGATAGCTTTTCCCTATGGACTGCTCTTCTCCAGCTTTCTTGGGTGTGCTCCAAATTTCGATGGGTTCACTAATCTCATAAACTGTGTGGATGAAATCTGCCTAAAGTCACGATTTTCATGCCAAAGTGAAGCACCAGAATTTACCTTTCTTAAATTGAAAGGCTGAAGTGATTGCGTGTTGATGCCCCGACATCCTGCTGGTCAGGAGTTACTGACAAAGGTTGAGCTTGGCTTTTCAAGATTCTTTACCACTGGTGCAAAGGTTTTGTTGTATGCTTGTTTATTTAAAAATTACACAACTAAAACTGCATTTCATAGCCAGTGCTTCCAATTGCAAACACGTATTCATATATGGGTTGTTTCCAATGCATCTCAAATGGTCAACAGTCACCGACCCGTGGGCTTTAAAGAGAGAGAATGAGTTGTATATTTATTGTTATTAGTTGAAAAAATGCTGCTGTCTAGCCTTGTGCCTTTGGGCATAAACTAACCCAGCTCACATTTGAGGATGCTGTGATGAAAAGAACAACAAAAGCTCATTGCTCCCTGCCACAGGCAGTGTACCCAGGAGCCACAATAAAACTCGTTTACATTTGGACTTCTAACAAGGGACAGGTAAAGGTGCTACTGACAAACTGCCTTGCATCTAAAGGTTCCCCAGTGCGTTGCTTATCTAGGGCTATTTCTAAGGCAGCTCTGTTTGGACCTCTTTGTTGCTGCGCGGTAACCGTGCTGCCTATTTTCTTTTCTTTTTTTCTTTTTTTTTTTCTTTGTAATTTCTTTTATGCTGAAGCTGATGCAAAGATAAAGGTGAAAATAAATAAATAAATAAATAAAAACGTGACATTTCCTTTTTGTTGTACGCTTGTGATTGTTATTATGCATGTCCCCGAGGTAGCTCAGCCACCACCTGGCACTGTTTGCACATTCTGGCCTTCCCATCACTGAATGCTCTGGAATCTGGGAGCAGTAGGGCTGCTTTGTAATCAAAGTGGTCACTCCGATGCGAACATTAAAAGTCCTGACACATTCACACAGAAGGGCTCTGGTAGCCATTATTCCATCCCATTTACCCAGCAGAAGTATACACACTCGTACAAGCTCTGTTAAAACTCTGAGCAATTTCTCTAAACTTGCACTTAGCGGTGAAGTCTGCTGCTTCTATTACAGAACTGAAAAAAGCTTGTCTATTTTTTTTTTCTGAGTATATTACTTGTAATAAAAGATACTACCTGTGTCTACGAGTGTTTTTTTGACTAACTCTTTAGCTTATCACACCTACAAAAATATGCCACGAGGCATATATTTCAAGACCTCAAATGGCATACAGATGCTTGCTGGCTCACTTTGAGAAACAGTGTTCTACTACTAAATTGATTTTATAACCGTATTAGTAACAGTTATAATCATGTAAAGCTCTTCAGGTAGTAATGCACCAAACAGACTTCTCCACATCCTCCCATTTTGCTGGGGAACGCTCACTCACCTTCAGTAATAAAATGATGTGAAAACCTGATGTGGATGACATGAAATAACCCCATTATTTTAAAATACAGGGATATCTACAGTAGGTTTCGAACGGCACAGATAAAAAGAGAACCTGAATGTGTCCAATTACAGGAAGATCTATACTTTGTACACAGATTTAATTTTTGACCTCGTGTTAAATAAATGAAGCCAGCTGTATGCAGTCCTAGGCCCCCAGTGAAATGGAGAGGGCCTAGTGAATGGCTGCTAAAATGTTGAACGGTGTGGAGCAGCTCTGCTGTGGGGAGAGGCTGAAATAGGTTTACTTAAAGTAATTCCAACCCTGTCTGTCAGGCCATTGTAAGAATTATTGCTGATTTTTGTGAAATAAAAACAATTCAAGATCCGGTTTTGCTGTGGGCAAAGGCCAGATGGAGGAACAGGAAAGGTTTTATGATTTGTTCTGTTCTCCTTTCTTATTTGCTGTTGTTGTGATGCTTTGAAGTCATCCAGGAGATGGATCAATGAATATCTTCTTTAAAGTTCTCATTTTATCCTTCCCAATGGGACAAGGTGGTTGCTAAAGCATATAATGGAAAACTGGAAGAGCGATTTCTGTACCTCTCACTGATGGAACTGGAATTATAGTTCTTGGAGAAGTACCTCTTAAACCATTATATTTTCCCAATCTCATTTGTTCATTAATTCACTGATCCTTTTCAGCATGGCTGCTACCAAAATCCATAAAGAAATGATCCATCTAGCAAACTGCACATTGCTGTAGAGGCAGGAATGACTCCCTTTAGATCCCTGACAGGTGATACACACATGCCCTTGAGCAAGAGGTTTTTTTTGCAAATCCCCACTGCATTATGCAAATCTCTAGAACTGATTAAAACATCTTATGAATAGCAGTAGCTTCTTGTGCCACCTGTTCATCAAAGCCGTGGGAGCCATTAGGAAAAAAAGTCAGGAATGGATTTTCTAAAGCTGTTTGGACGTTGCATTCTGACAAATTCTTTGATAGAAGCAGGTGTGCTTCCTAGAGGATGAAACCAATGTGCAGTAAGGCTTCCAGGCCAAAATCTTGCAGCAGATCAGATAAGAGAACACGTGTGCCTTGCTTTCTCTGATAAGAGAAAGCTGTATCCACTGAATCATCCCATTTGCTTAAGGAACTTTACTAGCAGTGTGCAATTAGAAAGAATGGCATCTTAACTGGCAGGAAAGCAAATGAAGCCAACCTACCTCCCAAAACTTGGTGTTAATGGGGATCTGTAATGAATAGCTGCATTTTGCGTAGGGTCTGTTTTAATAAAACCTCTCTATTGCAAAAGGGAAAAGGAATGAAATGAACACTAATAACCCCAGCTTATCGGCTATTCTGTAAAATCCTATTTATGAGCCCATGGATGCTAATTAACTGTCTTGCAATGTCAGACCGAATTGTATATTATTCCCAAATGAAAGAGCATGGAAAGTGTTAAAGAAGACACCACACCGATTAATTTCTAAGCCAGGTGTTTTGTGTACCCAGACTTTTCCTGTCTAACTTTTCCTCATTATTTTCCTATTCCTTATAAAGCTCCCGTGCACTCATCTCAATGGCAATTTTTTGTTCTTTCCTGAAAGACCACAACTTGGCAATAGCACAATGAGTCTCTGAGATCATCCCAGAGACTGAACTTGCCAGAAACCCAGCAGAAGCAACTATGAATAATAACATGGGATGAGCGCCTTTAAGATTTACTTTTGAGAAAAGATATTATGTGGTAACGTGGTTGAAAATTCATAGGATGATAGAGTCATAGAATCACTTGAGTTGGAAGGGACATTTAAAGGCCACCGAGTCCAACTCCCCTGCAATGAAGAGGGACACCATGGCTTTATGAGGCTTGAATATCTTCAGGGATGGGGCACCCACTACCTCACTGGGCAACCTATTCCAGTGCTTCACTGTTCTGATTGTAAGAAACGGCATCATATCCGATCTAAATCTCCCCTCTTTTAGTTTGAACCATTTCACCTTGTCCTATCACAACAGACCCTGTTAAAATATCTGTCCTCTTCTTTCTTACACCCCCCTTTTAGATACCAGAAGGATGCTCTCAGGTCTCCCCAGAGCCTTCTCATCTCCAGGCTGAAGAGCCCCAGGTCCCAGCCAGTCCTTGTAGGGAAGGTGTTCCATCCCTTGGATCATTCTTTGTGATCCTAATTCTCTTGGCTGTGCAGAGAAACATTTGTGAACAGCCTCACTAAACTCAATACGTGTCCCTTTGGAAAAAGAAGATTGCCTGGTTTGAGTAGAGAAAAAAACTTGGCTTGTTTGGATGAGAAATGTTGCAATGATGCATGCTATTATTTTTATGCCCTTATTAGTTTTTACATTAAAACCCACAGCTCTTCTCAAGGGCTATGAGCCATGGTGGGGCTGAAAACGACTGTAGGTTACAATCACCTGTGTCATTCCATCAGATAGATGGCTTTTCCATCGTGTACCCTATTTGGATGAAATATCAGGAGGGTAATTTATCTCCAGATTATGGCTATTAGTAATTAATAATCCTTTGCTCTGGACTTGAGTGCCCTTTTTAAAGAAGCAGTTTAAATTCAAGTAGAAAACAGTAAGAAGAAAATACTGATCCTCTACAAAGGAATATGCTTTTGCCTGAAGCTTGCAGTAAGAACGACAAAAAGACTCAAAAAAAAACTGCAGTGGATTCAAAATAGAGCCCAAACGATGAACACCAACTTCAACTGTATGTGAGGATAAAACACTTTCCCATCACAGCAGCGGGAAGCCCGTGACCTACCCAAGGGTTGCCAAAACCAGGTCATCTCAGTGATAAACTGCTCAGGGCTGCATTTCCATCCTGAAAAGTTTCCTGATGAAGTGAGAAAGAGAATGTCCGGCCTCTGTAGAGATGATGTTTCTTAAAACCTTGATCAAAATCAAATGTCTCCCTCCCTTTAGTAGGAACGTTAAACAGAAGCAGCTGTGCTAGGGCTGTGTAGGCTGGCAGGGTGACCTTCAGGGCTGGTACCTGCTCACTGCCAATTACACAGCGATAGCTGTTGATCATACAGACAGTGAATCCAACACCTTGTAGGAAATACCTCAGAGGAAACAGCCTTGTGGTGAAATGCTGCTCTGCTTTATTTTTTGTGGGCGAATGCTAGCGTTCATAAAAATAAATGAGTGCCATGACAGATAAGAAACAGGCATCGTTTCTGTGCAGATTTTGTGCAGACTATTCCAGGTGAGACATCTCTGTTGTGTGTGATTGTCTCACTTGCGTGATCTTGGCTTGAACTTTTGTTAAGAAATAGAGATCTGCTTGAAACTGTCCCAAGCTCGTGAAGAAGGACAACTTGTTAACTTTTATTATTTTTTTTTTAAAGGGGGGAAAAGAATAAACAAAATCAGAATGTTTTCTGCTACAAAGATCCCTCTGTTGGATCTGCCTTATTTTTTCTGGAGGTAGGCAATTTTTGAGCTATTGAAGAAGGCAGGGAGTCTAGTGAGTCTGGCTGGGGAGGTTAAGTGAGGAAAAACTGTTTTGCAATATTTATTTTTTCTCATCTGAAAATCTGGGAGCTTATCTAAAGAACAGTGGCAACTTCACTTTCAGATCAACCAATCGCTTCCTTCTCAGGTTCATTGTATGTGATTTTAAGCTCTGTCTAATTGAGACTGCCTTATCTGTGTTATTCTTAGAAACCAGAAGCTAATCCATAAGAGCCACAAGTTTATCTTTCTTCTTTCTATCCGCATCTCGACTGGAAAAAAACCCATGCCATCACCCTGCTCTGCCTCATTTATCAAAATAATATTGCAGCTAATCCTTCTGGAGGAACATGGTGTGAGACAGGCAGGGCAGAACCCCCACATTCCCAGGGCTTTTTGAGATCTGGATGTCTGTGCTTTGTCCCTGTGGTGCCAAGGGGTTTGGTTGTATGGTTGGGATGACCAGATGATAACATGGTGTCATGAGAGAGCTTAATAGCCTGAACCCTCTCCAGATCCCCACTAAGGGAAGAGAACCAGAAATGATCACCCTCAAGACTAAGACATACTCCTTATTCCACCCCTGGCTTATCATACCCTGCCCTGTTTTGTGATTTAACCCCAAATCACCAGTTGCTGGAGCTGTTAGCATCAGTTATCACGCCTGGATTAACTGCACAGAAAAGCCATCTTGCTCTCCCCACATCCAACAATATTCTAATCTGAATCAAATGCCCACATGGTAAATGAGTGTATTAAGTGTAAAGGTTCCCTCGGAGAACTGAGGGCTGTGTTTATTTGCAGAACAGGTGAGGTCTGCTATTGAGGTTAAATGAGAGAATGGGATATTTGCAGAAAACATGCTTAAATAGTTCTGGTTCAGTGAATGCAGGTTCCTATTGAGCACTCTAACAGAGTTGTATAATGGGTACTGGAAAGTTAACTGCTTGGCCAGGTTTAGGTACAACTTTAACCCCAGGTAGAAGGCTTTCTGAAGCAATTGTTTGGCTTACTGAGTGTAAACACTGAGTGAAGCAAGGAGGTTTCTGCCTCAGACTCTGTTCCCTTCTGAATTTGCTTATGCAGACTTTTTGTTTCTTTTAGTTATGTTGAAGCAACAAAACCAAACAGCTCACAGCAATATGCACATGTATACCATGCACATCCAATGCTCAGTTCAAGTTTCCAAATATCAGGTGAAAGACCAATGCTCCTGATATGGTTTACTCCCAAAACTCTAGGTCTTGCATTTCAATTATACCACAGAAAGTGATGTTTTTACATGCAGCCAAACCTACTGAAATACACAGTGGTGGCCCTCTGAAGGAGTGGCGTCATCTGAATGAAGGGTTAAAAAACGTTTTGGGGGGAAACTGCTCCATTGACGTGGTGGGAAATACATGAACTTCAATGTGAGCCAAGTCCCGAAGCACAAAAAGTGATTTAAGATCAGCGAGTTGGACAATGTTGTTGATCCCTGGAGCAAAGAGGATAGCTTCAAAAGAGCAACAACTATACAAGCAGCCCAAACATGAGTTCTCAGTTGATGGTTCACAGAATCAGAGGCATTAGGAATGGAAAAGACCTACAGGGTGAACTGTGATTATTCTGCTTCGGTGCTCTGACCTGTGCATAAAACTGGACACAGACTTCTCTGATCCAAATGCAGATTTTAATTTGAGCCTTGCATAATCAATTTGTTTTAGAGTCCTCTATCAGTCTCTCACAAAAAGAAGATTTGAAACGTGGATATGCTCATGCAAGGTTCTTACTATCCCTTCCCTTCCCTTCCCTTCCCTTCCCTTCCCTTCCCTTCCCTTCCCTTCCCTTCCCTTCCCTTCCCTTCCCTTCCCTTCCCTTCCCTTCCCTTCCCTTCCCTTCCCTTCCCTTCCCTTCCCTTCCCTTCCCTTCCCTTCCCTTCCCTTCCCTTCCCTTCCCTTCCCTTCCCTTCCCTTCCCTTCCCTTCCCTTCCCTTCCCTTCCCTTCCCTTCCCTTCCCTTCCCTTCCCTTCCCTTCCCTTCTCTTCCCTTTTTTCTTTTCTGTTTCCAATGGGTATATATAGCAGCATACATTAAACTACCTACAAGGCAAAATAAATACTTCAAGGCAAAATAAATATTCTTTTCTGGAAGGAAAGACTTTCTTCCTATCACATTTGAAACAGGTGTGTACAGTGCAGGGATTCACACCAAACACAAATCTACTAAACAAAAGTGGCTGTTACAGCAACTGAATGCAGAGGGCAGATCCTCTCCCTCCCCTCTACCTAGAGGTAGAAACAGTATGTTAAATAAAGAAAAAGATGATCTTACAAGAGCAGGAATTTACTGCAAGTCATCCTGATGGAATCAGGGATGAGGGGAAGAAAGAGGGGCAGGAGAATGCTAACAAGTCCTAACTTTCCTGCATGGCATTTCAAGGCAGTCAGCTTGCACAATTTGAGAGGAATCTTACATGAGGTGCCTCTGATAGGAAATCTGAGCTTTCCTCTGCTTTGATCAGACCTCAAGCTCTGCATGTTGGGCTTCAGCCTCTCCTCCAACCCTGTTCCACCATGGGAATGCTTGCAGATTTGCCTGTTGGCTGTGCAACATGCTCAAAAATGAAGGCACGAGAAGGGAGCATGACTCCAAAGCTTCAAAGCCAGCCTGAATAAATAGCTGTCTTTGCTGTGCGCCGAGAGCAGAAAGAAAGAAATGAAATAAAATCCAAAAACAGAACACAAAATTTCATTTCCATGCTCCTCAAGATCCTGATTGTATTACGGTGGCTACTTTCTTCCTGTCGGGTGAGCTCGCTTCCCTTGCTAGCCTTGCTTAAACCTGCACTGCTTTCCAAGTAGACTGATTTTGTGAATCCTGGGGCTTTGTATTCTCCCTGTTCTCAGCATGTTAGTAAGTAGGTTGACATAGCTTTAGCAAGAAGGCACACGTTTGGCCTACCCATGCACCAAACCCGTAAGAAACGGTTTAGCTACGCTAGCACAATGGTGAAATAAAGCTAATTTAATTTGGAGACCTCCCTATTTCTGTGGTTTAGGAGTTTAGCCTCAGCCCTGCATGACTGCACAGCTTGAAGGTATACAACAAATAGGCATGGGGCTGGCAAGGCACTGGATTGTGGGAGCCCATTCAAGCACCCAGTGCAGCGTATTTACTATCTCTGAAGCTGTTTAAATTTTCTTTGGACAGGAGCCTTCTGAGTGTGGGAGGGAGGCATGGGAAAGATACTAATTAGAAACTTGCTAAACTGCCTAACAGTTGAGAAATGCCACAGCATTGACAGCTAGAGGTGAAAAACACCATTTGCATCTCGTTTATCCCTTCCTACCTAAGATCTGCCACGACCCTCTCATATATTTTCACGTACATTACTCTGATGGGCTTTAAATTACTCAAGTGATAAGGTCTGTACACCGTGCAGTGTGCTGTACAGTGAATGCAATGGCCTTTTGCATGAGTGTTTGTACTCTAGATAGATCAATAATCAGAGTATTGATGGTGGAGATGAGGGATAGTAGAGCACGACTCTGTTTTTATCACACTGGCCTTTAATCAGATGGAACCTTGATTCTCATTAACAGCAGCAGCAGAATGCTGTACACAAGGTACTTAAATGCTGCCATAAAGGAGAGCAGCTGTCCAAGTGCTGCTGAGATGTACACCAAAAGATGTTTCTGTCACCATGGAGAATTCCTAACGAAAGTTGGACTGTTTGCTGAACAGCTTCACATCTCTTTCAAAATCACCTGCCTAACGAGTCCAGCTTGAGGGGAGCAACAGAAGAGATGCCGTGCACAAAAAAATATTAGAGAACTGGAGTAAGGTCAGCCCAAGTATGTTCTTCTGTTGCTGAAGTTCTTTCAGGTCAGCATACCGTCCTCTCAGCAGAGGTTTCTGCAGAAAGCTCTTTCTTTTTTCTTTTTTCTTTTTTTTTTTTTTTGGATATTCTGATGAGAATCATAAAAGCACCTTGAGTATGATTCACATTTCAAATCTTTTCAGTGAACTTGCTTGAATTCTGGTGACAAAGTGCTGCAGGGAAATGCCATCCATGAAGTAGGCATCTGAGGGGCAATCAACCCACAGAAGAGCACCACGCTGCCATTTGTCTCTAGGCAGGCTGCATGATACTCCACTGATATCGTTTTCTGATGTTGGCTGTTTGATACTCATCCTGAGCTCGTGCTAGTGATCATTTGCATCCACATGAGCAGCACCACCTCCATAAAAATGCTGTTTCTTTGGAAAAATCCTAACGATTCCCATGCACTTCCTATCCAGCTGATCCAGACTTCCCAATAAGAAGTTTTGCCACCCCTGCATTCTGCACACACACAGAGCCCTTTTCCTTGGCTGATCCCTGCGCTGATCCCACTCAGCCCAACCCCTGGAACACGTCCTGTGTGCTCACTGAATTTTTCATGAACCCTACATTAAATGTGCAGGCTTTGAGGTGCACAGGGAGCTGACATATTTACCCTCCCAGATCAGCCCTGGCGTTATCTTTCCCAGGGAAGCACAGCAGCACCTCTGTTCTTCAAAATACATGTGGGCAAAGGAAAGGCTGTGTCCCTGTAGCTCACCCAGCTGCCACACATCATCATTCTCCCCAAGTGCATTCCTTATGCCATTTATTAGCATTGCTAATACTGAGCACCTCATTTTTATGCTGCTAGCAGCAATTGCGAAAGCCATACTGAACTTCCTAATCCATTTATCTATTAATTTATTATCTAATTAAGGCTCACAATGACAGTGCTATTTGTTTAAAATTGCCCTCAAACTAAACCAATACAAAACACACGTGCATTCAAATCAATTAAAATGGTACTTGCTAATGTTTTCCTTAATCAGTTGGTAACTGTTCCTCAACCATTTCAAGGCAGGCAAAATTCATTTTAACTTCATCATAATCGTGTGACCTACTTGCACGGTGCCAACCTGATACAAATGGATGTTACTGTCATGTCATAAGGGCACGGAGTAGTACCAGCCATGAATTTTGCAAGAGCTATCCACGGAGTCAGGCTTTTTTTTTTTTTTTTGCATTAAAGAGCCCGAGAACACCGATTCAAATGCAGCCACAGTGAGGCAGGCAGGCCGACCTGAGATTTCTGATGAGTTTATTAAAGTTAACACCGTACCTCGTGCTACATCTGTGTGATTTTACTCCCAAGAGCTGTCTTCAGCACAACAGCAGCGAGGTGAAGCACTGCATGCTTATGCTGCACGTTCTCTCCAGCAGAAATCACACCCGTCCTCCCATACTGCTTAAACAAAGTCTCTTCCTTTTGCTGCTGTGATGTGCCACTGTGACCAGCCACTTTGGCACCCTCACACAGAGAAATCCTGTGGCACGGCAAAATGGCTTTTTAAGGAGGGGAGATTTAGATGAGATATAGGAAGAAGTTGTTTGCTCAGGGGGTGGTGAGGCACTGCTGCTCAGAGAGCCACAGCTCTCTGTGCCCCATCCCTCGAGGTGCCCAAGCACGGGCTGGATGGGCCCTGGGCAGCCTGAGCTGGTGGGTGGCAACCAGCCCATGGCAGGGGTTGGAGCGGGCTGGACTTTAAGGTCCCCTCCAACCCAAGCCATTCTGTGATCCTATGAAATGCCATTTGTTTTGGTCCCTGCCTCCCAAACCAGGTGCCAACGTTTCTTCCCAACACCAAGCAGGATGGAGCCCTGATGCTCATTGCTTGCTGCTGCAAAGGGCTTTTAGAGCACAGCTGTAAGAAGGCTTCATGCCTTCCCCCTCCTTTTTTTCCCCTCCTCCTGAGCTTGCATTAGGCACAGCACACCTCATCGCACTGGAGAGACGCTCCATTTGGTTATTTAGAAACATTTTAAGAGCATCTTTCAAAGCTCACAGTAATGCACACTGACATCAAGGTCTGGAAAGCAAATCCCCGGGGTCTCAAGCTCTCCTGTTCAGCCTGGAAATGGATCGAGGGACATTCATTCATTCCCAATATTTGTGTTTGAACATGATTAAGGGCAACCACTGCTGTTTGGTTTTTTTTCTCCCTCCCGCGTTGCTTTCCCTCCTGCTGGTTATTTATAGCACCACATAAGACAATTTTAAGATGAGGAAAAACAGATTGAAGATATGTGAGGAACATACAGCTGCGTGTTCGTTAAAGCGGGATGACTTAAAAATGATCAAGTGATTCACTTAGGGAAAGTTTCTCTTCTCTGTATTAAACAGGTAGCCAAAAGAGAATGAGCAGCTTATTTGTACACACTGCAGAGCAGTGCCTGTATTAGTTTTACAGTTTCCCCTCCATTCTGATGAAACCAGCACAGATGGACCTTGGGTGGAAATCACTGTGCCCGAACATTATGCAATCCTGTAACGGAAATAAACCTGAAGAGACTTCTTTTCATTTGCAGAGAGAAAGGACATCTCAGGACCTGACCTTGCACCTTCTGAAGCCCAGAGGAGATGGCATCTGTGAGCTTCACACCCTCACTGCCTTCCAGCACCAGTGACTGCCTGTGGGCTTGCAGCTAAGCCAACCAAAATCATTCCACTTTCTCAGTTCGGAGGAGATTTGTTTGATCAGGTTGACTGGGTGATGCCTTCCTGAGTGACAGCTATGGCTCTGAGCAGCAGATGTACGTTCAGCAACTCATATTCCACTGCAGTGCTTATTTCTTTCCTTTTGTGCCTTATTTACCTTGGCTGACATTATGACACTCAATTAGCCTTTATATTGAGAATGTTTTCTAGATTAGAGATTCCTGTTTAATAAAGCCTGGAAGGAAGTGCTAGGTCTAATTAGTGATGCCTGACTCAAATTAAAATAAGCTCCCCTACAGCCTGCTGACAGTCAGCCCTCATGTTGGAGGATGCTGAGATGGGGACTGGATGGGAGAGGAAACCCTGACTGCAGAGAATTGGGACTTATGGCAAACAGAAGCCAGACAGGAAACCTCCTATCCATGTGAGTGAAGCATACCAAAAATGAAATGCAGTGTTCAGTTCAGGCAGCAGGAGAGACCATGCCATGACCAAGGTGTCCCTGCCCAGTCCTGTTCTGTCTCGCAGATCATTGTCTGTGTGGGATGCAGCAGGGATGCTCGCGCTGAGGTGGCACTGCTCACTGCATTATTGAAATAGGTCAGGTCACAAGCAGGCTAAAAATAATCATTCAACTATTATCCTGTCCCTTAGGATCTTTCATCCTGAAGAGAACTCAGCAGCAATCTCTGCCGTCAGCAGAGAGGACGTGTGCTGCCCACCAGAAGAGGAGGGTTTGCTGTTGGATTGCAGGAGCAACACCGTGAGCACGGAGGATAGGAGAGAGTGTGAGGGGAGCAGTTTGTGAGGGGGATTCTGGCTTCATCTCTATCTGAAGGGATGGATGCAAAAAAGCCTGGGGATAAATGGTGATGGAGTTGGACTAGACGACCCTTACAGGTTCCTACCACCCCAAACCATTCTATGATCCATTCAGTGCTTCACCACTGGTGAAGGAAAGATGAGGAGCAAACCAAGGTCCTGCAAACAAAAGGGCTGAGTGTGGCCATGCCTGCAGCTCTGCTTGCAGGTTTGCTGCCACTACAGCTGCATGCTTGCCCCCAAGGCAGCCCCAGGGATTACGGGCACTTCATGTCCAGCTCTGAATGCATTTTCAAAGGAATGTAGCAGTAACAGAATGCAGAGTGCAGGAAGATGAATACCGAGGGTCACATTCTTCTCTCCAAAGCAGTACATATATATAATACTTTAATAATGTAATGCTACAACAGGCTGGGAAAGGATTGGGTGAAGATCTGAAAACAAATAATTGCAGTGGCACCTATTATTTGTATTGCATTCGTCTTGAAAATTCTTCATGTAGAGATGCACAATCCAACCCCATCGCCACATCTATGTCCTATATAAATATATAGGGTGAGAGAAGTCTGGGAAAGTCCTTGTGCAGTACCGTGGTGGGTTCAGTCCCTGACATTTAAATGTAGTTTCTATACTCAGGATAATGCCAGAAACGCGCCAGGATAGAGTGAGGATGCTCTGTTGCTCAGTTTTCAATTTTCAATTATTTTTATAGCACAAGCCATGCTGTGCTCTGGAGAAGTTAACATGAAAACAGGTTATTACAGCAAGTTCTTTCAGAATGTACAGCTTGTACTGTTAATTCTGTTTTAAAACAACTATCTCGGTATGCAATTATATTTCAATAAGCAAAAGGTTATCTCTGCTGTAAAGACACATAATGGAGGAAACACTCACACTGCTGCAATGTTATCACTGGAGTTTATCCTCCAGCATGACTGTGTTCTCAATTACAGTAGAACAAAGGTATTAAATATCATCCAGATAGGGACATCATTTGGTAGCTGCACATTTCTGAAGAGCTTTCAGATCCCAAGGAAAGGAGATGTTTTTCAGCTATATTATGTCCAGTTTGAGAAAATAATATAGGAACAGAATAGAAAGGGCTGAAAAAGAATAGGAAAAATCTGCACGCCATGACCCAGAAGGGGAACCCAGGATTTCTATTTACTAGAATTGGGATTGGTATTGTTACAGCATCATCACAGTGTGCCAAAACGCACTCACTGTGAACTCATGCGAGTCACCAGCCACCTATGATTCACTTGCCTCATCTATAAAGAGGAAATAAACGTCCTTCCCACAGCTGGGTCTTGTAAAGACACATTGCAGAATTGGAGCACCAGTATAAACCGGTTTCTTATTTGGGGCTTTATAAGCTGTAATGAAAAAAGGCTGAGTAATCACCAGCCATGTTGATGTCTTATCTGAGATTCCCCCTGAGATCTTCCTAGGCATGGGAAAGTGACAAATTATTCTTCTTGTGTTTCTAATAGAGGCAAAATGAAAAGGGCTCCTTGTAATAGTTGGTTGCTTAACGAGCTCTTAAACTTTCACTTTGTCTTCCTCTGCTGAAATATTTTTGCTGTGGAACCAGACATCAAAGATATAACGTAGCTCTGGACACTAGGGTTGCTTCCCCAACTGCTGCTTCTAGGTTATCTGTAAGAAAGCAACATCTTGTTTTGTTTTTATGAGACCCTGTAAAACGAAAGCTGATACTTAGGAAAAATGATATGCCCTGAGCAATATATTGGCTGGATTACGCTTACCTCCAATACTTACGATTTTGAGGTATCTCTACCAAGTTTCAGTCTAAACACATTGCGGCTGCACTCACGTGGGAAGTAAAAGTGGGTGCAAGCTCCAATTCACACAAATTTCCTGCCTGATGTTGCTGTGGGCTTGGCTCACAGAGGACTTATTTTGATCCTACTGTGTTGGCCCACTTCCCAAGGTTCCCCACATGGGGCCAAACCCACCCCTCTCATCCAACAGAAAATTCCTCGCTTGTGTCTCGGCAAGAGATGCCCGCTCAGTAATGCACTAAGATCTCAGCTATCTTTAGTTTGATGGCATTGCTTGAAAAACAACAGAGGTATAACATGACCTAACGCTCTAGAAGGGCTTTGGTGCTTTTTGCCCCAAGTAAGGAGGGGATTTGTAGATAATTGCATTCCACAGTGGGACTAGTCAGCTTAGGCCAGCTGTAGGTTTGCCAGGATCGCCATTTCTCTTACTGGATTGAACTGCAGGGAGAGTTATTGATGGTCACTTCCTTATCATAAACAACTTTTCTCTTCTATGCAATCTAAATAAAACCTTGCAGATAATATTAGTGACAAAATAGTAAACCCCCAAAGCTCTGCTGGTACCACAGGAGCTCCTGGGGAGGTGATAGTGGCTGCCTCTGTACTGCTGCCCATTGAGATCTGGGATGAAAATGTCAAAATCTCTCCACATTGTATTACATATCTTCTGGCCCAAATCACTGATGGATAAATGCCTCTGCATTGGGTTAGAGAAAAATCTTCACTGTGCTGGTACGTTCCCGGTCCTGCTTCCCCACCTCCCCTCCTGCCTGAGCATCTTTGTTCTAAATCCCTAGTGAGTGATCAATTATCTTCAATTATCTGATTTTCTCAAGGGGACAGTTCATCAAAATAGCTAGAAGCTATGCCAAACACAAAAGAAAGGGCTTGGGTGAGTTGACAGCTCTGTTTCCAAAGAGATGGGAGATCCTCCTCACACCTGTCAGTATTAAAGACACTAAAAGAAGCAACTGGTATATAAGAAACTTCACTTATTCTTGCCTATAGCCACTCTTATTTCTTGTCTCATCTGAATTAGACTTGAGGCTTCTTCCTTGAGACTGAAAATGTGTTTACAGTACATAGTAAATATAAAGTACATAATAAGTATATATATTTTTTGAGACAGTAAATATTGTTACTTTATTATGTACTTTATATTTACTTTATATGTAAAGTATATATATAAAGTAAATATAAAGTACATAATAAAGTAACAATATTTACTGTCTCTGATCCACATCATTGAGAACACTACCTGCAGATAGGTAATATGTTTCCAAAAGCTGATAGCAAGCTCCTTGTTAAGCAAAGGGAAGTGCACACCATCCCTAGCACGATTTTCTTTTTCTGGAAAGGTAGGCAGATTGGAAAAGTTATGCAAGAGTGTAAGTCTGTACATAAGCTCAGTTATTAAGTTTTGGTCTGAGCACATTATCCTCTTTTGGGAGGATGGGGGGGGGGGAGAAGATCATAGGATCTTCAACACAGAACAAGACAAAGTATTAATGAGAAAGATTACCATTGTATAATCCTTTGCAAATGGCACAAAGACGTTAGACACGGACTGTGCCTGCTTGCAGAGATATGTCATTACCAGAAATTTAGTTGCTCTTTTTATTGCCTCTGCGAAGGTAAGAAAAATTCCAACTGAAGCCATTATTCTGTAAGGTCTCCTTGCAAATCCATGGGATTTTGCTCACAGGACCATAAAAATTGCCATGCTGGGTCAGATCAATGGTCCATGTAATCCAGTATTCTCTGTCTGACAGTGACTAATACTGTATGTTTTGGTACATCACGGGAAAATGTAAGAAACCTTTCATGACCAATTACAGAACAACCTTCCCATAGAGGAAGGCTCATCTTAACCTCTGGCAGAAAGCTGTGGAGTTGTTTTTTTTTTGCTAAAGCCTATCAGCTTTGTGACTTTAACTCTTCCATAATAGGACTCTGATTCAATATTCACAGCAGCACCAAATCACCAAATGGCACCTCTGGGTCCCTCCTCATCTTCACCTCTGGCCCTTCTGTGTCCTGGCAGCCCTGCACCAGGCTCTCTCCAGTATGTCCAGACCTCTCTTTTACTGGGGGGCCAGAACTGGTCCCACCCTCCAGGTTCAGCCTCACCAGTGCTGACCAGAGAGGAAGGATCTCCTCTCTTGACCTTCTGATGATGCTTAGCCTAACGCAGCCAGGAATGCTGTTCAGTTCTTTTTTCTTTCTTTTTCCCTCAATCTGATTAAGTTTTATTTTAAGAATATTGTGTTGTAGTGAATTTCACAGGTTAAACTGTCTTTAGAAGCATTCCTTTTATTACCTCTAAACTTATTGCCCTTCAATTGCACTGGATGGTTTTTGTTTTGATTTTATGAGTGGGAGTAAATAAGACTGCCAATTTACCATCTCTGAAGCACTCAGGATGTAATATACTCCCATCGAGCATCTTTTTATTCACCTTTTCTTTAAGCCAACTGTTCCTGCTTTTTTGGTCTCTACCTCCTTTACAGTCTTCCTAAAACACCATTTGCTGTGGGAGGCTTCTTCCACCCTGAAATCCTCCCATTTCTTTATATATAAATGGAGTTGTTTATTTAAACTCTTTCCCTTCTGGTTTCTGATTTCTAATTAAAAACAAACAGACAAAACCAAATCCAAACAACTGTGATGACTTTGGCACCTAAATCTGATTTTTGAAGGTGGGATTGGGAATGACCTGAAGTAGCTGCTAAATCCCTACCAGTTGCTTGTCATCACTGCCAGGTGTGCTGTCAGACATTTGTATAACTGATCTTAAAGTCTCATTTTACATATTCTAGCAATATACTCTAGCATTTTTATCTTCATAAGTGTAGATGTGCACTGAGCTCAAGGTTTCCCTCATCTGCTCATAGTGACCAACCACTTGTCCCATAAGTTCCTCCAGAACCTAACGGTCTGCTTTGCTGTCCAACCTCTGTATTTTCACATATGATTTCTTCAGCTGCATTTCCCTCACCATTGTTTACTTGCTTGCTTTGTGCAGGGGGATGGTTCTTCATTTAATTCCCAGTCTCCTTTAGTCCTGACTAACACTGTTTTTGTGCCATCTGCCAGTGTTGCCACTTCTCTCTTCCCTGTTTTTCTCAGTGAAAGGCATATTAAATGGATTCCATTCATACTCCTCCTTCTTAATATTTTCTGTCAAAGAGGTTTTTTTTTTAGAAGTCCACATTAAATATAATCAACAGACTCTTTATCCACATTTACGTTAAGCTCAGTGTAGATTGGCAAAGACTAGCAGATTGGGAAAGCATGTTTACATCTGTTCCACCATGTACATATGGCTTATTTGTGATCTTTTGTACTGCTGTTATAACACTATTCCCCTTTCAAGCTCACTAAGGTTCAATGGCCCACCATCCAAGAATGCAACTTCTTTTCTAAGGAAAGAATCAGGAGATGTTCAGTCACTCCATTCCATCCCATCTCATCTCATCCCTTAAGCATGAACAAGTATCTTCCCTTTCTGTGATCAGAATCACCTTAAATTTCCAGCAGCAGTCATGCAAGACTTCACCATTGGAAGACACATTCAGTACACTTGATTTTAACCACATAGTCTCAGCAGCGAGGCACTGTTTGTAAAATGAATTTAACACCTTTGCAGTGTAAGTGGTTGACTGAGACACTTGCTTTGTTGGGACAAGTCACCTTCTAGAGATACTGATCAATTCCAGCTGAATATTAGGGCTGCCTGGAGGACCAGCTGGAATCTGACAACTCAGGTCTGCATAATTAAAGTTGCTTGAGATGGACTTTACTCCATGCGACTTGAGGTTCATTAACATAATGTCTTTCTTATGGACATCTGTAGTATTCAAATTCAACTCAGATGCTGCTTTTAGATGCAGGACTCAGAAAAATGGCAATGACTGTTAAGAAAAGAGGCACTTCTGTGACATGTGGGTACCAGAGCACTGACATAGGGACTTAGAGAGGGGCTGGGAGCTGCTTCTAGGGGATAACTAGGAGCCTCTGGGCATGGGGCTGGGCACCCTGCCCTGGGTGTCCCTGCTGGGGCAGGGCTGGGTCAAAGACACCCTGAGGTGCCTCCCACCTCAGCCATTCAGTGATTCTGTAATTTTGAATTAAACTCTATTTATGAGTACATTAAATTGGTTTTTAGACTTCGTTTGGAAATCTCACAGTAGGAAGATAGGAAGAAGTAGAAAGCAAAGTAGAAATAAAGGAGTTAAGTACTTGCCAACGTAGTTCTAGGCCTCAGAAATTTGTTTTCAATGATGGTTCGAGTCCTGAAATCTGTATTCGCCCTCTCAGAAATGCTGTCCAACTTGATACAGAAGAATGAAGGTATTATGTGTACCATGTCCTACAGTGCACAGTATATAACCTGAGAACTTCACTTTAGAAGTCTCCATTGGATGATTTCAGGAGAATATTTAGGAGCCATTTCTTTTTTAAAGAAGAAAGGTCTAGCAAACATTTTATTTCTTATATATACATGCATACAGTGTCTATACATCTTCACACCAATATTATATGTATCTATACAAATTTTTCTCTAGAAAAATAATTAAAAAATTAGTAAGTGTGGTGTCTCATTGACTGTGGATATGAGATCCTGTCAGTTGGAAATGTAGCAAGGAAATTGTGTTATGTGGTGGGAGAAGAAAAACCCTAGGCTGTATGTCTCAGGAGAAATCAATGCACTGTGTCTTTTAATGTCATAAAAAATACTTCTCAACAAGATGTATTCAGAATAGTATTACCAAAAAAGTGAGCTTCTAATGGCCTGTATTGATTAGGGCAGAAACAGCAGACAATCCAGAGGATACTCTTGTACGAAGCAATTGGAAGTAGCGTCGCCTACTTGTACTCTGAGAAGATTTAGTGAGTCTGCCCCAAACTAAATATCTGCAGAACCATCATCGGATGAAACACAGACATTTGCTTCACTGAGAAAGTGATTTGCTGAGCCTGAAAGAGGCTTCTCAATCACCTCTCAGAGAATCATAGAATCATCTAAGCTGAAAAAGATCTTCAGGGTGGTCAAGACCAGCCATTGACCTGACCTATCGAGTCCCATCACTAAACCATGTCTCTTACTACCACATCCAACATGTTTTCAACAGCTGCAGGAATTGGGACTCCACCACTTACCCTAGGCAAGCCTTTACAGCTCTTGAACCATGCTTTTCTCCTTAAGTGCAACACACCCTTTGTCCTTCTCAAAGACTTCCTTAACCACTCTGTTGCCCTCCTTAGCATCCTTCAGAATTTTGCACTGGGAAATGAGGACAAGAGTCCCCTTGAGGGACAGCAGCCCTAATGACTTCTGCCATTCACAAAGAAAAAAATGACTGCTTTGGGGAACAGATCCACAGGGGCTGTGGGATTGCCTCTAGGAGAGGACACATAGTCAGATGCAGCTGTGTTTTGGAGGGCTGAGAGCATGCCATCAGCAGCACAGTTTTAGCTCAGAAGGGTGGATGCAGGTCCTGTTTGGCTGGAGGGGACAATGTCATCTGATGCAGAAGTGCACAGCACGTTGGCTGATGCTGTGAGGGACAAAAATGCACTCGTGTGAATTTGTTCCTGAGTTTCTAGAGGCTCACTCCTAATTGCAAGATAGAAAATGCTGCTTGGCAATTCTTTCCTTAAGGTTTATGCTGGATTCACTGAATTAAAGTGTCACAGAATGGCTGAGGCCCCTCTGGATCCATCTGGCTCAACTCCAGCCCAGCAGGGACACCCAGATCAGGGTGCCCAAGACCATCTCCAGAAATTCCTCCATATTCTTCAGTTCAACTCTTTCACAAGGAGTGAGCTAAGATGACTGAGCCATGCATAGATGCACTGAGGCAATACAGTGGTATGTGGTTGTTTGATCCTATCTTCCAACAACCTCGTGATGGGCACAGACCATGTCGGCAGCCTCTTGACTCATTGCTCTGCCGTGTTATTAGGATGAGAGCTGCTAGGAGCCATGGCCAAGGGCATTAAGAGCCCAGCAGAGTGTCTGAACACCAGCCACACGATGCTGTGAAAGGACTGGAATGAATATTTTGGGTAAGGGCCAGCTGACTGTAGACTCTAGCCAAAGAAACTGGTCGGTGACTAGCCCCTGGGTGAGTATGCATTTATTCAGTGTACAATTAATACACCTAAAGTAAACAGAGAGACAAAGAGACAGACTCTGGAGCTGTATGAAGAGATGACAATAAATGGGGATGATAAAGAGCATAAAAAAAACCTCTGCAGGCAGCCGTAAAAATCCTCATCCCCTGATGGCTGTTTTGCAGAGTTGGTTTGCTTTTTTTTCTCTCACCAATAATAAAGACTGAAGGCAGGTTTAGGAGCAGGGCAAAGGGCAGTGTTGGGGGCTGATCAAGGTGCTAAGCATCACATGGGGCACTGAAACTGGACGTGAGGAGCACTGCTGTTCTGCTGCTGCTGCAGATGCTGGATTCCCCCCTCCCCATCCAGCAATTGAGCCCTTGCCAATTTGCTCAGCACTCTGCGGACTGATTCTGCTTCTCATTCGTGTTTGCTGATCTGATGCAATTCCTAGTGCTTAGTGGTTTAACAGAACTCTTAGGAAGACACTCGATTTATCACTGATAAATCACTGATGAAATCTAAAGTTCAGTTCTAAAACGAGGGCTCAGCCACAGCCACATAAAAGGTTTTTGCTGGCTTAGAAACGCACCACTGAAGATACTTCAAATGATAACCCTGTACTGTTCAGGTCTTGTTTCAGGATTTTGTTCTTAAGATGCAATTATTGCTTTTGGCTAATGATTAGAAAGGTCTGTACATTCATACAGTGCATGACCAGCCCTGTCCTCCATCAGCTCTCAGCTCTCTTGTGCACACAGCGAAGCAGCTGGATGCTGGATGTGTTGCTGGTTTAGGTCATTTCAGGGACCTCCACCTATTTGCTTTGCATCCAATAAAAATAACAGCCAGTGACACAACCAGCAGCTCAACAAGGTATTTGTGAGCTGCACTGTGTATACAATGAGTACCTGGAAACACCACAGAATAGGGAAGAGAGAACCACACTGCAAATATTTTTCCATGTGTGTTCAGTGCTCATCTCCCAGCTGTTGTAAGTTGCCTCAGAGATCTCGCTGTGGATTTACCCCAGTGCACTGAATTTACCAGCACACACCTGCAAAGCAATCTTTGCCCTTGGATCCAAATGCACGCTGAAACCAGTGAGAGATTTGCAGGGTGAAGCAATGCCTGATTATTCCTTTGTGCATATCTGCTATTTCCCAGTAACAGATGGACAGATCTTTCTCCAGATCTTGACCTCCTTTACACCTCTACAATGCAGCAACTCCATCAGCTTCCTTATTTTAGCATCCCGAAAGGTGACAGAATTGTGGGGAATGATTGTAGCCCTGTTTTTGCACACTCACTATGCATTCCTCTTTCATCTCCATGCATTTCCTGCATGATACCAAAGTGGAAATAACCCCAACACAGTTCTGCCTTCATGTCTTCTGGGCATGATTTATGTGCCTCATACAACAACTCTAGGAGAGATTATTCTTATTTATAGGATGTTCTAGCATAGTTTCTCCTGAAGCAAAACCTTGAGTAGAAATGAAATGAATCAGCTGAAGGCACCTCAGGGTCCTCCTGTCCCAACCCTGCCCCAGCAGGGATACCCAGAGCAGGATGCTCAGCACCACATCCAGGGCTCTTGGAGATCTCCTAGGAGGAAGCCCCAGCCCCTTTCATGCTGCAATACAGTTCCACCAGTACGCTGCTACTTGAATAACAAGCCTTGAGGGACGGCTCATTCAGATTTGACAGATTTGCTCCTAGTCAAATAAAGCCAAATTACAACAGGACACTTCTAATCCCAAAGTAACAACTGCAAGAAAATAAAAAATAATGCATACACAAAAGCAGACGAAGAACACCAAAACAAACCAAAATCCCCACAGTACCTATTAAGCTACTTTGTTTTGCCTAAGTTAGGGAAATGAAGGCTGAGGGAGAATATGCAATATTTCAAGCAGGTGAACACTGGCAAGGAAGAAAAACAACAGAGCTACAGGAAAATGTTGGCATTGGAACAAATTAGTATAAAATGTTGTGAATAATTTTAAGCTGAAAATGTGCTGAACATTTCTAACCATCTGAAGAATAAAACAACTGTCTCCGGGAAAAGTGAGGGGAGTAAGCTGCCAATTTGGTTTCAAGACTATGAATATTGAATGATTTTATCCCTGCCTGTAGCATGAGTCTGAGCTTGGGGGCCAGTCAGTGTCTTTGGGGATGATGAAGCACAGGGCATGTTTCTCAGAGATTTGGCCAATTTCCTTTGTGTGTCATCATCAAAAGTATACCTGCAAGAGGAAGAAAGAAGGGAAGAAGGGATGGAAGGAGAGGGGAAACAGACAAGGAAGGGAAATGAGAAATGGGAAAGGGAAAGGAAGGAAAGGAAAAAATGAAGATAGAGAAGGAACAAGGGAAAAAAAAGAAAGATGAGGATGGAAGAAAGGAGGAAAAAGAAAATAAAAAAATGAAATAAAGGAAAAGAGAAAGACAAAAAAAGTGTGAAAGCAAGAGAAAATGAGAGGGAAAAAGTGAGGGAAGGAAAGAAAAAAAGAAGGGAAATGAGAAAGAAAAAAAGAAAAAAAGAAGAAAAGAAAAAAAAAGAAAAAAAGGAAAAAAAGAAAAAGAAAAAGAAAAAAAAGAAAAAGAAAAAGAAAAAGAAAAAGAAAAAGAAAAAGAAAAAGAAAAAGAAAAAGAAAAAGAAAAAGAAAAAGAAAAAGAAAGAGAAAGAGAAAAAGAAAAAGAAAAAGAAAAAGAAAAAGAAAAAGAAAAAGAAAAAGAAAAAGAAAAAGAAAAAGAAAAAGAAAAAGAAAAAGAAAAAGAAAAAGAAAAAGAAAAAGAAAAAGAAAAAGAAAAAGAAAAAGAAAAAGAAAAAGAAAAAGAAAAAGAAAAAGAAAGAGAAAGAGAAAGAGAAAAAGAAAGAGAAAAAGAAAAAGAAAAAGAAAAAGAAAAAGAAAAAGAAAAAGAAAAAGAAAAAGAAAAAGAAAAAGAAAAAGAAAAAGAAAAAGAAAAAGAAAAAGAAAAAGAAAAAGAAAAAGAAAAAGAAAAAGAAAAAGAAAAAGAAAAGGAAAAAGAAAAAGAAAAAGAAAAAGGAAAAGAAAAAGAAAAAGAAAAAGGAAAAGGAAAAGAAAAAGAAAAAGAAAAAAAAGAAAGAAAAAAAGAAAGAAGAAAAAGTGTAATAACCTCTTAAACCAAAACCAGCTACACCTAAAGCCCAGATGACTTCAGAGAAGCTGATTTACTAAAGCTTTCTAACGTTTCACATAATCAATTGCATCTCACCATTGCCTGACTATTGTTTAACATACAAGAGCAATATAGTTCCAGACCTTGCTTGGGGCAGGTAATGATGGTGTGTTTGTGTGAGATGGAGTAGTAATTCATTTCAGACATGGAGGTAATTCATTGCAGACACTCTTTAAGAGACTTGGGAGAGAAAATAAAATGACAGATGATTTTACAATAGTTCAGGATATTTTTTTAACGGCTGACCCTGGAACTGGTAATAGCAGGAAATGGAAAGATTAGCATAAAGAATGGCCATTGATGCTTGGGGTCTGATAGCCATTTTTGCTGAGCCTCTATAGGTATTTTCAAAAGGATCAAGCCTTAAAAGCAGCTAGCACTTTCTTTCTTGCACATACACAGTGTTGCGACTCTTATGGAAAGTGTGAAATGGGCGAGCGGGAATTATGCCAAAGGGTTTCACAGGAATAACTCTGAACTCACATAAAACATGACAAAAAATGAAGTCCTTTTTGTCCTATACCCAGTAAGACTGTTCAGAAACTCTCAGAGAGAAGTCATCAATTTACATCAAATTATTTTTCTAGGTGAGCTGAAAGGATAGATTTCATCTGCTTAGTAGTACAGTGTGGCTCGGAGCAGTAAATGAGAATAGCGGACATTCATATCCAGACAAATAGTCTAAATACTGGGGAAAGAGTCTAAATATTCAAGGGAAGTCAGAGATGGAGATAATAAGAGGATATGGGGAATGACCTTAAATGCAGAAATAGTCACGATGATCCTTTAAGACATGCCCTCAGAACTTGAGTACTTTACGAACAAGTGACCATTAAAAGGATGCCATAGGGAATCCGATTCAGCTCTGCAGTGCAAAGGTGCCTGTCCACGTAAGTACAATTCCAACTCAACTACTTTGAGTTAAAAATGAACAGAAGTGGATTAGACTTATTCACACTTGATCTGCTCAGTTCAGCCTGCAGATTTACCTCCCACCTCAACAGACACTTCTACAGCTTAACCTCAGGGCTGAAAATCTGGCTGTTCCTTTTCCCTATCAGCGTTCTGAGTTTATTGGACAATTTTAGTGGTGCAACAGGTAATCCACTGCCTTTTTATATAGCTTTGCAGGTGAAAGATGCAAAATGAGTGCTGTGACTTTAACAATGTCCTCAATAGCCTCGTATTTGTTCCCATTTCCTAACCACGGGAGTGGAGCATGGTGTGAAAAATACTTGGGAAAGGATTGATTTTCATAGAATAACAGAATGGCTTTGGTTGAAAAGTACCTTAAAGATCATCTGTTTTTCTGGGGGGGATAACATCAGTAGATGACACAAAATAGATAAATTCAATGTGGATAAAAATAATAATAAGCAGCTACTTGTGTGATTTTGGATCTCGAGCACTATGAGTTCCTACAAGAGCAAAGGCAAGGAGATATGGGATAAGGAAATGGGAACTGCTGAAACTGGACACTTTTCTTGCCCTGATCTCAAGTCTAGGAAAATCCTGCAGCTTTCTCATCACTATGAGAAACAGACTAGAGGAGGAGAGGAGATGAGAGGAGAGGAGGGGAGGGGGAAGGAAAGGGAAGTGGGAAGAGGAAAGAGAAGGAAGAAGGAAGGGAATGGAGGGGAGGGGAGGGGAGGGGAGGGGAGGGGAGGGGAGGTAAGGGAAGGGAAGGGAAGGGAAGGGAAGGGAAGGGAAGGGAAGGGAAGGGAAGGGAAGGGAAGGGAAGGGAAGGGAAGGGAAGGGAAGGGAAGGGAAGGGAAGGGAAGGGAAGGGAAGGGAAGGGAAGGGAAGGGAAGGGAAGGGAAGGGAAGGGAAGGGAAGGGAAGGGAAGGGAAGAGAGCAGATGTTATACTTCTGTCATAATTGTAATCCTGCATTTCTCAGGGACAAAAAAAGAGGATGCAGCTTCTTCTATATTAAAAGGAAAGTGAATTTTATGAGTCATAAAAGAGGAGGAAACACAGTGATGTTAGCTTAATGTGATAAGAAAAATAAAAAGGATGTGAAGACATTCAGGTCTTATTCTGACTAACATGGTTTCAGGAGAGCTGGAGGTGTTCAGCAGCTTTCTGCATCAGGCTTTTTGTAGGGAGTTGCATCCTTAGTGCACCTGGAAGGGGCTGTCCCCCTATAGCAACAAAGACATAGCATGTCTTACACAAAAATGTGGGAAAAAAATGTTTACAGGAAATATCTTCCTTTTCTAGTATGCTGTTCACTTTAAGGCCCAATTCTACAATCACTTGCTGCTTGACTTGCTTCCTGACACCACAAGGAGTCCCATTTAATTAACCTGGAAGCCTACGGGGTGAAAATAGATTGGAGCTTGTAAGTGTGGAGATTGACAGTCTCTGCAAGCTGCCTCGGTTTGCTTAGCTACAGACGTTATTGTTTCTCAATTATTTGGACTGTATGATTTCAGGTTGTACATCCAGTGGCTGGCTGCAGCTGCAACAGTAGTGGAGGAGGACTGGGACTGTTTGACATGGAGCATCAGCAGTTCAACCCCCTTGCCTGTATTATATTGGGTATTGAATGGCCTCTGGCTAATCACAAACCTTCTTAACATTTTCCTCTGAGAAAACAGATGATCAAATGCAAGAAATCCTCCTCATTAAAACAAGTGCTGGGAAGGTTTTGTTCTGTACAGACCCATCCCTGTGTTTGAGTACCTATAGAATCAAGTGCTATTAAGCTGAATAGCATCTGTTTACCATCAGCTTTGTCTGAAACTTTTTTTTTCTTTTTTTTCTTTTTTTTTTTTTCAAGTTAATAAAATCGGAGTTTGAGAACTGGTTCTGATTAGGCAGGTTAAGTAGAGAAAATACTCCCTAAGGCCAGAATGCTCCTGAGGATCCTGTCTCACAGCAGAACAGCTAGCAGAAGAGTGGCAGATGGTGGCAGACATGAGTGTGCACGGGTGGTGGGTTTGGGGATGTGGCCACAGTGGAGGTGCACAAAAACTATCGATGAGATTTTTTGCATTAGGTGCCAAGGCAGTAGTGTCATGTACTGGTAAGGTAAGGAAGGTGAAAAAACAGGAGAAAAGAAGAATGAACACACAGGGGAGGAAAGACAGTCATCACCTCCTTTTACCAAAGTCAGTGTGATTCCTTCTTATCTGTTTGTGCACTTTTGTGGGTGCTGCAGAACGAAACTATAAATACTTACTTTAAAAATAAAGCATGATGCACAGGCAGAGCTGGTGAGACAGAGCCAAGTGTTAAATGCTGATATTTGGGTGATGGGGTGGTTGCCCGCATTACACAAGTTTCTCAGAGATGTGGACAGCTTTGCAGCTTCTTCTCTGGGTGAAAGGAGTTTCTGGTGCATGGACACCTAAGCAAACCCCTGCTATTCCAGCTGGCACTGCACTGCAGCTGCCCTGTCTTTGTGTTATACTCCAGTAGGGATGCACATATTCTGTAACTACTGATGTAGGCTGGCCTATATCCCATCTCCTCATGCTCATTTTTTGGAACAGCCAAACAAGGCCAACCCAGAGACAATATTCAGTCATGTATGGATCGTGACTCCTTACCTCACCTGCCATATTGCTAGCTGAGTCTTGTCATAGTTTAGCTTCATCCTCACTGCTTTTACATGAAAAAGGATGGGATGTTCTGCTAGGACCTTAGTAGGTGCTAGGAATGTGAATTCATCCCTTCTCCACACATCTGGGATAGCTCAAGGAACATTGCTACAAGGGTCTACCCTTCCTCCAGGCTCCTCCTGGTCTTCTCTTGTGCCTTGGACAATTTGACGCCTTTTTTCAAGTTATTAAAGAATTAATATTTTGTTCATAACATACTCAAGAGTGCTACCCCATAGCCTGTATCAGTGGTGATGAGGATATAACTTATCTTGTCAGTTCTCCTGCTGGATCCATCCTTGAACTCAACAACTCACCAAAAGTCTTTGAAGGCTGTTTTCTCTTTGAAGAACAACACTGTGAATCTCTGCTAAAAAGCAGTAAGATTATTTAGATCTCCAAGCTGCCAAACTGACATCAAATCAACTGGCTGCACCTTTTATGTTAAAAAACATGGAAGATCTCTCTCCAGTATTGAGAAAGTTGCTTTCAAATAAATATTTGAAACAAAAGCCCTTTTCTTGGTATCTAATACAGCGCAGAGTTCTTCACTAGGTTTCTCTGTGAGGAGCCCACAGTCCCAGAATCTTTTCTCCACATCTGGCCAGGTTTTGAAATGCTGCAATTGGAGTAAACCATTGCTTTGAGAAAGTCGTATGATGTCTGTGCCAATTTTTATGGAGAAATCTAATTCTCGGATTTAAGCACAAAAGCTGGGTTTAATCCATTACTGGCATAGACTTAAAAACAATCTAACACTTTATATATTGCCTTAACTCCATCACACGCACGCGGATTATTCCACTTTATAAGTGCAGTATATTCGATACTTATTGGGAGCTAGAGGAAAATGCAGGTTTATCTACCACAAAAATGCAATCAACATCTCCACACATCTTCGGGGATTTAAAGGAATTTTTTATTAAAATTAGTATTGCTACTTAGGAAAGAATTTTTGCTCGCATCCATTGAGAAACTGCCAGTCAATAGGAAGGATTAGCCTGTAGGAGCACAAAAGGCAAGATGTACGGTGGCTGCGAGGTTGGATTCTGTGATTTGTACTTTACAGAGTAAATAATAGCCTAACATGGGGACACATACAGGCAGATAAAGTCCAGTATGAAGAATGTAATTTTAGCAGAAAAAGGGAACTGAAGGACTCGCATAATGTGAGGACTTGCTTTCTTCAACAATAACAATGTTAACCAGTTCATTACATGAACAGAAGGGAATGTGATATTTGATGTGATATATTAAATAGGATTGGAAAGAAATCTCATTAAGTGGATTAAAATAACCACAAGCTAAGAGCAAGGGTAGCTCATTATATGGAGTGCACAGATCTGTGTTTGGAGATCTTCTGCCAGCGTCCAACCCAAAGCAGTAAAAGAAAAAAAAAGGCTGTTATTAAAAAGCTTTATTTCTATATACAAAGCTCTGGAAGCTGATGGCATTGTTTGGGTGAATGGTTATATTCATGTCTATGTGATCAGGTGAACATCTGTTCTTCACTGTTCTTAGGAGTTGGACTTGATCCTTATGAGTCCCTTTCAACTTGAGATGTTCTACAATTCTATGATTCACTTGAATCAGAAATATGAATCTGTTGGATATTAAACCAGTTGCTAATAAGAAAATAAAATCCCAAGGAGAAAAGAATAGTCCTTGTAACCTACTGTGATACAGGCAAATACATTTCATTCAAGGGATATGCTGAGAGCACAGTGAAAAGGAAGGGGTTGAATTCAGAGCCTGTAGAAGTCTATGGGAGCTAAAGAGCCCTCACTGCCATGGATATGGAGCCATATATGGACCCCCATAATGAAAGCCCTCGTTTCTCTTTTCTCCAATCCCTCCCAGTCTGTATAATGTCCTGTTCTAAAGTACAAACAGATCAAATAAGCTTATCTCATGTGGAAAATAAAAGTCATAAACAGCACTACACCCGTGGGTAAAATATCTCTCTGGATGTGTTGTGGTCAATTGCCAGCCCCTGCATCCCATGCTGTCAAGAAAACAGCACAGGAGAGTAATCCCAGTGCTATCCTTTATGCACAGAAGGGAGTGCACTGAAGGGTCTCCATCTCCCTCTCTGCAAAGTGAAAATCGTCATAGGAGGTTCTAATTATCCTGCAGCAAATTAAATGACAAAAGCAGCGTGAGCCTTGAAGGCTCTCTAATGTAGAGTGCAGTTTCTGGTGGGGTTTTTGTTGTTTTGTTTTTATTCTCTGGCTTAATGCACTGCTTGTCATTACCAAACACTTCAGTTTAGCTGGTGCATTGCAGCCTGGGTTGGCAATCACATGGAAGTAATCAATATATTTCACTGTGAAAGCATGGGAAAAGCGTATCCTATCCTGGGCAAAACACAAGTCAGAATCCATTATGAAAGCCAGTTATCTGATCAGGAGAGGCAAAAAATCAGCGTTTTGGCTCTGCCTTTGGCAGTCCAGTTGGTTGTCTGCTCCTCAAGGATCCTTTCCATGTAGGAGCTGCCTATGCTGTTAAAGCAAACTGCCATGGACAGTGTAAACACATTATCTGCGAGACTTAACTTTTCATTAATAACAGGACATGATCCAAACAGTTAGCTTCAAAGCTAACATGAACAAAAAGCTTTTCACATATACATCGAGGTACAATGTCCTATCTATCTCTAGGACAGCTTGAGGTGTGCAGTAGAAACACAGAATTGCAGAATCATAGAATCATTAAGGTTGGAAGAGACCTCTAAGATCATCAAAACCAACTGTCAACTCATCAACACGGCTTCCACTAACCACATCCCTCCCTAGACATACTTGTAGGTAGACACAAAGCAGCCCCATGCAGAATCCTGCTCTGAGCCTTGTGGCATTAGGAGATTTCCTCTCCTGGGAAGCCAGATGGGGCTCAACTATGTAAGAAAAATGAAACGCTCCCGATCTGTTTGGATTCATTAAATGTAACACCGAGAAATGGGCAAGGTCAAATATTAAATGCTGTGAAAAAGAGCAATTGTAGTTCAGAAGGTCTGATGTGGAGGAGAGCTTGGCACATGCAATTGAGCCAAGTCTCCGCTTAATGCAAATCAATACACACACTTCATAATCAGACACTTACAAAAACAATAATATATATATATATATATATATCTACTTGCATGTGTTTATGCAGGCATACATGTTTTCTTTCCTTCTTAGGGACTTTGGCCTTTTTAAGCTAATTTACAACTTTTCTATCCAGCAACATCTTTAGCTCATGTGTTTAAGGTAAGCAGGCAAGCTCTCTCCCATCTGTTTCCTAATGGTCCTGTATTAATTTCTCCACTAGTATGGGGTACCTTATAACTATTGCTGTATCAGAATCTGCCAGCTGTAACACAGAACAATAATTTCTGAGTGCTAATGCAGTTATCCTATCTATCTCAGCTCCCAACACGAGATAAGACAGTGACGTAGTAAACTTCATGTTTGAGCTGAAGATCTTGATCTAAGCAATGATTTCTTAAAACTTTGGCACTTCCCTGTGTTACCTCACTTTGTAGGGCTTTGTTGTTGGTTTGTAAGAGAAAGACAGAAAATAAACTCTTGGCAAGCTCAAAATTACAAGGTAAATGAAAGAAAGCAATGTGTATTCCTGTTTTGTTAAAGTCTATCTGATTATAAAGTGAATTTCATGGTTTTCAAAGGAGATTTGAGATCTCTGAGTGCTGCTCTTTGGCACTGAAGACAACAGACTTTTTACCTAGTTGTTTGTGACACAGAAGCAAGATTGCCACCAGAATTTTCAATGTGTGGGTAGCAAAATTTCCTCTGTTTGAGAAGTTGCTTCCAATCCATGCAGTAAAGTAAATCTGATAATCCACTGTCTTCAGCACTCTGATCCAGTCCCCTTCCAGTATATAATTTAACATAAAGCTCCATCTCCTACAAGATGTCATCTGGTATACTGGGAAAGCACACTGCAGGATGGCAGTTATTTCATTTAGTGAAGGCTGAGAGAAGTACATATATTTTTCCTCTGCATGGTTGACAACACTACTTTTACTTTTTATTTTTTTCTGCAATACTTCCACAAGTTCTCTTCTGAGGACTGCAGCTGCAGTTTGTCTTCCCAAAGAGCTGTGCTCACCAAGATGCCATACATGCTCTTGGGAGTGGAGGGAGAAAAATGACCTTAGTAGTTCTCCTTGCCTACCTCTAGTCAGCTGGCCATGACTCTTGGGAACTAGGCACGAATCACAAGTGGTGCAGTGTGCTTCTTCTTTAGTGACCAATTTGTTTCACTGAGACTGAGGAGCAGATTTTCCACTAGCAGAAACTGCTCTCCTTACACAAGTGTCGAGCTGGAGAACAGATGAGGATGTGGTCACTTCTGCTGTCCTTGATGTTGGTTGGGTACCAAATTCCTCCCTTGTCCATTCTAAAATGGGAATTTCTCCCAAACCCTTTTACCTTCATTTGAGACTTTGGGCTTCTACTGTTTCCAGATCAAGAAAATCTTCCTGTTCTGTTTGGCTTTCAAATGAAAATCTGCTCTGTCAACATCAAAAACAGGGTTTAAATTGATGTTTGTTCAGCTTTGACTGTTGAATCAGGAATCAACACCACAAAAGAGAAGATGTGGGACAAGACAGAAATCATTGCCTAATCACTATCATTCAATAGCTCTGACCTCATCCACCAGCCCATCCTGCAGATGGAGCCCCTTTACAGTATCACTTCCCAAATCTCGAGAGGAACTGCTCTGTGCAGTCACCCAAGCCATGACAAAATATGAAAATTTGTTTTGTGAAGTTGCAAAGGCCACTAGAATGGGAAAGAGGAGGAGGGAGAATGTGAGAATATGGTTCAAAGTCCTAGGACAGTACAGAAAATGGTGGGAAAATCTCCTTGTTGTCACATATCTGGTCTAATGAGGAGGTGGCTGTATTTTATGCTACTGGGTGTTTGTGTGTTCCTCCCTCTCCCCAGCATGCTGTAGCTTTTTAACAGTGAGATAAATATATATATATATATATATATATATATATATATATAAATGAGCATTGATTTCCAGATTTGGAGGTAATTTGGGAAGTGCAATAAATATTCCTAGAGTGGAATATGAATTAAATCTTCTGACTCAGTCAGTAACATATGGCTTGAAAAAGACTGCGTAGCATTAGGAAAAGTGAGATATCTGTGCCAAAACTCCCACGTGTCTTGAATGTACAGATGGGGAAGATGTAGTGTCCCAGAGACCTTAACCTGGTCCTTCTGAGGTCAGTGACAAAACATTTATGAATGTTTGGACAGAACTCAAATCTATTATGGTTTCATATATATTTAAAACCAAGACCTGGTTTCATATTTGTTTCTGTGCTTGTTGGCATCACCAGGATGCCCGGGCTCAACTCATCTGATGTTGGCACCTATTAGAATACACTCTTTAAGGAAAGGTGGTTAAATAGCTTTATAAATAAAACACTAACATCACTGAACGTGACATGTGAACAAGAAACATACACAAAACCTCAGAGTATCAAGGATCAAATCACAGACAGCATATTGTCTCTGGTTTCAAGTGTTTTGAGAAGGACAAACCAACCAGGATGTTGAGATAAGACTTTGATCCTCTCTTTGCACCAGGGCTATGCTTTTAAGTTGTTTTTATTTTTTATTTTTTGAGTGCCAAACCACTCATGAGTTAAGAAAACACCACAGTGCAGTCCATCATGAAAAAACGCACACACCCCACAACAAGGTATGAATAATTCACTGCTGCAGAGCAAGGCTGGAGCACTGCGGGGTAAGGCTGATGGAGAATTCAGGGACAGCCTTTGTAAATGTGGACACGGAGCTTTGCTACACAAGTAACGGCAGTGCTAACAGGAGGGAGTGCCTCTGTGTGTGTTTCACAAGGCTCGAAAAGACTGTAAAAGGCTCTGCAGAGACCCACATGTTTTATTTAGTAATCCCAGAATACAGCCCAGGAAATCTGGCCTCTAGGAAGAAAGGCGCCATAGATGAGAGGAGCTCCTGAGCCACGCATGACACAAAGGGGGAAAATTCCAGCTGCATTTTTTTGCAAGGTACCACGAGTACCCTGAAAGGCTGATGTGTAAACAAAGAGAATCTGGCGAGGGCCAGCAGTGACTCTTTCACCTTAATGTTAGACTTGACTGGAAGAGGATAAAAAGCTCTGTCGCAGAAGGATCTCTAAGAACTTGTACTCACACTATCTGATGATTTTTTTTTTCCTGGATAATTGGATTTGTGCAGCATCTCCTGAAGCCTGCACACTAGTTTTGCAATTAAAAGGCTTCAGCCCAGGGCAGCCGTGCCAGAACCAGAAAAAAATTTGATTTGCCCTGTTTTCCTTCCTCTTGCTAGGACAAAGTGAGCTACTACATTTTTACAAGGTGCAGTCACATCGATGGCAAAAAGGCAGAAACCAAAAACTTAAGTCAAAACTGAGAACAATGTAGAGCTCAAGTCTTTTTAATACCTTATGACTCTCTCATTGTGGGCTGGAGTATCAGAAGAGGACAGCATCCTTATTTGCCACATCATGTTTAGGGTATAGGACATCTTAGAATATGGGTATTTTTGGAAATTTATTTCTATGGTGCCAGTCCTTCTATTGTTATAGAACCATTTGAGTTGGAAGGGATCCTTAAAGGTCATCTAGTCCTACTTCCCTGCAATGAACAGAGGCACCCACAGCTCCACTAGGTGCTCACAGCCCATCCAGCCTGACCTTGGGTGTCTCCAGGGATGGGACATCTACCACCTCTCTGGACAACCTGTGCCAGTGCTTCACTGCCCTTATTGTAATTTTTTTTCCTTATAACCAATCTGAATCTCCCTTCTTTTCTTTTGAAACCATTTCCCCTTATATTATCACAGCAGACCCTGCTCAAGGTTTTCTCCCTTCCTTTCTTACACTCCACCTATAGATACTGAAAGACATCTCATGGTTGATGGACTTGAAGCAGAATAGAAGAATCTCACTCTTTTTGTTTGTTTAATGACAGACTCTGAAAGCTGGATTCTGCAACTAGAGAGCAAACTCTCAGGGCTATGGATTGCTCTTTCTAACCGAGTGTATCACACTGCACAGCAGGGTCCTGATAATTGCTTGCGGGCTTGAGGTGTTACTGAAGGAGAAACCATCACTGGAGTGCCAAACACAACAATTAGCATTTGAATTATTTACAGACTGCAGGTGGGCTATCCATATACATCTGTCCTAACACTTATCATCTGCTTGCCATGAAATTCTTAAATGTATTTCATATACAGAACTTTTTGTATGTGGTGTGTATCCACGGAATACATTTCCCTACTCCAAAATGGGAATTCAAGTATGAAGGGCAATTAGGGCACAAGGAAATTAGGGACTGGAATTTACGATGCCATCACCTTTGTTATGAAAGGAAATGATGCTTCCTCTCCCTCCAACGAGAGCAGCAAGGATGCTACTATCCCACAGGCTGAAAGCCTGAATTTAGCATCTCTGCGTGGAGCTTCCAAGGACAAAAAAATGCATGCAAAAGAGCCAAGGGGGGAGTGGAAGGAAAGTCTCACAATTCGCCATCAAAGTAGTGTCCTGCCTCTTGTAAAACCCTAACATAAAACATGTAGAGAAACAAGGAACTAATTGCAGTCCAGCCTAATTGTGCAGTGAGAAGCATTCAGCTGTTCACATTCCGAAAGCTGCTACAGGAGCAGCACAAGTGGTGTTGTCTCCTAGATTTATAGCCTGGTGAAATCTCAATCTTTGGGTGTGACAAATACAGGTTGAAACAACACCTGTATATCTGTGTTTCTAAAGCATTTCTATCGTCCATCTGTGGTCTTTTCCGGCACTGATCACCATAGAAACCCCACAGATCCTTCACACTCCATTTAAACCATCCAGATCTTTACAAAATACAAAGAGTACAAGCACTGTGTAGAGCTCTGCATCATTAAACATCAGGTAATGGCCAAGCCCCAACTGTTCCCCCCCCTTAAATATATGCAGGTTGTTTCCAACAGCTAAATACTGTGCTTGGAAACAACAGTCCCACTGAAATGGACTGTTAATGAATGATTTATTAGAGTGGCAGCAGCAGCTTTCACTGGGATCATTTCTTAATTAACAGCCACTAACTAGCTGATGCCTGTGAAGAAAAAAAAAAAAAGAAGGCAAAAAAAAATCAATGTTGTCTTTTTGCTTTTTATTTTTTTTATTTTTTCCCTACAGTGTTAGATGTCTGCTGGTGCTCCCAGATCCATTCCCACACCTGATGTGACCCAGCCCTTGCAGCCATCCCCATCCCAGTCATCATGAAAAACATAAGAAGTAATCTGCACTGCTTTTTCTCCCTGCATTTCATTCATCCCTGTCCCTGTATTGATACAGAGGAAGAAATCACAGCTGGTTCAGGGAAGAGAGGGAGAACCCAGACTTTCACCATGCAACACTGCTCATGTAATCATCATTGGTGTCTCAGCTGCTACTGGGTAAAGAGGAGGAGAGAAAAAGGGAGGATGCTGCTCTGTCTTAGGTTCGAGGCCTGGATCACTACAGCACGAGCTGGAAATGCAAACAAGGATGCAGAAAAGTTTAAATGGTTCCTGCAGAGAGGAATCAAGCTTCAGGCCTGAAAATCCCATTAAGGACAGGGCTCTGTATTAAGGTATGTGATTCAGCCCTTAGATGCATTATGGCATAGTTCAGATGACAGGCTTGGATGCTTAATATAAAGTTCCCAAACTTGAATATGAAGTAATAATAAACCCCATCTGGAGCAGCTGAGGGAGGCTGTGGAACATAAAAATGCAGTTCCTGGTAAGGAATTACTGTGTCAGCTGCTCTTGGGGAATCCTCTGCAATGCATGCAAACCCATTTTAGAACTGAGATATGATCAGAAACTTGATGTAGTCCATCATGAAACAAGAATAAACTGCCTTGCATTCACTCAGAGATGAGAAGAATCTGTGACTCAGCTGGCTGCTTGGTCAGATTTCCATAATGATGATGTTGGCACAAGAAAGCCATTCCACAAAGCATTTCCTACCATCTTTCCATCTGGTCACCTTGCTCTCAAGACTGCAGTCTTAGGTACTTCTGGCTGTGCTGATTTGTTTTGGAAGGTGCCTGCACTGTGGTAGTCCCAAACAAGACGTGGGTGAAGAGTTGATTGCATTGCCCAGGTAGAACTGCCCTTGCCATCTCCTTTGTCTGGAGTGCTACCTGTTTGATGTACCGTGGGCCTCATGTCCATAGCAGATGATCTTGAAGGTCATTTCCAACCTGAGCTATTCTATGACTCCATACTGGTGACAGGTGACAGAACAAAGGGAAATGGCCTCAAGTTGCATCAGGGAAGGTTTAGGTTGGATATCAGGAAGAACTTCTTTACAGAAAGGGTTGTTAAGCACTGGAATAAGCTCCCCAGGGAGGTGGTTGAGTCACCATCCCTGAATGTGTTTAAAATCTGTTTGGATGTGGTGCTGAGGGACACGATTTAGCAGTGGGTTGTTAGAGTTAGGGCAGTATGGTTAGACTGCGGTTGGACTTGATGATCTTGAAGGTCTTTTCCAATCTGAGCAAGTCTTTTTGCATGGAAGCAAATCCAGACCTGCCATTTCATATTTTCCCCACATTAAAAATTAGCTCATGGTAATAACACAATCAATACAATGATCCTTCTCATACTTCTTTTATCTTTTAGTGAAATCTGGCACAAGTTGCCCAGAGAGAAGGTGGTTGCCCCATCCCTGGAGATACCCAAGGTCAAACTGGATGGAGCTCTGAGTACCTGATGGAGCTGTGGGTGTCCCTGTTCATTGCAGGGGAGTAGGACTAGATGACCTTTAAGGATCCCTTCCAACTCAAATGATACTATGATAATCTATAATTATCTATAGTCTCCAGTCAAGAGGAATTAGCACATCCTTGTTGCCAACAGGTAGCTGGACACAAGTTATCTCAAAGGCTTTTTATTATCTGTGACCCAAGTGAGGCTGGTTTGCATGCTCTCATGTAATGCTCCCATCTTCTCTTGTCCTCGGGATGAGGACACATCGACCAAAATTACCTTCTAGCCCCAGCCAGAACAGGCTCAGAGCAACCCTGCTGAAAGCCCTCAGCTCTTGGTATTCAAAAACCATATAGCTGGAGGAGGACAGAAGAAACCCTGCATGTTTGGAGGAGAAGGGTGGAAACTGTAATTTGAACCCAGCCTGTTCTCAGTGGATGCAGGGAGAAAACCCGATTGCCTTGCAGATGTGCAAATGAACGCTTGGTAGGATGAAAGGGCAAAGCAAAAGGATGGGAAAGGGATCCCATGCACAGCTGCAGAGACAGCAAGTTTTGCCTGTGAGACATAGTAATTGCCATTAAGTTGTGCCTTGGGTTGCACTGACAGAGGCAGACAAGACGACAACCTCTGTGTTCAGTCAGTCCTTCTCTTTCTTTTTGCTGGGAAGGGAACTGCCCTGCATCACTCACCCAGCCACCTTCCTGGTGGCTCATTTCCCCTCTGCATTGCACTTTGGCCTTTATACCATTTTTTTCCCCTCTGAAAGTTATGGATCAAAGAAGCCAGAGCAGGGGAATATTTCTATTCAGGGACCTTAAACAACCACATCACTTTGCATGGCTGAGTGTATTTCAAAGCACTTTGCTCTTGCTCCTCTGTGACATCTTGTACCAACCCTGGAGAGACGTGCTGCAGACTTGCTGAAGAAGGAGAAATTTAAGAACTGTTTCACTTCTCTTTTCCTATTGCCACATGGGTCATGTGAGGTAGGAACAGCTGTACAACCCCTCACCCACACCACATACAGCTTTAGCACTTTTAAATGTGGATGCAAATGATTATTTCAGGGTCATGCTGTGGTTCAGGGGCAAAGCAAGGAAATAACTGAAGATTCCTGATATGTCTTTCATGACTGAGCCAGAATTAAATCCCCTCACCTCCTGGGAAAGGGCAAAAGGGGAGCGAAATTCCTCTTTATACCTAGGGGAGAAGGAAAGATATTGCAGAAGAAAACAGTGTTGTTGAACGATGGGATAATGTGGAACATGGGGGCTGAACCCTGAGTCCTCTGTAGTCAGTAAGGAGGTGGAAAGAAATGAGATAGGATAAAAATATAGAGTTCCCCCCCCCCCCAACTCTGTAAAACAACAAGATTCAATGTTGTCTGGGGAACTTGTCAACTGGAGATGAGGAGAAATGAGCCTTGTGGCAGAGGGAGGTGTGCGTATGGGTGAAACTGGGTTTTTCAGACATTATTCAGTTCTGTGTCATTGGGCTGGGGACAATGTACGTCTTTGTCTTCCTTCAGATGAGATCTTCTCAGCAGAAAATACTGCTCTCACCGAAACTATTGTGAGAAGTTTGGAGCTCAATGCAAGCTTGACAGCTTCTTGTGAGCTGCTCAGGTTTGACCCAAAATCTTGAAAACAGATTTGGATCTAAACACAAACAGTGCCCCAGCCAGCACAAACATAATCCCTTCCATGGTGTGGAGGACATGGAACCAGACAATTTCTTCCCCAGTCATTTCTGTTTGGAATCAATTTTTATTTTTACGTACCTCCAGGATAAAATTAGAATCGCGTTTCGTTTTATTTTGTCTTGGAGTGCCAAATTAACTTCATTTCTTGTCTGGACCTACATCCAGCACCAAAATCCCAACTGAAAAATGCCTTGCAAACTTATCAGTTTTCACATGCTAATAAGATGAATTCTCAGTATGCTCCAAATGAAGCAAATTTTGCAATACAAAAATAAAATAAAATAAAATAAAATCCCTTTTCAATGACAGTAAAATCACTTTTCCTGTAGCAATGAAAGAAGGCCATAAATAAATTTGACTTCACTATTCTTATCTGTCCTGTTGCATGCAGAGCTTTAACAAATGCCAGGACATTCGAAGCACAGCACTTATTAACTGTGCAAAATCAGTACAGACTTGATGCAAACTTTTTTCTCCCTTTCTCTTCATCATTCTCACAATGGAATTTGGATGTCAGGTTTTCTTGGCCACGTTGAACAGCTTAAAAAATGTAATTCTTAATAATCTTGGAAGTGCCTTCAACTTTTGAAAGCCTCTGATGTTAGACAACTTCGTAGTGAGAGCTTTCAACAAGCCTCGGCTTACTCTGGCAGTGATGAGATAATTAACAATTTAAACAAAATGAATGAGAAAATTAAAATTAACAATCCAGAAAACTCTAAATGATGAGGGAAGAGCCTTTGATGAGTTCAAAATATGCAAGCTTTTTGAAGGATTTTAAGTATTTCCCTGTGTGTACGTGTGTGGATAAAAATTCATAACCCTGTTCATAATAACCTTTATTACTGGAGAACCTCGAGAGTATACAGACCCACAAATATCCCACATATTGGCAATAATGTCTTCTGTTTATGAGTGCACGCTGGAATTACATCCATGAGAACGCAGGAAAATTATTTATGTTAACAGAATGAATCCAACAATCTTTTTTTTTTTTTTGCTTTTTGCAGAAATATGTTTTTTTCCATTCCTTGTACAATTGAGTCATGTTTGAGCCTGAGCAGATTGAAGACAGGGTGATTAAATCTCTTCACATAGAACTGAATGCTCTGAAAGAACCTCTTTAAAGAGACATAAGAGCATCAAGGAGACAAGTTGTTATCTGCCAAAGTGTGGCTACTTCTGGAGTTGAACGCAATGTCTAGAACACACAGTACTTGAGGCTCAAAAACAATCTATGCTTGGTGGGAAAGAAATGAGGAAATGCAGAAACAGCAGAGGGAGATGGCACCTTCTCATTTGTTCAAGGAATGTTTAGGTGTTGTGTAGAGGGACATGGTTTGGAGAACTATTAGTGATAGGTGGACGGTTGGACTGAATGATCTTGTAGGTTTTTTCCAACTTTGGTGATTCTATGATGTTATGATTCTGGGATTAACTTATTCTGTCTGTTTTCCTCTGAACTTTACTGGAGCACATGAGAAACAGTGTTCTCGTGTCTGAGTTGGACCTAGTAATGTCAGATGAGTGGTTCAGAGAACGGGGATATTATAAGCCTAGTTTACGGCTCCCCTATCAACTTAATAGCAGCATGAACGGGATGGTGTCCAAGAATCAAGCAGTCCTCGTAACTAAGCAATGAGCGTTACCAACTCCTGAAGAGGAAGACACTTGAATTATATTGTTCTGAAGCTTTTAAAATAGATTTCTGACTCTAAAAACCTCATCAAAAATTAAAAAAAGAAGAAGAAAAAAAAAGGTGATAATCAGGCAGCTCTAGCAGATGTTTGTGAAAACGTTTAGTTGTGATCCCAGCGTTCAGACAGGGTTTGCCAACAATTGCTCAGAGGTTTAAGAATGTAGACTGAATCTGGATTAAGTCACTGTGTCTATGACTATGGAGGCAAATAATTCAAACATGGTGTTTTTGTATTATTTCAACAAAAGATAGTTTGACTTCATGGAAACTGAGTGGCTGCAAATCCGTGACATGTTTTTCCCTCCCTCCCATCCTGGGTCTGCAAAACAAGTTTGAATTTATGAATCCTTCCTTTTCTTCCCATTAATCCACACCCCCTGGGCTAGATCCTCAGCTAATTTGGCAGAGCACAAGCTATCCCAAGAGCTGTTGACTGAAAAATAAAAAATAAAAAGCCTTTGGATTTGATTCTCTGATGCCTTGCAACATGAGAAATCATTTATATTGTGCAAAGTGACTTAAAATTGTACTAAAATGATCCTATATCAAACTGAACTTTTTATATCCGCTCTGAACCTGACTTTTACCAGTGTATGGATAGTGAAAGTACAAGTCAATGTACTCCTCTATGGGGCCTTTAGGTTCCAGCTGATAGCACCAGAAGAATCCTTCAGAAGCTAGGCTGCTTCCTATTCAATATTAACTTTACACAAGGGAAGCTCGATCATGTGTTATTAAAGTCAATAGGATTTTTAGCGTTGACTGTAATGAGCAAGCCATCAAACTATATGCTTCCTTCTCTCCCTTCCACTCTGCTTCTAAGTTTCCTATAACCTTTCTTCAAATGACTTTCCTTGATTTTTCATACTTTCTTTGCCTTGAACTTTTCTGCCATTGATACCCCACATGCAAAGCCAGTGTCTGAATAGGATCCGCTGCGTCTGTGAGCTTTAAAATTGCAGGGAAAACATTTTTTCCCCTTTTCCAGGCACAACTGGGTAGATTGTGGAGCTCTCAGCAGAGGGCCTTTGGAGGCTTGGTTTTCATTCAAATCAAATTGAAACGGGGCATGAACGTGAGTGAACTAAAAGCGATCAAAACCAATATAACACAGCTGGAGAGGCCCAGCTTGGCAACATGCTGAATATCCTATGCTTCTGATGATTAAATGAACCATGAAGGTTTTTGGCATCTCATAGCATTATGCTCCGTTGAGGATTTCAGCTATACTTTATTTTAAGCTTATGCTTATATCCCAGTGAGATCCACGAGGTTTAGGCCCACATTCATGCTATCTAGCTACAGACACTTAGCTGAAGTAGAAACAATAGGAGCAGTCCTCAACTTCATTGGGGGACAGACAGCTCTGGGATGTTCTCTGTGTTACAACTGTTGAAGTGCTTTGAATATTTCTGAAAACTGATGACACCAAAAGGACAAGCCCAGGTGATCTCAAACAGCATCTCAAGGGTTTCAAACAGAACATTTCTTCTTCTACTGTGGGTACAAGAATTATACCCAAAGTCATGTTCAGGCACAGTTATGTCAAGTACTTATAAACTGCATCAGCATTACAAAATAAAGCACTGTAATCTCAAGTAATTAAACACAGAGAGATGGTATAACTCTGGCATAAACCTGGTCAAATTTCTCTGTAATTAAGGAAAATGAATGTTTTGGCACAGAAACAGAAAAAAAAATAGAAAATCAAGCATGCATGCAATTTCATTTTCTTTCAGCCTGTTCGTATCAGTGGAAGGAAATGATCTAATTAGTTTATGGACAGTGTTCGTCCCTGAAGATCACAGACTGGACATAGGGGAAAAAAAATCTATCTGAAGCAGCTCGTGTTTTTCATATCCTTAGTGAGTTCTGGTATCTGTGAAATGAGTTATGCAAAGTAAAAATAATACTTACAAAATCTGATATCCACCCAAACTCTGGCTAAGGCAGAGGAAATGAAAGCAATCAGTTCCAAAGGCTCTAAAAATAGTTTTGTTTCCAGGTTTGTGGAGAGATTTGTATGGATGAAAATGTAACTGGTCCCCTAAAGTAATTTGATGTAATTTGATTGAAGGCCCTTTTTTGGTATTCAATGAATGATAAGATGTACCTGCTTTTGGATATATATTCTTGAGGGGTCCCAACAACTCTGCTCAGTTCTTTTGAATGGCCTCTATGTGCTCAACAAGGGCAGCCAGAGGTCACATTTTTCTAGTTGCTTTGGAAAAAAGGAGATTTGAATTCTTTCAAGAACATAAGATTCCAGCATGAAGGATGGACTTGTCTGTGGCTACATAAAGCTGTTTCCCTATTTCACAGTTCTCAGTAGATTTATCTTTATCATTCAGTTGACTTATCTAAATTCTCATTTTCTTATTTGCATTCATCAATGCTTTCACAGCAGTTTTAGGAATGAAGCTGACAAGTAGGGGAACAACCACTGTGTCCAATCCTGACATTGTCTTTAAGTCTTGAAGAATAATAGAACAATTTTCAAAGGTATATAAAAACATTGGATATTTTCTTCCTTTCTTGAGGTTTGGGTTTTTTTTTTTTTAGTTATTCTGACTGGAATTATCCACTTGAAAACTGCTGTGGTGAAGAAGTTCCTGGACCAATAATGAAACACAGATGGTTCATGTTCTGATTTTGGCTTTCTAGGATGCTTTGCAAGGATACTCTCTGACTTAAAAACTTGTGCATATTTTTCTTTTGTGCTTTTCTGCTCTCTTGCTCTGCCTGCACCATGATGGATCAGCAAAGAAGAATCTGGGATGTGAGCAATGGTGGGTAGAGAGAATGATAGTGGATTGCATTAATGAGATTTGGGTTGTAGAGCCAATGCTGACATTATGAAAATCACTGGAAGTGAGATAAAGCTTCACTAAATGCTCCTAGAAGAGAAATTATGTATGTTTTGTGCTTCTTTTGATAAAATTAAGCAGCTGATTTCTGACCTGTAGATGTCAGGAGCCTACCCAGTTCATCGCTTGTGCTAGTGTTTAACCCTAACTATACCCAACAAAAAACTTCCTCTGTTTCACAGCCACTTAAACTCTGTATTCATAATGACTTATTTCATCCCAACTTTCAAAGCATTAATGAACACATGTTTAGTATCACATCAGTTCTCTGGGTATTATTAGGCCCAATTTAACACTGCATGAAAAAAGATGTTGAACCCAAGAGCATCTAGTAAGTTATCTTCACAGTTTGGATGAGACGGCAGGAGTCCTGACTACTAGGCTGTTATTCTAACCACTAAACCACATTCTCTTTTGCCTTATGTCTTCTGGGAATCATCCATCAAGTAACTTTCCTGCATTTCCTTTTATTGCTTCCCAGGTAATGTTTATTGCTTTGAAAGTAACTAATCATTGGTTGGGCCGTGCTCAGATGCAATTCAAAGAATATTCCTCCCCCTCCTCTTAAAATGCAAAGCATCTCTGAGATTCCTAGTCATCTGAGTTTTATAACACTGTTTTATTACTTTCCAAATATACAATGCTCATAAAAAAGGTAATTGGGTCTTTACAATAATGCCATTTCCTAATGTTCACCAATGAGAGAAAATTATCATCATGTAGTGGAATGTTATGTTTTAATTGTTTTGCTCTCTTATCCTGTGTCAAAAATTTTAAAACCAAATTTTAGGTATAAATTTTAAGCCATCGCTACTAAACGAGAAAAGTTATAAAGAGTGATGGTAATTCTATTAAGCACAGAACATCTATGATGAAGGTAGGAAAATAAAAGCACACAGACTAGATTGTTTGAAATAGTATGGGAAGAACACAAAATACTAAGTGTTTCGAGTAAAGCCTTATTAGATTGGAAAATCGAGAGTCGTATTTTTGCATTAGTTCCTAAATTATGTAGTGTGTAGGAAGACAGCTCTGCCCAATGGAGGTGCATTAAAATCCTTTGCATCCCAGAGTGGACCAAGTGTGGCTCTGACAGCTGACCAAATATGAAGAGAAATACACTGCAGAGGTTGTAGGTTGGGTCCAGGAGTCAAAAGATGTAAGAAGCAGAAGAGCAACATTTTTACATGTGTACTGGAGAAAAAAAAAAAAGACCTTTTTTCCTTTTTGGTGTCAGGCTTTACAGCCAATCGCTATTATTTTGAGAGAAAATGAAGGTAAGATTTGTCATGTAAGGGCCCAAGCTGAGGGCATCTTTAGAACACTAAGGCACAAACATGACACGCTGTTGCAACTCCACATGTACGAGGTGGGGACAATAGCCTCTTTCTCTGACAAGCTTTGTAATTCCTTCAGGACAAGGACCATTAGGACCATTCCTTAATGTGAAATGAGCAGCACTTCGCTCAGCAGGACTCTGTCTTTTCACTGAATGGCCAGATTTTGTAGGGAGGTAAAAATACATAAACAGAAAGGTTAACTTGGGTGCATGGATCACAAGCTGGTTTCAAATTTATCTTTTTCCTGTATTCCCTAGCTGAGTGCTGAGCCATCCTTTCTGTCCGGAATAGTTTACAATTAAAAAGGTGCCCTGCTCTCCTGTGTGAGAAGGAAGTCTTCAAGTACAGCACTCTTTGTTGAAGTCCCACCACCCTGGCTCTCTACCCTGTGAAATATCAGTGTTTTAAAACAGGGTCTGCCAGTACGAAGCGATGACCTAGATGACACAGCTCTCTCTAGCTCGTTGCACAGGCATTGGCTGATGCAGAAATAAAAGAGGAATGTGGAATTAAGAGGGATGTTCAAGGTCAGCAAGTCTATCCCTCAAATATAAGAGGCATTGTCTCATAGAAACCTCTTCAAAATTCTTTATCTTCTTCCAAAAGTTAGATAATATTTGATCTAATCTGACTGGGTAAAAACTCCAGAAGTCATTCCCTGAATAGTCAGAAAATTTCTGGTTTCTTGCTTAATTTTTTTGGGGGGGCCTATTGTAGTCAAAGTCTGGATTTCTAAGAAAAAAATGTAAGTCCATAGAGATTTGAACAACTTGTCACAAATGGCTGAAATAAGTTGAAATTTAGCACCAAGACTCCAAGTCTAATTTATGGCACACCACCATCATAGCAAATAGTGATTAAGACATGAGATGCTTGGATGACAAAAGCAGCATTTCACCTTGTGATGTTCTAAGTCGCATCCAATTTGCTCATGAAATGAAAATCTAGAAGGAAGAGAGTCTGATGGTTGTGCATATTAATATGAGCTAAAACAAGAGCTTTCATTATCATCTTCACTGCTTGCTTTTCCCTTTTGCCACAGAGATAGTGTGAAGGTTACTGTTAAGGTCAACTGCAGTCCATGTTTATTGGTTTATTCCCAGATTTTGAGTTATTGATATTGAGCTTGTCCAGGAAATCCGTTCAGCACAATGTAAGGCTAATCAATAGCTTGCTGCTCTTTTTGCATATTAAAAAGATAACCTTATGAGAAAAACAAAAATGTAAAAAAGAGCTTCAGTTGTCTTTCCACTACCAAGTCAAAGCTTTATAAACTCTCGGACAGCTGTTTTCATTTATTTCTATGCTCTCTTATTCCCTAAAGCTGTCCTTAATGGGCAAAGCAGGTTTCTTTCTTGTTCTATTTTTTTTCTCTTCTTCTGAATATGAAACAAATGCCCACCACATAGTTATTCAGATAGCTCTTCCACTTTAATTTATTCCATGTATATTGTTGGTCTGTCTTCCACCTCACAGGGTGCCAAGTGTGAAAACAGCACTATGGTCTCATGGTATCAGCTGGGCTATAATGTGTGGCCAAATGCAGATTCCCTGACCGACTCACTGGTGGGCTCTGTTGTTTGCTCTTTTCTTGAGGCTCAGATCAACCCTCAGCCCAATATGTCACTGTCCTTGCTTTTTAGAATGCCCAAAAATTCATCAGGATTTTGTTTTTTATACTCCAGTGTGCTCATATTGCACGTTAGCTCGGTTGCTGTGCAGTTCCCCTCCTATCCCTGCCTTAATGTTGTCATATTACATTGCTGCTTGCTAAGAAATGAAAGATGATATTTAAAAGGATGCTACAACTAGGTTGAATGCTGTTAAATTTCAGAGTGACTAGTACAAATACTGAATTATATTACTTCCACGGTAACCCTGTCCCCAAAGGATTCTCCTCTTGCTTCCAATGCTCAATCCTCGGTCAGTTTAGATCTGATTGCTCATCAGTTAGATACAATAATAGCACTGTACTGAAGCTCTACAGTGCTTTTCGTCTCACGTGTTTCACAGAGTCTGGGCAGCTGTCGTAGAGAAGCAGGTGGGAAGTCGAGTGTTGATACTCTTTCTAAAGTAATTTCAGTTGACATATATTTAGTGAACCCATCCTGCAGATAAAGAGGTACAGCGTGTACTGTATATCTGTACATATACACACAGCTAATTAAAATGACAGCACTGGCACTAGCAGCCAGCTGGGACAGATCTCTCTTGTGGCACCTTTCTCCATCAGCTAGACTCAGCTGGTCGCCAGCCCTCAGGGTGCATCACGGCTGCTATTCCAGACCATGGTTTCTGTAGCATTGTCTCGAATGAGGGAATCTGTCCACACACAACTTGGGGACTGCATGGAGAAGTTGCCATTTTGCTGTCTGCTGTTGTGCTGCCAGTGAAGCAAGAGCAGGCCATGTGAGGATGGATCCTATTTGCCAAGGAATAAATCAGAAATGTAACAACTACAATATCTATGCTGTTGGCAATATAAAGATGATAAGTGGAGAAAACAGGGCTGACATGATTTATTTGCAAAAGAGCTGTGCTTTTAGAGGGTAGAAAAGCAAGTCAGAAAAGAGTCCAGATATCTCTGGATGTGTCCGTTGTGCTCAGCACAGCTGAACTCGGAGCACATGTAGATGTAATCTAGCACAGTGCTCTGTCAGGGCATTAATAGCTGAGGTCCACAAAGCAAAACTAACTGCTCTGGGCAATGGCAGTGACAGTATTTCTGCTGAACATCTCTGTTTCTCTAGAGGAAACTCAGGGTCCCTGGGTGCTGCAGCTTTCCATTGCCTGGGACCAGATCTCCAAGCTAGTCTTCAGTTTTCACAAACCCAAACAGCTTGTTTTTGTGCTGGGAGACAAATCATGAAGCCTGACAAGCAAGGAGGGAAATTCAGATGAAGCTGGAAATTACAAGGAGGTTGGCCTTTTGTTTTCCAGTGCTGATGGCACACCAGTACAGTCCCTGCTATCGATATTACAGTCTTCAATGCTTCCTTCCTGCCACGGACTGGAATTTCTCCTTCCCATCAAGGCATAGGCTGCATCCCATAGAATAACTGGAGTTGGAAGGGACCCTTGAAGGTCATCTACTCCAATCCCCTTGCAATGAACAGGGACATCTACAGCTTGATCAAGTGCTCAGAGTCCCTCCCAGCCTGACCTTGAGTGTTTCCAGGGATGGGGAACCACTACCTCTGTGGGAAACCTATTCCAGAGCCTCACTATCCTTATTGTAAATTGTTTTTCCTTTTATCCAATCTAAATCTTCCCTCTTTTTGATTGAAACCATTTCCCCTTGTCCTGTCACAACAGACCCTGCTCAGGAGTCTGTCTCCTTCTTTCTTACAGCCCCCCTTTTTAGACACCAAAAGGAAATGATCCATTAGTGGAAATTGCTTTCGGAGAGCCCTTGCCTGCTCTGATTCTGCAGTAATTTAGGTGGCAGTGGCTGGATGTGCAGACCATAGGGAAAGAGCAGCAGAAAGTGAGAACAGTGGTGACCTTGTCACAAGCTGAATGGCAAATCTGTGTTTTCTAAAAATAGTATTTTGCCTTCCCCACAAAGGTAACCTGGCTACAGCTTTGGATTTGCTTGTAAATCAGCTCCCCGTCACACACAGAATCACTTGACTCAAACATGGCAATGCGATAAATTTGAAGTGACCTGCTCAGGTGTGTATACAGGACAAAATTCAGGGCAGCATAACCTCCTTACCACTAATATTGACCACTGCCCACTCTGCCTCTCTCATAGAGTCATAGAAAAAAAACAAATGGGAAGGGACCCACGAGGATCAACGAGTCCAACTCCCTGCTCCACATATGACCACACAAAAATCAGACCACGTGTCAGAGCCGTGTCCCAGTGCTCCCTGATCAGCCTATTCCATGCCCACTGCCCTCTGGGGCAGAGCTTTTACATTTCAGCCACTCTCTGGTAATGCCTCTCTTCCAGCACCTTCCCACAATTGTTCCACATCTGCATCAAGGACAACTTCTTTCACAATCTCTTTAAGAACTCAGGATGAAGCTCAGCTTTGCGGCAGTGTTAAAAACCACGAGATTTGCCCCAGGTGATCACAGCAGCACAGACACCAGGATTCGAGAGATATTTTACAGTAGTGCTGCTCTGACACCAGCTGGGCTGCTCCCTGTCGAAATGCAGCAACCCAGCTCTTCAGTGAAGACAGATGCTAAGAGCAAAAGACCCTTCTGTTGTGCGTGGGGGGGGGGAGGAGGGTGACCAGCGTGACTATACATTCATGGCAGCAGATGGAACAGTTTATACGATGGTACTCATGCATATTTGGTTTGTATTTGAATGAGGGCTAACAGATGCAATGTGCTATTTTATTTTTTAGGAAATATATGATTAGATACGGTTAATTTGCGGAGGGTAATGAACTACATACCCTTATTAAAAAGTCATATATTTATGTGTACTTTTAGCAAAAACATCTTTCTCTTGAAAAAAAAAAAAAAAGCTCTCCTAAAAATAATAAAAATAGTAATAATAGTAATGAAAGTTGTCCTCTTTGGATTTGTCTCCTATATGCCTGCTCCATCTGTCTGGTCATCACACCTGGAGCACTTGATGGAGCAGTAGGTCCCTGCTCATTGCAGGGAGTTGGACCAGGTGACATTTAAAGGTCCCTTCCACCTCAAGCAATTTCTATGATTCCATGATGTTTATTAAGAAATCCAGACATGGGATATTGAAGACAAAATGTTGATTATCCAGAATGTTGCTCTCAGCAGCTGGTTAGATTTTTTTTGTATGTACGCATCTAAACCATTTGGGTTGTTCTTGTGAGTGTCTCCAGGAAAACTGCATTTAATTCTCACTGCGTTGATAAGGTCTTAAACGTGACTGGCCTTCATCTTTCAATCAACATCTTATGAGACATTAGGAGAAATATTACTAAGTGGACACCTTCTTCAAGACTGTAATTTACTTTGCACCTTAATCAAATAAAGCATTGCTTCTGTTTTCATTGGCAGCTACCCTGGAGTACCTTTTCCTTTCTCATCTACAATAAAAGACAGCTGATACACAGATGCCTTTTCCCTGATTTCAGTAAATCAGAGATAAAAGCCTTTTCTTCCAGTCTCACAAATTCGATCCTTACGACGGATGCTGTTAAGGGTGTACACCAACGTTTTGTGAGTGCTTCATAGTGCTGGAATCAGTAACACTGAATCACTTCCCATTCTCTGAGCATTGCAGCAGCATTTTGGGGGAGATTCGTGGGACTGTGTGTCAGACAGACCTCTGGGCTCTAGTCCCAGTCTCACTAATGACCAAGCAGAAAGAGCCTGCAACACCTAATGCAACACCTAATGTTTGTAACTAGCAGGAAATGCATGCCAATAGAACTTGCTGCAATCCCTGTACACAGGCACACTTTGCACATCTCCACATTGCTGCAGTTTCATGAGCTTTACTTTCCATGTTTTGTAGCAACAGATATTTACAGCTCTAGGATGTGGGTGCATGTAGTGTTAAGGATGGGAGCCACTTGGTTCAGTGATAGCTATATATTGCTGATGGGAAAAAATACCTGAGGATAAAAAACACTTGGATCAACCTTTAAATTATAGCACTGTGAGGTTTTTGACAGTCATGCAGAGCAGGGGAAATCAAAGTCTCCTTCAAAGAAGCCAGTGATGGTGCCTTGTAACTGTGTTTTCCTGTCCTGGTGGGATGAAAAGCTGAGCAGACTCCACTGAGGAGTTCAGTCTGGTGGAAGTGCAAGTCCCCTCGACATCTGGTTGGGGCTTCACTGATTCTGCCAAGCTGTGTGAACAGCATTTGAGCCAATTTGTTGAGCAGGAGCAATCTGGCCTTTATTTTCTTTTTCTTTTTCTTTTCTTTTTTCTTTTCTTTTTTCTTTTCTTTTTTCTTTTCTTTCTTTTTCTTTTTTTTTTTTTTTTTTTGTGTGTGTATTATCAGATCTATCTCAAATAAATCATTCTGACCCACTCTGGAGTCTCTCTCAATCCACTTCTTAGGTAAAACTTCCATCAGTCAAGATGACATGCATGGAATTTGCTCAACAGGGAGTTTGCCAGGAAAAAAAAAAGAAAAAAAAAGAAGAAGAAAAAAAAAAGAAACAGATTTGGCCTTTGTATGAGAGATAGCTTCCTTTGTAGAACTGGGTAGGGAGGAAGGATTGCGATAAATATCATTACTAGCAAGTAATTTTTTCCTTTCTGATGCATCTCTGAAGTGAGTTTGCTATCTGTGAAAGATCTTTTCAAGATGTTTCTAGTCCCCACGGAACCAGGATACTAACAGAGTCTTCCCAATAATAATAAAAGGGGGGGCTTCAGGGGGGAGAAGATGTCTCTCTTGTTCCCCTAACACTTGACGAAGCACTTTCCTCCCCCTTTGCAGAAGTCCTAAGCTGTTCGAAAGGGAAATGAGTTTGCTTGCAGATATTTTTATTCTCTAGCTAGAGAAACAAATGCTTTCACTGAATATAGCTCTGCCAAGAAAATAAGAACATGGGCAGGACTTTGAATGGAGTCACTGATGGGAACAGAGAAGAGGAACAGTTTGCTGTCTGAATTGCTCATCAGGAAGAAATAAAGGTGAAGAAAGGGAGAGAGGAAATAGAGTTGTTTGAGCAAAGATACTGAATGCAAAATCTGAGTGGTAGAAACTGTAAGTGCTGAGAAGATGCTGGGTGAGTTTGAGTCATGCAACAGGTTGTTTTTTCCTCCCAGAGCTGTGCAAAACAGACACTGCAGCCACCCACCTCTGAAACCTCTCATATAGTCACTACAGAAAACACGAGTGCAAAACATGGGGACTGACATGAGGGCTAAAATGGAACAATGGGAAGGCTTCATACAAAAGAACACAGTGCTGCAGAGGACAGAATAGGTGATACCATTTTCATGGAGATAACACACATCCAGACACCATGAATTACCTTTAGTTAGATAGGAACAAAGTCGTGTTTTTCTTTTTATGTCTGTTTTGTGCAAGTGCTTTGGGATCTCAGTGGCTTCGAGTGAAATCTCAGAGGGTTTATGTCACGTGATGATGAAAAGATTTACTGACTTCCCAACTTGCCTCATGACTGCACAGTACCTCAACACACTTACTTATGGTCTTCCTATATCAGCTTTCCAAAGGCAGTGACATTAAGTCCCCATTTCTTACAATCTTTGGAATTCCCTGTAATTTCTATCACTCTTACTTCACACTATTGGAAATCAGAGTCCACAGCTAGCTTTCAGGCAGGATCTGTGTAAGTCCAAGATATGTCTGCATACCTGAAAAAACATATCAGTAAAGAATCTATTAATTTTTCTCTTTTTTTGTTTGTTTGTTTGTTTTGTTTTGTTTTTTTCCATCCTATTCTGGATTCCCATTCATAGGTTTATCTGGACTTGGCAAGATACCAACATATTTATTCCTGGAAAATTATTTGGAAATACTCATTTTGAAGTGACTCCCTGCATAGTATCAGAATGATCAGATAGATGCTTGTGCCAAAAGAAACGATGCTGAAATAATTATTTCAGAACAGAACCATCAGTAAATTTCCGATTGGAGAGGAGCTTGTGTACACAGGAAGGAAGCAAACTCTATTGTCTCCCTCCTTCCTTGTAGCCCTTGTTTTACAGCTGAACAAGCAATAATGAGGCTGTAGATCTATGTCTTCTTCTTAGAATCCAAAAGGCTTTACAAAGTCTGTTGGATGAATTTCAATGCCCTGATCAAGTCCAAGGAGGAAATAAACTCTTCCAGAAATTCTTCTTTGTATCTGGCTGCAGCTCAAAGGAACCTTATGGACCATCTGTCCCTCCTATCCTCTCAACCCCCACATGCCACCATCGATAAGTCATCAATCTGTGAATCAGCTCTGGGAGAGGCTTTTTACCTACTTTCTCCAGGAAAACATCTGAGTGATTCCTCTGCTCTCTCTGTCTGCTGGGAAAAAGGAATATTGACATCTCACCATCTCTACTGTGGTCTGGACATTCTTCTCTTGATGGATGCAAGTGAATTTGCACAAACTTTAGGCAAAGCCAAGAATGAATTAACCAAACCCAATGCAAGGAGGACAGTGATAAACAAGGAATAGCTTCTGAGACCACTGAAGGTTTGGAAAACATTACTTACAGTGAGACAAACCAGAAGAAAAGAACTTAAAAAGTCTAAGAACTCAGTTTATCACAGTCTATGGCAATATGAATCTTTTGAGGTGCTGCTCATGGTCAAGAAATGATGCTAGCACTGAGGATGTCTTTGGGATCACCTACTGAATGTTTTCTCTTGGTGGGACCAACTGTAATATGATGCTGAGATAAAAATTAATTGGGGGCAGCATTTGTTTCAGAATTCATGCTGTGGCTCTTCCTAAATGTTTCCAAACAAAGCTTCAGTTCAGAGGTGGCAAATCCATCGAGAAAAGCTCTGATCTCTTTTCAAATATGCTTTTGGAGAGATTTTTTTGTGTAGTCATGCAGCTTACAGACAGAATTTAGTCCAAACTGTTCTATATCACAGAGGCTTTCACTCAGTTGCTCTGTTCCTTTTGTTTGCTTTCCTGCAAGATATCTGCTCATGAGCTGCAAGACACCAAGAGCATCACATGGAGATGCTGCTGAGAGGCTTACTCACACTGAGCCTATGGCTCTTTATGGAGCCAGCACTTTAAAGCTGTCATCCTGCTGTACTCAATAGCTTTCTACTTGCACAGCATTAGACATTAACTTTGTTGCTGTAGTTGTTATTGTTGTTCAAACTTGGCTCATTTATAATCAAAAAAGGACTCGGTACCTTCAGCTTCCATAACGGGATAGGACTGTCCCCTGATGCGTCACCAGGACTCTGCTTCTGTTCACATGAATTCTGAGGGCTAACAGGAACAGAAAGGGTAATAATCCAAAAGCCATCTGGGAGCCACCCTGTTCACTGCCAGCTCACGTGAAAGAAGCTATCCTTGTTCCAAAAAAACATGACCCCCATGAATGAGAGTTATGAAAATATCTCATGCAGCCTAAATGGGAGCCATGGAAATTTTGCAAGTTGATCCGATTTCTGCTTTTTCTATTCACAGCCCCAACAGAAAGTAACTAACCAAGAAAGGAAATTTTTCATGATTTGAAAGCAGGCAGCATACCAGAGGAAGGAGTCCTGTGCAGAAAGAATGGCAAGGACTCTGCTTAGGAGCCCTCTTTTCCATGTTCCATGAACATTCAACAGCCAAAAATGTTCCAGTGGGGTTGATCACCGATCCTTGGAAGGAAAAGGAGAGCAGGTTTCCACCCTACTGTGTATCACAAGTCTGGTCTAAGGATTTAACTTACAGATGCAAACACCTACTTTCTCTTTGCATGAATGTCTATGTCATCCTTTATCTAGGTGATAAAGGCCAATGATATGCAGAACTCTAAGTTTTACACATATGTAAATAGTCCTTTCTTTATCAATTAAGCTTACAACACAATTAAAGACTGAAACTTGATTTGCATGAAGGGATCAGTTTTTTGATAACTCTATCATGTGGCATTCCTCTACATTCCTCTATTCTCTTTCCCTATTCCCTATACAGAGTGACGCCACGTCAAGTTTCCTACTCTTCCAGCACAAGGGTACAATTCCCAAGGTCATCACCTTGTTTCTCCTGAGAAATGGCCCAAGATTAACACTCCTTCAGACTTATATGAGAGGGCAAAGCACTCATTTCATGGTCCTCTAGCTTAAGATGGGGCAACTCATCAATTTGGGAAACGAGCACCTTTAAGGAAATCTGAAAAATGCAACCTGCACTTGTGCTGTGTTTGTCTACCATCTCTCCTAGAGTGAATGAGTTGTAGTAAACACCAACGAGGAGCAGAACTAGCTACAGGAAAAGTTTGCTTTATTGAGCATTAATAAAACTAATGGAGTATGTTTATGTAGCACCTTTCATTCCCAGTGATCAAGTGCTTTGCTAGCCTTAATCATTTCACCCATCACTGAACTGCAGACACCTCTGGGGTGGAACATTAACAGCTGCTCAGTAAAGCAAAGCAGCAAAACAGAGCAATTTAATGGAGGAGAAATACCTCGTCCAACTGCAGGTGCAAAGGGAGTTTTGTTAAGTGGAATGTAATTATCCAAAGTGGTGGTACCTAGGAGAGAGGGAGTCACTCCCTTAATACTCTAATATGGGGCTAGGGCTGCTTTTCCAGCCCCTGTGTTACTGGAGAATCAGCACCACAGCCTAGCTCTGGGATTGCAGTTGTATCAATTTAATTACCCTATGAGGACTCCCAAAAGAAATAGAACCATCCTGGAGACTGTGTGGGTTTCCAGATTTGCATTCTTGCACATGAGGATCGTTATTTTTCTGTTTCAAACACCAAAACCAGAAACAAGCAAAGAACATGGCTGGAGATGGAGATTTGGAATATCCAAGTCCTGCAAGTAGCCTAATGCCCTGTAGCTAACAAATCCACCAGTGATACAAGAGAGAGAAATCATTGTCCTTAAACTATTCATGGCAGAGTGACTTGATTTAAATTGTAATCACGGTCTAAACTAGCAAACAGAGAATCCTGATTTAAATAATCAGTTTTAATCTTATTTTGCATTTGTGCTTTTCAGTTGTTTTCTTTTAAAACTGGCTGATTCTCACTGATTGGTATAATTTGCTGCTTCTTTATGCTAAATCAAAGAATACCCTATATCTATACATATTTATTTCAGCAATTATATAGTTTAGCATGCATTTATTCAGATTTCTACTTTTTACAGTTTTTATGAAGTGAAAATGGTGAACAACAGATTTCTTATTCAGTAGATGATTGCTGGAATTTTTGCTTTTTTTTTCCCCTCCCATTTATTTGGAATTCACGTCAAGCTGCATTTAAATGGCAACTAGAATTCAGTTATAATTTCACCCTCTCCTCCCAGACTGTGATTAATAAAAGTGCTTGAACCTACTGGATATAGAAGAAGAAAATAAGTCATGCACAGAAAATTAATTGGAAAGAGAGTGTGCTAGTTGGAACTGAGGGACATTTCCAAGAGAGCTCAGCAGTTCTTTTTCCTGGCTGACAATGCTGATTAAATATTTCCCAGGTGCTTTCATCATCCATCCTCGGCCACTGACCATTTTTTTGACCCACATTGGGACTATTTTCTTTGGGGTGGGATTTCTGCTACTCTACCCTGCGTGGAAGTATGTGTGGGACAGCAGCATCCCCAGGGAGAGCAGCAGAAAGAAGGTGAGAAATCACACCTCAGTGACACTGTGTCCTTGAGAACACAACTTTTTGGGGTGCAAATCAGAGTCAGACGATGTGAACTGTTGCAGAGACATGACTGTGGGGACGACGGATCTCTGCAAGGGTATGAGGCAGATGGCAGCCTGGGAGCTCTTAAACCAGCTGTCCTTCCAAACACAGTTAGCATTATAATATAATGTCTTGTCTCTGGTTTCATTCGTTCATCCTGTTGAACTGCTGGTGAATTTCTCACCTCTGTACATGCTCATTGAGCAGATCTACTTGAGTGATCTGAGGTGAGGAAAATTTCCCTTTTCAGCTGCTCAAGAAGCAATTGCTGTCAGGAGCTGATTTAGCACCTCCATAGATGGGTGCTGGTGCTTGCCCAGATCAAGACTTTGACTTTCTTTGAGAGTTTGGCAGCTAAGACACAGAGGCTTGAAAGTGATTTCAGAATCATGGAGGCAGAGTCGTAGAATGGCTTGGGTTGGAAGGGACCTCAAAGATCATCTAGCTCCAGCCTCCTCTAGTGGGCAGGGTTGCCACCCACCAGCTCTAGCTGCCCAGGGCCCCATCCAACCTGGCCTTGAACCCCCCCTAGAGATGGGTCACTCACAGCTTCCATGGGCAACCTGTGCTGGGGCCTCACAGCCCTCTGACTTACAAGGAGGACTTACAAGTCTCTGAGTAATTATTCTCAATTTAAGCATTAATCTGAGAGAGACTGCCGTAATTCTCAATTTCATTTTTAGCAGTTTCTCTTTTAAAGGAGTAAACGTGTATTTAAATTAAATAAGAAAATAACGTTTTTTATCTCTCTACTAAAAAACAACCAGACCAGGGCAGCGATCAAAGCACGTGCTTCCAAATGCAGTGAAAAGCTGTCCCTTTGAGGAAGTGACTCTTCCCCAGCTTTGCCACATTTGAAGTTGGTCGTGGGAACTCTGCAGCCCTTTGGAGGTCATTAAATGCAGCAGTAAGAGGGCTACACTCACTGCTAGGAGGCCTGAAGAGGTCTTGCCTGTAGAGAGAGCTGCAAGGGGAGAAGAAAACAATTGCTGGATGCTTTGAGGGGAGATGGCATGTTTCTGAGCCTTTTGAGTTGGTTTTCAGCAAGTTCCAAGAGCATGGGTGACCATTAGAGGGTCTGGGAAGCTCTGGTGATCTCCTGGAGTGAGTTTTTGTATAATTACTCAATCTTGTTTGACACTCTCCATCTCACAGTCACACAATTAATCTCCCCAGCTTTTCAATAAGTTCAGCAGCATCAGCAAATAGCATTGTTTCTCCTCCCTCAAAGATATCCATTGCCAGCTTGAGGGTGCCCAGGCCAGTATTTAAATGCTGGAGCATTGAGGATTCATTTAATATTTTACTGGATAGAAGTGAAGTACCATTGCATTGTTTGCTCCTACATCCATAAGTCTGGTGAACAAATCATAGAAATATAGAAACATAGAACAGCCAGAGTTGAAAAGGACCTCAAAGGTCACCTAGTTTCAACCCCCTACTATGGGCAGGGTCACCAACCACTAGAGCAGGCTGCCTAGAGCCACATCCAGCCTTGTCTCGAATGCCTCCAGGGATGGGGCATCCACAGCTTCTCTGGACATTCAGTTTTAGTGCCTCACAAAAGTAATGGCTTCACCACATAAAAAGAAAGAAAAAAAAACAAGTTTTTAAACAAGGAACTATGTTGCAGAAAGAGAAATGAAGTGATACAGCCAAGGATGAGCAGTGTCTGCAGCAGAACCATGGATTGAATCTGCAAGTGCCCTCCAGTGTCCACCCTAAAGCAGCCCTTCTTCAAGTCCTGTACTGTCTGCTGCCCAAATGTCACTGTATTTTTAGATACATGTGGCAAGGACTTTTGACTGGGCCATAATAAAGTTATGCTTATAAAATATGTAATCTAGATGAACACCAGAGAGGCATTATTAGTAAAGCCTTTCCACTACATGCGTGTTTCAAAACAACCTGTGGTGGGAAGAGCAAAACAAAAGAAAAAGTTGCCTGAAGGCATTAAAGTTTTTAGGGGCAGTTCAAAGAAACAATGAGAAGTTTGCAGAATTAGGGCAGTCTTCTATCACTGCCCTGGATTGAATAAAATGGCATTTTTTGCCTAACAGTTAATCAAAAGCCTCTGGGAAATAAAGAAATGAGATTTTAATGAACAAATTCTCATGACAGAAGCTGTGCTTTCCTTTATTTGGACATCACTGCACACCTCCAGGCATGGGTAAAACCAAAATAATGTGCTATTTCTTCTCACTCTGTTCTGCTTATGGATGGAGGTGTATCCCTGCTGAAGACAAAACATGATTCCTTGAGGGGTGCTTGAGGACACTGAACTAGACTTGAGCTAACACTGCATCGTGCACCTAGAAGTAGGTGGAAAAAAAAAAGGGGGAATTCACAGAAACAGGCATGAGCATCTGGAAATTCCAGGCTGGGAGAAAGCCTGGTGTGCCTTTTCCCCTGTGCAGGAAAGTGTTGCATCTCTTCAGAGGGTGGAGATAGCATATTTACCTGTCCTGCCCATTGCAACTTGGTGTAACACCTCTGTATCTGGAATGGAGCAGAAAAGGGAGAAAAGGCAAGGGAAAACAACATCTGTCTCCCTCGTCCATGGTCACCAACAGGCTTAACTCTACAGGCTGGAGAATCCTTTGGTAAATGCTAGACCATTCTGAGCCCTCAGCCTTCACTCTTTCCTTGTTTTGATTTATTTCTCCCTATAGTTATTTCATTTTTTTTCCATTTTGTTTCTCCATCACAACTATTTGCTTAGGATGGAACAAATGTTTCCTGGCCCCACAAAGAAAATCCTACTCAAATACACATTGAGCTGCAGGTCCAACCTGCCTCAAGCACCAACGTCCACACCCGCTCTGATGGCTCCGTGTCCTGACCATAAATCTCCCTCCATGTCATTAGCCCTTCCCCATTGGCACGGGCAAACAAACTCCACCTCAAACCCAAGTATTTTTATTTAAAGAGCAATAGGTCTTTTCTGCTAACACTAGCTGTATCCCCCCTAGAGTATTTCACACCAAAAGGAATTATTTGTGGCACTCAGATAAGTGCAGATATACTTGGCAGCTGACCAGCAATGTTACTAAATACAATTATTTTCCATAAAAAAATAAGTCTCCATGACAAAGCAGTTTAAAATGGTGAAGGAGAGGACAAAAATTAACAGTGTAATTGAAAAGAACGATAAATTCTTACCTCCTAATATTGATTTTACCCACCATCTCCCCCAGTATTCAGGCTGTTAATGAGTTTATAGAGTTTGGGCCTTATTCTCCTGCTTAATGGCTTCACCATCATCACAATACTAATAACAAGATATCTATACACTAATCTGTATTGAACTTCAGTTCACTACTGTGGAGGTTTTTAATGTCAGCATTTGTTCATGCGCAGTACAGAAAATAGAATGCGTATGGGACATATCATATGGAAACACAGATGAAATACACAGAAAGCCTTCCTTTTCTGTAAAGGCAAGCAGGCCTGTGATGACATAAATTAGCCTTAGAAATGAGTGGGAATCCTTTCACTGAGAACCAAAGTGAAGATACTATTCAGTAATGCAGCAGTTTAATTATTAAACTCAGATTAATCTCACGTACCTTCATCCTCTAAACTGGGAGTATGGAAGCAGTTGGCACACTCTCAGGTCCCCTGAGTGAGCTTGGTGGTACCAAAAGGAGCTTCAACCTTGGGTGGGTTGAATACTGCCTGAGAGACAGTGTCATTCAATTCTTTCCTAGTTAAAAAGGCTTTTTTACACTCAAGGGACAGGGTTTGGTTGAAAATGAAGAGATGTGAAGTGTGGTTTTTTTTTGCCCTAAACCTGATCAGTATATCATCCCATCAGGATAAAAGTCTATGAGACTCTTGTGAAGAAGTGAGGAGGTGCCTCACCTTTTCACTTTCAAGAAGCATCTAAGGTCTAATGTCTGAAAAGGACAAAAGAGAACAGAAAATGAGAGACATTAGGAATCCATCATCAAGGATATCAGCAGTTAGAAAGTTGGATCACAAGAAAGGAGGACGTAACAGCCTTCAAGGGAGACATTTTTCACCAGAGAATGTTGCATTTTGGATGATCGTGTGGCAAAAGACTCCTTTTTAGGACTAATACTCTTCAAAGGAATATTAGTACCTTTATGGTTGGAGGGCCCAAAGGCAGATTCCTTCCCCCGACCTTCACATCTCAAGTGCTCATCAAGTCTCTGAATATCTCTATAAAGCAGCTTCAATTGCAATCAGGCTGCAATATAGGAGCACTCCCAATGTAATATCAAAAAGTAAAGGAAGAGTGTAAAAATGTCCAGGAACTGAAACAGGGAAGGGGATTAGTGAAAATCCCTTTCTGGATCTGCTGCTCATTTTGGTAGTTTTCTCTATCTCCTACAACTGATGATGGATCTTCAGTCTTAAGGGTTCTGGCTAATTTTTATTTCAAGTTGGAACATCTTGTTAATATTAAGGTTACAACTGATAGGAGGCAAGTGAAAGATGACAGCCAGCAGATGCTTTATCTTGACCTGGAAATTCTAATTTATTCCTGTCTTCCTCAACTCAAAAAGCATAAAGGAAACGTAAGAAAATTGAGCTCACAGCACATTACTTTAAGAAAATTTATCTATTTTGAAAAAGGATTTTTTAAAATCTCTTCTCTAAATTCTCCAGAGACTGAGTATCACATTTATGCCTACATCTTTTGCAGAAGAAGCAGGTCTGAAGCATACACTCATTTACTGGAAGTACTTTATAATGCACTATTTAATTCAAAGGAAAAAAAAAAAAAAGAAAAAGATGTTGCTGCAACCACGGTAACAATATTAACAATGGAGTGTATGAAGCCTGAAAGGAAATTACTCAGCAAAACATGGTAATAAAAGAAAAGTCACCATGGATTATCAACTAGAGTATTATCAAATAATTTGTAATGCTAAGATTACACAGGAATTCTGTTACTGCTAATTGCATTGATTTATTGAACTGTAGTTTGAGCCAGTAGTTTGGGTCAACATGGTTTGGGAAACAGGGAAGTAAATGTAAAGAAGACTGAGTAAAAATCTTTCAGGGGTAGAGGTTCATAGCTATAAAGGAACACCTTTCAGGACCACTGGTAGATACATTACAGATAACATTAGGAGGATGTGCTCCAGACAACCAAAGAGAACAAGAGAATTACACAGAAATAATTAACATTTGCCTAATGTCCCACAAGATATTGTGGAAGAAAAAGGAGAAAATACCTGGACAAAGATGTGAAATTCAGGAATACGTGACTTGACAATTAGAACAGCTTTCTGATTCACTAAGTCAAAATGCATGCAAGAAACCTGGTGGTGAACAGTGTATTGCACTGTGTTTAAACAATACTGAAATTTACAGCTTGCTGGGACTAGGTCTGAAAATGAATTTTCAAATTTTGCTGAGATCTACATCAGACACAACTGAAAAAAGTGGAAAAATTAGTTAGATTTCTTAACTACCCAGGAGAAATAAAATTATATAGTTTCTTTGGTGTTCCTTGCTTGAAGAACTTGTCTTGAATTATTTCCTGCTATAATATATCCCCACGTTTCTAAATATCTTATACGAGCATTTGTTTCTATCAAGTCCTAATTTCCTATGCAGTTTCTTAAGCACTCCTTCCAGCAGCAATAATGGCTTTAGCAATGTGGAATCAGAAAGTGTGGCGGTTACTGCAAGAAATGCTCTTTAAATCATGTATTATGTCAATTAAATGGCTAAGAGTTGGGTCTGTGATGGTAGAACAGGCAGAACTATCACATGAGCTTTCCAGCTCCTGATTGCTAGTGCATTTCAGTTTTATGAAAGCATATGATAATTTTCTAGGAAGGCAATTTATGTGATAGGAAAGCAAAAATTAACTATAACGTATTCACTACCTTCCTAGTCATGCTGGTGAGGTTCAGAAAGCGGGTTGGGATATGGGACTGGTTGTTTCCTTGACAGTTTTAAAGCTCATTTAAATGCACCCCAGAACAGCAGTGACTAAAAGAAAAATTATTTCTCTCTGTAGGATGTGGGTCCCGCAAAGTAAAATGAATTGGTACTCTTAATCTTGTCACCAAGTGAGTAAGTGTTTGAATTGCTATACTCACCATACAACTTCTGGTACTGACTGGTGATTTCAGAGGTGATGCCAAAGACAAATGGACCTCGACATTAACTTCTTCTACTACACAGAGGAAACCAACAGATGAGTGGCAGAAATGTTGGGGCTGATTGTACTTGCATCCAGATCATGAAGCTTTGAGTTCCAACGATGCCTATCTCACTCTTTCTACTCACTTAAAATGCAGGTAGAATTGTTGGCAGGAATATGCGCTTCCTACTCAGTCTTTTAATTACTAAAGTGGAAAGGAGGACACACACAGAATGATTTAGCAGGGATTGCCTTGCAGCCTGATCTTCAGCTTCCACTGTTGTTAGATCTAAATTTTAATTTATGTCTACTGATCTCTCAATCACACTTCAGCAGCACTTCTGCAATGATTTCTTTACACAATCTATCACAGTTGAGTAGTTGATTCTGTATTGTCTCCAGCTTGGTCAAACTGTCTTGAGCCATCTGATGTTACTTATCCTGCCCATGAGCTCCTTCTGGTTTCTTAATACTGTCCACGTTCTTCCCAAGGGAAGATGAGGATAAAGAGAAACTTCAGCTCCACTCTGCACATCTACAGGACATTATTCACTCCTAAATTTACCTGCTACTGAAGAAATGCTCCCCCTCTTTCTTGCTCCTTCTCACATATAAACAGCTGTGTACTTCAGTGGACATTAGGCTAAACTCAGGTTAAAACTAAAATGAATACTCAGTTCACCTCAGCTTTCATGGAATAGCTAAGAATTAAGGTCAACTCCACTTTCACAAGGACAAGTGTTTAAAATATGGTTGTACTGATGATTCTGAAGCAACTGTGCTGAATAAACCAGTTAGCTCTCTATCACATTGAAGGTAGACACAAAAGTATTAGGTTTTGGTTTGGTTCAGTTTTGGTGAATGGAAGGTATTCTGGATGGAAATATCAACACTTCTTTGCCCTTCTCTCGTGTTTAAATCTATAAGGTGACTCTTTGCATGATTCATAAGGATGGATGTAGGGTAGGACCTTCTCTATAGAGCAATTCACAGTCTTTGTCATAGGAACTTAACCACAAAAACCATCCATCTGTGCATCTGTTAGGAGCAGCCCGGATAGTCAAAAAGCCTGAAGTTCTCAAAACCCAATCTGAACTGTTCTGCGTAGCCCTCAGATCAATCTCAGCAATGCTATAAACTATTGAAAGTGGACAAACTGATGTTGAAAAGGCCAGCAGGTGCAACCATTCTGACTGAGGCAGCATCTGGTCTAGACCATTGCCAGCTTCTATTTCTCATTTACACCTCAGAACTTTTAAATTGGAAGTTCCCAGACTTTTTCAACTATCTCTACCAATGCCTACTACCAACACACAGTTTATCAGGAGAGGAAGATCACAGTGGCTTTGTTCAGTTCAAAGAGATGGCCAAAGGGAGATACAGTTGATGTCTTCTAACAGTTTTAGGTGTGAGGATATACAGAAGACAGAAACAGGTTGCTCTTGAAAGTGCATGGTGAGGAGATGAGTTATAGCAGTAGAAATTGTGACTACCTCCAAGGAGAAGAGTTGTTCACAATGAGAATGATCAACACCAGAACTGACACAGAGGTTGTGTACTCTCCAGTATGGCAGATACTCAAATGCAACTAGTTAAAGCACAAAACAATCGGATCTAACCTCCAAGTTAGCCCCACTTTAAGCTGCAAATTGCTGGATCAGGGACTGATAGTGGTGACTTCCAACAGAAATTACTCTGTGGCTCTGTATTTTTGTGATGACAATTCTGTGATTAGAAATATTTTGGCTGAATTGCTGCAAAATAAGTCGATTGCAGGAAGACAATTACTGTGTTCTCATTAACTGTGTTCTTTATATTAAAGAGCTGCTAGCTCAGTGCAAAGCCTGTTCAGGGCTACCTAAGGTAATGTTGGTAAAGTCATTGTCAGGCTCAGATCCATTGACTGCCTCAGGAACTTCTTTTGTTTGAATCAGTCTTACTGCAAACTAATATAGCAAAAGTATTCTCCAGAATTCTTATTTAGACATTCAGTACTGAAGTCCTCACCATGCATGGATGATGTGAGTTCACTATTTCAGCTTAATCTAGATCACACTGCAAAATATCCCTTACGTTTCATTAAGTGCCTGCTACATTAGCAGTACAGACTGATCGCATTAGGCTGGAGGAGACATAGAGATGATTCTTCCATTACCTTTTTTCTGCCAAGTGAGCTGTCAGGTTGAGAAAAAAGCATTGGCCATCTGAGGAGAAGCCATTGAGGCTGTTTGGTTGTGCAGCAACTGATCTCAAGGCAATGACAGTGTTATAACACAGGCTTACCTTACTGAAAACAAACTCATATCTTAGTGAAGGTATTCAACCTTCTGGAAAGCCTGAGAACAGTTCAGATAAAACATCAGGTTTTTCATGCCAACTGCCTGTGCACGTGATTTATGGACTGCAATATGCCATGGAACCAGATCCCTTCATCAGTTTCCTTAAAGATGATTGGATTGTGGCTGTACTTACTGAACAGAATATCTCTTCCTCCAAGGCATCTCCACTCCTCAAATAAACCTGAAAAAGCTGAGGGAGCTGGACCTCTTGTTTTGCAAGAACACAATGAATATCTCAGTAGAATTGTGGATCAACAGCTTTGGATTTAGAAGCATCAGAGGCAAATTCTGATTATTTATTTTGGATAAATAATGAACAACGTAAAAATCGCTGACGTTAACCTTCGTTGGAAAAGTTATTTTAATGGGCCCCATAAAATCTTCTATTGATGGCAGGTTCATAAAGCTCCTTATTGACTTCAGCTAAAGGCTATAACTTCTATCAATACTGTCAACAATTAATATTGACTAATAAAGTTATCCTGTAAACTGAGTCATAGCATTATGTTACTTTATGCTGCCATTAGCAAAATTTCATGTCATCTTGAAAACATTTCTCCTATAAATCTAGGATTTTTTAACATAGCCCATGTGATGGCTGGCTGGGTAGGAACACTGCTTCTGTGCAAAATGAGGAAACAGAGCAACCTTCCTATTTGCATGACAAAATTTCTGAAGTGTATCCCAGACTTTGCTTTCTCCAACTGCACATTTAAGATTGTGAGGGTTTTGTTTGCAAATATTTGTCACACGTTTATCTGTGCCAAGAAATTACGACATGGAAATGTCCAATTTTTATTTGTGTATTGTAGGGGTTGGAAGGGACCTACTGAAGGCTTCAGATTTTGTCCTTCGTCTTTCTTTTCCTTTCCCTCTGCATCTCGTGTTTTGATTGTTTATATCCCAAATTCAATTGAAACACCTATACTGAAATTACGGATCTCTCAGCTCCAGGCACATTTTTCCAACTTGAACCTGGCTGGGTGTTTTTGCTGTCTACACAGTGAAGTCTCAGTTCAAGCTCTCCAGCAGCACAGTTCAGGTAGTAATATTTCCCCTTGCATTCCAACACCTCTTTTTTTTTTTTTGTCAGTATGAACAATTAGACACTAGTCACCACCTCTCTCTAGATTCTATCAATGCTACACAGATTTTGTATTTTTGAGTATGATACAGCCTTTCGCATACAAAACACTCAGTATCTAAGACAGTAAATGCTTTGGGCCCAAAGAATCTTCTAAATTTGTACAGCACTTAAAATCCTGCAAGTATGTTCTCCACTTTGCTGTCTTCACTTTTCTAATTGCAATAAAAAGCTGGTCCAACAAATGGTTAGCATGTCATCAAATTTATAGGAAGAAGAATTGGAGGTTGTCTCAGTCCTGACATGAGAACTACTGCCTCTGTTATTAGTTTCAGTAAAGCCTTTCAAAGCATGCACTGTTGCTAATGTGTTGTTGCTAATATAATTTCATTTGTAAGTGATATGTAGGTACAAAGTTGCATTTGAATGGGTAGAGATAGCGTTACGGAAACTGGTGCAAAAGGCTCTGTCAGCTAATTCAATTCCTCCCTCTTAAGGAGGACAAAAAGATTAAAATTCTGCGCTTTCCTTTTCTTCTTTGGCATGGAAAGAAAGATGTATGGGATAGGATCATGGCTGCTCACACCACCATAAAAAGCAAAGGAGAATGACATGCATATGTGAGAACAAAATGGAATTGCATGGTGTTTGCTTTGGGTTTTTCAGTCATTTGTTGAGAGTGTGCATACTCTAATCAACCCTCATAATCTCTTTTTATTTATTGAAACACGAGGCTAGAAAGTAAAATACTAAACTCCAGCATTGTTATCTGCCTGTTCTAATGGGTGAAGATAGCCTATAAGATGCCACACTAACAAACTTAAAAAATATATTGTAAGGACAATTTAAAAATGAATTCTGCACATCCTTTAAAGAGAAGGTCGTTTATCTTTGAACTTTGCCTAATACATCATTTTCACTGAACAGAAACTTAATAAGCTTCTACTGTAATTTCGTTGGAGTTAAACATAAAATCATGTGGGTGGTGTATGTCTCGCTGTGTCATGGCTTCCCAAAGAAAAGTTATCATCATTTGTCACTATAATACTGTGGCAAAAAGCATAAAGAGAACAAGCCATGCAGTCATTTCACATCAGCTTTCAGTGCTGAGCTTAAGCTCCTGATGACTTGGCTATATTAAGAAGCAGGCTGTGCCATAATTGAATTAAAGGTGCAAAGGCTTATATGGTTGTGTGAACCCCCAGGTCACGCTGCAATTGAATCAAAATCCTCTCTCCTTCCTACTCTGCCTGGCAGAACTGCTGACCAAAAGGTTCACGGGACCTACAAAAGGCATGCAGGAGTCCCTTCAGCAGGGGATGCAAAGTTATCGAGATAAAAAATCCGTGACCTTCAGCTTTTATTTCTCATGAAGAAAAAAGCTTCTAAAAATATTTCACCGCCGTTTTCCTTCAGAGAGCAGTCAGCCAATTTACATAAATGAAACGGCTCCTGTCAAGGAACCAGCGAGGAAAAGAAGGAAATTATCTGCCCCGAAAATCTGTAGCAAAGATAAGAGCAGCACTGGCCAGGGGAGGGGAGATTTAAATGCTTTTTGTCTGAAAGGTCGCTACAGAAAGCAGAGAAAGTATTACAGCCGCTTAATGATCTCTGTCTCTGTGATAAATAAGTACGAGCTTCTCCAGCAGTTTATTAACAAACACTCTGTAGGACAGTACAAAAGGCCATGACATGGGGCTATTAGAAGAGCATTTTCACTGAGTCTGATAAAAAAAATAAAACTAAGGAAGATTAAGGTGCAGTGCAAGAAGAAGCATTGCTGGTAGAGCTTGAGGCTGCATCACATGCGGTGCCATCACTTACCGGTTTCGGTATTCTCATGCTCCGTGTCCGTGAGGGTGAGGTTGGAGTTGGCCCGGCTTGACAAGCAGGAGCTGCGTCCAGATTTGGTGTTGCGTCCCCAGAGCCTCACAGGGTGCTCAGGTGACATGACCACGTCCGCCTCCGTGTCGGCATCTGAGCCAGCACTGATGGAGTAGCCGCAGTGAGGCAGCCCAATATCAGTCCGGTACAAAGTCCCATGGGTGGGCGTCACGTCTTCAAGACCCAGCTCTCGCAAAGAGAAGTTGGCTCCTGGAATCACAGAATCGTAGAAAAGTTTGGGTTGGAAGGGACCTTGAGGATAATCAAGTTCCAGTGCCCCTGCTACAGGCAGTACTGGATCAAAATGCCCTGGGTTTCATCTGACCTGGTGTATGGGAACTGTTGAATCACAGCCTGAACTACTGATTGATCACCAGAGACAAGTACTGAGTCAGCCACAAGGGCACAGGTGAAGGCAATGTACCTGTGTGACCAGAAGGGGTGAAGTCTGGCTCCACCTCTCCCAGACCCCATTTAAGGGCTGACCACCACTGGGGAAGGATCTCTTGTTGGAGACCCCTCCCTAGTGGAGGCATCAGCACGCCTTGACCGTCATGAAGGTGAGCCTTCCTTTTCTTTCCCAGTAGCCTCTGTATCATCTGTATGAAGCCATATGGAAATACACCATCCTCTGTACTATTCCATCTGAATTCCTTTCTTTAAAACAATTTGCCCTACACCTGGCCTTGAACATCTCCAGGAATGGGGCATCCATGACCTCACTGGGCAGCCCATTCCAGCATCTCACCACCATCTCAGTGAAAAATGTCCCCCTGACATCTAATCTATATTTTCCCTCCTTTATAAGTTCAAAACCATTCCCCCACATCCTTTCACTATCTACCCATGTAAAAAGTTGATTTCCTTTCTGTTTATAATCTCCCTTTAAATCTTGGAGTGTTATAATGAGAACTCTCCTCAGCCTTCTGTCTTCTCCAGTCTGAAAAGTCCATCTCCTTCAGCCTATCTTTGTATGGGAGGTGCTCCAGATCTCTTACTATCTTGGTGGCCCTCCTCTGGGAGAAAATGCAGCAGTCTGGTTATTCTTTAATAGGGAACAGGCTTATCAAGCATGTTTCAGTGGTGAAACTATTCATCTCCAGTCTTCATACATGACCCTGCTTCTTCCTGAGTCCTAGCACCACACTGAAAGTTCACATGTTTTGTTTTGATGGCTAACTATGCCATGACCAAAAAACAGCTGAATTCATGTCTCTGGAGCCTTACCCCTGACAAAAATTCAGGTCTTACTCCACAAAATTATCATGTTTGAAAGTAAAAGGATGGAGAGATCTTGGAATTCTTTAGAAGAACGAGAAAGTAAACTTTGGAATGAGTCAAAGATGGGAATGAAATAACTAAAAGTCCTATCATAGCCCTTGTAACTCCACTACTGTAGGAAATTTGAATGAGTTTTTCTCCTTGAAATCGCTGCAATTACTTATTGGGGTTTTTAATTTCCTTTGGTGAGCTGACTTTCCCCTTGCTGACCACTCACAACTTGACTAAGTTTAGCTATTCATTCTTACACAGCCACAGCAGAGATTATTTGGCTGCAAATAGATGCAATTGTTCAGCTGACTGAAAACATAACCTCAAAAATAATTCCTGAGTTCATGTCTAGTTACATGCTGAGCTTTATAATCAGACCGAATTGATGTGAAAGTCTTCAAATATTAGCACACTTTGTTCAAAAACTTACATGAGAAAGCTGAGGAGAGCAATTAGTGGCTTCATTTTAATCCACATTATTTATTAATGCATGCTTTTATTTTGCAGCCCTGAATGCCTTTAAAGGACTTTTGCTACCTGTGAAAGTCTTTATCTGCGCATTATGTTTGTATGGCACAATGAGCCCCACTCCTGTTACACCATGCCTCGATCAGATGGATTAAGGAACTTTATCTACAGCCAGTAGGAGGCATCAGGCCCTGGATTGTGGCCAAGTACCAACACCAGTGATCAAAATCAGTCTAGCTGGCTTCCTCCTGTTACTTCAATAAATTAATCCCCTCAAATCAAGAGAGATGTGGAGCCCAACAATGCCAAGTTTTATGAACAGGTTTCAGACTCAGTTTTAGAGCAGTGTTTGCAGCTCAGACATGTTTCTACAAGCAGAATCTCAATGCATAATCACCAGGAATGTTCAGTCCCCAATCTAGCTTGGAACAGCAATGTTCTTATCTATTCATTACTGAAATTCGTTCATCATGTCTGGACCTCAGTCCCAAGGTTGCATCCAAAAGTGAGTTATGCTTTTCTTTTTACACAAAACCACACAAGCATGTGGTTCTCCTTGTGTTTGTTTTGTTATGGTGGAAAACATGCATCCAATAGAAACAGATTTCTGCTTTTTCAGAGTCTGGTTTCATGCCTGTGGGAACAATCTGGCTTGTCCCTATGCCCTGCTGCATAGGGAAGGGCTCACATTATAGCACGCATGCCCTTAATGATCACTTGGCCCCAATAAACCATTATTTTAGTGTGTGTTTTTGTTCTGTTGACTTTGCAGCTTGTAGAGAAGAGAGAGAAGGAAATGTTTGAATGCAAAGTGAATAATGGGACTGGACAACGTTTCCACATCAATTTAGAGAAGGAACTGTTTCATGTCAGGAGGAAATGACCGTGGTCCAGCCGGTTATGGATCTACAGCTGATAACACTTAAACTATTTAAAATATTCATGAACTTCACAACTTCTTAATTGAGCAAAAAAGATTAAAGCTTTCAGAGTGGACAAAAGGTAGCTTGGGGCTCACACATCCGTACAAATCTGGAGCCTGGCTTGGGGAGCGCAATGCAAACGTATAGCAGATTAATCTGTTTGACTTGGCTGCAAAACAGTCTGAAAGAACATCCACTACTACTCCATGGCATGAGGTAGCAAATGAACTTGACCTTAATTACAAAAGTAGTATCTCTCCAGAGACCTCACTTTTCACTCCTGGTTTTGACTTTCGAGCAAAGCTGGATAGCTTTTAAACTATCTGCCGTGGAGTAGGAGAAGATCATCTTTTGGTTTTCCTCGTGCGTTTGAGTCACCAACTGTGTTGAGTCTCCAACTTCCCTTGCAAGGAGCCACATTCAACATCATCTGACACATCAACATTCAGTGTGATTGATACTCTCCAGTAACAGCAGCTCATAAATTATGAAAAATGACTGCTACAATTAACTGAAAATCAAATTTATTTGCAATAAACAGCAGGAGATGCATCGATTTTCATATTCTATGCTCACTGTTGCCTTTTAAGCTGGTAGAACTCAAGTCAATAAAAGGAAGATAATAAATATCTGAGACTTTTTAATTCAGATCTGATCTATTTTTTCCTGTGCTGACTTGCACGTTTGCTGGCACTCACACTCTAGCTATAACCATTTAAATGCTGACTTGTTTATTTACTGAATTTATTTGGTCAATTTGAAATGTTTCCCTCCTCTGCCTTCCAAACCAGCTCAGGAGAGAAATTCACTTTGCCTAGTTGATGTCATGAAAGATATAATAAGTCTTGGTTTCAGTTGGCATTAGGCCAAGCAGCACCATTAAATGAGGTCCATTCATGACTTTATGTCAGTGGAAAATTTGGCATAGGAAGTCCAGAGCAATTGTTATCATTCTTCAGGGCAGCTTTAGGACTATCTGGATAAAATGGGAAAACATCATAAAGTTAAAAATGTGTGGGTGATATATCTGAAGCAGAACCAGGCCCTGACATGGTTAATCTTAACTTCTCAATCAATTTCAGCCACTTTAGACCATAGGTTTTTAAAACACTTCAGTATCCTTCAAAATTTTTCTAGGGAAGTATGAGTTTCTGCATAACAAGTTTATACCCCCTGTCAACAGGCAGGATTTTCTTTATCTTTTGTGAACTTCTTAGGAGAAGTCCATAGACCTGCATGGCCTCAGACCCACAGGTTGAAAACCGCTGACCTACACTAATTCACATCTCTCCTGCATAGTGAATATATTGTATGGAGTGAGCAAACTCAATGACCTAAAAGGTTTCCTTTTCTTTATAACTTCTTAGATTCCTTAGAAAGGATGAAATACTTTAGAATTGCTAAGAAGGAAAATCCTTTTAGGATTGCAAACTTCTACTTAAAACACCTACTGCCCCTTTTGTTATTTATTGCTTGCTGCAACTTTCCTGAAACACAAATACTATGTGGCCAAAGAGACTTAAGTAAGTCATTTTGCTTGTGAATGCCTTAAAGATGTGTCTTGCACCAAAAGCACAACTACATGGTACTTGAAGAGTGAAAATAAGCAGCCTTCAAGTCAAACTAGTGCAGTTGTATGCAATCCCTTTGGGGAATCAACTTCTCCAAACTGCAGTGGGTGAGCTCAGAGTAGGGTCAGCTCTTTTACGTTCCTTGGCTGGAATGCTGCCTCTTCCATTTTACTTTACCATTTCATGTTTTCTCTATGGACTTCTAAGAATAATTTATGTGAAACCCTGCTTGGTTTCTGAACTAAGTTACTCATGTCTCTGCAGAAAAATGAAGATAAGGCTATAGCAGTGGCCAGAAATCTACCTCATGTAGGCAACAACAGCAGCAAGAATGTAACTGCTGACTCAAGGCTACCAATAAGAAGGAAAATATCTGGAATCTTTATTAGGACTCTGGAGCCCACGTGGACTCATGTACCTTCAAATTGTCATAGATTCTCTGACCCATATTCACTAAATGGAATCCTAAAACTCTTCAAAATGTCTTAAAAATGTCTCTTTACCATTGTTCTGAAAATGGAGCATGTTCCTGTCTAAAACCTGCTGCCTGCAGGCCATATGCAGTGCCAAGGATAGTTTAGCCCACCAGCAGTTCAACTGGCCCACTTTTTCCAGGTTTCTTGGATTTTGCTGTAGCCCAGACAAACAATGTAAAAATGGTACTCTCCTTTGGTTGTCTTCTGTATTGAGATCCTTGTTGATTTCCTTCGTGACAGAGTAGGCACGTTACATAGCTTAAAGGACCCCTGAGCAGACAGGGGCTTAAGAAACTCTGAAAGGGTAAGGTTGGAAGAGATATTTGGAGGTCATCTCTTATGTTTATCACTTGCTCAAGTAGGGGCACCTGAAGCATGTTGCCCAGGAATTTAGAAAATTTTCCATGCAGTATCAGTACACGTAGAGACTGACTGTGCAGTGTGCACCCATTGGGTCTGGTTTAACTGTAGGAAGTGTCAAGGGGCTGTTACAGATGCACACAACATATATAAGGTATACTTTAGTTTCTAGAATATGGGATAAAGGTAGTACTTCCCTGTACTTCCAAGTTATATAATTAGAGTATGCCTTTTAGTAAATGCTAATGCTTGTGGTATCCCACTTAATGACATCAGTTTGCATGCGTTTCACATCTGTGTAAAACACTAAAGATGTTCCTTGCTTGTTTTATTTCATTCTATCTTGCTGAAGTCACACAGTCCTTCAAAGGTAGCCCCCATACAAGCCCCAGCTCTCAACACTGAGCTGGTTAGCGCACGCTGCTTACAGTAGTACCTACTCAGATGCACTCACCTGCTCGGCAGAACTCATCGGCCTCCTGGTGCACCATGTCTTTGACCCGATTGCTGTAGGTCAATCTGGAGTCCTGATCATAAGCCTTCAGGGTCTCACTGGAGCTATAGGACTTCTGAGGAGCCTTGCTGTCCTCACTCTCGGCTGAAGAGCTGGTGTAGCGGCGCTCCGTGTCGCGGCGCCGAGTCAGAGATCGATACGGTTTCCTTTCTTTTACATCCATGGCACTCTTGTCTGAGTATTCAACATTAAAATAATGACGCCCGTATATCGGTCAGAATGGAATAATCTGGAAGAAAAAAATAAAGAAATAGGGCTTAGGCTCATGCCTTTGGGCACCGGAAGGCTAATCTGCCTTTCATAAACTCTTGCACTAAACAAAAGAGATGTTACTTAATGAACTGCAGGAATGCCCTCCTAGAATAATTACTAATGGAAAGAAAGTCTCAATTGTGTGTTACTCAGAACTACACTAATCACAGCAGCTAATGGGTCACACACACGCAGAAACCTGCATCTGTCTGAACTGGGCTCACACTTGGGGATTTCAAACAGAGTGTGATTTTCTGAGTTTCATTTCCACAGGAAGTGATTCAGACACCTCCTGGAGGCATATTTTCTGTACATCAGTCATGCAATCTCTGGGAAACCAGGCCCCTCTATTTGGGTACACTGAAGACTTTGGAAGATGCTACTCAATGCTTTTTAAGTGTTTTGGTACCTCATGAGCTTAGAAGGAATGAACTAAAAAATGAGAGACAACATAAGAAAACAAGTGAGCAGAGAGGGAGAGGAAAGATGAAAGAAGAACTAAAGGAGTGATATATGGATGGTAGTCAGATGAAAATGTCTTTGTATTCAGAGGGCTCCTCTTAACCCAGCTAGAAATATATTAGAACTTAGCAGAACTGAGAAAGTGCAAATAACTGATAGTGCTCTCCTTCATGTAACAGCATGGCCTGGGATTTATGCCTGTGGGAAACCAGTGTGTATACGCACTGACATGTACGCACACATCTGCACACAGAGAAAACTGATATCAGAAATAAATCATGTATTGAAAGTATTTCTGCCAAAATAACGTATGCATTGTCTTTTCACAATAAGTTTATCAAATGAAACAGAAAGCACTGAAAAAACAGACAACAACTTGCAGCAAGATGGTAAAATACATTCTTGAACGTCTTAACTTGTTTATGGGAAAAAATACTGCAAAAACCCACAAACCAAACACAGAAATCTGCAATTACAGGCTGTTTCTTGGGAGCTGATCTGTCTTGACTGTGAAACAACATGAGCCGTGTCTCTGAATGCCACATCAGGGTGTGTTTTCTTTTTTTATTACAGCACTTAAAAACAGAGAGGAAAAGGAACGGAAAACACCTATCAGTCCTCATTTTTGTTTTTCATTTTGAATAAATATGGAATACACTGGCAAGGAATAAATCACATTCTGTTAGCATTTCTCCCTGGAAAGGCTAAATCCTGAATGTGCTACACCATGGATTTGTGCTGCAGCTCAACATAGCTACAGCACAATAGTAAAGGTGAGAAGTGTTGTGACTTTTACAGGTTGGTTTAGAGGGATGTGATGTAACACAGCATTTGTGGCTCTCCAGGCTATGATTCTATGAGGAACGGAAGACCCTGAGCACAGTTTCTGATACCCTACAATTCATAATAGTAATGCAGGGGCTTGAAGGCAGCATTTTATTACGAGTTTCTCACTCGCTGAGCTGTCTGGAACAAACATAACTAAACGTATTTTCATGGTGATGAGAGAATGTGGGAGGAAACCTCTTCCCTCAGCACTGGCGAGGCCACATCTGGAGGGGTGGTTCCAGTTCTGGGACCCCAGCACAAAGGTGGCCTGGGCATACTGGAGAGAGCCCAGCACAAGGCCAATGGGAAGATGAAGGACCTGGAGCTGCTCTGCTGCTGAGAGAGTTGGGACTGTATAGCCTGGAGGAGGCTCTGGGGGATGCCAATCATGGCCACAAATCCGTGTGGGAGGTACTGAGAGGATGGAGTCTGCCTCTGCTCAGTGTGGCCCAGAGGCCTCAGGCACAACCTGGAGCCCAGGAGATCCCTCAGGGCACCAGGCTGCACTGCTGTGTGCAGTGAGCAGAGAGGGGCTGGGGGCAGGAGCCCTGGACGTGGTGCTGGGCACCTGGCTCTGGGTGTCTGGGCTGGGGCCCTCAGGTGCCTCCAGCCTTTAACACTCTTTGATTCTGTAATTCTTTGATGGGAGAGCTGCAGGATGGCCATGAGATATACCTCCAGTTGTGCTTCCTATAGTTGTGCTTCCTATTTCCACAGTTCTACTCACTTGGGTTTGTCCCCTTAACCTCCAAAAGGAACTCATCAATGACAGAACCAAATTCCAAGGGCTTGTACAGTTCCTGTGGCATTCTTCCCGGAAATTAAGATGCTGCTTTAAAAAGATCCACTGAATTCTATCCCATTCTATTCCAGTGATGGCAGCAGACCAACTTCACACATCCTATTTGTCAGCAAATCACATAGAAACTACCGAACGCAAATGGAACGATTGGGAGCGTATGTCATAAATGAGCTTTACTTAAGTCATCTGTAGAGCTTTTGAGCACCCATTTGATTGTAAACATGTGTTTAAACCCATCAAGCTCACTGACTTATTTTCAGTCATGAGCTATGTACATTAAATGCAAACGGGACTGCTCAATGGCCAAAATTTATACACGTTAAACAGTTTGCAGAATAAGGGCCTGAGAGTTGAAACTATGCCCTGAAAGAAGAAGGAAAGATCTTCTAAGGAGCTGCTTAATATAATAATAGTGTTTATGAGATCTACCAAATATAGATGGACATTTTGCAGTCTTGAATCAAACTTACTGATACCTTCACACTGCAGGAAGATAAAAGAAATAGAGAATCTGATTGCTTTTCAGCGCACTATCTTCCTCCTCTAAAAAAAATGAAGGGTTTTTTTTGCCTGAAAAATTGCTATTTATTTATTTATTTCCAATTGTTACTGAATTGGTTTATCTCCTTTATGTCATCTCTGTTTGTATAACATTGTTGAGAGGAGTGGATTTGTTATGCCTTTCAATAAAACACCTTAAAACAGGCTCCTTCATGAGAATGCTTTTGTAAGAGAACACTGAAATTGTGGTTTATTATCATGGGGGATTGGGGAAACAAAACTCGAGTGAGAAATGTGGAGGCTGTATTCTACAAAAATGAAATGAGGAAAGGGGACTTCTATCTGCTCTTGAGGATTGCAGTAATTCCTACCAAAGGTCAGCCATTTACACACCCTCTGGTGGGAGATGCACACATGCCAAAAAACCTTTCTGCACAGTTAGAGCCACAAGGTACAAACAAGGTCTGTAATTACCATCAGTAACCTTCCAACTTAGGAAATGGCCAAAAAAACATCAGGAAATTGACTGAATTCCCACCAGATGAAGGTTTTTCTTTTTGTAAAGGGAGGTGAAAAACTGAAATACCTCCTACAGTTCATCAAAAATAGCCCTGTAAATTTGCACCATTCACATACACATTCCTCTATAGCAGTGCATCAATTCCCAATTCATTCATGTCTTTATAAATTTAACTTTCCTCAGCCCTTTTTTTCTCTCCCTTTTGCTGCTTGTAAGGAGAAACTTTTCAACAGGAAACGTCACCCCCAAAACACATAATGAAGTTGCCTTTTTTCTTTTTCTTTTCTTATTTAAGGAGGAACTGTTGCATGTAACTGACTTAAGTATGTTTCCAGCACCTCTCCATGGACACATGATCCTTGTTTTCTCCTTTTTATGGCCAAAATCTCAGCTGGTTTAGATACCTCACCATCAGTGGAATTCTGATGGGGAATTTGCCTCTCTGATAGATTATTATATTTTATCTGCTACTCCTGGTGTCTTGATTTCACTTCTGCTAAGGTTTCATCCATGTCATCAACACTTCACATTTTTTTCTGACTTCTCTGGCACACAGTGAATAGAAAAACTCACATTTGTTTCTGTTACATACTCAACTACCAGTTTCCTTCTGCCTCTAGCTCACTATTGTTCATAATTTAAAAGTTTTCCAGAAACTTGCTGGACTGATATAAAAAAAATATTATTGAAGGCTTCTAATACTGTCCTTTCCACTCCTTCAATCTCGATCCCTCCATAAAGCTCAAAATCCTTTTGCTCTAAGCTATTTCCACTTGGAAAAGACGTTCTTTTTCTATGATGCAGTGTTTCTGTCTCTGTTCGACTCTTTCATCATCCTGCTGTTTGCATAACATATCAAATTTCACCTTTTTTTTCCCCTCCAAGACAATTAATGGCAATAGCCATTCTTATTTCTGACAACCCTCTGAGCGTACAAAGCCAGCTGGACCACAAGCTGGTTTGGAATACAATTCACAGCAGAAGCATCCCTCTGGCTTTACTTACTCAACTCTGAAAATCTCACTGACCCCAGCAAGGGTTACAAACAGGCTAAAGCGCATAAAAATCAAACTCCTCAACAAAGTTGCGTTTTTCAGAGATGTGAGGCTCTTCTCATATCCTTGAATATGTGCTGAGAAATGGAACAAAAAATGGACTTTCTAGTTCTGCTGCAGTAAGTGCACTGCTTATTTGCAGCTGTTTTTATTTTTCTTTTGCTCTGGTTGGCTTCCAAATAATCCTTTTTATTATGTTTTATCCTTTATATCTATCCTCCTCATTCTCGGTTCCGTTGCTTTTTGTTGCTCTTTGGAGCTTTGATTAACCACACCGGCTTTGTGCTGCAGAATCGCACTCAATGAATGGAGAGGGGAATGATTTATTTTCTGAGTCACTGCTCAAAAGACAAACTTCCATCAATCAAAACCCAGACAAGAGAGTGTGACACCACAAAGCGATATGCTAGGAGGCGCTTACAGCAACAGGGACAGGTGGTCTTTGATAGCTGACTTACATTGCAGGTCACTAATCACAGAGATTAGCAGCAAGGTGATAGACAGCACCTGTTCTAGAAGGCAGCATGTCATATCATCCAATTTTCTGTCAAAATGAGGGTGTTTAAATGGTAGAGATAGCTTTATGTGTCTCCTATATAGTTTGGCAACAGAGTGATGAGAAAGCTGGGAGAGTGAAATATCTTTTCTCCATGAAGACATGAGCATGAATCCTGGGTTGATTCAGTTCACTTTTGTGCTATGGGAGGCAAAGTTTTCCTCTTCGAAACTGCTTATGCTAAAATGGCATAAACTAACTGGGCAAGACCTGTTTTTTTTCTTTATAAAATAGATCTTCTCATCCCACCACTTTGGACAATTTTTTCCCTAATCTTTTATTGCTGCTGTCCTTTGTAGGATGAATGCAGCCACAGAATGCTGAGGAGAAAGATAGATTTTGTTTTTAAATTGTTAACTAAGACCTAATACTAGTAAGTGGAAAGCGGGTGTCCTTTTCTTCATTTTATAGAGAATGGATGAGACATAGGAAGGCAGAGTAACTTGCTCAAGGTTGTATAAGACGAAAGCAACAGAACAAGAGTAGACTCTTGATCTCCCAGGCTGACTGATACTCAGCCTTAGATTTTTTTGAGAAACAAGTCACACGAGTGCTTCAGAATACTTAATTCAAAAAGTCTTTGGCAATCCATGTCTGATACCTTTGTGTGAAAAGAGTAGCATGAACCTCAGGTATTATTAACAAGATGCTCTTTCATGTTTGGATAGTGCCCTTCAGTCGGAAAAGCTGTGGAATATATACAAGTACAGCTATGTCTGACCAGTGAAATCCCATGGGGAGTGATGAAAATACCACTCGGAGTCATAAGTGAGAGAGCTTTTCACCCAGTTATGCACCCAGAACACCAAGAGATGTTGGGATCCAACAGTCATGCTATTTGGGAAGTTAGCTCCAATTCAGGATCCCAAGCTTCAAGTGAATATGTTGGGTATTCAGATTTGTAAGTGATACTGTAGCTATAGTTATTAATGTCCTACACTGTTATCACTTCATATTTGCTATCCTAGCTGAAACAACTCAGTCCTGTGTTACAGTTGCCACTGCACTTTGTTGAGGATGCAAGCACCTGGTACCAGGCTCCATGTTCTGGTCTTGTGAATGCAAAATAATGAATGTGGGAGATCTTTTCTGGCCATTTCTATTTGTCTGAAAAACTCTGTGATATTGCATGCTATTCCATAGCTGATATGAAGCACAAACCTGGCATAAATGTAGTGTAGAATGCTCTCGTGTTTTCAGCAGGTATTTAGTCATCTACTTAGAGGTAATTCAAATTGAATTCGTATTGCCAGGTGACTGTGGGCTGTAATGATCTGATCTTAGCAAATATATGACCATGGCTTAAATGGCATGATAGTATTTACCAGGATTCTGGGAGATTCTTCTATAGCGTAAGAGATTCCTGCGCTTTTTATTAAACTTTAATCTTCAGATTTATAACGGAGGTTTGAATCCCAGGGACTCCTTGTAGGAAATAAATTAACCTGTAGGTATAACATCCTTTCACATTTTTGGCAAGGATTTTGGAAAGAAGCAGGCACAAGAGAGAATAATGAGAAGCTAAGTTAACTGCTTGGCTCTAACCCAGCACTTGAAGAAAATAACAAAACCTCTTCTTTTCTGGACACAACCACTAAACCTTTCTTCTGCTGGTAGGGGACTTGCTTGGCAATTGGTAACATCCTGTCCAAAAGATGTGGTTTGTGACCTTACTGTAAATAAATCTAAAACTGCAAGGAGCTTGAGGTCCAGAAAAGCTTGAAACAGTAGTGGAGATTTGAAGTACTGTGGGAAAACACGAAGTGGGCTTGAATGTAGTTTACCCTCATTATTTCAGTTTTGCAAACTCATAGGTCTCCTCTTGAACTGCAGCTTTTCACCTGTGATGGGGTAAGATTTGGGGGCCAGAAATTAAAATATTTTCAAATACTTTTTGACTACTGTGAGCAGTGTGCTGTTGTTGTCATCAAAATCCTACTCTGGCTTCACCCAAAATGGAAATTACTTGGGAAACAGTTTTATTTTTATACTGAAATACAGTTTATTAGACTAGTAAGCTATTCTTGGACAAAGTGGATTTACTTCAAAACCTCAGTTTAATAGATCATACACACAGCTACATGTCCAGAGAGGCTGTGGATGCTGCCATTTCTGAAGGCATATGAGGCAAAGCTGGATGTGACTCTGGGCAGCCTGGTCCAGTGGTTGGTGACCCTGCTCACAGCATGGGGGTTGAAACTAGATGGTCTTTAAGGTCCTTTTCAACCCAGACCATTCTGTGATTCTATTTAAGCAACAAATGCCAGACGAACCAGCCTGAAAGTACAGTCTGATTCAAGTTCCAGATTCACATTTTGAATCATGCACAATCTCAGGCTCAAGCACTGAGTTTTTAATCTGCCAGGATACCACAGTCTGAGTGGAACCAGCCTGTGTATTAGTGAGCCTCAGAGTGAGGAAAAGATGCTGGCATCAAATGCAGAAGTGACATCTCCATTGCAGGCAGTCACTGAATGAATCTCACTAAGGTACACTGCACTCCTTCTACAAAGCACCACCTGACTATGGGCTATTACCTAGGATACAGGAGATTTCAGTCTTAAATCTGAATCAGGCAGGAAAAAATCCTGAATGTGTCTCAGACATCCCAGGTGAAGGCACTACGCAGAGGTTTTCAGAATCTGCTTAGGGGAATCTTTGCTTTTTCTGCTGGAGAAAAAAAAAATGGTCTAAGTTGTTTTATTTTTTTTTCTGAAAAGCAGAAGAATGTGTTTTAAAAATCTTGAGACATCCCCTAGACAACAAGAAATAACTGCTAGAAAGATCATTCAATGTGGTGAAAAAACTTCTTGTTTTGGAAAAGCTTTGTATCTAATTCCTGAAGAAGAGAAGGCTCTGGGAAGACCTCTTTGATACCTTCCAGTACCTGAAGGGAACTTATACATGGGAGGGAGAGGGACTTTTCACAAGGATTGACAATAAGACAACAGGAAGGGTTTAAAACTAAAAGAGGAGAGATTTAGACATGTTGAGAGGAAATTCTTTACTAGAGGGCAGTGAGGCCCTGGCGTCCACTGCCCAGAGACCCTTCTGGGTGGACTCTAAGATCCCTTCCAACCCAATCCATTTTATGATTCTCTGGTTTTCCATGGCCTACAAGATACTTATGTTATAAGATGATGACCCATAATGAAGTGCAGCAAGAACACCAGGACATCCCATGCACACCTTTGTCATTTAACCTCTTTTCCCACCGTTTGGTAAGAGAATACCAATTAGATATATTTTCTTTTGCAACCTTCTCTACCAAGTAAACTGAATAAGAAGACTACACTACTCTATTAACTCTAAATGAGCTCTACTCAACCACAGAAAATGCATAGATTTCTGTGAGATTACAGGAAGAAGAAAAAAAGAGGAAATAAAAGCCCTTTTCTGCATATAGATGTATATAAAACAAAACGAGTCATCTTGGTAGAGTGTCAGAGGACAACTGAATCGTTTTTACACATTAAATTTCTTGCAGGACTATGCATTAACTGATCAAATGTCTGACTGTACTTAACTCTATGCTTATTGAGCATTAAGTTGTGTGTCAGATTTGACCATCCTGTGAAGAACTCACATCATAGTTCATGGGAGCATGATTAAACTGGTTCAGAAAAAAAGGACTAGCAAAAGTTATATCCTGCCTCTTGGTCTTGGGTGCTTTTGGAAAAGCAGGAAGTGTTTAGGAGCTGTGCTTTAAGCAATAAGCTTGTTCATTCCTCTTGTTACACTCACAGTACTCTAAGGCTCAACAGATGTCTTAGTTGGGCAGCGGGGTTTGGCAGTCCTTCATTGACCCATCTTCTGTAGATTTTTCTAGTTCATTTTGACACTCAGATACTTGTGGCCTTTGCAACATCCTGTGAACAGTCCCATAACGTAATTATGTGTTGTGTGAAATAGCACTTCCTTTTCTCTGCTTTAAACTCTCTGTCTGATGTCTACAGGTCTTGTCTCTTCTATGAGGATACTGATGAACCCACAACCCTTTCCATGAAAGCAAGGCTTTGAACTCACACCCACTTTCAAACTTACTTTATTTATCATTCTTATGGTTAATTTGTGAACTGGATGAGGACTGTAACTTGTAGGAAAGAAGGTATGTCTGCCTTTCTTTCCTGCAGTCACCTCTGCAGGGTTTAATCCTGCCTCGAAACACACTGACAATATCACGGGTGTTTGCTCCGGAAAAACTAAGGACAAGAAAACAGTTGGTAGATAAAGTGTACACTTTGTCATATATTTTTACCCTCTTATGTAAGTAGCATATTGGTGTGTACCATGTACATAATACTGAGATCAGAGCACATCTTCCTAAACCCCTTGGCTGCAACCTGGTGTCTGAGCTGCTTACACAGAGACAACTGTAACTTTAAACAGAGGTATTGGGTAAAACTTGTAATATCTGAATTACACTTTTTTGCAGAGGGAGAAGGGCTTGGCTGTGAAAATAAAGAAATAATAATGGAATTTGTGCCTGCACTGCCTTTTGGTACTGCAGTTATGTCATAAGCTCAACCGAATTTGAAGAAATACATTCAAAAGTGTGATAAAAAACCACATATACATATATAAATCTGTCTGTTTATTTATACTACTTATATAAACATTCTGCAAAACTCTGTGTCAGGCAGGACAAACTCCATAAGGAAATGTTGCCATCCCTCAATTGCAGGGAAAATCAAGTAACTTGCCCAGGTCACAGGATTCAAGCAACTAGCATCCAAACCTCCTGCAGGATTAGTCACAAGGCCACTGTGTCCTTGTCTGACAGTATCATGTGTGAAATTGTCCCTGCTTTTGTCACAGGTACAGAGTTACTGGGTAATCTGTCCTTGCTTTCCTTCAGTAAGGAAAGAATCAAGACTTTTCTTCTTCAGCTAAAATCCCCCAACGAGCCCAACTTCAAACTAAGTTTATTAAAATATGAATTATCTGCAAAAAGACACCAAAGAGCCATGAATTGATTTCTGATTTTCTATGGACTTATTTCAGGACTTCTCTGTGAGATAATCAGAGAGCATTGAGAGATTCTAGGGATTGATTAATCAGTATAACCCCCACTGTGTCCAAAGCTTAACTTTCAATTACACAATAAGCTTATGCTGTAGACAGTATATTTTCCTTAGGTAAAATGCCTATGGGGGAATGCCAAAGAGATAAAAATAGTAAATTAGGAATGTAAAAGAATTGCTATTTGTGTTTGTGAGCTTCTGTGGGCTTTTTTTGGTTTTGTTGTTGTTTTATGTGTTGATTTTTGTTCTTTTTTTCTGAAACAAAGGACTACTTGACAAGAATAACAAGGAGAGGTATCAACTCTACCATGGGATTTTAGGCAGATGCAATCTACATTACAAAGTGAGAGCTCCATCTGAAGTCCCCTCAAATTACCACTTCTTGACACTGACTATGCTCAGGATTCACACCTGATGGCCAGGCTGCAGTTCAGCACTACAATGTGTAAGATGTGAACCAATAAATGGACCTTGATGCATTCTTTCAGACATACAAATACTGTAAGACTGCACGATGCCTTAAGGAGGGGGATTAGGGAGGTAAGGATAAGTGATACTATTGGCTCAGTTGTCAATAGAACGTAGTGCTTATATTATCCCTGCAAAATTCTGCTTTTCTACTTGTTCAAATATATCAGTACAATATCAAGGCTTATTTTTTTTAATTTTTGCTTTCTTAACACCACGGCGAATAATTTGGAGGTAAAATTTACATTCTGATGTTATGCTTTGATTGTAAAGCTACATGGCAGGGTGAACAGCTGCCTGTACAAATAAAATTTGTCTCACCTAAATTTAGACATCTATCCTGCAAATACCTAAAAACCTAGGCAGCTTACACTTGCCCATTTTTGTAATTAATTAAGACAAAAAAGAATTTCTAGGGCAAGATTTATAAGAACAAACAACAAAAACTATTTTAAACATCTTATTACAAGCATAGATGAATTTTTACCTGAAGGTGACTATGTGTCTCTATTAGGCTACAAAGAGACTTGTTTGGGAGTAAGAGTCCAAATCTGTGTGAAACAATCAAACTGCAAACTTCTTAATTCAATTGTGATGTTGCATGATTGTGTTTTCTTGAGGATTTATCCATTCAAGGAGGTTCTCATGTATCTCTCCTATATTCAAGGCAGAGCAGACCAGCAGAAGGATGATGACCTGAGCATGGTCATGTAAGAAGTCAGCGCTAGAGCATGAACAGTCCCCAGCTCTTGTTTGCACTTCATAAACCTATTCACTGGAGTTCATTTATTCTCTCAGTATTCAGGAAAGCCAAATATTTTTCATATCTTCCAGTACATAAAATGTTAGGTAAGATCCAAAGTGATTTATCCAAGCCCAAAATGGAAACTGGATTCCAGATTATTGGTACTGAGATCACAGATTCAGTGACTAAGCGATAAATTGTTCAATTTGACACAGGAAGGCATATGTTATGTATGACTTTCTGCGGCAAAACAGAATGACTTATTATCTCATAATGAACAGGAAGGGTTTTTTTCTATTCCATTTAATAAAAGGAATGGAAAGATTCACTGGTCTGCCTGAAGGAGAGCTTTGCTACCATTAACTGGAATCCAGTTGGAGGAGTATTCAGTAAATGAGAGCTCAGAAAAGAAAATGGAAGGGACTGGGGAATGAAGAAGGTATCTGAAAATGTAAATGGCTCTTTTTAGCCAAATCTTTAATGACCAGTTAGACCAAAGATTAGAATTAATTGAACTAGCTCTCAGTCAACAAAAGATGCAAATAGATTGTAAAGGAGAGTCAGATTACATTAATTCACACTAAACCAAATGTAATTAGTTAGTGTTTGTGGAGTGTTTAGAAAGCAGAAAGTGCTGTTTAAATGTTAATTATTACTATTTATTTCAAGGAGATGCAACAAACACAATTTTTATATGTCTTATAAGGAAGGAGACCAATAAAGCAAAACTCTACAACAGGCTTTCCACTGTTAGATTGAAATGTGATGGAGCACCACAGACTTATTTCGGTAGATAACTCTGAACTATGAACTTCTAGTTGAAGTCATAAGGCGAATTTCTATATCTGAAAGTCTATCTTCTGGAAAATAATAAAAATAATAACAATAAAAAAGCCAAGACTAGATGCTTATCATGTGGCCACTATCTCTGCATTGTACTGTGTGCAATTCTGACCTTTCACAAAGCCGAAATACAAGAGAATTTAAGAGGTCAAGGGCACAATTCTAAGTAATGAGCTGATCATCTTCATTTTGGACTGTGCAATCATTCCTGAGATGGAGAGAATAGTCATTATGTCTGCTGCTGAGAAGCAAGAGACTGGGAAACAGCACTAGTTTCTCTTATACCTAACTGTACCATTAATTTACTGTGTGATCCTGGACAAGGAATTTAACCTTCTGGGCCCATTATGGGAAAATCAGATATAACATTTCCTATCTGTTTCACAGCTAAATAAAAGGTCTTATTTGATGCTTTTAAACATGTCATTTAAATCAATTATCTATGAGACGTACAACACTATAAAGAAGATCACTCAGGAAGTCTAGGATTCTGAGAAGAAACTTATTAGATGAGATCATACAATTTCAGGATGGATTTGGGGCTATGACATGCTAATGATTTGCAAAGATTATTAGGCTCATCAGAACCATGGACATAAAGGGGCCCCAAAGTGAAATGCTTACCTGCTTTTTGCAATAAATTCTTGAACTAATTTCCTTCCTATGCTGGCAAACTTTTGCAGGGAAGAATGATAAATAGCATAGGTACAATCACGTCATATGTTTTAACACTGCAATGGATAATTGAATTAAAAAAAAGTAATTTATAAGGAAAAAAATACTTTGCTAGGATATGAGCTAATAAAGACCTATGTAGACTTAGTATGCAGGATTTTCAAAGCAGTATATAAACGTTAATTTATTAGCTAACAATTATTTCTGTAGAGAAGGAAGTGGTACAGATGGAGATGGTTGAGACAGCAACATCTTTAGATGTAAGCTCCTGAAGCCAACTGGGTCATTCTACATATCATTATCCATACATTACAAGTGAGGCTGGATCAATGCTTGCTGAATGCAGAAATCCTCAGGAAATTAATTTTCCAGGTATCTTTTAAACATGTTTGTTTTTTGACAAAGTTCAGGCTCTGGGGTTTGAAAATGTCAGCCTTGCTGGAGGAATGGTTTCACATCTCAGTGCTCTGATTAGCAAACCCAATTTGAGATGTTTCCTCCTGCTAGGGCTCAGCCACTCTGCTGTGTGCTGTCTCACTGGGGTTCTACAATGCAGCTGCTTGTAGAACCACACCCTTCACACATCAGCAAAATGGAATGGTAAAAAAAAGAAAAGGAGTCATTACCTGCCAAACCTTTATCTTTTCATATTTTTTTTAACCTCCCCCAATGGTAATGGGGCAAGTTTAAAACCAGTCTGAATTTAAGGTGTTACAGGTAGTCGCACTGGCATAGGCAAGAGGGCAGTACACTGGGGTGGGAAGGAAAACAGATTGAGAAACTCCTAGCAGCCACCTAAACTGGAAGAAGGAACCATATCCTCTTTAGATCATGACATAAAGGAATTCCCTGGATCTAAAATCTGTATTTCTCGTCAGTTTCTCAAGGCACAGATTTCTAATAGCCTTTCTAATAGATCTTTTCCAATTCCAACCCCTAGCATCCAACATCTGACATACATTTTGTAACTCTGAGATATTATTGCTCTACTTCTGCCAAGAGAGCTGCTGCTGCTTCACAGAAGCTGCCCTGCTGAAACCCCCTTACTTCATGTCTACCCTTTATTTATTTCTCCTTGCTTGCAGACCCAAGTTACTCTGTCATTAATTGGAATCTCTTAATACTTTATTGACTCTGCAATGTTTTTACCACACTGTTTTCAAGAAAAGTTGAAAACTGTTGAAAGTAAACCAGTCAAGCACAGTAAGCATTTTCTTCCTCTTTTCCTTCCCTTTTACTTCAGTAGCAAATTTCCTTCCCTTTTATTTCATGTTGGCATCCCATATAGGAGAAATGCATGTGAAAAAGTGATGAGATCTTCCCCACTGCCTTGGAGCTTTTTGTTTTGTAAATCATGCTGTGTTCAAGTTATTTTTTAAGTTTTTCTATGAAACACATAATTCCCCCTGTATTTCTGACCAATGAGCAATGAATCAGTTGTGTTGGTTTCTATCTGGCATTAGATTTCACACCAGCAATGGCTTCTATGAATGTCTTATCCAAAGCTCATTGAATTATGTAGAAGCATTTTCCACTTATTTTGCTGAAGAAGTAGGACTTTATAAACTCAATTCCCTCTACAAAACCTTTTAACATCTACATTTATGGCATGGGAAGTGCTGCAGTGCATTTCAGCCCTCAGAAGTGTCAGTGCTGAGGAAGAGAAGGAACAAAATTAAGAAACTGGAGTCTCTTGGAAATCTTCCTAGTGACCCAAAATGAACTGATGAAGAAACTCAGAGCACGCTGGCAATTTGTTCAGACATTGCCTTTGACTTTAAGAGCCTCCAATATGCAAATATCACCCCAAAGGATCTTCAAGGGGTCTTGATAGAGCATGCATTTCTCCAAAATCAGGATCATTCTTGGCATTGTAAGCACAGTGTTTACTATCATGAAGGCATTTTTAAAATTTTCATACTGTAATTATATGTTGCTGGGGTTCAGGGCAGCCTGGCATTCAAGCTGTCACCGAACACATTCAGTGCTGTGTCGGGTCATTAGGCTTATAAACAGGTTGAATCTAAACACTGGGGTCTGTGCATTTAAGCTGATTTCTTGAGTAGGTAAGGACATATTTATATTTTCATTTAGGTTGAGTGATACCAGCACCTGCCACTTGCTCTAAACAGAGCAGTTAACCCATAACTCCCTCTGTCAACTCCTGTTGACAGAAAGCAAAGCAGATAAATTAATGGCTCCCCTGAGAGGTAGGAACTGAGAAGACTCACGTAAACAAATGCCTCACAAAATGCAACTGTGTTAGTGGGAAAGACAGCAAAAGAGAGAAGCCCACTCTCCATCCTTTGTAGACACAGCAGGAGTAAAAGCAGGGAAATTCAGAGGCCATTCTGCTTGGCCTGTGCCCTCATCTGAGCTAGTTTGGTTCCTTCAGACCTGATACAAACTGAAGGGCATTCAATTATTTCCTGTCAAATGCCATTATCAGGACACTTAGATGGCTCCGTGTTGGCAGTTTATAAAATGCCACATTGGTTGGTCAGTGGATTGGGCCCTTATTTGGGGACAAATCTAACTAATTTATTTATTTATTTATTTATTTATTTATTTTCTATTTGCTTTTTCATCTCTCTCCCAGATCTGTTTCTCTTCTCTCTCCTGTTATAGGAAACAATGTTTTACTTGATTTTCCCATTTGTTGAAGCTTTCAAGTGATCCTGGGCAACACGTGTTTGTGCAGTGCTCTGAGGCAGATAAATGTTTGCATGGACAAAAACTTAAGGCAAAAGCCTTTCCTTACCTCACTCTAGCTGCTCACTTTTACCTTTCCTCGTGATGGTAGGGGCAACCACATCACTCTCATCTAGTACAATAATATTGCAGAAATAGAATATGTTTTTTCAGATCACTGTTGCTTGATACAAATGGGAATTTATGAGAAACCACAGGATGTAGGTCCCATGTCCCTGTGACTCTGCTGTCCCAATCAGGACTGCATCATAACTCCCATCTGCTCTTCATCCCCAGATGTCGCAACATCAGAATGGAGAGGGTGTGAAGATGTTAGCCAGACCAAAGGATCTTTAGCAGCTATCTGTCTCCCTCATGCCTCAGCTCACCCAAGACTGTGGAGGAGAAGCCTAGAGCAAAACTTTCTCCTGGGTGTTAGGCTACAAACTGCAGTGCAGGGAAGGATGTGTGCAGGGAGAGGACAAGTTCAGCTACAAAGGACAGAGTTGTAAAGGGAAATCTTATTCATATGTGTTTTACCTCCTGCCCTGGCATTGTTTAGTGTCTGTGTACTGGCTCGGACTGAAGCCAACAGCCTCTGTGCAGCCATATGAGTTAGGGAAACAAACAGAGGTCTTGGGTTTGGAGTGGATTGTTTCCTAAGTAGTTTCCTCTAAGGAATAAGTGAGAGGGACACTCCAAAGTTGCAGGGATAGAGTGGCAGCTGTAGTCGGCACAGAAGGTCTAGGGGCTCCGCTCTACCCTCCAGCCAGCACATCTCCACTCTCCAGCAAGCATTGGCTGCTAGTGCACGTCCTCTTAGAAACACAGACAAGGTTGGAAAAGACCTCTGAGATCATCTAGTCCAAATGTCAACCCAAGCCCTGCTGGAGAGCTGCCAGTCACAGCCCTGAAAGCAAGTGATGACAATGACGTTGCAGTGACGTTATCTCCCTCCTATCCCAGCTGGCCACTTCACCCCTTCTTCCAGAGGTTAAGGGTCCTGTAAGGGCATCAGCTATTGAGAAATCTTCCTGCTTTAGAACATCTTTAATGCAAAGTCAACCATTATAATTCAATTTATTAACCTTGAGTGAGCTCGGTTGGCATGAAAATGGGAGATGTGAGCTGTCCACCTTCCCTTCCACCATCTCTGCTGTAGCAATGACAGAAGAGCAGACAGAAAGCCAGGACTGGCATTATTTTAAGATCTTAATATTAAGCTGACCTTGACGTGAAGGCTTTATATAAACATATGAGGAGGGGGTGTTAGGATCACAGGCAGATGTCAGTGAGACCCTGGCCTATGGTGATCATGCTTGTGGCTATCTTGCCTCATGCTTATCAGCTCTCATTACTGATCCCTATTGGAGTGGGAAGCTTTTTCATGTGGGAATGAGCAGAGAAGGTGTAAACCATTTATCTAGCTCCAGGATTTTGGAAACAATTAAGTATGAGAGGCCAAAGGCAATCGCTGGGAAACCTGTGCTGGGCTAAGTCAGTTCAACACTTTACCCTATAGGGCTGCAGACAGAAGAGCACTCCAAAAATGCACTTAAGTATATTATGTTAACACCAGGTTGTCTGCATCCCTTTCTAAGCCAACATCTCCAGCCCCTTTTCCAGCCCGTGCTTGCATTTTATAGACTGGTATAAGAACATCAGTACCTTGCCAGCCTCCCCAGGGTTTTCTACAGGCCGAGGCTGAAATAAAAACATTTCACTAATAGATAAGAAGTGTCCTAAGTAATTTCTAAGTTTGGAACCAAACAAATCTAAACTTTCTCTAAAAGAAGCAAGGACAAAATCTGTAAATGAACACTATGTTTATTGCTAAACAGGAATACTAATAATGTATTGGTCCTCGATCAGATTTCTCTCCACTCTAATCTGGGAACAGATCTACAGAAACTGGAGACACAAAGGCGATATCTACACTAGTAAATCAAATATTTTATTACAGTAAATGAAAGTCTGGGACTGTTCCCTGGCACTGAGGCCAACTGGCATGGAGAAACATTCATCTATGTAATAAACCTTTCTGGTATCCAGAAGAGGATGGCTGCAGTCTTCCAAGTCTCCCAGACCTTTTGGGACTGGTCCCTGGCTGATGTTAGTAGTACTTGAGCTGTGCTCAGAAACTGTTTGGCCCAGGTCAAAGCATTGCCAGGGGCCTCTATTAATTGTTATTTAGCTGTTATTTAACAACTTAACAAGATAAATAGCAACCCCTTGGCATTACTTAATCTGATAGCATATACATAGCCAAAACTGCAGCTGGCAGAACTGGTTAGCTCCATATTTACAGTAGTTTTCAGAATCATTTGTAAGAGAAAATGTGCTCATTATATTGATTGTAAGCTAATTATACAAGCAGCAATTTCAGTGTGATATCCTGTTCTTTAACCCAAGTCAGTACTACCTTATGAATGTTGCAGTGACCTTGGAAGAGCTAGGTGGTAACTGTTATAGAGCTGTCAGACTTACATGTAACAATAACTGCTACCTAGGATCCACTTTTTAAGGAACTTCCTATTTCTTCCTCTTTCTCCCAAGAATACTGAGCAGCATAGTTTTTCTCAGCATTTAATTTCATTCTCTTTTGTCTGTTTTTTTTGGTTCTATTTTGTTTTTAAGAGTAGAAAAAGCAAATGAAACAGAGCTGATCTTTCATTAGAAGTCCATAGATGGAGCAGATATCATCCAGAACACGTCGTCTGAGAGCGAAGGCAATACCAAGGAAAGATGAAATGTTGTCAGGTTGCCCTCACAGCTCTAATCTCTTATTTCGAGCTATTACACAAAGTTCTGCAAATCAACAAACAATGCAAACAATAATGTAGGACTGTTTAAGAAAGAAAGATGCCATCTAAGGGGATCAGTGGACATGAATGCTATCTCTGCTGGCTCTTGGTGTAGAATGAATTGGAACCATGCTGTCACCAAATGAAATATATCTAAAGCTCCTCAAGGGATTGTTTTGCAATTTTGTTAATATTTCAAAAGCATCCCTTGATCTCACTCATGCTTGTGTGAACCCATGGTTTCATTATGTTATTATGTTATGTCCTTCTTCTCCTTCTTCAACTTCAGATCTTCTGCAATCAAAAAGATTTGACCTTAATAAGGTGCATTATAAGCAATTGATTTTGAAACCTATAAGGACACTGAATCCAGCAAGAGACTGTGCAGCTTAATACTGCCACGTTTGCAGAACAGGTCATGAGTACAGGAAACTTGTCAGAGGAAAAAAAAAAGAAGAAAAAAACCCAAAATATTTCCCTTAGAGACATAGGACAGAAATGCAGAGCCACAATTGTCCAGAGCAGCTTGTTGGCACAATTCTGAAAGCTTGCCTCTGAGTTGAAATTCCAACATTATCTACAATCACTTATAAATTACTCATAACTCTTTTTGTTTGTTTGTTTGTTTGTTTGTTTTCTAATGAAAGCTGAATAAGCAAGTGTTAGAAGGGTGTACCAATAGAGGAATGAAAGTCTACACTCTTTGTGCATTTTTCTATGAAAACCACTCAGGAGAAACCTAACAGGAACAAAGCTTTCTACCTCAGCAGTACTTATGGTGCTGTTTATCTTGACATGAAGGTGTGTTCTCTGAAGGCCAGGGCTGTGACTTTGCTTGACATCTGTAAAGTGCCATCCATCAAGTAGATTTATCATTAATCCCAAGAGGATAGAAGCCATGGTCAAAGCAGGTCAAATGCTGCGGCCCTGTCCAAAGGAAAGGGATCTAAGCCACACTACCCCTAGCAACAACCCAGATTCATGCTTATCCATCACAAAAATGGACTTGTTTTCTGTCTAAGTACTTTCTAGGTGTGGGGTTATGTTTATTTTTATCATTTTTGCGGTCCTGAAATGTGGCTATCACACCAAAGTAAAGAGATAGGTAAAATAGTTGAAGAATTGTGTAGTCATCAGTTAGGGAAGTTTCCTTGCTAAGCTGGCTCTGCTGTGAATACAAATGCCCCATCAGTAAGAAAGTCTATGGAATGACCCCAGATGGTGTGTTGGAAAAGCTCTAGTTACATCTGGTCAAACAGAGGCAAAGAGGGAAGAATTTGAGAGGCAAACCCACGGGATGAGTCACTTGATGCCTCCTAGCCCATCAGCAGCAGAACCAGGAACGGCATGGAGATCTTCTGACCCCCGATCAAGAGCTTGGATTGCATTTAGGCTAGTCTCAACTTCAGGAAGTCTGTGCCTTCCTGTCACTGCTGGGAAGGCATTAACTGCTAGAGAATACATTTTCATCTCAAGTTTGTGAGCTTAACAGCTATACCTCTTCCTCCCTTCTCTTGTCTTTTTTTCTTCCTAGTTGAGTGTATTCAAATATGCAGATGCTTTGATGAAGTCATGAGTGGTGACTTCACATGCTCTTTTTAAATTTATCTATTAATCCATTTTCTTTCTTTAACTGACTTTTAAATAAAACAGAGCTAGACTGTTGGATATTTCTTTTTTTATCTGTATTCCTTCAAGACTCATTTAATATGTAGACTTCAGACAGCAATTGTCAGGCATGTTTTATCTCTCTAGAAAGGCACTAGTTAGACATAGTGACATAACTGCTGCTAGTTGAGATTGGATTAGTCCTAAAGACAGGAGGGCAGTTTATGTAGGGTCTAAAGGATCCTCATTGTTTGGCAAAAACGGAGAGTTGAAAAAGAGCTGTACTGATCGGAGGTATACAAGGAGAAGCCTTCCATTAGTGTGGACATTTTTTAGCAACAAAGAACGAGTTTTTATTTACAAATCAAGATACTCAATCTCCAGAACACCAAAAGAGGCAAACAGGTCTTGAAGGTGCTTTGGATTTTAAAAAATTTAGGAGTGCTCCAGGATCAGAAACATACACATAACAAAGAATTTACTTTGGAGCTGCAGAAGGGAGTAGTGTTACCCCAAATGAAGTAAAGACTGGTACAATGGAGGAGATACTCAGCAGAAATGCAAGATGTGTACCAGGAGCCCATGTTTCCTTAAGGCCCAAGCAGCCTGAGGTTAGCCAGCCCTGACAACCACTTGCAAGCTGTCAGTCAAATGGGTCAGATGCTTTCTGTCACACTTGGATGGAGATGTTGGCCAGGAAACTGAGAAGTGGATCTGTGTGGAGTAGATGGACCATGATGTCCATGCTATTTGTGACACTGCTTTGTGAGTCACTGCTGGAGACAATACATAGAATCTTGAAGAAGATCCTGGAAAAGACTGTGCAGTGGTGGTAACCCACCTGTGCCTACTGTAATATGATGTTCTTTGAACGTCACTTATGTTAAGACTGGAGCTTCTGAAACATATGTCAAAGACAGAAACTGAACTTTTTATCCATTAGCCTAAGATGGACAGAAGGGTGCACCTATTGGAGAACCTGTTTTGGGAATAGAAGGAATCCACATAAACTTGTCATGGCATATTAGAAGCAGTGAGGTCAGGACATGATGTCTTCATCTGTCCAGAAAGATTTGTTGCCTGCTTCCAGATCAGTAAAAGATGACTTGATCAGTTTGACTGAGTCTCAGTGATCCCAGAACAAGCATGTAAACACATCTTACTAATACAATTAAATTAGTTTCTCTGTTGCTGTATAGTTCAATATCTGCAAATGGTTGCTGGAAATTCTGCTCTTCCACACCCGTAAAAGAGGAGGTGATCTTAAAAGCAGACCAAAACCAAGAACAGTTCATTCTTATGCATATGCTCCATAACACAGAGCCAAGGTTATTTATTTTTCCATGACTTGCTTCCTTCTTTCTCACTCCTGAAGACAATCAGGCCTCCACACTTCCTGGATGTTGCATGTTGATGGATATCAATTCTGTTATGGGATTGTTAGTCCCATAACTAGGCTGAGGAGGAGAGTCCCCTGAGTTCATAGAATCACAGAATGGCTTGGGCTGGAAGGGAACTTAAATATCCAGTTCCAACCCCTGCTGTGGGCTGGTTCCCACCCAACAGCTCAGGCTGCCCAGGGCAACATCCAACCTGAGATAACAGCAGAGGTATTGTTGCTTCTTTCATTTGTTTTAGAGTGTTATTGGAAAGGCAGATGGGGGAAGCAGCGTCCTCATATGTTCAAATCATTGACCCAGTGGCACCACTAGCTCACTGCATTTTCATAGTCCCTCCTGCAGCATAGAAGAGTGAATGTCTCTACGTGACTCTGCAGCCAGCTTAGATGGTTACCAAAATATATCAATATGCTGAAGAGGACGTGCGTGTGGAAGAAAGCATAAAGGGAATGGGTAAAAAGGACTGATCTATTAAACATCTGCAATAAATGCATGCAGATTGGCAAGCATTAGAGACAAAAGGGTTATAAAAATCCAGAGAAGTCTGAAAGACCCAAGCATCAAGGAAAAATAGCAATGAATATCTCTGCTGCTTTATTACAAAGAAGTTTTGATTAAGAAAAAGGAAATTTTTAACTAATATAATGACATATTTTACTTATGGTCAGATCCCTTGAGGAAGTAGAACAAAAATATAAATGAAATAAATTAAACATCTGAAACAAGGTTTCCTAGAGCACTATAGAAACACAGTGTTGTATGTAGACAAGCAGCCTTATGTTGGATTGAGCATGGAACGAAATACCTTGGTAGACTTTCTTCTGCTTCTTAGGTTTACTGTACAGGCTAAACAACTGTGAATACATACTGATGACTGTAAAAGCCTGGCAGATGTGGACCAAGCTCCTAATCACTTTACCACTACCCAGTACTGCAAAAGAAAAAGAAATACAGCTATTTTGAATTAATGGATATCCATTTTCAAGTCACAATGATGGGGTAATCTCCACAAACCCAGAATGCATTTCGTTGACCCCAAGAAAGCCTAAATTCATACTGTTGGCATTAGAAGGATCACTCCACTGTAAAGAAAAGCTATGGAACTGCAGAACTGCCATAAAAGCATCTTCCCCTCCAAACATCTGCTTGTTATTTGTATGAAGCGTGGGCTTGATTCCTCACTCAATGGCAATCCTTAACAGTTTGTAATGGCCCCTAAATAATCCTTAACTTATCGCAACAGCTGTTGGAAAGCGGCCCAGGAGGGTGGTTGAGATGATAGCTTGACTGAAGGCAGGAGATGCTTCTCATACAGCTTTGACAGAGGGGAGAATCAGAGTCACCAAGTAACATCACTAAGCTTCAAAATATTCCAGTGTTCTTGCTTTTGTGAATCATATTCATTGGAGGTCTGGAAACTGTCAGCTTGTTCCAGCTTTGTAGTACCCTCAGGGAGGAAGCAAATCCTCTGCTGGCTATGAAGATGTGCAGCCACAACTACAGTAATAGCAACAGAGAGTCACAGGGAACAGGCCTACCATACAGAGAGGGCACTACAATGAAGAGACTTAATTGGCAGATGTGAAATGCTTAGCATTACTGAAGACAATGAAAGTTCAAATTCATGAGCATTAATGCAGACTTTATCTGATCTACAGTATGTCTGTGCCTTAAATTTCCTCTAGAGCACAGCTGGGTGAGCTGGGCGTTAATCCCCTTTTCATGTTAAACCTCTTTCTGGCACTGAATACACTTGTCAATTAAAATATACACTTTGATGTTAGTTCAGACTTTCCAGAGTAAAGAGCTGTAAAGTCTCACCATGACCTAGGATTAATTAAGAAGGGCCAAATTTGATCTCATTTATGAGAGTGTAAATGTGTGGTAACTACTCCTAGCCTTGCCAGAGAAGATGTTTATCCTTGGTTGTAAATTTTTTATTTTATTATTTTTTTTTATTTTATCTCAATCCAGAAGAAGAGAAGGCAGTTTTACCCTTCAGCAAGTACTTTATGAACTCCATCTTCTTAGATACTTAGCATTACACTGAATCTACAAATAAGAAAATCCATCTCTGAGGCAAGTTATCCAAATGATCACAACTTGTAATCTGCTGAAATACCTGCAACAAAATGAAGCTTATTATGTTTACCCTCTATTGTTAAGTGTTCTATTTCTAGGCATCATTGGTCTACATTTTGTACTAAAATCTTTTCCATTGATTGGTGTGAGTGACATGAACACAGAATTGAAAATCATGTCTAATCATAGAATCATAGAGTCATGGAATGAATCGGGTTGGAAAGGACCTTAAAGATCCTTGAGCTCCAACTCCTCTGCAATGGGCTGGTTGCCAACAACCAGATCAAGCTGCCCAAGGCTCCATCCAGCCTGGCTTTAAACTCCTTCAGATACTGAGCATCCATAAATTCTCTTGGCAACACGTTTCAGTGCCCTACAACCCCAACAGGAAGTTACTTAAATGCAAGTTTATGCAGTAACGGGCATGGGGTCACCTGTGTCAGTTTTGTTACACATTCCAGACCAAAATGAAATGCCAGCAATTGTTCTATTATTATATTTATTTGATTTATGATGACATTACTTTTAATAATGATCGTTATTAAATGTTGCGCCTTATGAAGAATTCAAAATTCAAAGTGGCTCTTTAACTGCATGAAAAATCTCAAGGCAAACTAGACGGTATCAAAGAGAACCTCATTTCAACATCAGATGCATGGATTTCACTACATGAGTGGAAGACACAGTTCCTCAAATGCAAGTCAACCACTGTGTATTGTGTTCAATTTTGGACTGAAATAAAGACACTGAGTCCCTGGAGTGTGTCCAGAGAAGTACAACAGATCTGTGAAGGGCCTGGAGCACAAGTCTCGTGAGAAGCAGCTGAGGGAATTGGGGTGGTTCAGTCTGGAGAAGAGGAGGCTCAGGGAAGATATTATTGCTCTCATGTAACTCCCTTAAAGTAGGTTCTAACAAGGGGGGGGGGGGTTATTCTCTTCTCCCAGGTGACAATGATAGCGTAAGAAGTAGTGTTGTTTCACCAGGAGAAGTTCAGGTTGGATATTAGGAAAACAAGAGTGATAAGGCATTGGAACAGACTGCCCAGAAATGTTTGTGTCACTGTCCCCGGAGGATTTCAGGAAACATGTAGATGTGCCACTGAGGGACATGGTTTAGTAGTATGATGAGGATGGGTTGATGGTTGGACTAGAAGATCTTGGAGTTGTCTTCCAACTTTAGTGATTCTATGATGGTGTGAAAAGATCCATGGCCTCTTCCAGTCAAGTAGTGATAGCAACCAGATTCTCCATACTTGGCTACAGTTGGGTTGTGCATGTACAAGACATGCTGTGTACACAAAATCTAGATGTGGCATGGTAACCTGGCATAAGCAGATTTTGTGGGAGAAATTAGATAGCTCTTGACAACATTGCTAGTGTGCTACTGAGAAGACCTGGAGAGTATTTGAAGAAAAGAGGGATGCAAGATAGATTACCCTAGAAGCTGGTAAAAGGAGAGGACAACAAATTTATGTTCAGATTAACCTGGTTAGGTATTCGAAGCACATCCAGCCATCTGATGGGACTGGACACGAGTAGTGCAGGAGTGGAGGGAGTGGAGGGTGCAGAGAGGAGAGCAAAGCCATGCAGCTAGAGGAGGCATTATTAGCCAGGCACTAAAAACAGAGATGGAGCCCTCACTGCCTCAGGAAGACGCAATCAAAGACACTAGTATAAGGACAGGATTGAAGCTAGTAAGAGCCATAGTCTTCAGCACTGTTTACTCTTTGTAATCATTTGTTCCTTAAGAGAAAAACTCCTTGAGCCAGGGATGTTTTCAGCCCTGAGCTGAAACCTGGATAAGGGCTTGATTCCCAGAGGTTTGGTTGAGGCTCCTCAGCATAACGTCTGCTACTGATGGCGACAAAGGCAAATGGAAAACAGCTGCCTACCATTCTTATCTGATAGATTTTTACATAATGTTACAAAGGTAAATGAACACAGGAGAGGCAAAGCTGTAAAAGAACAGTCAATAGTATTTTACAGTAGAAGTTCAATAGTACAACACTGCTCTTTCAACAACATAGAAAGAAAAACGCTGGAAAAAGAAATCACCAGCGGAGTGTTTGGACATGTTGCTTGACTATTTCATTAAACCACTCTCATTTATTTTTAGCTTGATACTGTGATCCACAGCAGTTGATTAAACTGCAGAGAGTGGTAATTTGTTCAGCTAATGTGAAGTAAATGAAAGATAAGCAGACATGTTACTCAAGTCTTGCAAAATTTGATATAATAATCCCTAACTCTGTGTGCCTTCTTCAAAATATTAACATTATTAGTATCATCACACTTCAGTACTGAACTACCACCAGGTATTACTGCTGAGTTGTAGAAACAAATAGAAGGATTAGAGTATCAGTGATCTCCTCAGGAATATGTCTGAAAAACAACGTACAACAGGAAGTCTCATTCACCTCTGCATTAGTCTGGTGTCTATACAATGAATTTTTGCCTCTTTAGGATGTCTGCACAGGTAAAGAATTTCATCTGGTGTACGTTTCTTCCATTGCCATATTTTGCCACAATGCAACAAGTGAAAAAATCCAAATATGCAAGGGAGAACAGACAAACAAACAAACAAACAAAAACCTTATTTTCTATAAAATTATTCAGCAAATGACACTGCTGTATACTTAATGCTATTTACTAATAGAGTCACGTGGCATTTATTCCATCAGTGTAAAAAGAAACAAGATCTAGCTCCTACTGTAGGATGTTTGTATATATATATTTTTCAAGTGGAAGCTGGTGGATGGAAAATCAGTCTGTGGGGTTACTTAAGATTTATTTCCAATGGACTGAAGCACTTTAAAGTTCTTCTAACACTGCATTATCTGAAACTCAGGTAGAACCCTGTCACGTACACTCATGGCATGGCAGTTACAGTAGTGGGACTGATAGCCATATTTCACCAGTGTACCCAGCCTCAATGTGTTTAATGTGCACGTAACATTGACCGTCTTTCTCTCTCTGAATGGTTTCTTGTCTTCACTGTATTTTATTTTATAATATTTTATATCTCTTCCTGTATTTTATTTTATTGAAAGAGAGAGGGGAGGGAAACAACAACAGTTAATGTTTATAGGGCAGCAACATGGTGAGACAAATCTCAGAGATGGTCAAGGCTAAAAGGCAGTACTATGTTTGCTGGGAAGCCTGCATCTGTTAGGCTTCTGCTCTCAGTTATTTTTTGATGAGCACTCATTAGAATGGCCTTGGGGAAGATGAGGGTTTGATCTTTGTGTTGTCCATTGAGCTCACTCACACTAAGATATCTTAAACAGCAGTTCTCATACTAGAAATGCAACGACTTCTTTGTAGTGCTTCTTTATATAAAAAAGCAATTTACTATCAGCACCAGTCTACTGTAAAGTAATGACTCCGTTCTGCAAGCCAAGATCTGCTCATTGTTTCTTAAGACCTTTCTATATTCTTTCCCTAGAGAGGGTGTCTGCCATCAGTTCTTCCTAAAGAGGGAACTATTTAAATCATTTCTGTCATTGTCTGCTTTTATATATTCTTTCATTACCTACCTTACCTTCTCTATCTGAGCTTTGAGACAACGTTTCAAAGACACAGACTTGATATGCACTACTGTGATAACTGATCTAGAGCTAGCAAGTGGGTACTATTAAAAAGCTGTATTTCCTAATATTCCATTGTGCATGTTATTTGAATGTCATTATAACTGCTGCTCACTAGTGAGGAATTAGTATCTGTAAAAACCATATCAGACTAATGATAATGGACGAGAATTTTTCCGAGTTTAGAGAACGGTATGAAAAGAAAGGGAAAAAAATTGTGGTTTGGGATTCATCTTTAAAACACTGCAAAGAAGGGTTACGGTTCCAGTTTCATGAAGGACAATCTCCAAAAGTTTGGGGAAAAGACAGTCTGGCCAGAAGTTTCTGTTTGGGATTATGATAACTGGGAAACTTCAAATGTCAAAGTACCATGCAGAGTACTAAAATACAGCCAAAAAAGTGAAGAGAGAAAATGTACTGTGCTCAGGAAACGTGTGCTTTCTTTTAGTATAGCAAACTCCTGAGATGTGAGACTGCAAAATATCTTCTTAGCAGCTGGATCTCCACTGAGGATTCTCTACAATTGGCCATGAGACATCAAGCTTTGTGAGATGCTGAGATTCTCTCCAGTTCATATCCATGTGAGATATCTCTCCCCTAGTTATAGAAGATGATCTGAGCACTGGATGTAGTGAACACATACTTCTAAAACAAAAAGCAGGGGAAGCGGTGACAAGTAAAGGAATTGGAAAACCAATTTGCTTATGAACTCCAGGCACAGATCTGATCACTTCCAAAATCAGGCAGGGCAGCAGGGCTCCTTTGTCGAGGCAGGATGGCATCCTGGCAAAACAAACTCTGCAGGGTTTGAAAAGCTTTTGTTCTGTTACATACAACTTAATTGTCGGGTTCTCCTCTAGCTCGCATTTCTGAGTCACTCGTTTTTAATTAAGCTGCTAATTGCCACATTTTCTTGGATCGTGCTATTGTGTCCCTGAAAACATCATCTATGAGTGTTCAGAGTTTGCTTCCTACTGTTCTTACCCTGAAGAAAAAGCCATTTTGTGGATGGATCCAACTCCACCTCTTTCTGCCTTCATTAGGGGAACTGACTGTTGGATATGAACTGAGCACAGTCCATTCTGACACTTTTGTCTTTGTATATCACCCTTTGTGAAGGTTTTATTGGGGTATCTGTTGCTGAGATCCAACCCTCCCAGTCTCCTACATACGATCAGCACAGACATTTATAGCAATCCTGAGTCATAGAAAGATATGGAAAAGCAGAGGGTTTTTTGACAAAAGAGCCAGGTGCACTGGAGCTAATTCTCTGTTAGTAGTCTACCTTATGTCCTGTTTTCTGCCAGGGACAGGCAGTTTTCATTCCACATGGGAGCTGAGTGGAAGCTTAACCATCAAATGCTGCAAAAACAATGCAATGAACCCACCACAGATGAGTACTTTGGGATCAATCCTGCCTTCCTTCTTACTACCTTGCAGCAGCTTAGAGCTGTCCATATTCCCCTGGAGAACAACTGTCCATTGCTGGCCCTCTGTGCAATCTTATCACATCATCCCAGCCCTTAACACTGCAGACAACTCTGATCCAAGCACAGCCTTGGGTTACTCTCTAATGGGACAAAGAAAAGCTTTGAAAAGGAAAAAAAAATAACAACCTAACATAAATGAGAACATGCTGGGGAAAAAAAACGCAACAGATTTTGTGATTTAGTCTCTTCTGTGAATAAATGTAGACTGGTTTGGATTTACACACTGGCAAAGACAGCAGCAATGCATAGGTCGGGAGAGTGAATGTGCTATAAGGGAACACAGAAATAGGCTGATTGTTTTCCTCTGTGTCACGGTGTTGTCCGTGACAGTGACCCAAGGGAAAACCGAGAAGGGAGAGGGGAGAGAAAAAGAAACTGCGTCAGTGGCCGCGCGGCCGCCCGAGCAGAGCCGCGCTCCGGGAGGGGGAGGGGGAAACGGCGGGAAGAGATGGGTCTACAAGAAAACAACGGCACGATCTGAGAAGGAACGGTAACTTTACTAAATCTAATAAAATTGAACAATTGAAAGAGAGATAACAATTTCCAAACCAAAAGCTGTGAGCTTACGTTAAGGAGGACCTGCAGGGGAAGCACACGTGCTGAACCTCCACGGCAGCCCAGAGCAACGCGCCCAGACCGAGCACCGCCTGCATCCGGTGCGGAGCTCCGCCCCTCCCCTCTGCTGCTCCCCCAGCATTAACTCCTTCACTGCTGCATGATGCTCTGATGTGGAATACCGGCATCAAAACCACAAAACCACAACATTCCACCCCTTATTCCACATCATCACATCATGCTTAACACACATCTATACATAACCAAACAGTAACAACATGAGTTACATAGAAACATATATATATATATATATATATATACATACATACACACGTAATTACAGACTGCATTCCCCCAGCATCAAATTCCCTTGTGGGACACACTGGACGTCCCCATTTTTATCCATTACCCACCAGGTGCACCCAGGTCCCTGCGCAAAAACGGTTCCACGGAGGGGTTTGCCCTTTCCAGAGGCTGGAAGGACCCACACCGCTTTTCCCAACATGCTCCTCACATGTACCACAGGGACCTTATCTCCCTCTATGGTCTGTAGGGAGCCGGACTGTGTAGGACCCTCTCGGTTGACTGATCCCCTAGTGTTGACCAGCCAGGTGGCTTCTGCCAGATGCTTCTCCCAGTGCTTGAATGTCCCACCACCCATTGCTCTCAACGTGGTTTTTAACAACCCGTTGTAGCGCTCGATCTTACCAGCAGCTGGTGCATGGTAGGGGATATGGTAGATCCATTCAATGCCGTGTTCTTTGGCCCAGATATCCACAAGAGAATTTTTGAAATGAGTCCCATTATCGGACTCAATTCTCTCTGGAGTGCCATGTCTCCATAGGACTTGTCTCTCGAGCCCTAAGATGGTGTTTCGGGCGGTAGCATGGGGTACTGCGTATGTCTCAAGCCACCCAGTGGTCGCCTCCACCATGGTGAGCACGTAACGCTTACCATCGCGAGTTCGTGGCAAGGTGATATAATCAACCTGCCACGCCTCCCCATATTTATACTTTTCCCATCGCCCTTCCTGCCAGAGGGGTTTCATCCTCTTGGCCTGTTTAATTATGGCACATGTGTCACAGTCATGGATAACCTGTGCAACGGCATCCATAGTTAAGTCCACCCCTCGGTCTCTAGCCCACTTATAGGTCGCATCCCTTCCTTGATGGCCAGAGGTCTCATGGGCCCACCGAGCTAAAAATAGCTCTCCTTTGTTCTGCCAGTCCAAATCGATCTGAGACACCTCAATTCTGGCAGCTCGATCTACCTGATGGTTATTTTTCTGCTCTTCAGTAGCTCGATTCTTGGGCACATGAGCATCTACATGGCGCACCTTTACACCCAACCTTTTTGTTCGGGCAGCAATGTCTTTCCACAGTTCAGCAGCCCAAATAGGTTTACCCTTCCGTTGCCAGTTGTCCTGTTCCCACTGCTGCAACCACCCCCATAAAGCATTTGCCACCATCCAAGAGTCAGTATAAAGATATAGCATGGGCCACCTCTCCCGTTCAGCCACATCTAAGGCCAGCTGGACGGCCTTTACCTCCGCAAATTGGCTTGACTCTCCTTCTCCTTCGGTGGCCTCTGCAACTCGTCGTGTGGGGCTCCACACAGCAGCCTTCCATCTGCGATGCTTCCCAACAATACGACACGATCCATCAGTGAAGAGGGCATACGTCTTTTCATTCTCTAGTAGTTCGTTATATGGTGGGGCCTCTTTAGCACGTGGTATCTCCTCTGATGGGGATGTTCCAAATTTCTTGCCTTCAGGCCAGTCCATGATCACCTCCAGGATTCCTGGACGGTTGAGGTTCCCCATCCGAGCTCGCTGTGTAATCAGTGCAATCCACTTACTCCAGGTGGCATCGGTAGCATGATGGGTGGGGGGAACCTTTCCTTTGAACATCCAGTTCAGCACTGGCAGTCGAGGTGCCAGGAGGAGCTGTGTCTCAGTACCAATTACTTCAGAGGCAGCCCGAACCCCCTCGTATGCGGCCAAAATCTCCTTCTCAGTTGGAGTGTAGCACTCCTCTGAACCCCTGTACGCTCTGCTCCAAAATCCAAGGGGTCGGCCTCGGGTCTCCCCAGAGGCTCTTTGCCACAGACTCCAAGTGGGACCTTTCTCTCCAGCAGCAGTGTAGAGGATGTTTTTCACATCCTGTCCCAACCGAACTGGCCCCAGGGCCACAGCACGGGCTATCTCCTGCTTGATTTGCTCAAAGGCCTGCTGCTGTTCAGGACCCCATGCAAAATTATTCTTTTTCCGAGTCACTTGATAGAGGGGGCTTACTATGAGGCTGTAGTTTGGGATGTGCATCCTCCAAAAACCTACTACACCCAGAAAAGACTGTGTCTCTTTCTTGCTAGTGGGTGGTGACATACTGGTGATTTTGTCAATCACATCTCCTGGAATGTGACGACGTCCATCTTGCCATTTTACTCCTAGGAATTGAATTTCTTGGGCAGGTCCCTTCACTTTGTTCCGTTTAATAGCAAAACCAGCACCCAGAAGAATTTGGATTATTTGCTCTCCTTTTTTAAAAACTTCCTCTGCTGTATCACCCCACACAACAATGTCATCAATATACTGGAGGTGCTCAGGTGCCCCACCCTGTTCCAGTGTGGTTTGAATCAGCCCATGGCAGATGGTTGGGCTGTGCTTCCACCCCTGGGGCAAACGGTTCCAGGTGTACTGAACGCCCCTCCAGGTGAAAGCAAACTGTGGTCTGCACTCTGTGGCCAAAGGAATAGAAAAGAATGCATTGGCAATGTCTATAGTGGCATACCACTTGGCTGCTTTTGACTCCAGTTCATACTGCAGCTCCAACATATCTGGCACAGCAGCACTCAGTGGGGGTGTGACTTCATTCAGGCCACGGTAATCTACCGTCAGCCTCCATTCTCCACTGGCTTTACGCACCGGCCATATGGGGCTGTTAAAAGGTGAGTGAGTCTTGCTGATCACTCCCTGGCTCTCTAGCTGACGGATCAAGTTATGAATGGGGAGCAAGGAATCCCTGTTGGTGCGGTACTGCCGTCTGTGCACTGTTTTTGTAGCGATAGGTACCTGCTGCTCTTTCACTTTCAGTACCCCCACAACAGACGGATCTTCTGACAGGCCAGGTAAAACAGACAGCTGCTGAATGTTGTCTGCATCTACAGCAGCTATTCCAAAAGCCCATCGGTACCCCTTGGGATCCTTGAAATGTCCCCTTCTGAGATAGTCAATACCGAGTATGCATGGAGCCCCCTGTCCAGTCACTATGGGATGCTTCTGCCAGGTTTTACCGGTGAGGCTTATTTCTGCCTCCAACACAGACAGTTCCTGAGAACCCCCAGTCACTCCAGAAATATGAATCAATTCTGTCCCTTTATAACTCGAGGGCATCAGAGTGCACTGTGCACCAGTGTCCACCAGTGCCTTATATCTTTGTGGCTCTAATGTGCCAGGCCATCTAATCCACACAGTCCAATACACTCTGTTATCCCTTTCCCTCCCCTGGCTGAGGGCAGGGCCCCTCTATTGGTTACCTGCAGTGACGGGAGCAATTTCATTGGTGGCTGATCTCTGCTGTAGTTCTCTCACCCGTGCTCGCAGTACAGGAGTGGGTTTTTTATGCCACTTCCTCATGTCCTCTCCGTTTTCTCGTAAGAAGCTCCACATGGCCACACGTGACATGATGTTACTGCCGTCATTTGCTCGTGCAGAGGGGCGGTTGCCTTTGGTGGCCGAGACTTTCAACAGTTTGATAAATTGCTTCATCAGATTCTTTGCGTCATGCTCGTCTTCATCAGGTGTTTCCAATACTGACACAGGTTCATCCCTATTCATCAGTAATGACAGTTCCTCCAGTATAGTTTCCTGTGTCTTCTTCATCTCACCTACTTCTTCTGCTACTATAGCTGCAATGGAAGCACGTGATGGTGGAAACTGCTGTTCAAAGTTTTGGAGTGTAATAGTTAATTCATAAACTGGGAGTCTTCTGTCTTGACCCTCGAATCTATGGAACATTGCTACCAGTGTACTTGCGTACCTCTCTGGTGCTGTTTTTGAGAGCTTGCGATATACATCAGGTGTGCACCTTACTCTATCAGGATCACGGTCCTGGTGTGGGTTGTTAGGGACGAAATTGGGATCATACAGCATCTCTACTACGGCTGTTTCTCTCAAAAATTGGATGCCTTTCTCCACGGTGTTCCATCTTTCCACCTTAGGCTCCAGATCATCTTTGTAAGGGTATCTATCCTTTACAGCCACTAGTACTCGTTCCCAGAGGGTAGCGACTCCATTCAGACATCTGCCAATTCCTCTGTCGATAGCTGGGTCTCGGGCAATGCTTGCCAGTTGGCGGGCTTCGCTGCCATCTAGGGACACGCTGCTGGCACCGCTGTCCCAACACCGCAGCAACCAGGTGACAATAGATTCACCCGAGCGCCGTACAAACTCCTTTCTTGAACCTTGTATTTCAGTCATCTTTAGGGGCCGACGAGTAGTGGTAACAGTGACTCCATCATCATCGCTGTCTTCTCCATGTCTCTCACTTTTCTTAGTGGCCTTTTTAGGTGGTGGTGGTGATGGTGGTGGTGGTGCTGAGGAGGGCCCCTCGCCTGGATCTTCCTTTTTTTTCTCTGCTTCTTCTTCTTTCCGTTCTAGGCGCGAGGACGGCCGTGTCCATTTCTGGCCTTCCACAGGGGCAACCGACACTGATACTGGTGCTTCCTGTGATTGGTCAGGTCTAACTTCGAGGTTTTCATTTTTGCTTTGGACCTTGGTTTGGAAACCATTTCTCTCAAGAACATCAATTATGGCTCGATAAGCACAAGCCAGACCCCAAACAATACATTCCTTCTCAGATCGTCCTGAGTCACATGACTCCTTACCTAAACACTCACTGAATTTCTCAGGGTCCCACAGGTGCTCAAGATCAAAATTGCATAACACCGGGGGTCCCCATGCTTCTAATTTCTTTCCTAATTTTTTCCACCTTCCCTGCCATTCAACACTCTCTGGTTTTGAGGAAAGCTTCCTCCACATGATGTAAATTACTATTGCAGAGAGTGCATGCAGAAAAACAGATAACACAGTTGCCGGGCTGACATCTTGAATATAGGTAAAGACCTGAAAAGAGTAATTGGAAACCGTTCCAAATGCCGCATAATCTGTCACGTTAGCCAGGGTGTTTAGGTAGGAGGCATGTAACCCCCTCAGCACACTAAAGTAGCTGTATATCCACATTACTCCGGTGCTGAACGCGAGGAGCTTAAAAAGACGCCAGCATGCTATGAGGTACATGAAAAACCTTAGTCCACTCTGCACCAGATTTACAATGGAGTGCCAATACTGCACTGCCCGCATTCTCCACCAATAATTGTCACGGTGTTGTCCGTGACAGTGACCCAAGGGAAAACCGAGAAGGGAGAGGGGAGAGAAAAAGAAACTGCGTCAGTGGCCGCGCGGCCGCCCGAGCAGAGCCGCGCTCCGGGAGGGGGAGGGGGAAACGGCGGGAAGAGATGGGTCTACAAGAAAACAACGGCACGATCTGAGAAGGAACGGTAACTTTACTAAATCTAATAAAATTGAACAATTGAAAGAGAGATAACAATTTCCAAACCAAAAGCTGTGAGCTTACGTTAAGGAGGACCTGCAGGGGAAGCACACGTGCTGAACCTCCACGGCAGCCCAGAGCAACGCGCCCAGACCGAGCACCGCCTGCATCCGGTGCGGAGCTCCGCCCCTCCCCTCTGCTGCTCCCCCAGCATTAACTCCTTCACTGCTGCATGATGCTCTGATGTGGAATACCGGCATCAAAACCACAAAACCACAACACTCTGGCAGTGCTTTGCAGCCATATCACTGTAGAGTACGTGATGCTGTTGAGTACAGAGCAGAAGAGATTTGAGTCCCTGGAGCCCAGGGCTGGGAAAAGAGCCTTTATCTGGTCTAGAGATAGACAGATGAAACACAGCATGGAAGAATATAAAATACAGCAAAACAGACAAACAAACTTAGCCGTGCTTAGACAAAGGACTTGTGGTTGTTTCCTTCTCACCTTTTCTCTCACGACTGCATTGAAAATAAAAACAGTGGAGGTTATAAATAGAGCCGCCAAGGAAGGAGGACAAATCCTGCATCATTCATGAACACGAGTCTCAGACATTCTGCCAGAGCATAACTTAAACATTTGCTTACATCAAAGCAGAGCACGATCAAAAACTGCGGGCTTCCCTCAAGGCTTTCATTCAAAAGAGAAATAGGGAAAGAAATGTGCTCTATCTCTTGTTACTAGATGCTTTGTATAAATGAAAATTAGTGTAAACAGTCTGGACATAACTAAATATTAAATGAACACAATTTATATAGCTTGAAGGAAAACAGTAATTGGTTAAACTCACTAGAGAGCTGAAACTCCACTCTGTATTGTTTTATTCTTTAGCAAATGTAGGAAGAATTGGGTAAAAAGAGTTACAGCACTGTTCCCAGGTTATCATTATCACCCTGAGAACTGGAGGGAACTGCCTTTGTCGTCATGTCCAGTCCCCTATAATCACAGGTTATTATACCAACCTAAATTTAGGCATTCAGATGGTGCATGCCTCTCTCCCCCAGGGATTAGTGTGGCCCACATCAGAGGTAGCAGCTCCACCCCGGAGATGCCTGATTTGGCAGGAAGGCTCCTAATGCAAACATCAAGTTATTCAGCAACAAAGCCAAGCCCTTGTCCACACAACACCCACTGCACACACCAAAAACAAGCCATAAATCACTCCTTGAGACAGCATAACAATACCAAGACCTCCAGTACCTAAAACCACAAGAGACAAAATCTACCGTGGGCCACAGATAAAAAGCAGGGCAGACTGAGGGCATAGCCAACATTGTAAATCCCCTATAAGAATGGGAGATACCTTGTGAAAATGCCTTCGTGAACAGCCCCCTGTCTTATACAGAAAAGCTTGATTATCCCTGCTAATATAATTTACAGGGTTGTTTTTTGTTTGTTTGTTTGTTTGTTTGTTTTTGTTGTTGGTTTTATTTTTAGTTCTCTCCAGCCCTAAATCTCCATCTCTGAGACTCCTCAGGTCCTGTCACATCAGTTTCTGCTGATAAAAACTCCATTGCTAGTCAATCAATTAATCTATTTAATGAGAGATGCAGTACAAACATAAGAATTGGATGAGAACCCAGAGGACTTGGTTTTCTATTTGGGATACTACTGTCTAAAAAATTGTATGACTTTCATATCTGAATCTAAACCTTCTCCTCAATTTATGTTATTTATTCTTCAAGGCTAGAATCACAGAATCATAGAATCATTAAGGTTGGAACAGACCACTAAGATCATCAAGTCCAACTGTCAGTCCATCAACTCATCACCACCATGCCCACTGACCATGTCTCAGTGCCACATTCCCATGGTTCTTGAACACTTCCAGATGGTGACTCCACCACCTCCCCAGGCAGCCTATTCCAATACCACACCACTCTTTTTGAGAAGAAATTTTTCCTAATATCCAACTTCAACCTCCAATGAATAATTTTTCTTACTCAAAGTTGCACAGTGTCTGGCACTACTAGCATTTGGTGCAATTGTAAATCATATGTGCTAAGTTTTCTGTAAGAATACCCACTGAATTCAGCAGTGAAATTGTTCCTTTACACCTCCTAGTTCCTACTAAAATCTGGAGAAGGAGGAAAGGATGTCAGAAATACCTCAGATTCACAAAATGCATAAGAATATTTCTAAAGCATAATTTCCATCCATCGTGGATAAGTCAGATAGTTGCTTAAAATGTCTGAGTGTACCTCATCCCCAGAATGACTGAGCAGGATTCAGTTCCCCTGCATTACTCATTAAGAAGATCCATGTTTCCATTTGAAGAATGCATGGGTCCAAGACTCTATTTAAAGTGGGATAGGAACCCTTAGCAGATCATGAAATATGCACTGATGTCACAGTTAGGTTTTAATTTTTTTTTGTGAGTGGAAGAGCTGAACTCTTAGTTATGGTGGATGAAGATACTGCCAGAACTGTTTCTGGAATCAACCTTCCATCTTTTTGGTACAGATTCAGCTGCACGTTCCTCCTTGATTGTGTGGTTTTATTATTTTCCAGATTAAGATCAAAACATCAGGAACATTTCTGCTCTATGTGAACTTTGAAGAACCAAAAGTGTTCTTCAATTAAAAATATTTTTCCCTGTGTTTGATAAACATTTCTGTCTCCTAGGTTTTTTTTTTTTTCACTTTTATATTTGTTCATGCCACAAGTCAACACGTGAGCAGCTCTGATGAAAAATCTCCAAGGATCTTTCTAAATGTCAGAATAGCAACTATAGGATAAGAATTCTTATGCCTGTGGGTCTTTTTGGTTTTTTTTTCAAGTCAATAATATCAGCATCTTCAAAGGGACAGGATTTGGCCTTGTTGTAAGTCATTCTCACTGATGATCAGACTATTGATGTTTGTTTTGTGCTATCAGGTCAGAATGCAATCAGAAACACACCACATATTTTCAAATCCCTGATGGACCGTCACTGTTCTCCATTTAAATGGCTCTGTTTTAAGTGTTATAACTGCCACAATTTGCCATGATGGCAAAGATGGAAAGCAATGCAATTTATAAGATAGTAAGTTATATGTAAGTTTTCACTCACTGTAGGCCAGGAAACAACAAGTACTGTAGTGATCTTTGCATAATGTGTAAGGACCAGAGAAATGAATTAGCTTGTCTGTCAAGTAAGGAACAATACATGTAACATTTTTCTTTTCTGGATTTCACCCCTTTTATTCAGTATATTTGATACTGCCAACACATAGGTAAACATTATTTTTATTATTAAAATAACTAACCTGTAGCCTCCAGCTACTCCCACTCAACAATTTAAAACTAAAAGATAAATTCCTTGCATGTGTTAAGTTGAAATGTATCTGATTTATACTCTGGTGTTAAAGAAGCTCTCCTAAGGTTTCTAGATTCCAGCAGTATTGTTACCCATGAAAGCATAACATGACAGGTTTGGCTATTGTGAAAAAATTCTTCTCAGAAAAGGTGGTGAAGTATTGGAACAGATTGCCCAGTGAAGTAGTCCCTGGAGATGTTCAAGAACTGTGGAGATGCGGCACCAAGGGATGTGAACAGTGAGCAAGGTGGGGATGGGTTGGGATTGGACTTGGTGGTCTTTCTCAACCTTAGCGATTCCATAGTCCTACGGATCTGCAACAGGTTAGTTCTTCAGTTTAAGTATCTTGACCTTTTTCTTACTGTTTAGAGATCTACTATTTTTTATGTCCCCTCATGAAACTACAGCTTTACAGAAAAAAAATTACATGCTGGGGAAGAAAAGGCCTCTCCTCCATGGAAATGGAGACCTAAATTAGACTGTCAGTACCGGTTGGTCAATGTTAAAGACAGAGACTGTGTGGGGAAAGAGAAGTGAAAGGAATAAATGTTAAAGAACAAGGAAAATGAAAGATTGCAGAGTTTTGAAGGTGTAGACGAGGATAGAACTTAATCATATTTCCCTTCAACTGAAGAGATGCAATTAGAAAACAGCTGGTATTTATCTGAAGCCCAATCTACAGAGGCAGAAGAAATCAGAATAACACTAGTGACAAAGAAATTCAGGATTCAATCTACTCAAGAATCTAAAGATAATCCAAATTATATCTAGCTAGCAAGGTATAACTGATAGCTAAAGTTCAAATTGAAGGTAGCTACGGTGCTACAGGTTTCTTCCCTACCTGCCACCCTACTGATATATATTTGTAGATCTAGTCTAGTCAGCGCAATTCATATTGCAAACTATAAGAATTTGCCCTAGTTATATTTTTTTATCTCCTGTTCATTTCATCATCTCTGTGTAACAACTGAGAGTAGCATCTTTGCCATTTTAGGATACAACAGATGAGACAATGCAGGTCTGACTTTGCTAACCATAACTGATGAGTGTGTGAGGAAAACTGCAGAAGTTCCTATGCAGCTTAATTACATTATGTCTCTTACTAAAAATAGCAAAACAAACCAACCAAACATCCACAAAAAAGAAACAGAAAAAGAAAAACAAAACAAACAAACAAACAAACACCACAACTGACAACAAAAACCCAGAAACTCAAACCACAAATGAAAATAAAATTTAGCAACCCTGGCCATCACAGGAGTGTTGAAAGACCATCCAGTTTCAACCCCCCTGCAATGGGTAGTGTTGCTAAACTTGATGGTCTTTCAATGCTTCCAACCTAAGCCATTATATGACTCCTGAAACAAGCCACCATTCTCTAAATAATCGTAAAGAAACAGTGGTGGATAGACTTCCTTCCTCATTGAAATCCCACTGAAAGGTGGATTTCCTGTGATACCTGCCTTAACTACATGCAGAATGGGATTTATTCAAGAAAATTCTGTATTCCTCTTCAGAGAGGCTCACAGACTTCATCTTCAGCTGCAGTAGCTGCCTCATGCTCTGGCTGTGTGCTGTGGATGAAGAGTGAGTTCCCACCAGTCCCTGAGTAGATAAACTCAGGAAATCAGATTCAAATGTCCAGACCTACATATCTATCACTTGGGGTTGGGGTTGATTTCTTGGTCAAGGTAGTAAAGATTCAGAAAACGCAAGAATAAACAGATGGTTTGACCTCAGGAAAGGTCCATAGTGTGATTACTTCTTTTTTATTGGCCCAATCAGTTGCAAAAGTGCATCAGGGCAGGAAAGACATACATATAAAGTGTGTTTTAAGTCACTGTATATCATTTTGTGGAGAAGGAGGTAGATTGCACTGAAGTGAACCTCACTAAGCAAACAGCTTCCCATGTTTGAAGAATTTTGCTCTCATTCCTATCTTCTCTAATGAATATCTGACTGAAATTTAATCATACCCTATCATGAGTATTCATTCTGTATCACTAACGTTCAGAGAGTTAGAGCACTTTTGTCCAATCTATAGCAATTTATTTTTTCTTATCTCACCTGTCTTGAAAAACTATTTAACTGGACATGAAGTAATACAAATTCTGTATTTACTGTGTCATATAATTGTTATTTCAAATTCAGTTTTCATTCTTTGTTACAGGTGTGTTTTACAACATTTATAATGATATACAAATAAAAATCCAGTTAGATCAATACCCAAAGCATATTTTCCAGTTAACAACACCAATATTTCTCCTTTGTTTTCTCTACCTGTGTCAGCAGATACCTGAAAAAATAATTATCACTGTGGAACTAAAGGAGTAAATTGACTTCAAGGGCTGGAAAATTTTCAGAGAAAATGAGATTTTGAAACTACAAAATAAATAAGCTGTTGTTATTTAAAAATTAAGTTTATTCATACAAAGCTTGACAAAACCCTGCCAATAACCTAAAATCCTAATAGCTGCCTACTACTACAAGGATATGATGATCAGAGAAATGTGGTGATAACTGAGAGCCTGCTTTCTTTTCAGCTGCAATGCTGTTACTCACCTGTATTTATAACATGCCATTTAATGAAGTATGCATGTTTATAGTCTCTCTGGAAAACTCTGATAAGGGTAATGATTGGTGGCAGGCTACACTCCAACCGAGATGCATTCAAACTTCTCTTTTCCCACTGATGCTGACTTTCAGTCAAAGAGGAGCAGGATGCTGTGCAGCTCAGCTGTGCATCCTTCAGCAGTTCAACTTCTGTGCTCTCCTTGAGCCACATGGCAGCGGGCACAAAAGGAATGCAAAGTCATGCTCTTGTGTGCTGCCCTCCGGCTTCATTATTTATTTTACACTCTTCTACCTGAATGCATCAGAAAAGACTTCTTTAAATCTCTTCCCTCCCTGGCTGCTTTTAGTGGGATCCCACTGCGTTGCAGTGTTACTCTAATTTAAGCTAGCGGGAGAGCGTACTCAATGGTTCCACCAGGTGCTGGACTCAGGAGGTCTCCTCACTGCCATGTTCGGAAAAGCTTCATTAGTTTTCTCCCTTTTTCCAACGCTCTCCACCCATTTTGCACAGCAATTCTTTAATTGTGGTCCTGGCTTAACTGAAATTCTTGCTGAAAGCATTTGTTGCCAGTTCCAGAGTTGCTTTTCAGTTACAAAGCTGGAATGGTAGTTTCAACAGCATATATGCATAGATAACACAAGTACATAGATACACATATATATATGGCTTAGTAAAATAGACATCATAAAAGAACTAAGAAAGGACATTGTTGTTCTTTCAAAGATTCACTATAAAACTTCACCTTCTGCCAGAGCAACAGGAACTTTTCCAGAGTAAGAAATAGCCTAAATAATGATTTCACTAATGGCTGATATGGAGAACAAGAGGTAATTATCAGGTATTAACTCATTATAATTTTAGCATGAGGACATTTTGGACGTTTGGAAAGCAAACAGCTTATAACCAGTCTGAAACTTATGTCAGAGCTGCCAAACTTTGGAAATCTGGCCCAAGAACTGAAACAAAAACCACGCTGGCATTACGCTCTGCTGATAATGTCCTTCCATCAGTTGTGTGGCCCTGAAACAACCTCATCAGACGGTCATTTGTCAAAAACAAATTTAGAGCAATCTATCACATGTAATTTACAGCCGTGGCTTGACAACATTCTGCAGTTATCCCCAGCAGACACAACTGTTTACATTTTATACCCATAATTGGGTCTGGTTCAGTAACATTTTTCATTGGTGTGTCTGCCAAAATTATTAAGCTATTAGTACATGCTGAATCGGTGCCAAGCAAAATATTTGCCAATAAAAATGGCCTTATCTGAAAAGATGCCAAAAAAGTTTGTGGGTTTTTTGGTGTATGCGTGTATTTTAAAGACTCTACTCCATCTCTATACATGTAAATGTAAATGTTTAATGGCACTATAACCTGATATTGATGTAGCATATTAGGTCAAGATAGACCAGTAGTTGGATGTGACCCATGGGACAATCTCCATTTCACAGTGTTTTCTGCTGTCACCATAGAAGAGACACATGGTGTCCAGTAGCAACCACATGCAGTCAGTTTATTCCTAAATAACTTCTTAGAAAGTTATAGAGATGCTCCATCCATCGGAGCTACGATGGACTTGAGGAGGAGAGGGGTCCTCAAGCTGCTCAGCCCTCAGCACACAATGCTGAGACTGCACATAGTTCAGATTGTACTTTCTACTCTGGCATCCATCCTTCTGCCCAGCTGCCTTCCCTCCCCTAAATTCATATCCCAATCTTAAGCACATACAAGGAACTGCAAAGACTCAACTAGTACTGTATTTTCTTTCTATTATTTTTGCACACAATTTTGGAGATCTTAATCTGCATTCATTTAGTGACTGGCTGCAGAGTTCAACAGAAAAATGAGCAATGTTATTTCTGGGAGTTTGACTTTATTCTGTACTACCTGTGGCTTCAATCAGTTCAAGGGAATTCTTTCTCAAAGCCACTTACCCACACTGTGTCTCCACTTCCCAGCTGAATAGGAGGTGTACTATGTTATTTAAAAATACTTCTTTTTAAATCTTGTGGAAAGGAAAACAGTTTATAAGTGGCAACTCTTCAGAAGAATTTTCTTCCATCTTCTTAGGAAATAAATGGGTGATTTGCTGTAACATTCTCAACTTTTCTTATCTAGAGCCTCAAAAAGCTAATTCCTCCAACACTACCACTATGCAGGCTTTCTCCATTCTCTCAGCCTATGGGAAGCAAAGAACAACCTGAACTCCCACAAACTTAAAAAGGAGCTGATATGGCTTCAATTTATAGGGAACAGGGCTGGTCGTTAAGTACTGATCCTCCTGTGAGGTTAAAGAGCAATGCCGGGATAAAGAAGAAAGGCACAAGAGCTTTACTATTCAATGTGATTTAACTTCAAAGACAGATGTATGTATTTATTTTGATTAGAAGATACGTAATCAACATAAGAAAGGTAGACTTTAGAGCCTGCAAATCTGTCTCACATAATGATAACATCAGACCTCAGTCCAAATTATAAAAAGGGTGCAAATCTTCTATCCGCAATAAAATGTCTGCATTGTAGCTATTTACATGGAAGTGCCTAAATTAGGGATTTACAGGTGCAATTCATCTTATCTTAATGCACGTGTATAAAACAGATCACCTAAATCACACAGTAGAAGTATCTTTTTCCCTTCAATGACTGTCTATGAAATCCAGGGTGACATTCAAAATGTGGATGGCTGCCCCGTGGAGAGCAAAAAAAAATACGGCAAGGTAAATTCTACCTCAATAAATTATGAAGTGTTTTGTGGAATCTGTCGAATTCTTCATGTCCCAAACCTTGGATGGGCCTTGAAAACATTCAATAAGCCCACAAGAGTTATTCAAAGTCTGTGAAAATAATTTTATTATTTGAGTAAACTGAAAAAAACACATTCAGTGTAACACCTCCAGAAAACGCGATTCCCTAGGATGAGCATACAGATGTCAAGACTTTAAAAACAAGTTTAATTCCTCTGTGATACTGAAGAGCACACAGAGAAAAGTGCAGGTTTTCATATCGTCACATTATAGTATTTTTACTGTGTTTTGTTTGTTTTTATTCTCCTTTTTAAGATAATCCACACTGAGTTGCCTCATTTCCCACTCTTTGGATGGCATTCACTCAAAGGCATCAGCATGAAAGGACAAGAAGCCAGCTTTGATCTCGCCTTCTCTGTGTTTGAAATTGGGCCTTTATCTTAATGTTCTCAAGTTGTGTGTCCTGCTATGATTAATACACCCATTAGCTGTAGATTACTTATAGGTTTTTTTCAATCAATCAACATGCACCACTCATCAAGAAGCCTTGAGGTTAATTTTAAATGATTTTCCATACGGTAACCAAGAAACTGCATTCCTGCGGTGCTGACTGGGTGGCTGCATGGTGTATAGCCATGCTCTTTGTCCTGGGGAAGACAGAGGAAACACAAGATTTGTACCTGCATTGCCTTTGGGCAACATAGTCTTCAGCTTCAACTCACTCAACATGGCTATTGTGTCTTAAAAATATGGCTTGTCCGGGTATTCCTCCTTTAATTGGTGCAAAGCAGAATGGAAACTTCTGAGGGTGTTTTCCTCACCAAGGCTCATGAATCTCCTCTAGACCTGTCTGTATCCAGATGAAGCCCAGAAGAATTTAGGAAATAAGATGAACCACAGCAGACAGCTGCCCCTTGCTAGTTTCCCAAATTCCCTTGATGTATGGACAATGGACAGAAAGTTACACTTTTGTGTGCAATTTAGCTGTCCTGTTTTATATGGTCACTGAGAGTGAGATTAATTGGCCATTTAATGCCTTTTTCTTTCTGAAGCTTATAAGAGACACTCAGTAATTTTTTAAGATGAGATGAATACTGCCTGCAGTAGACTTAAGCGGGGTGATTCCAGGCTGTAACTCTTCCATTCATTATATTACTGTATTGTGAAAATGAAAATCCATTATTTCTTCTAATCAGTAATGGCTTATATAAATCCCTTTTAAAAATAAGGGTTATAAAAATTCCATGAAAAAAGCAACATAAGACTTCTATTTTCTATTCCTCTACTGGGAGAGACTTCTCTAGTGAGTTCTCCACTATGTGTTACATCCCTGCTCCAGGACACATCCTACTTTGCATACTCAATTGCAGAGGGCTACATAGCTCTTTCAAAGAAGACATGACTCTCTTTGTGAAGGACAACCCCTCATTGCTCCCATCCTTCCACTCTCGCAACTGCTGGCCAGGAAAGGAGTAACTCTAAGAAAGGAATTGCCTTTATTTTATTATTATATTGTAAGCAGCAATGAACAAAACCTCTCCATCTGCTCTTGTGCAGCCAAGTTTCTGTTCTCTGGTGCCAATATAGCTGCTTATCTCTCTCTAGTTATGCAAAGTGGGGTCAGGATGGTTGTGCCAACATGGTGCAATGCACAGATATCTCTACTGCATCAGCAAAGATACCCTCAGCTCTTAATTGCTGTGCAAAACTCAGCATTATGCTCTATGAGCAGCTTCCCTGGGCTGTGTTGAGCGTGGTGGTAGAAAAACCAACAGCAAAATTATTTCATTTGATTTCTTTTTCCCATGGTAATATGTGCTCAGGGCTTTTTATTTTTATTTTTTAGCAACCAGCAATCAGGAGGTGGCAACTAATCCCAAGGGATAACTCCACGTGTCAGAGTTGGCTCCAGCTCTTGGTGGGACTGATAAAGGAAACTGAATATCACAGGACCTGGAGCCAGCGATAATCTGATAATGAAGGTTACTTATTAGGTGCTTTTCCATGTGTTTTCTTTGATTTAAAATCCAGGCCCTAAATACCAATTTGTTCACATTATCAGTCAAACAACTTGCAAGGCCTCTCAGAGACCAGGCAAGCAAACACTTCCAGCAGCCTCCACAACCCTTATTTTTCTGGTCTGAGCTCATTTGTCTGTAGCACATTCTGGTGACAAGCCTGCGAAAAGTCACCTTCAAGTTTCCACACAAAGCCAGACATTAAATGGACTCAGAAGGTGCTGCACATCCACTGTGTTTGATGATTACCAGAGGCCTCTGCTCTCCTGACAAATTAGGCCTGAAATATTATGACAGACACCACTGGAGACCAAACAAGAGCCGAGCATTTGAGTATCAAACTGTGGGGCCATCAGCGATTAGGTCATTTTACAGTTGGAAGTGGTGAGATAGGCATTTAACTTCAGACGTCAGCTGGAAAATGACCTCAGTTTTCTTATCAGTAAAATAGGTCTAATTCTATTTGCCTTCCTCCAGTGGAGCACGATGCATTCAGTTTACTAATGGTTTTAGGTGCTCCGGGCTCCTTAGGAAATGTGTAATACTCCAGCAGTGATGAAGGAGATGGGAGCAAAGGTGCACTCTGCATTATACAGTATAAAAGCTATCCACATAGGATACTAATGCCAGCCTAGAGTGGAAAACAACAACAACAAAATAAAAAAAAATAAAAATAAAAAAAACACGCTCAAGTCCTGAATAGATTTTTTTCTGAATTAGGAAAGAATTTCAAGTGAAGCAACAAATAAAATCTTGATCATGTATTATTAAATCCAAAGGAATATTTCATGAGAATGAAATTGTTGAGGCTACCCCTTTGCATAATTATACATTTCTTCATTATTTATGTAATATTCTGTGCTACCTAAAGCTTTAATTTGCATGTGTCTTTATTCACTTAATGGGTGTCTCTTTGTCATGTGTTGCACAACACAGGTCCATTTCAATGAATGATGTAACCATGCATGTACAGATGTTGGAATGGACTCAAATGAACACTTAACTGTGATTCTGTGATTCTGTCATTTGTCTTGTTATAAGTTTTTGTTTAAGGATAAAATCACAGAGTCATGGGTTGGAAGGGACCTCTGGAGATCATGTAGTCCAACCCCCTGCTAAAGCAGGTTCCCTACAGCCGGTCACACAGGGCAGGTCTTGAATACCTCCAGTGAATGAGACTTTGCAATCTCTCTGGGCAGCTTGTTCCTGTTCCCTTTCTTTCTTGAAATGGAGAGCCCAGAACTGGATACAGTATTCTAGATGTGGCCCCACCAGGGCAGAGGAGAGAGGGAGGACCATCTCCCTTGACCTGCTGGCCATGGTCTTTTAATGCACACTAATATACCATTGGCCCTCTTGGCCACAGAGGCACACTGCTGACTCAGGGTCATCCTGCTATCCACCAGGACAGTCAATCCTTCTCTGTAGAGCTCATCTCCAGGAGGTCATCCTTAACCTGTACTGCTTGTGTAATTACTCCTCCCCATGTGCAGGACTCTTCACTTGCCCATGTTGAACTTTATAATGTTCTTCTCTGCCCAACTCTCCATCCAGCCTGTCTGGGTGTCTTAGATTCTTAGCTCTAAGGATGAAAACCACTTTGGTTCAGGAAAATAAAATTAGCTATTATTAGATTAACCTCAGAAAGTGCTAGGTTTAAAATTTAAACAACAAATAAACTATTAAAAGAACATAAGGGTGCAAGACTTTGTCTGATGATTAATCACTCAGTCACCAGGAAAGCTACACAATTTCAGTTCTTTCCTTACAGAATTTAGCTACAGACTTGTCCTCATTAATTGTTATTTTATAATAGTTATTTTAATTGTCAATAGTTAATAGCTGTTTGTTGCTCGTTTTTGTTTGGGTTTTTTTCAATATATTATGTATATATACATGTATATCCATACATATGCACGTGTACATATCTACTGAGGCAATACTGTAGTTGATAATAGCTTAGAGTAATTTAGGAGGGAACTTTTGGAGGCCATCCAGTCTAACCTCCTGATCACAGCAGGGCTAAATTTAGTGTTGGATACAATTGAAGAATTAGACTATGTTACTCAGGATCACAGACAAACCAGTTCTGTATATCTCCAGTGATGGAGATACCTCTCATGCCCATGTTTTAACCTCACTGTAAGCATCATTTTCCTTATTTCAAACAAAATTTTCCTGTTGCAATGTGAATGAGGTCAAACCTGGGAAAGTTTCAATTTACATCCTTAAAAGTCTTCCTCTGTAACATCATGAGAGTTGCAAGTCTCCCTCTGACCATAATCCTCACTTGCAAAACAGAAGTATTTCCAAATAGATTCTCTTTTCTGTCATTGTTCTCTATTTAGAAAAAAAGTACTTGGGGGTAGGAATTTAGTGCAAGAGGTCCCCAGTATAACACACAGTATCAATAAATTCCATACTATAAGTATTAAGTGATCATGGTGATGAGAAATATAGAACAAAAACATTTTTAGGTGCTCCTTTTTGCAAGAAATTTGTCTATTTGATACCTTCAGAAAGTTAAAAGTGCATTCAAATCTGCAATATCCTGTTTAAGAGAAGGTTTGGGGTACATTTTTAGTAAAAACTTGTTTCTCTGTCAAGCAAAAGCCCCTCAGAAATCACTCAAATGCCACACACAAAGCATTTCAGAATCACTAACTGGTATGCAATGCTGATTTCGCACAGCAAATTTGATTGAAAACAGGAGTTTATCAGTGAAATGCTGAAATAGCCATGAATGTGGGGAAGTGAATGAGTGTAATTGCTGATGGGTTCTTTTTATTATCAAGGAGTCTTGATTATAGATTCATAGACTTAAATTATGGCAAATCTAGGACAAGATCAATTTAATATCTAAGCAAATATTTATATGAAGCTGGAGACTGGCATATATTGATCTGTTTATAAGGGGCATAATTCTGCCTTTCTATTATGTACTTCCACAACAGCAAGAAGCTACAAGACATGAATAAAAAGAAAATACAAGTGCTGAAGTAGGAGTGTTCATCCCAGTCAAACAGAGTTGAAATGAGCTGAAGCCAGTGGTGGAGGACGACCCTTTAGATGAAAAACGATTAATGCCAGGGCATATTATAGTAGATAAATTAATAACCAGCTCATGTAATAAGTTAGGAATCCTTCTTGAAGTAATATAAAGCATTCAGAGTATCTATCAGACTCCAATTAGAGTTAAACTGGCAGTTGTCCATAGGTAACACCACCCAGAGCAGAGCATCAGCTGCAACACCCCTGGTCTCCCAGCATTCGTTGAGAGGTCACCCTGATATCAAGTAGAAGAGTGTTTCTAACTTGTGAGATGAAGAAGGATCCTTGTGAAATGATGACCCCCGCAACAAAGGCTGCTTTTGTTAGAAGCAAAGGCGGGTGTGGGGGTAGGGAGGAGAAGAAGTTGGATTACCTTTTGTTACTTGTGACAGCTGAAAAGGCCAGGGTGAATAATTACCCTTAAAACTAACAAACAAGGAGAAAGAAAAAAAATGCAGAAAATGAGGAAGAAAAAATACCCCTTGCTCCCTCCCCATACACAATATCTCATCTGAAAAGAAAAATAAAATAAAGTTAACTTGTAGGGAGGAGAAAGAAATCCTCAATTTGACTTTTATTTCAGCTTCTGGCAAGTGTACATGTACAGACACATACAACTGGAAGGCTCCCTCTGGTGCATTCAATCTTAAACTTTCCTAGGTTTGGTCCACTTAGCAGCAAGCCTTACACAAAATGCCATAACAATCAGGGGAAAGTACAGCAGCAAAAAGCACACCCTCAGTAGAATGCCCCATTGTTTTAGTGACAAAAGAACGATTCCTGGTGAGCAGCAGTTATCATCTGTTTTGCATACTCTTTATTTTGCTCTTAATTGGCATTATGTGAAAACTTATCTAGAAGGCCATGGGAACCAAAAGGCATCCCTTGTCCCCTCCCTCTTTGAACAAACAAAACCCAATTAAAGCACAATTATCTCTCTTATGCTCTTAGCACTTGCAGCTAGCAGATAGACACAAGGAGGAGAAGCATTATGAGTGTGGGAGCAGCCACCTTCTCTTATGAAAATTCTTGAAAAGATCATGAAGAAAGCAAAGGGCATAGAAGTGGTGAGCTAAACAGACTGGTCTTCTTTTGAAATGTTTGATCTGCATATCTGGATGATTTTCTAAAATCTTTTCTAAGTAATTTTCTAGTGATTTTCTAAAATCTTTATTTTCATTGTAGAGTAACTGACCTAAGACTCAAAATACTCTTGTGGAGTTTGGATGAAAGCCTGGAAAAAATGAATACAGAGAAGAAGAGGGAGAAAAGACACAGGTGTCTTTCCTGAAAGCCTAAGTTCCTCCAGAAATCCATAAACATGACAATTCCTCTGGTGTGAAGGAAGAATATCTCATGGGAAAGAAAAATAACATTTTTTAAACTGGTACCCAGTTCTCACTTCCCAAAACCATATCCTGCTGCTGAATGTTGCAAACCTACAGCCACTGCAAAAACTTCTGCAACTCCTTCATCCACATGTCCCTGCAGCAATCTGGGATGTCTATAACTTGAAGAGGGTTCCAATGACATCACCCATAGTCTTCTTTTCTATTGTTGGATTATTACCTTTTTTAATGCAATCTTTGAAGTGTCCTTGGAGAATGAACACTCACCGCTGATCCCAGTTACATATGTGCCTGACTGTTACAGACTTCAAAGATAGCTCTGCATACCTTCCATATCAGAGTCCATCCCTAAGTTAGCAAACATTTGCACTCCACTCATCCTGTCTCATCAGCAGCTACTAAGAATATGCATGTGTCAGGGAACATCATGCATTTTATCACTTCAGCAAGTCATGCCGTCATGGGGGGATATGTGTCCCAGTTGTATCTCTCATTTTTCCTCTTGGATGTATCTACAGGCTTCATAGAACTGAGCAAGGAAATATCCTTTCCTCCTCCCTCTCGTATCATATGAACTTTTGCATTTTGGCATTGCATATGGTTTTGCCATGGTTGGCCAATGCAATGGGGAGGAAAAGGGATGACGTCCTCTTCAAGAGCCACCTAGAGCAAATGCACCCTGCAGACTCTTCAAATATGAAGGCAAATGCAAACAGTGAAAACAACCCCACTTGCACACTTGTCAGTTGTAGCATTTTCAGATTTTGTGAGCTTCTGTTAGCAGGGTAAGTGAGCTGACAGACTGCCAAGGAATTGGTTAAAGGAGTGGTTCAAACAAGGTGGAACAATGTGGAAATTATTCCACAGCATTTAACCATGAAAATATACAATTTCTTCTGTGCCCTCTCATCAATTAACACCCAGAGGCTGCTCAGGGAGGAGGATGAGCAAATCCCTGCCTCACAGAACAAAGACGAAACATGCAAGGAGACAGCTGTGATGGAAAGGATCAAAATTAATGTAAAGCAAGAGATGAGATTTCTGTTGAGATTCTGATGAGATTTATTGCTGCAAATGTTTTCCCTGGCAAATGTCACACCATTAAAATGCAAAAATAAAATAAAATAATTAAAAAAAACTAAAACAGGATGAAGAAAATAAAGTGTAACTGAAGCGTGGTAAATTACAAGTTGAAACTCAATCCTCAGACTCTCAGGAACATGGACAGTCTACTTTGAAAGCAAGTGTTTTTTCACCTCACCAAAGCCACTGGGCAGCAAAGATATTTTACCAGCATCCTATGCAGTGTGGCTGGAAGCACCACTTGCAGCAAACCCTCAGCTGAATACTGCCCAGTACAGCTTCAGAGTTCTTGTATACGGTCTGATAAGGGCAAATTTTTGGTGCTGGGAAGTGCAATCAGACTAGATGATCCTTGTAGTTCCTTTCCAACTGAACTCTCTTCTCTTCTTTCTCTTCTTCTCTTCTCTTCTCTTCTCTTCTCTTCTCTTCTCTTCTCTTCTCTTCTCTTCTCTTCTCTTCTCTTCTCTTCTCTTCTCTTCTCTTCTCTTCTCTTCTCTTCTCTTCTCCTTCCCTTCCCTTCCCTTCCCTTCCCTTCCCTTCCCTTCCCTTCCCTTCCCTTCCCTTCCCTTCCCTTCCCTTCCCTTCCCTTCCCTTCCCTTCCCTTCCCTTCCCTTCCCTTCCCTTCCCTTCCCTTCCCTTCCCTTCCCTTCCCTTCCCTTCCCTTCCCTTCCCTTCCCTTCCCTTCCCTTCCCTTCCCTTCCCTTCCCTTCCCTTCCCTTCCCTTCCCTTCCCTTCCCTTCCCTTCCCTTCCCTTCCCTTCCCTTCCCTTCCCTTCCCTTCCCTTCCCTTCCCTTCCCTTCCCTTCCCTTCCCTTCCCTTCCCTTCTCTTCCCTTCTCTTTCTCTTCTCTCTCTTCCCTTCTCTTCCCTTCTCTTTCTCTCCTCTCCTCTCCTCTCCTCTCCTCTCCTCTCCTCTCCTCTCCTCTCCTCTCCTCTCCTCTCCTCTCCTCTCCTCTCCTCTCCTCTCCTCTCCTCTCCTCTCCTCTCCTCTCCTCTCCTCTCCTCTCCTCTCCTCTCCTCTCCTCTCCTCTCCTCTCCTCTCCTCTCCTCTCCTCTCCTCTCCTCTCCTCTCCTCTCCTCTCCTCTCCTCTCCTCTCCTCTCCTCTCCTCTCCTTCTCTTCTTTCTTTCTCTTCCTTACTAAGATCTTGTAAAAATAAGCAGAATATTCCACATTTCCCTTTTAAAGAAGCTTGTTCTGTCCTTGACAGGACTGATATAAGGACTCCTTATTGCCTGGTAATTACGCTTAAAAGTGACAATTTCCCAACACTGAGAGTGAAAATTGAGGGTAGCAGGTGAACCGTCTGTTTGCCTTGATCAGGGCAGAAACTCTGCATGACTCTGGCCAAGGTAATTTTTTTTTTCAAAAGGACTGAATGCTCTGCAGATCTGAGCACATGCCTTAGGCATGTCCCCAACCTCCCCTCCCCACAAACACTGTATTGTGAGAAATCCTTGGAGAAAACAAATTGTTTTCATTATGCAGAGATGAACAAATTCACTTGACCCAGATGTCCAGCTCAGAAACAACAACAACAAAAAAGAACATTTGTGCACCCTCTGGCTTCTCTGTACCTAGGCCGATGTAGTCATAGGCATTGGTATTTCTTGTTTCACTTAGATGTGTAATATCTTTGCAAAGGTAATGTTAAACTGCTGCTTGCCTTTTCAGGGCTGAGCTATATTTTCATGTTGCCAATCTTCCACATATAATGCTAACCTGCTCTTTTCCAACAAGGACACATGAGGTTAATACGGTGCTAATAGCAAGTGTTCAGGACAGTGCTTTTAACGGAGTCAGGCTGCCTACTAACAGGTTAAACGTGTTGACATAAAGAACTTGCTTCTTTATTTACGATGACAGTCTGGGCATCTACTCTAGGAAAATAAACTACCCTTAATTAGCAATATTGTGAAAAAGCTGACTCCTCTTCCTCAAAGGCATGTGCACCTTCCCAGATTCGTGATAATTATTACAACTCGCAATATCGTGCTGTTATTACAAAACCTAGAGAGGAAGAATTCTACCCACTGAAGTACATTTAAAATCGCCCTCCTTATTTCAGCCTGCTGTTCATTTTAGGACTTAACAGGACTCTTCAGAGGACCTGAACACAGCTTTGTAGCAGCAGTACTCAGAGATGATTTCCTATACCAGGTGCAGACATCCTATATCTCACTTTCATTTATTTCTCCACACTGCTGTGTCCCGGGTTATCCTCTTGCTCAAGAGATGGATGCCTCTGCTCACCTTCCTGTTTGTTTTACCTTATGCTATGCACTGGCTATTTAATCCCAACGAGAAAGTACATAAAAACCAAAACTCCCCAGAAGTAGAATTACGGATGTTGTCATATGCAGTTGAAAAAGTTTGCATTATAATTAAATGAAAGAGCTCTTTTTTTTTTTTTTTCCTATAACTTACTCTAATGCAGAATGGTAAGCAATGCTTGCACACCTCAGCAAATTTCACTTCCTCTTACCATTATCCTCCCCATTCTACCAATCGTCATCTAATTAAATCAGTAAATTAAAGCAGATATCACCTAGACTGTACATCCAGAGAAGGGCAATGAAGCTATGAAGGGTCTGAAGCATACTCCCTTATGGAAAGAAGTCTTGAGGAGAGGAAGATGAGGGGAAACCTCATTGCTCTGTACAACTTGGGGGTTGGACTAGATGATCTCTAGAGGTCCCTTCCAACCCCTACAATTCTGTGATTGTGACTCTGTGACTTGCCAGAGCATTACCAAAAGCTTTACCAAAAACTTTATGAGCTGATCTCAGCTAAAACGGACAAGTGAAAACACACTGTGTTTGTCTCTGCATGCACAGTTGAGAGGGAGACTTGGTTTAGATGTCAAGGGGAAAATTTTTTACAGAGAGGGTACTGAGGCCCTGGCAGTGCTGCCCACAGAGCTCTGGGTGTCCCATCCTGGGAGATGCTCAAGGCCAAACTGGATGGAGTCCTGGGCAGCCTGAGCTGGTCTGGGTCAATCAGGGGTCAGGCAGGGGTTGGGACTGATTGGACTTTGAGGTCCCTTTCAATCCAAACCATTCTCTGATTCTACAGTGGTTCCCATTGAGACACAGTAAAACTGCACGCATGGTATTGTTAGATGTCTACAAAGCACACTGCAGAATCATGCAGAGATGCATAAGGAAAACCTGAAGGCAGCTTGAAAAGATCCTGAAAGCAGTAAAACCACGTTTAAAGTGTTTGGAGGAATCCTCCTGTTGGTGGAGGTGGGTGGTACGTGTAAGTGGTGCAGTGTTGTGCAGGCTGGGGGTAAAGTGTAAAGTCATTCCCGCTTTCCAAATGGCACACGTTTTTCAGAAGGAAGATGCTATGATATCATGGTATGTAATGAAACCTACGGGGAGATGAGCAATAAGTATCCTCAGGGGAAGATTTATCTGAGATACTCCATATTTGCTGTTTCATTGCCATGAAGTTACCTCTTTCTCCAAACGGAGTAACGATGGGATCTTTGTTATGGCATCACTGTTGTGCATCAGTTCTGCAGAGAGTGTGAGATCACATCTCTTGCATGCCACAACAGGAAGAGTGAAACCTGGGCTGAAAATAGCTTTCTGCAGCACAGCAAAAGGCAAACAAAATCAGATATGTCCAAGAAATACAGCTGCAATTCACTTGCAAATCAAAACAAGGAGAAAATGGTTGGCTGACAACATACAAGCAGATCTCATATGAGACTTTTGATTTCATACTGGTTTTTACACCCACCCCTCCATGTACCCCACAGCCAAGTTACTAATTACATCCTTTCTATTGTTTTGCCAGTTCATCCTTTGGCAAATAATGGGAAGGGAGGGGATTATGGAGACTGATGCACTTGAGATCAAAAACAAGTAAGTGAGTGAATGCACAAATAAATAAATGATGCTTCTACTATTCATGAAGACAAGCCCATTCCATCCCTCCCGTGGTATTGTGAGCCAAACTTCAGAGGTTATTCAAGAAAAATGATGGTCTGGTGCCTGAGAGAAATAAGTATCAATTAATGCCTAATTAACACTGCATGACAGATTGATTTAAATAAATGAAACGTTTTAATGAATGTCTCTCTGTATTGTGGGTTGAAACAAGATGCCTTGTAGGAGAATGAGCTGCTCTCTATTATTATATAACATCTATATATCACTTATACCTGAAGGCTCAAAATACATTACTAGCCCAAAATATTAGCTGTATTAACACAATTGGTAAGGATGCTTATCTTGGATTTATAGTGTAAATGAGAAGATACACCATGTGAATCCAATGACAGGTAGATTGACACTAAGAAACTAGGAGACTTAAGGAAATTGGAAGACATGTAGACATCCATTTGTAACTTAATAAGCTGGAAAAAAAGGCTTTTATAACGAAATTTTGTACGCCAAAACTTATTCATATAAGAGTTTGTTTGTAAACATGTTAAAATACATACAAGTTGTTTTGTGGGATGATAGGACAGTGGATCAGCACAGGCTGCAATACAATGACATGAAAACCAACAACCAACAGCCAGTGATTTCAAGGTGAGAAACCTAAAGCCAGCCATCTAATTCCATCTTTCCTCACCTAAAAGTGTTCTTCAAGGTGAGGCTGGATCAGGCCCTGATCTAGCTGTGGATGTCCCAGTTCATTGCAGGGGAGTTGGACTAGATGGTCTTTAGAGGTCCCTTCCAACTCTAAGGGTCTTAGAGTCATCTATGACTCTATGATGTCCGCCAATGAATCCCAATTGCCACTGAGAGCTGCAACTGAGCAGCAACTGGGAATCACCCAGTTTCCAGTTTAACATTAATTGCTCCAACACAAAGACGTTGGCTGAAAAGCACCCTGAGAAGAGCTCTACCTACCCTGAGGCATTTCATTCCTTTTACTGAGACACTGAAATAATAGCTTCTATTATTTGTACTGCTTGTACTTATTGTCTGTGTGCATTGCCTCTTGCCAGGTCAGCAAGAAGCTGGGACACCCAGCACAGTGTACCCAGCATGGTGTATGTGGCAGGGGGCTGTAGACCATCTCCTTGGGGTGCAGATGTGAAATCCACAGGGATGGCATGGGTGACTCTGCAGATCAGTTGTACATAACTGGTGAAAAATATTGTGATTTCTTAAAAAATAATTTATTTGAGGTCTACTGGTGGCCCTCTGGCTTTTTGTCACCAATCAGATCAACTAGAGGCAACAAGATTATTAAATGCATCAAAATTGTTGAAAGGATTAGCAAACTGTTGTGTTGTTTTTTTTTTTAATATTCTTCCAAATATGTTGACAATGGACAGTAGCAAATCACCTTCAGTAAAAAGCCACCTACATATGTCCTGTGGGTTTACCTATCTCTTACTGAGCTTGTCATGTCCAGTGACTCCCAGCATTTCGGGGAGTTCTATTTTAAAGATATCCTCTGAATTTCCCCTCTGAACTCAGTTAGCTGCAGGCAGTCACCTCATTACACTGTTACCATTTGACATGAAACTGACTTTGAAAACCCTTTCTTTGTTTCTGAAAAAATTTCACACTTTTTTTTTTTAATGTATAGCCTTTATCTTGGAGGGAGATCAGAATTCAACTTTGTGAATTCTGAAATCTACAGACACGTTTTAATTCACACTAACCTTAATAATTACAATCAATCTAAATCCCAAAACTATAAATTTCATTTTAGTAGGATTGATGCAGACATATATAGGTTGCAGGTTCTGAATTCTCAGTTAATTCATAGTGATCATTGTTACTACAGACAGAAACAACCTAATTCCTTATAGAAGAAAGTGTTTTTTCCCCAAAGAGTAAATAGAATGAACTCCTGGACATAACCCTCAGGCAGAGTTATGTTGTGGGAACAGCCTCCTATTACTTATTTCAGTACCTACACAGAGCTGGTGATTAAATCACTGGTGTTCACAAACCACTCCCATTTTATTTTGCAGTTGAGCATAATTCTGCATCAATTTCATTGAAATATCATTTTACATTCAAGATTATGAGTTGAACTTTCTTTTCCATACTTTTCAAGTCTCTTAATTAGCAAGATTTTCATTCTTTTCATTCATCACTCACGTCAAGACTTTCCAAGTTAAGGTGAACATTTTTTTGTTCCTATGTATGACCGAAGCTCTGTAGATGACCCAGCCCTTATTTGCAGCCTTAAGTGATGTCTGTACACATCTCACATGAAAAGCCTTTAAAATCTGAATAAAGAAGGTGAATATGAAAGGGAAATTTCGATCCCATGTGAGAAACAAGGACTTCAGGACATTAGCTCCTACATTTGGCCATCTACATTTGGATGTTTAAGAACCTCCTTTTCATACGTTTCTTCTTTATTTTATCAGCTGCTCAGAGCACTCAACCATTCAGTCTCTTATTTTTGACATTCTTCCATCCATTTTTTACCTCAGTTCCTTTCCAGATTATCTTTTCTGTCTTCTTTTCTCTGTAATAAATCTGCATTATGCCTCCTTTCAACTCTGAATGTTTTGATTCCTTTCTCTTTTCTTACTGCTCTTAATTTTTGTAACCTAACCCAGAGACATCAAGTCTATATTAGCACTAGGCAGACGATGATAGTATCACAGAATCACAGAATTGTAGGGGTAGGAAGGGACATCCAGAGGCCATCTACTCCAACCCCAATGCCAAAGCAGCTCCCTATCCCAGGTTGCACAGGTAGGCATCCAGTCGAGTTTTGAACATCTCCAGAGAAGGAGACTCCACCACCTCTCTGTGCAGCTCCAGTGTTCTGTCACTGCACTGTGAAGAAGTTCGCACACACATTTATGTGGAACTTCATACGCATCAGTTTGTGGCCATTTCCTCTTGTCCTATCACCACACACTGCCTCATCCCTTTGCCTTCCACTCAGATATTTACAGACGTAGGGGAAATTTGGGCCCTCTGTTGAATGGGGCAGGAGATCTGCTGACAAAGGAGATGGGGAAGAATGAGGTATTTATTCTCTTGTTCGCTTTGCTCCATACTGGTAGGACTTGCCCTCAGCAATCCCAGATGCCAGAAACTGATGGGAAGGCTTGGAGAGAGGAAGACATGCATATCAGTGGTGAGGGAGGACAAGGTTAGGGAACAAATGAGCTATGTACAAATCCATGGAAACTGACACAACACACTCATGATTGCTTAGAAATCTGGCTGATGTCCGGAGGCCCCACTCATTAATCTTTGAAAGCTTGAGGCAATTGAGAAAGGTTTCTGAGAAATGGAACTCCCATCTTCAGGCAGTGAAAAATGGAAAATCTGGGGAAACAAGACTGGTCAGCATCATCTTGGTCCCTGGTGTGGGAGCAAATATTCCTGGAAAGAATATTTAAGAACTGATATCCCTTTCCCTAAGCTGTCTGCATCCAATCAACCCACACAATGATCTCTCATGAAATGTGCTGGATTTTCAAATGGATGCTTTTGTATTTTCTTTCATGCTGCTCCCCACAAATATCTATGAAAGAACCTTGTTATTCCCTCCCCTTCTCTGCAGTGATGGCTAGAAAGCACTGACAAAGGCTAGGCTAATGACACTGTTATCATTGCCTGTCATAGTTACTGGCACTCTTATTGCATCCTTGATTCTCCATCAATCTGTCACTACCTATGTCTTTTTGATTTGTACTTTGATGTAAGCCATTTCATGCAGGAAAATATTCTACAGTGCCCAGCACTGATTTTTACTGCAAATAACTCCTTGAAAGGGACTCAGAAGTTTGACGGTAATAAAAATATCAGCACCAAATAACAATAGTAGATACGTTCTGAAGAAGTTAGTGAACTTCTTCATTACTCCAATCAATCTGCTCATGAAATATTACAATGGCCATAATTTGATCTTAAACAGGAAAACATAATAAAAATATCCCAGACACTGGGATTAGTACTCACTTTTTGTATTTACCTTCCTAGAAACGTCTAGGAATAATCCATCAAATTCTTCCTCTAGGATGCAGTTTTAACCTGGGCATGTGTTATTCTCAGTCTACCTGTCAAAAGACACGGACAAAAACAAAAACAAAACCATCAATGCTTTGTTTTGTGATTTTAACTTATTTTCTATGCTGAGTGAATTTAAACCAGCTGCTTATAGTTAGGGCCGATAAACAATCACCTATACATTCATGATTCCTAGTGTAATGTCATGTCATCACTGTACTAGAATATGATTATTCATTCAGTGGGAGTACTGTTTTTGTTAAATACGAACTAAAGCTTTCTATACAGCACTTAGAATTAAATGCTTGTCCTTGACTAACTAGGTAAACATCCATCCCTTTGCCAAGAGAGTAATTTACCAGCTACTCTATTGTAATTTCAAGGTTTTCTGAGTCATGTGGTGGTTGTTCCTTTCCTGTTGTGTGATTTTACAGTCCTCAGAAGACGAGATTTTTTAAAATTTATTTATGTAATCACCTCAAATATTTCCTTCTTTAAATCTTTTGTCTTTGCTGAGGTGAAATGTGTTAGACAAATGCTTCTTGCTGCTTCCACTCATATCACTAAATTCTGTCTTAGCTGAGCTTCTTGTGGTACAGGAGAGCCCCAGTTTAAAAGTAATGAGCCCACTGCAACAAATATGTCTTGCCACAAGAAGGATGTCCAAAGAAACTGGCTCCCTTGGAAGCTGGCCCATATTTGCAGCACAGCACCAGGGTTCTGCTCTTTTCTTATATCTGTTGTTGGCCGATTTGCTCATTCCCCTTCTTTAGCTCCTCTTCTTGTGCTGGGTGACACAATCCCATGGGGACTGACATAGTGGGAAAGAGTAAATGGATATCAGTGGTTTCATTAAAAGTCACATTTGCCAGGGCTTGCATCTTTCCCAAACCGCACATTGATTGATATGCAACAATTTTGCATGTACTCTGGTACACAGAGTCCTTTAAAATTGGAAAAAATTAAAAAAAAAAATATCTGAGTGATGTGGCAGCAGGCTGTTATAGAGGTGGGCTTCCATGTCTTTCCTTGGAAACCTGTTTCTGCATACATAGTCCAAAACTGTTTTGACCTTTTAATCTTGCCAACTGGAGATGAATTTTGAATCCAAGCTCTCCACTGAAAAGGTGCAAAGGTTGCCTTTAAGCAGCTGCTCAGTAGATTGCCCTTTACTTCATGAACCACATTCTTTGGTTTCTTCCCCATTCTTTGGTTTCTTCCCATTAATTTCCCTTCTTGAACAACCCTCTCTAATGCTGATTGTGTCCTGGTACAGACTGTTCCTCCCAGTATGTACTTTTGAAAGCCGCATCTCATTTTGTCATTTCCTGCCTAAGGTTTCCCATCTCTCTATCTTCACTGATTTATGCAATACCTCCTGATTTGGATCATCTGTGATTCTAATTAACATCAACTCTTTTCCTGTCCCTTTTTTTTTTCTTCTTTTTTGGCTAATGAATGAACACATTTGAAGACGACTGGACTCAAAACTGCTTGCTGATATCCCCTCACTAGAAAACTCAATGAAACACACTTCCATTTAATATCTCACTTTGCTAATGGCCCTGTGGATGGTTTTTAATCAACATCACAGAGTCCTTAACTAAGCTAATCTGAATTAATTTTGTGAATCTCCCCTCTCACAGATGTTCATTTCAATGTGTGAGAAAACAAAAGCAAAAGAGGTCACTCACCAAAATGCTTTTCTAAAAGATCTGAACAAGACAAGAAGGTAAGAACAGTTTTTTTTCTTCTTCTCTTTCGTGACTCTGGTACATTTGTGCTTCCCCCACCATAATATCTATGCTTCTCACAATTTTAATGTATGTATTTCCAGATTGCTCATCAAGACAGAGACTACTTTTGTCATTAATCTCTAGTACAGAGAGAATAATGAGAATATGGTTCCCTTCCAACTTGAAGTACCGATATATCTGGGATAACACATTGAATGCAACTTCAGAGTGAATTAAGCTTTTTAAAAAAAGAAATTCAGTGTTTATGTATCACTACCTATGTATTTGTATCACAATCTGATTGGTATTTTTTAAAGACTGAGCACAAGTAGAGTCAAGGTGGTGACAAAAATGTGAATATCAGGTTTCCAGAACATGTAAATCCTTTATCTAGACCACAGGGTTTAGAATGAGACATGCAGCAACATCTTTAGGATCTGTAAGTTCGAGCACCTCCTCTCTCAGCTGGGTGCTGAGGTGAAGACCTGGACTGAAGCACTTTCCTTGAAATTCAGGAAATATCTACTGGATATGAATCCAGATCTGCAAAGTTTAAAATCATTTCCCTATCTGAGGATTGCTCTCCTTTCTCAACAAAAAGAATTCATGCAATGTCATGTACATATATGCTCCACTGCTATATGACTACACCTTTCTATTCCCTCAAAAGTAGTCTCACCCTATCCACATGCACAACTTTTCTATCACCTCTTTGCATGGCAGCTTTAATACGATAATTACATTCCTCCTAGAAGGAAGTGAAAAGCACTTTTCTGCTACAGACAGAAGTGCTAATAAAGACATCTGAAGCATGGTCTTACTTTACTTGGGTTGTTTTACATTCTGAAATGTTATTTGAAGATTCTGAATTGTCTCTAAAGTATTTTGATTACTCACTTTCCTATGTTCTAAAACAAACAAACAACAACAACAAATACCCACAATGCAATATTAAAAAACAACGATGATCCCCCTCTTGTTTCTCACCCTATCAGCCAACAATGATAATTAATTAATAAATAAATAGATAAATACAAAAAGAAGAAAAAAAGAGGAAAAGTCCCATATATTTCCAGGAGCATCAAAAGTTAAGCAGAAATGGATCTAAGCTAAGAAATTATCTGACGGAGTGCAGAAGGTAAAAAACATTCAGAAGAAAATATGGGAAGTATTTTTAGCAACAAAATGTATAAATATTCATTATATCTCTTCAACACGTGTCAAAATTAAGATGCACTGCTGCTTCTGATTTTCTTATTAATACATTTAGTGCCAAAAGAGATGTAGTACAAAAAGTTTGTCACCAAGGTTCTCATATTAAGGAAGATAACACTTCTCATATTCTATTTTCACTCTAAACTTTTAAATGTGCCCACTTGGAAATGTATTGCTTTTGACTTGTTAAAAACAAGCATAAGAACCTACATCTAAGCCCGTTGCTAGTGCAGCCTATACTATGCACAACTTCATGTGGGTGTAATTAGCAGGGTGTTGCCATAACTTATTATTGGCTTTAAAAGCTTGAAAAACTGTGGAAATGGGAAGCTCTGTGACAGCCAAATTATTCTGGTTTACATTAATTTAGTTGTTTTACCTTCGGTGCACATTCATCTACCCATACAATGAGAATGCACCTTTGAGAAGGATGCTGAATATCAAACATTTGGCTGAATATGAAATATGAACTCTGAGCCATAGTTGCAATAATACTTCCATTTGTGTTATTATGATTAACATTCCTCTGAATAGGAAGTATCCAGCAATATTAATTACAGTATGAGTTGTCATAAATCACCATGCAGTGTACAGCAAGCTCTCCAAAAACCTTACAGAAAAACTCTTTTTCTCTGTTTTTTTGGAGTTAATTTCAACCTCTTTTTCACCAGCTTTCCTATTTGTGTCTGTTGACAAGACAGTAATTATCCTTTTCTCTTGATTAACACATTCTTTTCAATAAGGTCCTGAACAGCTTTCACATGAAAGGCTGAATTCAACTGAGCATAGTTTTTCTCATTAAAGACTCAGCGTTCACCCATAGTTAATTTATCACACAGATATACCCTATCACATAGGAAAAAGGGTGGCCTTGAAGCTAATGCTCTTGATTTGATCACAAGTTTATTCCACAACAGTTGAAATGAATGCCTTTTCAGATATGATGGCTATTGAGTTCATTTAATAAATTAAAATTGTCAAAGAAATTGTTATAGTGTTCCTGTACTAAAGCACACATCCAATGGATTGATTTAGTACTGAAAGTCTTATTTTGCCTTAAGCACATAAGAATCTGCATCACTACAGACATAACCAGGAAATTTCTTCTTTCTTGAAAAAATATTAGCTATAAATCTCTACAAACAACAAATTTTCATTTCCATCTTTGTATCAAGCCAGCATTTCCCTCTTCATTACCATTTCCTTCCTCAGCATTCTTAGCAAAATTGGCAATATTCATTAATTCATCAAAGTGAATAGCCTTGTCGTTTGGTGCATCAGATTTCACTTGTAACAGGCATACAAAGCAATGATTTAATTTGATGTATTACACTGTATCTTACAGAGCATCCAAAACCAAAAAGTCCTTCATAATCAGTGTTGTGAAAAAAAAGCATCCGAATCACCGACCACACACAAGGGGAGAACAACTTCTTGCCACCTAGGCTCTGGTTGTATTGTTTTGAGGTTTGTTTGCTTGGGGGGTTTTCAGATATGTTATTTCCAAATCTATCATGTATTAAACAGCAGCTCAGGGGTCTATCTGGTGTTTAGCAGAGGAAGCAGCAGTCATTCTCCCAGCTAGTCTGCTGCTTTGGTCCATCACTGGTTAACTCACAGTAGGTGAGATGCCCCTGAATTACTCTGCTACCAATTGAATTCCTGAAGAAACTGCATCCACTTTGCAAGCCATCCCTGGGGGATGGCCATAACTAGTGTCATCCTTAGCAGCACAAGAAATGGTCATAAATAGGCTAGCTGCTGCCACAGCTCTGAGGGAAGGAGATCGAGAGATCTGTGCCCAGAGCGCTGTGTGTACCCCATCCCTGGAGGTGCTCAAGGCCATGTTGGATGAGCCCTGGACAGCCTGAGCTGGTGGATGGCAACCAGCCCATGACAAAGGTTGAAACTGGGTGGGCTTTAACCTCTCTTCCAACCCAAACCATTCTACAATTCTATTATTCTACGATCAGTCCCGTCTCTGATCCTGTTGAGCAGGTCCTAGAGGATCCTGCAAAGCACTTAAGACTATTTCAACTCTGGATAATGCTCTTAGGAGACATTTACTGTCACACACATGTTTAATTTTCTCTGAAGTCAGCAGAGCTTCAGTATGCACCTAAAGTCAAGTGTTCCTTCTGTGGCTGAATGTGGACAAACTGATGAATTGGAGGCAACCATGACCAGGATTAAATAAATATACAGATACATAAACTGGTCACTGCTGCTTCTGTGCTGCATGTTTTTCTCCATCTCTTTTTCCACTCTCATGCTCGACTCTAAAGGATTGCTGAGCATTTGTTGCCTAACACAGCAGATAAGTGGAGTGAGGGAGGAAGCAAAGACAATGTGTGTGGAAATGAGCTGAAAATCATCCTCCCTAAGGAAGCCCAGTGCACAGGACAACTTCTCATTATTTTGAGCTCCCACAGAGAATGGAAAGACATCTCTGATGTATTTGGAGATCATAGACATGTTCCAAAAGGCATCAGATAAAAACAGAAGAGAGGTTTGTTGGGTTCAGCAAAGTCAAAGGATGTCTTTAAGTCAGCATATCCCTTTGTGATGACAGAAGCCCTACCACCACTTCAAACATACCCCAGACCTGCTCGTCCTCTCTTTTCACAGCAAACCAACATCCTGTGTAGATATATTTTTGGCTATGGTCTAATGCTTCATTACCATACACTGACAGCTCATCACTGGCAAATCATATTATTATTATGAATATCGTCCACACAGTCAGTGTTCGCCTAAAAATACACGGAGAAGGCAATGCTTAGAAATCTAACAAAAGATTTTGTGGTGGTTTTTTTTCTCATCACCAGACCATACTAGGTGATGAGATCTGCCTGGAGGGACCACCATCCCATACATATATTTAGCTGGCAAAGAATTAAGGGCTGTGATCCATCCCTCTTTTAGATGAAAGTAAACGAGAGAGGATGGAGAATACAGGCTGAACCATCCTGGATGAGGAATTGCAGACACAGTTAAGCATGGAAAACTGTTCTTTACCAAAGCATCTCCTCTTAATCTTTTTAGTCCACACATCAAGCCAATTTTGAACCCCTTCATCCAGGACAGCTCTCAGCAAGTGAGTGTTTTGCACATCCCAATCTGTTTCAATTGTGTTGTAGGGGCCATTTCACAGCATTTTATCTCTGCTGTTATTATTTTTTTAAGAAGAGTGAAATTGTTTTTTAAGCAGCTGGAGCAGTACATTTATAGAACAGGTTGGAAAAGGCTACATGGTGGAGGCTTCTCAGAATTAAGATAATTTTCTCAGTGTGTAATAATTTCATATGAAAAATTGGATTTCTGAGAAATGGTAGCAGAATTAAAGGATGTGGAACATGTCCTGTTGAATTTCTGCAGAATTACTTCTTAATGTTCATCAAAGAATGGCTGTCTTGTGCTCTTTGTGTACCAAGCTCTTCTTCCTTGTTACAGGACAATAAGATGCTCGGTGCAAAAGGTTGGCTTTCATATTCCACTTTAATCATACTGGCTTTTAATTCTCATTTGTTTGCACGTTTCAGTAGTCACAGGTTTAGCTTCAGACATACACATGACATTTTAAGGAACTATCAATCTTGATTCACTCAGATGTCTAATTTTTAGCTGAATATGTTAGTGGCCAATGAGTCGCATGCCAAGCTACACTTTCAAAGTGCAGATGAATACTTACTTCATTACTTGTAAACCTGCCTTGATCGGGCCTAAGCAATAATGTCAGTAATTACACTATTCTAAACATCTCAGTTGACCACAATATTAAACCAGTTAAATAACTTATTTTATGAAGCCAGTAGAACTCGATATAATTCCTGGTTTCGGCCAACTGGAACAAGCAAAGCAGTCATTTTCACCAGTCTAAGTGGGCTGATTTTACTTCTGAATTGCTTCTGCTGTGGCAATTTCATCCTTTGAACTCAGATTTCAGGTTGGCTGAGCAATCGTTCCAAAATGTAACAGCTTCTCTTTCACAGTGAAGTTGGTCAGATACTTGCCGAGTCTAAAGGTAACAGACCCATCTGATCAAAGCTTGCTAAGCAGTTCAGAAAGCCAGCTTTTCTGCACATACAGAACCCTTCTTTAAAGCTTACCACAAAATTTGTTTTGAAATGCTCCTAATCCATATTAGAAAATTCAAAGCATTAGGATATGCCTTTTGTGCAATGGAATCTCCAAGCTAAATATTTCTCTTGTCTACTGTGAAAAAAAGAAAATGTCTTTTTTGGCTTCTGAGTCATTTTCTTTGCTACTGCTTTTTCTGTGGAAAAAAATATTTTTATTCTTGGGTTCATTTCGTAACTGAAAATCGTTTCTTCTCTTCTATCCCACTTGTACTGCATATTAAAAAAATCTTTGTAGAAGAAAGAATTTCTGTATTGGCTAGAAATGTGTTGGAGTATGTTCCCCAGTTTAAAACAGATGTTTCTCTAATTGTTGCTCAACTGCTGACCGAAAAGGTTTTAAATCTTTCAGCAAAGGCTCGACCAACAATAAAACATAATCTTATCATCAATACGCTTTTCTTTAAAGCTGTTAAATGGAAGCAACAATCTTTGTCCAGTGCTGATCCATAATCCAAAGGCCTCCAAATGCTTTGCAGTGAAGGATAATTGTCACCCCTATGTTCTGTTCATAGGTTGGTGAGCTCACACTGAGAAGTTTATAGGAACACAGCTATTAACGGAAGGATGGAAAACTTGACCTTTCCTTGAAGGTTCTGGAGAAAGTCTGGCAGACATGGACCCCACATTTCCCATGGACTTTAAACATTCTTCTGCATCACCTCAAGTATGCTACCCAATCACTATGAAGGCTATTTGCACATCTGAACTTGGATGTATTCTGGCTTCTTTTAATACAGATATCAATTTTCTTGCAGTGTTTTTATCCCGCTTGCCACAAATAACCCATTCTCTACAAAAACTCAATTTTTTGCAGACTTCTTAAGAGTAGAATAATCACATCAATACATCAGACATCAATGAATAACAATATATAGGAAGCAAAAGATCTCAGTATAACTGTGAAAACATTGACGGTACACAAAATGGATGAAATATTTTTAACGTATCTTTGAAACTGCTTTCTCAGCAATTAAAACTTCTCAAAACTGCTGGAAAGGAACCAAGTAGATCAGTTTAGATAGTTCTGCACTGCTGGGGGATGCATTATACCTGTAAGATGTTGCTGAGCCTATTCCTTGTGCAACTGCTTTACTGAGGTAGGTGGCTGTATTAGTGAGAACAGTACCATAGGAACAGCGGGCCATAAGACTGCTTTTGATGTTCAGTGCTTCTGGGCAGTAAGGATGGTCTCCTCTCCTTGCTTCCTGGGGGTGTAACATTCCTGGAGAGAATACATTCAAGGTGGGTGGTAGGGACATCCTCACTTTGGCACTTCATCTGTACCACTACCATAGCTGTTCTCTTCCAGGACAATGCAGTCATACCCTGACATGCAGCAGGTCTATATAGGAATAGGTAGAGGTTCTCCTGGGGCTAACCATGGGTACTTCTGATCTTGAGAGATGCTAACACCTATCCCAGACAACTGATAGACTGACAAGTATGATACAACTCTTGAAGAAGACCTACATCTTTCTAAAAATAGCAAAAAAGAGACCAGATTGGCCATCCTAAGGAATCTCAAATGGCACAAGATGGCTTCAGTAAAACCTTTAATCCATTGGAGAATAAATTAATCACTGTATTCATTCTCTGCAGCCCACCACATTCTATGTCTATTATGTTATAGCAAGCTTAGCAGCCTGTCCTGGTAAGCCATGACCATCATGTTGCAGAAAAATATAAACATGCTGTGATGCTCTCACTCAGAAAACCTTGGAAGAACTTGCATCTTTTATTTAGGTAGGAATTGTGACATTGCACTGGTAGCATATTGACATTTGAATGTCTTTAACAAGTGCCCCTACTGCAAAGAGGCAATCAAGGAGGCAGCATGAAAAGGTCTTCATTTGTGGCCTCTGAATGCTCCTCTATCCCTCCTTTGAGTAAAATGGGAAGCCAGGGCAAGTAATTTAGGTAGTTCTGGAAAGTCCCAAGAATTATATGTTTTAAAAAAGTTCAGAGGACACATTTTACTTATGTGACTGGGAATGCACACACAAATATTTCTACATATACATATTTACAAATAGACATACACTATATATATACAAAATTAAATTTGCTTCTATCAAAAGGACTACACGTCCCAAGTAAGGGCTGAGCAGCTAGAGTTAGATTGACATGTTGCACTGTACTCTAATGACTTCTCACAGGAGTATTTAACTTTCTCCTAGAGCCAAAATGTATTTCTTCAACTGGAAAGACTGGAGTGGCTGAGCTGCCTTCCATTTTTGCTGAATATATACAATGATATTAGGAATTAGACTTTTACAAGGAAGATATTGTGGATCAGAGAGACAGCATTTTCTTGATTTCTCAGAGAATAAGAAAAAATATCCTCATATTAGCTACACAGAACTCAAACCTCTTAATATGCACATCCAAATGCAAAAGTCACATTCAGTTCCTACCTCTGACAGAAACAACTGTGTCATGGGAGAAGCCCCATCATTTCAGAACTTCCTTCTGCTCTGTTCCCTAGTGAAACAGGAACATATCCAAGTGCCAGGACTGCAAGGAGTGTAATGAGTAAAATACTACAGCAGCATCTCCACTACACTTGTCCTAAGTATTTTACAGCTGCAATTGTACCAGGAGTAATCCATTGGATTATTATTATTTTGATCTATAGCCAATCTCATTCTCCATTCACCAGGCAATTAAGAATTTATATAAAAATAAACGTTCAGTTTTTAAAGGAAAACTTTGAATTTGCTGATGTCAACAGGCCTCCTTCCACACCCCCCTCTTTGCACAGTTATACAATAAACTTTGAGCTATTCTTCCTCATTTTGTTACTCAATGTGTCTCAAGGAGGCCTTGCAGTAAATGCTATAATCTTGAGCAAATTGGTAGGATCTTTCTCAGTGCAATAGAGATTGAGTAAAAGCAGAAGCTGCTTGCACATCCCCTGCAGCTCTCCTCCAGCAGCTCCATCCCTCCCGATGATGCTGCATGCAGGAGATCTACATTTCACTGCTTATCAATAGATCTCCATCTTGCTGTGAATGGGAATGGCGTTCCTTCAGACCTGTTTTTGTGAAGCAGACCTATATCCATAGGAGCAATTAGCTCCCTGCTGTGAGTTTAGACACACCAGCTATACTGCAGCTGCTCTCTGTTGCCAGCACTAAATTTTCCTCAGTAGTGGATCAACGTGTTTAAACACTTTGATCTTCTTTATCTCAGTGAGGAGATTTGAAAGCCTTCTGGATGAACAAGCTTTTTTTTTCGGGTGCAGCTCCATCTCATCCACCATTTCAGTGCTGACCCGAAACTTTTATGCTTTATTTACTGGAGAGGCGTCATCTTTTGAAATGGCTTCTCACACCCTCTCAGAAAAGCTTTTTCTGGTTGGTTTTTTTTTTTTTTTTTTCCTTTCCTCTGACACTGAGCTTAAGTAACGGTACTTCAAACAGCAGATAAGAGGCACAAAGGGGACTCAGTCTTATACACAGCCATTCAGAATCATCTTAATCTCCGTCACGCACTTTCCGATTTTCTTTTTAATCTCCTGTGGCACAGTGTGCACCACACACAACTGAGAAACTTGCTATTTAAGCTGCCTTATTACTGTTACGCTATGAAATCTTAACTACTGTGTGGAATAGACAAGTACACATAAATCAAAGTAAGGGAATGCACATTTCAGATGTGGGTAGGGTGGGTGGGAGATGAGAATTAGTGTCACCATCCTCTTCCTGATGAGTTGAGGCTGACTCTGTTTTCACACCCTCCCAAGGAGCCAGGACAGAACTGTTGGAGATGTGAAACTGCTCAGTAGGAAATTTCTCTGTACTTCAATCTGGTGAGGCCACACCTTGAGTGCTGTGTTCAGTTCTGGGCCCCTCACTCCAAGAAAGACATTGAGGCCCTGGAGCGTGTCCACAGAAGGGAAATGAAGCTGTGAAGGGTCTGGAGCAGGAGCCTTAAGGGGAGTGACTGAGGGAACTGGGATTGTTCAGTCTGAAGAAGAGGATGCTCAGGGGAGACCTTATTGTGCTCTCTCCAACTGTCTGAAAGGAGGTTATAGAGAGGGGGGTCAGCCTCTTCTCCCAGGTAACAGCAATAGGATGAGAAGTGATGGCCTTGAGTTGCACCTGGACAGGTTCAAGTTGGATATGAGGAGAAATTTCTTCTCAGAAAGAGTGGTGGTGCACTGGTACAGGCTGCCCGGGGAGGTGATGGAGCTACCATCACTGGATGTGTTCAAGAACTGTGAAGATGTGGCCCTGAGAGATGTGGTCAGTGGGCATGGTGAGCTGAGTCAGCAGTTGGACTCGGTGATCTTATCGGTCTCTTCCAAGCTTAATGTCTCTGTAATTTAAAATTCTATGATTCTACGATTTTAGGATTCTATGAAACAGACTATCAGGCTTATTCCTCCAGACAACACAGGAATCCTATTTTCAGTACCCAAACCAACTCTCTGCTCCTTTGCACACCATGGCACAAGCACAGTCACAGAGAAATGAGTGGGAATTCAACTTGTTAATGAAATTAGCGATCTCAGATTCTGTCTATACATTAGTTTAACCCCAAATTGACCTGATATACTTCCATGTAAATTTTTACTGTTTTCAATGAAAGCAAGAGCATTACACTGCTGGTAAAGCAGAAGGAGGCGAGGAAGGAGCCGGGAGTTTAACTGATATTAGAGCTGCCTGGATGCTAGGGCCAAATTAACAGAAGGCTGCACTCTTATCAAAGTACTTCCACAGAAATGCCAAGAGGGCATTCTCACCCACCCCACAGCCTTTTGGTGCTGGCAGTGACACTGAGCTCTAGAGTCAACAACATAATTAGAGATGGCTGTTTCACAAATACTTGCTCCCAAGGCATGAGTTTAATACTCCAGGCAATCGGAACATGTGGTGGAGAGACAGATAATTCAGTCAAAACTTTGGTGATTATTTGTGCTACAGTTGGAGTTCCCCCCCCCCAACACACACACACACCCCTGCCCTGGCTGGCTTTATTACACAGGTGGATGGAATGTGCTCTGCTCCATTTCCAAGGGAGCCACACAAGCCCTGCATAAATCAGTCAGCAAGTACCTTGAACCACACATATTAGGAATGCAAGCTAGAGGAATTTTGAACATGGAGCGTGTTTAGACAAAGAGGCGATTATGACATGGAGAGAAAAGGAGTGCAAAAAATTTCATCTGGAAGCAGGGAAGGAGCACAGTAGCTCAAGGAGGAAGAAAGTCTGATATTGTATATTTATAGCCTCATAAATGGGGTGATTTTAATCTCCCAGGTGTGTTATAGCAGTATCTGTTGGAAGTGAATTTCTGGCTCCCAGAAAAGATTGTGGAGACTGAATGTATCCACGCAATTTAGGAGACACAGATTCTGATCTCATTTACAAAAGGTCTGTCCAGGTGAGCTTTTGTGGACACCAGTGGCATTACGCAGCACAATACAGAATGGAGTCAGATGATACCAAAGTGTATTGTTTGCACTGCAGAAAAAGGAAGGGAGGACAAAGTGGTTCATATCAGCGTACGCTGAAAGCTTGACCATAAAAATGCAATCCTAGTGGGTCAGCACCTGTTTAGATAAATGGTTTACTTGAAATACACAATGCAGTAGAGCTCACATGTTTATCCATATGGCATTAACCCGAACTGCCAGCTGTGGCCAGTCGTCCAATATGTTCGCTCTTCATCTATGACATATGAAACCATATGGAATCATCTATCCATTAGGAAGAGATCATTTTCAGACAGGAAGGTTTTCTGACACGATTATTAGCTGTGGCATTCTTGACCAAAATAGGCAGGAAACAAAAAGGGTCTTACATTGTCTTATGTGACAAAAGGGGTCACGTGAATAATTTTATGTTTTTAAATCATCTTTCAAACTAGTCTTAAAAAAAAAACACAGAAGAGTGCCTTTTATCTCTAAGCTTAACATCAGACTGCTACATGGGCTATTTTTCTCTCCACCATTTCTGTGATGAGTGATCGTGGTGCATGAGGGCTACTGGTTTCCCCTGGGTTTGATTAGGTCCAGCAGACAGGTACATGACTGGCTAGAAATAATCCTTTTTAGGAGCAACTGACGCAAACCCTTTTTGCAAACAAGTGGTCCCAGAACTGGGACTCAACAGCATTTCCTTAAAACGTGACCTTCTCTTTGCACACGCAATGGGCTTTGTTCTGAACCAGAGCTAAACACTGCATATCAGCATATAATCAAAGGAAAACAGTGACAAAACAGACTCACTAGCTAAATTCAATAATATCTTTATTCAGACAGAAAATCCTATTAGGACAGTTCTCCTGCTCTCAATCTGGCATAACTCAATTACTCTTGATTTGCACCAATGCAAATGAGATGAGAATCTGCCTCCAGAACACTTACTAGCTATGCACACTGACATGATCAGAAGTACAGTGTTCCCTGTAATCAGCCCTGGTTTACCTCTAATGGATATAAGCAGAGACAAGAGCCTCAGGCATTTCAGACTCTGCAGAGAAGAGCCGATCCGTCTGCCTGTAGAGTATGCTCATGATGTACTGAGACTCTGAGAAGCCTATTTTGGGAGTGATGTGGCCACCACAATGAGCCTGAAATAAGGAAATATTTCTTAAGAGAAGCATTCAGAGATGCTGGACCTCTCTCCCAACGTGCTCTATCCCTCACCTAATGCAGCAGAAACATTTATGTGTTAAATGAGTGTGCGAGGAAAATCATTTCTGACCTGTGATACACTACAGAATATCCAAAGAAGAGGAAGACAACAAAATTACTGCTTATATTCTGAACAAATCTGAAGGAATAAATTCCTTGACTTAGCAGACCGGTATTTGATTAGGTCTCCTGTACACTCCTAGATCTTAGATAAACACCGGTTGGATAGATATCAGTTCAAAACTCATTTATGTAAAGAGCAGATGCGATAGATGACATTAAACGCAGACCAAATTTTATAAACTGGTCAGTTACTGCCTCCCACATATTTAACACAGCAAAACACAGTTGTTGGTATCTCATCCCTGGAGGTGCCCAAGAACGGGTTGGATGGGGTCCTGGGCAGCCTGAGCTAGTGCAAGGCAACCAGCTGGGGCTTGGAACTGAGTGATCTTTGAGGTCCCTTCCAACCTAAGCCATTCTATGATGCTACTGTTCTAAAACTCATCTCCAGTCCTTTCCTTTTTACAGGAGCTATCCATCATTTAAAGCATCTGGACCTGGGTAACAAGGTTTGTCCATTCTGCTGACACTTTGATCTGATGTTTCTGGAAAGATGCTCTGGAGATCAACTGCTTTTAGTCCCACCACTACTCAGAATTACAGCACTAAAAGGGATGGCAGGAAAATAGCAACATATTTTTTGAAAAATTAATCCTGCATGCAAGTAGGTGAATGTCTTTGAATATCAAACTGATTGAACCTTTGGTAACTAAATAATGGTATTATATAATCATGGAATCATTTGAACTGGAAGGGACCATTAAGTGCTATCCAGCCCAACTCCTCTGCAACAAACAGTATTCACACAGTATCTCCTTTCTTATCACATGTACCATTTTCTGTATAGACCCAAAAACTACAAAGCACTCACGAGAAAACTTCAACCAAGGACCTCTGTAAGCAGACTTACACCATAACAGGGCAATTTCACGTGTAGCAAGTGGAAGTTTTAGAAAACTTCTTCCTAGTTCATTAGTTATGTGCAAGAAGTGACCACAACAGAGGCAATATATTACACTTCCAAACATTTTTGGCATCTGAATACTTGCAACGCAAAACATCTGAAAGTGGGGAACCTAAATTCTCTGCCTAGTTAGTGGATCAACATCAGGACTGGACAACTAACATTTAAAACTAACAGTTAACATTAAAAATCAGATGGTGTGAAGGCACCAGTAATTTCTGTTGACAAGACCTTCAAGGAGGTATTAAGAAGTGGTCTTATCTAGAATCAGAGCACTAAATGGGATGCAAGACTCATGCAAGAATTGTTTCTACAATTCTCATTTCAAATGAATGTTGTCCATATGTTCATCTTCCCAGGAATGTTAAACAACAGTTTTCCACTCCTACTTTGCTAGGACTCCAGATGAACAAATTAAGCATGCTGTTGTCCATATAGTAGTTATAAACAGTTGTTTCAACATCTCTCTCTTTTTCCCCATGACCGTAGACACTTTTGTGATTAACCTGATGCTTAGATGTTCCTAAATGAGTTTTACTTTCCTGAGCTAGAATGCTGAGCAGCACTGGAGTATTGGCATGTCAGGAGATTTCCTTTTTGCTGTCATTTGTTGTTGGTTGCTTTTACTTGGTTTTTTTTTCCTTCTTTTTTAATGACATTGTGACAATCATTTTCTCCTTTTTTTTATGATTCTATGATTCTCTGATTCTATGATTTATCACCAACCCCTGGCATTTTTCATGGCAATGAATAGGATTGTTTGCTTTGTTTAGTTTTTCCCTGTGTGTCCAACACCACACAAAGGCGTTGTATGCTTTTGGAGCCAACCTAGAAGGTATTACTCAGAAAACACGGTTGATAGCACCAGAATTTGTCACAAGCACAAATCACTGGGAATATACAAAGCACTATCAAAATGCATGTGCTGAACAGATTATACTCCTAGTCTGTTCTACAAAAAAGTTAGTAGCCCAGCTGCAGGGGATGTAACCTCCAGAGCTGCTCATCAGCCACTCAGAGCCACTGCATTAAAAACACGGGTAGAAAGCGACTTGAGTTGACTGGTTTATCATTTGTCACTCTGAATCTTGAAGGAATCTTGAGGAAGTTTTATTCTCACACCTTCTTGTAAGAATTTGAAGTCAATTGGCTTGCTGGCAGAATATAGCAGAAACTACGTTGCTTGCTCCAAAAGTAATGTCTCCTATTTATTTCAATAGAAATGACAACAGATACAAAGAACACAATAGCACTGTTTGATAGAGCAAATTCTCAGCTATCAAACACTAATTTCCAATGTAGCCACCACTGTTAGGCATTCATTTTCACCAGTGATGAACAAGAAAATGCATGCTACATTTATAACAACCTACACCAGATCCACTGTCATTGTCACCACTGCTGAAATGTCCCACCCACCACCTCACTATGCTCACATCCACTTTTTGATCTCCACAAATGTTCAGCAAGCACCAATGAATTTCAATGGCTGCAATATTTTCCATGTAGAGGAATTCAATCCCACGTTTGCTTCACCTGCACTTCCACAAAAAACATTTTGTCACAGTAACAAAATGCAATGGAATTTTGGTGGGAAGATTCAACTTGTACCAACTTCCTACCAACATCTGCCTCTGAAGTCACGGGCTGATATAATGAAATAGGAGGAATTACTTTTGGAGCAGTCCTCATTTACCAAATGCTGATGGGAGTTGAATTCATTCTTATTCCAGTTTAAAGAATCGGGAAGAAGATGCCCAAGAGACAAATCAGGCTGTAAGTGCTATGCAATGCTGCCAGCATTGCTTCCTGAGAAGCCCCTTGCACATTGACTGTCCAGTGCTGGAAACAACAAAACAAATCTTCCGATTGATTGGGCTTAATGAATATATTTTGTCCTTTCATCAGCTTTACTGGAGTTACACTGATACCTGATGTGGCATTAGGCCGAAGGCTAGACTGTCTCCTTGCATAACAGACAAATGCCAGCCCTGATCCAAGGATCGGAGAAGCACTTTGTCCAGTGCTATCACTCAGCACATCTATGTCACGTTCATGTCTCTGATTCCATTTTCACCTGTTATCTGTTGAGATGTGATACTCTGGGTCAGGGTCTGCCCTACACGCATATACCTGTGTTGTCTGAAACTACTCAGCATTAAGCTGCTGGAGCTGCATTCAGATATAAATACTCAAAAAGACAGAAGAACATTTACACCTGCATCACTTCTCTCCTGTGTGGGAAGAAGAAGAATAGGCTGTAAAAGCAGAAGGTGAGTGTGCTGTAATGCAGTACTATGGCATGTATATTATATTCTCAGCTGACATACTGTTAAAAACTTCTAGTGCTGACCCAGGCTGGTCTGGAACAGAATCTCTCATGATGCTGCTAACAGTGCTGACTGGTACCTGTGGATGTTACTGTAATGCAAATAATGAATAGTAAAAAACAATAATTGGACACGAACAGGGTACGCTGCGCTGTCGTGGGTAGACAATGCAAATTACTTGCAGAAATTTTTCCTACGCCCTGTATTCTGCTCTAGGTGACAAGCTCTTTGTTAACTTTTTTCTTCACTGTTAGCAATGTGCATATGTGGCAGCTAGTAACTCAAGCTTCCCACGGGGACAGTTAATCCTCTGCTTCTCGGCCCTATGCTTAGCTCCCTCCATCACTTTTCCCCTACAGATCCAGTAACAGAGCAGGAGAAGACACGCTGGGAAGGGAACATGAGCAATAATTAACCACAAGGAATGGAGAAACAGGCCTGGTTTGAAAGAGCAAGAAACAATGGCTTGTCAAACAGCAAAACATCAGCACTTAATGGTTTAAACAAGTAACATGAAAGCCTTGTTCTTTCTTGTCCAGTGACACTGGAGTCTCCCTAGCCACAGAAATATCTCTCTGTTAAAGGATAACATGAAACAATCCCATCTTTAATAAGCCACTGGAAACCCAGAGGCACAATACAGACCCCCTTTGTTTGTCACAGACCTTATACGCGCAGAGGTCTTCAGATGAATGAGGTGCTAGACAGCAGTCTGGGAAGGCTGGGGGTGTTAACTCAACACCCTCCATCAGCTTCACAAACCATCACAGCATGCACTCAAACTCCACCCTGCCTTTCCCACAGTGCCCGAGGATAATGAAGAAATTATTCTGAAACTATAGACCCATTAAAACGTCGAAAATAATTCCATCTCTACACGAAAGCAGGTTTTATGACACATATTTACTATAGGATTGACATGCAGAGAAAAAAAAAACACAACAAAACCTTAGCTTTGATGAGGTCAACAGTCAAACTCCCAAAAAGTGACTCGCTTGCCTAAGTGGAGGCTCTTGGTGTTGTTTGAGATCTCCTAGGCTATCCCACAGCTTCTTTGCTGTCTTGCATGCATCTCCTGGAATACCTTGTGACATCTCAAATAGCAGTGAATGCCTATGTCTAGATACTGGAATCATTCTTCAGACTGTACCAGGCTGCAGTTTCACCCTAAGGCTACTCTGTGATGAGATAGCAGTTTGCAGAAAACTTCCTTTCCTCACCTGGATCACAATAGCAATCAGTCCTTGGAGAACAAGGCACTGCAGAGGAAGGAGAAAAATGTTTGACCAGTACAGAGCTCATTTACCCCCTCTGACATGCAGCAGGTGAAGCACATTTTGACCCACAGCAAACGTTAGGAGGAAAAACTTTGTTCTAGATGTCAGCTCTTTTAAGGCTTTTAGTTGTAGGCTGAAGCTTCAAAACTGCAACAACATGGAAAACAGGGATTTGCTTCATAGATCTCACCCTAAATACCCCACATAGCGTATGCTGACTGAACTCTAATATCAGTTTTACTGCTAGAATCACAGAATCATGAAATTGGAAAAGATGCCTAAGATGTCCAAGTCCAACACCACCATGCCCACTGACCACGTCCCTCAGGGCCACATCTCCACTCTTCTTAAACAATTCCAGGGATTCTGACTCCACCACCTCCATGGGCAGCCTGTGCCAACGGATGGCCACTCCTTCTGAGAAGAAATTTCTCCTAATAACCAACTTGAACTTCCCCTGATCCAACTTGAGGACATCACTTCTCATCCTATCATGGGAAAAGAGGACAACCTCACTACGACCTCCTTCCAGGCAGCTGGAGAGCACAATAAGCAGCCCCCTGAGCTTTCTTCTCTCCAGGCTGAACCATCCCAGTTCCCTCAGCACTCCCCATAGGACTTGTGCTCCAGAAACCTCACAGCTTTGTTGCCCTTCTCTGGACACACTCAATGTCCTTCTTGCAGTGAGGGACCCAAAACTGAAGACAGCACTCAACGTTCCCTAACAGTTCCACATCTGTACCACTGGATCATCAACTGTATGTTAACTTCTCTGTAAGCATTACATCTAGCAGCAGAGATGCAGTTTCAGGACCAAGGGCTTCTGAAGATTCATCCAAATGTTTGATTAAGACAAGCCCCCAGGTTGCTTGCTTTATATTTCACTTTCAACAGCAAACTAGCATGGGCAGAAAAATGAAGCTTCAGTGCTTTGCATGGGAGCTGAGCTGGCAGGTCCTGCACAGGCCTTTCTTCACATCCAGCTCCAAGAGTGGACACCTGGGAGCCACTTGACTCCCAGACTTATTCAGGCTCATGGCAGCTTCCCAAGCAGTTTTACTTTATTCTGAGAAAAGAGATCCAATGAGCTCTTTAAGAGTGAAGCACCCCAGAGCTCTGCCCCATCAGTCCTGCAGAAATAGATAAGTTCAAAAGCACGTTGGCAGGGAATATGCGTCTGACACCTTTTCCTTCAGTGATGCCTCTCCAAGCAGAGCCCTAAGCTAAACCAGACTTTGATAAGACACCAGATAAAACAGAAGGGGACTTAGGAAAGTATCTGGCAAACATGTCCTGCTGAAGAACTGGTTGATAATACAAATTATGACCAGAAAACTACTTTGAGCTCACAATTCATCTAACTAGATGACTCCCTAAGAGAAACGCAATCTGAAAAGGTGATGAAGTGCATGAAACTAGGTAAGAAAATTCCTGTACAAAGTGTAACTCCTCTCTCAAAGTTGCCATGGAATACTGAATGCAGGTGGGCTGGACCAAAATACCTCACTTACACCTGGATGAGAACGTGTGACGGACTTAGAAGTTGGACTTGGTGATCCTTATGAGTCCATTCCAACTCATGATATACTATGATTCTCTAGTTCTATACTTCTTTGCTACTCTCAATCCTCACACTTATGTAAATAGAGTTCTAAACACTTCAAAGCAGCCATTGCCATATTTATTCCTTGCTACAAACAGTAGCACAGCTTTGGCCATGCAAAGCCTTCTTCAGGGTGAAATAATCTTGTGAAGGGGCAGAGATAAAACTGGGAGACTGCAGAAGAGATGGAAAAAGACAGCTTGATTTTTCTCATGGGGGATATCTCGATTAGATATAAGAAAAAAGATTTTTATGACAAGGGTAGTGAAGCAATGACACAGGTTGCCCAGAGAGGTGGTGGTGCCCCGTCCCTGGAGACAGTCAAGGTCAGGGTGTATGGGCTCTGAGCACCTGATGGAGCTGTGAGTGTCTTCTCATTGCAGGGAAGTTAGACCATATGGCCTTTAAGCATCCCTTCCAACTCAAATAATTCTGTGACTTTATTCTTGAGTTTACGGAGTTGATCTATGGGAGTTTAACAAACTACCACGTCTCTAAGCAAATTCCTGGTGTAGAATGAGCTTACATATCATCAGTTTGCTCTTCCTTTTTTACTACTATTATTTTTTTTTCCAGTTCTGTTCAGCTCACAGTTCTGTAGACCCTTTAGATGGATTTGGCAGGTAGATGGTACCGAGTATTTTTTGGGAGGATGCCTCATGGGCAAGGAAGGGTTACAGCTGCCAATGCCCCACATTCATAGTGGTTCTCTAAGCTTCCCTATGCTCACAAACAAGACACGCTGCTGTGCCTCTCTCCTTTTGTTAAGAAAGATAAAATCAGGTCACTTAAAATGAGGAGAAGAAAGAATACAACAAAACCAGAGCTCAGAAATCACCGCTGTGGGAACATCCTGTACATGTAAGAGTAATGCAAAGGCAGAAATGAAATTCCTGAAGTCAGACTACACTTCTTGCACTGATTCCCTCTGTTGCCATGAGAATATTTTTTTTCCTGCCTTTGTTTCCCCACCTACAAAACGAGGACACTACTTACATAATCACTTTGCAAAGTGATTAGGAGGATTATCTATTATTTGTCATATGTGCAGGGCTATGAAAGTGTCAAGGAGTGTTTTTAATAACTAGCTCATCCGCTTGTTATAATTTTGACAATATTTCAGATCCTCCAAGGAGGGATAATTAAATTGTATTGCTCCACCAGCCCCCTGAAAAGTGCAGACCCTTCAGCCATCTCCTTTGGGTTATCTTTACCTAAAGTGACTTCTCTCTCGGTAAGCCATGTGTGCAAGTCACAATGAGCAGTGCATTAAACAATAGCAGATTGATTTGTATTTTAATAATCTGACCTTGTTCTAGCTGGACAGGCAGTGGTGTTTTACATACCATCATGCTGCAGACACGACAGGTTATGGATCCTTGTTACACTGCTGTGAATATTGAGTGAGTTCAGTGGAGTGAGTCCAGCTTTGGACTTCTACCACAGAAACAGAGATGAAAACAACTTAGCAGTATTTAAATAACTTGGAAGCAGCTGCAGCCTTGCTCTTCTGGCTTTAACCTACTCAAGCCTGAGAGATTTTGTGCCCTTTGCAACTAAGGGCCTGGGTAAATTTCTTTTCCAGCATACCCAAAGCCTATTGTATTTGTTCTAATCAGATTGACCTGTATTCAGTTGGCTTCCTCCGAGCAAAATTCACTCCATTGCTCAAGAAAGAAAAAAAGCCCTCACAGTATCTGCCAGATGTAGTGACCCTCAGCTAAAAACTAAAGATTTTCATCAGCATATTATTTTATTTCTTCAGCTGATTTGCTTTTGTCTACTAAAAGCCTGTGGGACACAAAGACATCACTAACTTTCCTCCCCATCACAATGCTTGCTGATAACATTAACTGACCCACTTCAGTGCAGCAATGAGTTATTATTAAATGACTGAAGGCAAATTGACTCTCCCATCGTTCCACTGTGCAAGTGAAAAAGAAAATACTTATTTCATTTTATTTTTAGTCATTATGAGAGCTTACCCTTTACCAAAGATTGCTTTCTAGAGAAAGGGAGGCTGCCATATGACCAGGATAAAGAAAGTCGTTACGTAAGAGGGTGACTATAATAGCTGACATATTCACAGTAATGATGGAGGGGTATTAGCCACTGTTTTCCTACCATTGACCAACTCTCAGTGCAGAAGAGCAGGCATGATGGATGTGACTGTGATTGCTTGTGATCAAGCGTTTGCTGTCCACTATCATTTCATTAAGCACAATGTAGGGAAGGGAAGGGAGGGTTTAATTTCATTATCAACCCATTATTAATATTATTGATTGTTAATGATGACTTTTGCATGTATGGGTTTTTTTCCTCATGTCAGAAAGCAGCTGATATCAACAGAGCATTAGAAAGAGAGCAGGGGAGCAGCGTTTCCTAGATGGAAGCAGATGAGGGCATATTGAGCACAAGTTGAAGTGGGAGAGGATATTTCATGGACTGAAAAATCCAACAAGAAGGATGGGGTTTCTGAAGGTTGCACTATAACGCATATGTAGGGCATGTATTACAGTACTCTCCATCACTAGGGACCCACTAATTGGACATTTAAGAGCAAGCATATAAATAAAATGCCTCCACATTGTAGGCAGATTACATACACACGTTCAATTCTGTTAGGCTACACTTTCTTCATGATTTCTGTTACATGGTCCATTGATAGCATTTTAAAATCTAATCCCCCAGGCCAACAAGTACTAAAAGTACTTCCTAAATAACATATTGCCAATACTGATCTGAATTAAGACCAGACTGTAAATGCTTTACCATGCAATTGGTTTGACTTTGAACTGTTGGTTTAGATTTTTTTTTTCTTTCCAATCTTCCCAGATGATGTCAAACAGTAACTGCCTTTCAGCAAAAAGAAAGACAAGGAGATGATTCTTATTTCACCACTCCACACAGGAAAAAGAATGGTACTCCTGAGGGATTTAAAGAATGCTGTTAAACAGTCTAAGAAAATAATTTTGGTCTTGCAAAAACAATGACAGTCATAGCTTACATAGATGGAGCGTGCCTCTTTTCATAACATCTTGAAGACCTTCACCAATTGAAATCTGTGGAGAAGTGTTTTGCAGCAATCTGATGAACTTTGGAGAGATGGATTCACTTAGCCCGATTAAGTGATCTTTGTTTCTTCAGTAGATTAACAAATAAATGATTTATTATAGAAAACTACCAAACCTTGTAAGTTTGGTCATTTTTCTTCACAAGTCCAGTTTTGGTTGCAAATTAAAATTTAAAAAGTGTCAGTCAATAAAAAAGATGACGATACAAGATGTTTATGTAAGATCACCAGGTCAATAATTTGGCAAGCCTTAATTCTAATCAAAAGGACTCCAAACTTTCCTTGCAAGGAAAGTCTTATTTTAGAAACTTCCCCCAAGTTCAATTTTTTTTCTTCAAAGAATTGAAACTCTGAAAGAATTCAGATATTTTAATCAACCCCAAATACCTGAGTTTGGTTTTGATTCCCAAGGAGATTTTTATTACATCTGCTTTTGGACTACTTGACACTATTTCTGGCCTCTATTTTTGGAACATTAGGTGATTCCCAAAGTTACTCATTACACAGCTGCACTGCTTCACTCCTTGCTTCAGGCTGGGGAGAGCATGCCTGAACAGAGCCCAGGCTCTCCTTCAACACCTCTTGGTGTGTACAGGTGGCACATGAAATATTGACTATTTGTTGCTTTAGCTGCAGAAAAGAGCAGTGTCTGAAGGAAAATGTGACTAAGAGATGATCACATTGTAGTGCTTCTTGGCTTCTTCAGGTCTGGTGTAACCAGCTCACGATGGTTGGATGCAGTAGTCCTTATGGGTCCCTTGCAGCTCAGGTTAATCTATGATTCTGTGATATACAGTCCTCTGTGAGGGCTGTGCCCTGAATTGGATGTCTCTTTCACACTGAGCAGATACTAGCTGAGATGGGATACCACTGGGTCAATCAGAGGGGATCTGGTGCACATCTATAAATATCTAAGGTGTGGGAGGCAAAGACAAGGCCGGACTCTTATCAGCAGTGTGTTGTGACAGTATGAGGGGAAATGGTCACACACTGAAGCATAGGAAGTTCTGCACAAATGTGCATGGGAACATCTTCACAGTGCAGTGATGGAGCACTGGCACAGGCTGCACAGAGAGCTGGTGGAGTCTCCTTCTCTAGAGACACTCATGACTCTCCTGGACACCTACCTGTGAAACCTGGGCTAGGGAGCTGCTTTGGCAAGGGGTTGGACACAATGATCTCTAGAAGTCCCTTCCAACCCCTACAATTCTGTGATTCTGTAATGAGTTTTATGAGGTATAAGAGGTCAATAGGATGATGCTGAGTTGCATCAAGATTACGTGTGGCCAAGGCTCTAACACTGATCTTTAAGACAAGTGCAAGCCTTCCCCAAGGTATCATAGAGTGCATCTAAACTCTAGTACTGACAGGGGCCAAGCACTGAACACCAGTATCATGTTCCCAGTTGCCAGCACTGTTTGATTCCTGCGTTGTGGACCATTCCTGCTAGTTCCAGATTTCATCAAAATTTGGCACTACTGAGTCTGCACTTTGAGTGCTGTGTTCAGTTCGGGGCCCCTCACTCCAAGGAAGACACTGAGGACCTGGATTGTGTCCATAGAAGGGCAAAGAAGCTGTGAAGGGTCTGGAGCAGGAGCCTTAAGGGGAGTGGCTGAGGGAACTGGGATTGTTCAGTCTGGAGAAGAGGATGCTCAGGGGAGACCTTATTGCTCTCTATAACTACCTGAAAGGAGGTTGTAGAGAGGTGGTCGGCCTCTTTTCCCAGGTAGTAGAAATATGACAAGAGGGAATGGTTTTAAGTTGTACCAGGACAGGTTCAAGTTGGGTAAGAGGAGAAATTTTTCTCAGAAAGAGTGGTGAGGCATAAAAACACAGGTGCCCAGGGAGGTGGCAGAGTCATCGTCCCTGGAGGTGTTTAAGAAATGTGGAGATGTGGCACTGAGGGACATGGTGAGTGGGCATGATGGGATTGGTTGGGATTGGAGTAGATGACCTTGGACATTTTTTCCAATCTTAATGATACCATGATTCTATGATTCTATGATATCATCTGCAGAGGGGGAAGCACTGAGGATGATTTAACCGATATATAAACAGCCACAGAGGTCACAGACAACTCATCTCCTCCCTGGGGAGGTACCCCTCAAGTGTATATTTCTCAGAGTTATCCTTTTCTTGCCATTCTATTTATTTTTTATTTTCTTTTTCTTAAAAGCATATCCTAGAGAAGCTGCACCGCTGACCAACTTTTTAAAATACATCATAAAATTCCTTGTTTTTTTTCTGAATGATTTAGTGCAGAATTTATACTGCAAGGACTAGTCCAAGAAGGTAATGGACCAAAGCAAACATTTACTACAGTGAGTGTAAAATTTAAAAAAAATAGAAATAAAACATAGGTTTTGTCAGGCCGTTTGAATAATACAAGCAGTGTGCTGAATTGTGTCAAAACATAAACCAAGCAATTCTTTTTAGCCATGCAAATCTTCTGTAGCCAGTCTGAAGTCTCAATTGCAAGGCTTTCTCTGCAATATTAAAGCGAGGACCTTCCTTTCACTGCAGAGTGATAAAGAGGCACTAAGCCCTGCTCTGTCGTTAGTCACAAGTCATTTTAATGTGGGTCTGCAACACTGTGAAAGATGACCTGCAAAAGGCAAGTGGCAGGCTATAATTCTGTGCCTTGGAAGGTAACACCAGGATCTAGTAGCTGATAATTGACTTTCCTGTTATACACTTATCATCTGTAACACTTTTAGACTCTCAGTGGGTCCTTGCTAGCAGTGTGTGCGTTAATCCTCATGATAGGGATGGAAAAGTAAGCTGTCCTATCATGGAAATAACTGTCTCAACCCGTTTGAAAGCACTAGCAGGAGACATGTAGCTATGATCCCAATTTCAGACACCAGTCGCAAGCCATTAATTATCCTTCTTTTATATGATACGAGCACTGAAAATTACCAGGATGTTGTTACAGAGGTATATTGTAAGATATTGCCTCTACCCTGAAAAATTCATATCTGACTGTGCTGGAGGAGTATTGTAGGAAGTACCTTGACATCAGTGCCCTGTTCTTGACCACTTCTCTAAGTGCTGACATGTGGCTGCTGTTAGAGATACAAGAGAAACCAAGGTTTTGCCAGGTCTGAGTGCTCAGAGATCCCGTTAAGAAGAGATTTTACAGGCGTTACCTGGGCTGCTGGCACTGCTGCTTCTCTACGTTTGACATTGCTGAGTGGCAAGGCTTGCAGCAGAACCCAGCCTGATTTACACATACAGTGAACCCATCCTGCTCTGAACAAGCAGTGGCACAGTCATGTGTGGATCACAGTTGCATCCACTTGTGGAGGATGATGTTCACCTCTGTGAGATGAGACAAGTCTGTGAGGGAGTGCTCCTGACATAAGTACAGACTGCAGTCTGCTCCTCTAGAGATGCAGAGATTTAAGTGGGGATGAAATACAGCCAAGCCAAAGCAGTCTGAAAAAGCAAAATAAAGCTGGGTAATTCTGTGCTGCACCTTGCTAGCCTGGAGGAATCATAAAATCATCAGGGTCAGAAAAGACCACTAAGATCCCCAAGTCCATACTCAATGCCCCCATTCCTCCCCTCCACCATGCCCACTGACCATGTCTCTCAGCTCTGCATCCCCACAGTTCTTGAACACCTCCATGGGTGGTGACTCCACCACCTCCCTGGGCAGCCTGTGCCAGTCTCACCACTCTTTCTGAGAAGAGATGTTTCCTAACATCTGACCTGAGCCTTTCTTGGTGCACCTTAAGGCCATCTCCTCTCATTCCGTCACTGCTACCTGGGTAAAGACATCACCCACTTCACCACAACCTCCTTTCAGAGAGTTGGAGGGAGCGAGAAGGTCTCCCCTGAGCCTTCTCTCCAGACTGAAATATCCCGGTTCCCTCAGCTGCTCCCCATAAGACCTGTGCTCCAGGCCATCCATAGTTTTCTTCAGTCCAGGGCCTCGGTGTATTTCTTGTAGTGAGAGGCCCAAGACTGAACACAGTACCCGAGATGGAGCCTCACCTGGGCCCAGTTCAAAGGGAAGATCTAACTGGTGTAGGAGCACAAGCCAGCAGAATTACTCCATTTAAGAAACACAAGAACTTGGCTTTTGATTCCTTTCCTGCCTTGGTGAAAGATGTCCCTATATGTGATTCTCAGTTTGCACTGTAATCCCCATCTGTCTTACTGTGTGTATTTTGTATACAGACTTGAAAGTCCTGATGATATCTGGTTTTCAATAGCATTGCCCCAGCTAGACCTAGCAGGTAATTTGGCTCTGGTTTATTTTGTAAATTTGATACCTCTCTTCAGGCAGAGAGGGAAGGGATAGAGAAAAGGAACGGAAGCACTGCCAAAATCTACATTAAAAATACTGAAATCTAAGAGAAATATGGACCTATTTCTTTTCTTCTTTGGTTTCTTTAAACTAAGTGATGTACTAACATTGATTTTATTTTTCTTATAATTCATTTGGCATGTTGAATATGCAATGACTTTCAGAGAAATAACTTGCTATTTCTAAATCAAGTTTCACTAAAGGACAATGTCTCTAGCCAGTTTCAGTTCTGAACTAGATCATGAAATCATAAATAATAGTCATGTTCTTCATAAGACAGTGAAAATACGCTTGCGATATAGCTCACTTTTAGGTCACAGATAAACCTGAGCATCTGAAGGCAGTTAAGAAGAGCTGCATATGGATTCTTAAATATGGAGACAAAAAAATGAAAAGTGTCTGCTAGTGGGTTATGATCTGCAGGTAGCAAGTGTAGAGCTGCAACTGGCTTGAAGTTAATGGGCTGATGGTTGAGCTACATCATCTTAGTGATCTTTTCCAAGGTAAATGATTCTATGATTCTCTGATTCCATGTTTTCCTTTATTTTATTCTATCCTGTTTGAAATTATTGACACCAAACTGAAAACATTCATTTGATCTTTAATGCAGGAATCAATATTGACCTCCTTTACCATGTGATAGTAGATTTCGAGATCAGACTCCTATTGGAGATGTGGAGGCAGGATACATGCTGCAATGCAAGCCTTTATATTTCCATTTTCCAATTTCATCTGGAGCAAAACAAGTATGAGGTATATCTTGTCAATTCCCTTTCTCCCAGTCAGCTCAGACACCGCAGTTCTGAAACTCAACCACTTTCTTCCTTGATCTACTCTCCTCCCTTTTGAAAATTCCCTGTTTCCTCTTGTATGTTTTTCTTCCCATCTTTTCTCTTGCAAACTCAAAAAATTCCCTGACCTAAAATGCAGCCCTAGGCAGCAGCTCTGCAACAGCTCTTCAGGTTCAGCAACTATTGAAACTTCTACTCTTTGGGTTCAACCCATCAGTTGCTGCACCAGAACTAGGAAAATAAACTTTCCCCTGCAGAATCCAGAGCAGAGCAATATTTATATTACTTATTGCATATACTTTGTCTTTTCAGCCACAGATGTGTTTGGGTTTGGGAACAAGTCAAGGTTTCTGAGGAGAGGTTTCTCAATAAGGCATTAATAGAAGAAGTCATAAAGTCTAATTTGAGATCCAGAGCTCACTGAGGGGAAAAATAAATAAAAAGTTTGATGGACTTCAAGTTTTTTGTTTTTCTGTTTTTCTTTTCAGCTGTACTCCAAAACTTTCACATGAAGATTGTGACACATATTACACCTACGTGAAGTTACATATTACACCTACATGAAGTTATTCTTTTAAACAATATCCACTTAATTTAAATGCAGTATTTCTTTTAGTGATTAAGATTTGCTGTTTACGTTGAAAATTTTGTTGCTTTAAGCAGGATGTCAATTGCTGCATGGAAAAAAAAAGTACAATTTGTCTGTTTTCATGTGTTCTTTTTCTTCTAGAGCTACATGGTATGAAACAGTCTTTCTCTTTTAGGGGAATCAAACTGTGACAAACTGGAACATTGTGCTACTGCCTGGTGCTGTTGAAGATGTGGTGGCCTGAATTCGGGCACGTCTGAAGGACATTTCTGGATGTAGGAGTGAAAAAGCCACTTTCCCTCTAACTGGATTTTAAATAAAACAAAGATATTGAGTGGGGAGTTCTGATAGCAGAGGAAGGCATGAAGACTTGGTATGTCCCTCTCTGTCTTATGTTGGCATAGATTTATAGAAACATATATTCACACATATAAAATGCTGCATTTACGAATCTACATCATGTGTAACGCCGTGCTTACAGCTGTTGCCTACATACAGAAATATACACAGCCAGAGCTACGTTTTTATATGTACATAAGGAGGACATGGTCTTATGTTATAAATCTATAACACCAAGACCTACTGCAATGATGTAGCTGCAACACCTCAAATGGCTTTTGTTGCTAGCCTAAAAAGCAGCACTCAGGGAGCTAAACTGAATGGCCAAAACCACCTGCCAGTATAAACATATGTCTTCATCAAACAGGTTTGTAGGTACGTCTACACTAGCAAATTTCTTCTTATGTAGGCCATGCTTATGCCTTCAAAAGGAAAAATAAACCCTGTGGATATCTCTAAATTTGCACCATATACAAACACATTTTCTTTTCATAACATATGAAGAGCTACATGGAAAAAACCTCAGCCACATCTTTTCTGAGCTACTTAAGTGGGTGCACAAAACCAATTTCCTTTCACTTGAGTGGCCAATCAAATTGCAGCTCTCATATTTTTTCCTGTATTCCCAAAGCACCATGAGAAGATGAGGAGATCCGATTTAGTCCTTCAAGCAAGTTATAACCCCAGGGAGAGGCATTTCAAGACATTTGGAAAAGTAGCAAAACAATCCTCAGTTAAGATGCACTACCTGCTAGAGGGAACACTTCTTTGTCTTGATCAGAATATCTTTTAGTTATCAAGAGGTGAGGATTGCTAGATGATTCCAGTAACCTTTCAACCCACACTCTACAGTTGGCCAAGGAGAGGGCAATTAAATGGCATTGTCCCTACTCAACATCATGTATTGTCATTGACTACAATTCTCTGTGCTCAAAGGCAGGAGGATTCTTCTGCATTCTGCAGAGAAGAACAAGCACGAGAAAATGAGAAAGCATGAAAAAGTACTTTGCCCAAGGTCGCTCTACAGGTTGAGACTCAAAATCAGATCATTAGAGTAAGTGCCCTGCATTCTGCAAAGACTGGCATTCAAATTACTCTGAAGCCTCTGGCTAAGCAGAGAGCATGAGAACAGCCTAGATTCTAGTTAAAACCTGAACCTCGTCAGTACGCAGAAGTAAAGGTCAAAGATACAGCCAAGCCCTGAGCCTTCCCACTGAGTAATGCAAAATTAACAGGTCACCAATGAATGCTTCATCAAACTTTTCATTAATCATAAAATTAATTTCCATTTGAATGTAATGTTCCCTTTCCTGAGGAAGCTCCTATTCTTGAGAAATCTAAAAGTATCCTCACCTTCAAAGAAGTCTTTAGTATAAAATCCTACTGACTATCATTTTTTGTGAAGCAATGAGCCTCTTGAAGTTCTCAGAGAATTCTAGTTTTCTGTGATTGCTTATTGCTATAACAAGAGCTCATCACTCAAGAGAAACATGAATCATAGAATCATTTATGTTGGAAATGACCTCTAAGTTCTTCTAGTCCAACCATTCACCTACCACAAATATTTTCCTCTAATATATCTCCCTAAATATCTAACCTCCACGTTTCTTGAACACCTGCGGGGTTGGTGACTCCAGTACTTCTCTGGGAGGGGTAAGAAAGACAAAAGGAAGTGAATATGCTTATGTAGCATGCTCTATTTTTAAATAGCAGACAGACTAACCATCTAAACTTCCTGAGTTCCATGCAGCTATGATCTCTAATAACCCATATACCCTGCTTTCTTGTAATGAGAACAGAAGAGTGCATGTTCCTAGAAGAACTGAGGGCTGAGAGCCATGGTCAAGCCCTCCTTCAATGCTTGGGCAACCTTGAAGTATCTAAGCAAACCTTACTAGCCTCTACGAAGACCTCAGTCACCCCTACCAACTCACCCTCTGCCTCAAAGCCTTTTCTGTACTGCACTCACTCCTCATACAACAGAATTCATTTTCCCGTTTGGTATTTTATTTTGATGTTCTAGGCATAAAAAAGCAAATAGTTCCCTCAAGCCATTTCCTCTCTATGAAACTGTGAAATAGCTTTGCAATTTTGGAGCAGTTTTAAATGCATTGTTATATTGAGAAAGAAAAGGGGAGGAGGAGGGAGTTTCTTTTCTAACTTTCAGTACTGAACACTATAGGAAAGCCAGATTGAAATTCTTCAAATAAGGATTTCATAGCTTCTGCAGTTATCAAGGTGTTTGGCTCCCTATTTGCATACTGCCATCTATATAAAAGAAATGAGACTCAACGGTTTTATTATAATTATATAGCTCGATTTTCAGTATTAATAAGCCTATTGTTATCACCGTTGCCTTTCCAAAAATCCTCCATGTTTCTGTCACACAAACTGAAATACTTGAATCTATTTTTTAAGGCACGTACTAAAAAAGTAAATCCTTTCCGAAGGCTCTTCTTGATTTGTTGCTGAGTACTGAACGAGTTTGCTGGAGATTATCACTGGAGACTGTGTTTGATCATTGGGTTTTCAATGCTCCCTTGCTTGCCGAGTCTGCTCAGGGTGCACAGTGCTTTATTTAAAATTCACAAGGAATGGAGGTGCATATTTTAAAGATGGTATCAGTACCATTTTCTGTGGGACTTCAGGCAGTTCCTTGGTGCATGAGTTGATGTTTTGTTAAAATGGAACGCCCTGCATTGAACTACAAAAGAAGGTGACTGATAATTAAGGTGAAAATGCAGCTCTCCTGTCTACACTACAGAACTCTTATCAGATGTGTGAACTCTTATCAGGCGTCCTCTTATCTCTCCCCCTGTGCCTCCTGCACTGGAATCCCACACCAAACTCTCATCGAGATCAATGGGAGCTCTACCTGGGAAGTGAAAACTGCAAGCACAGTGTGGTCTAAGGGATATGGTACATAGAAACAAAACGTAAGAGAAAAAATCAATGGCTTTTGAAGCTAATAAAATATGCACATATGTATAAATAAAGTTGTTCATTTGGTGAGACAACTAGAAAAAAACAGCTACGGCTCAACATTGAAATGCTCCAGCTTTTAACAGAAAGACATTCTGGTAGGGTGAAGAAAATTTTTCTCCCAGGATAGAAAAATGTAAAGAATCCTGTAGCTCAGTTTAAGAAACAATCTTCAGCAGACACGTAGCTGTGCTTTTTGCTTATGAAAAATAAAAACACACAACCTTCAAGCAGATAACACAAGAGAGCTTTGTGAAGAAGGTCACAATCACAAAAGCAGGCAGTTTATCTACACTACATCTCTGCACGTCAGACATTTCAACTCCAAGAAATACCAGCAGCTCGTATTTGCCATCTCTGTGAATGATCCCAATCCATTCCCCATGGACCCAATGAGAGAAGTGGGCCTTTGGGGAGAGGTTGGTGAGCGACAGATAGTAGAGATATGTGAAGGAGGTGGGCAGGGGCATTGAACACCACAAGAGGTCTGAACTTTAGGTGATGTAAAGGGGGCTGTGAGAGGAGATAAAAGGTGAACGGAGAACAGGAGGGAAGTGTTTCACCGACGTGAAAGAGTAAAGACATTTTTGCAGCAGGTTTTTTTTTGAGAGGGCAGAATATATAAAAAAAGACAATATTCCAGGAAAGAGTTTGCTGTAATCAATAAGTGACATACCGAAGCTTCACAGCTGCTTTCCTGCAAGGATCAAGCCCACAAAAAGCTGATTCCAAGCATATCAGAGAACTAAACTTTGATAATAACTTTTTTGTTAGTATTTACCCTCAGACCTCACTTGTGTGCTTTTGGATGCTCTGAATTCCTCTTAAGCCCTGAAATTTGATGCAATTATAGGAAATGCAGACCCTAGACCTTTTCAGTTAACGTAAACCCATATCTGTAAAGCACTGCACCACAGGTATATTTCTGAAGAACTGCTCTGTGGGAGTTATTAGGCACGTGACTCTTTTATACTGTTTTTCATGGCAACCACATGACTAAAACTCTGCGTGATGCTTAAAAAATTACCACTGAGATTTAATCCATCCACAAAAACAGTTCTAGTTCATTCTTCACCTACCATGAAAAAGACCTCAAGTCTAGATTTATCATCTCCCCACGTACTTGTCAGCTTGCATTATCCTCACAGAATAAAAAAACTTGAACACATACCCTCTAGTAAGGAATACATAGAGTCCTGATGTGGGAAGGATTAAGCACCATAATAGCCAAACCTAACAATTTCTTAGGGGTTCATATAAAGTCTGTCGAACATGTTTCATAGCTCTGAGGAGAAAAACAAATGCAAATGTAAACCACCTCTAGGAAGAGCAATTTCTTCTAGGTGTCCAAATGCACTAAATCAATCTATTTACTTTCATTTGGGCAGAGTCCACAAGCTTTCACTATCTAGCAAACTGAGAAAGGAGGGACTGATTGTGTTTGGCATATTTGTATCAAAGATTCCCAAGGCAGTTTAGTAAACTGGAGGTACTTTGACAAAAATTAACTCAACTGAAAGAAGTTGAGAGAGGAAGTTAAAATAAGTTTCATGTTTTGACCATTGTTAAAGAAACTGCTCCCTCCAAATCTGCCACAACCACATTTTGAGTGCTATGCTCTTGACCCAACCTGTAGAAATTTGGGCCCAAACTTGCACATAGTAAAATACATGGTTTTTTTAGCTAGAGATACTGGAAGACACAGACAAAGAGAACATTAGATTTGGAAACTCAATTACAAGTTATTTTGGAAGAATCTGGACCTTCAAAACCATTGACGCTTTCAGGGAGGAGTAGGTATGGCCATCTGAGTCACTGAATAATATGCACACAACAGGCTAAAGAAGACTCTATTCTTTGGCATATTTCTCAGATCAACTTAAATCAGCAAAATCCTTCCAATATCAAAGTTAAAACTGAACAGTGAAGAAACTCAACAAGCAGTTCCTGTTTCCATACCAACTTCAAAGGTCTGTTCCTTCATTATATGGTTAATTTGTATCACAAATAAATGCCCATGTTGTGGAGTAAAATATATCTGCTAGCTGAGAAATTTTCAATAGAAAAGACAGGAGAATATAATGGCTGAAAGTGGGAGATAAATCCAGACTGGAATTATTTAAACTCATAGACTCATAAGAATATTGAAGGTTTTGCTAAAAGTTCCAGTGTAGTAAGCAGCAATGACCATTTCTGAAGCAGTGTTAGATGACTGATTCAACACAAAAACACAAAACAGGTTGCAGTTCAGAAAGGAATTATCTCATGGAAATCCTGTAGTCCCTGTGACAAAGTAGATGAAAATAGTGCACTCTTCCTGCTTTCTTAACAAAGCATCACTATGTACCAAAATATACCTTTGGCTTGGTAAAGTCTATGAGGCAGATGTTTTCTGTCTACACTCAGTACTTGCTAGACTTTGAGGGAATCTTTTTACATCTGATCCTTTTCATTTCTAAACTTATCACAGACTGAGAACTGTTCTGGGGACAATGTGTTTGCATGTGTTTGTACGACCCAGGGATGTGCTCCTCTGTGGGATGGTGCACCCAAGTATTGCCATAGCTTCGATGGAATCAATTTGTAGTATCTTCTGTTTTATTTTATTTTATTTTCTCTTGTTCCTCTTCTCAGTGGTATCTCTCAGCAACTTTATGCTAGCTAATGCAGCAAATGAGATTACACAGTCTACTACTGTTGATCTGTTCAGACAGCATGCTGCCCATGTTATCAATGTCACTCTCCACCATCCTCCTTCACTCTTACTAACGTAAACCTTTCGAAACCACTAACCAACATGGACTGATCTATTACAAATCTCTGGCAAATCCTATGTTAATCCTTCCTCACTTGTGACCTTATCACTTTCTACTGAAGACAATAGGAATTTGATTCAAAAAGGACATGAACATAAGCAAGTCACAGGCAGTATTCAAATATGGAGTAAAACCAGATATGACTCCTCCCAAACTGAATTGCAGAGAAGTGGAGAGACCAGGCTGCCTGTTATTTTTTACAGGATTAATGAAGCATTTGCGAAGAGAGGGTGTGCACTTAGTAATAGACAGCAGTATGCAATAGTGTCCTTCTAGAGAAAATGGAGAAATTCTTAGAAAAATTGTCTTATATCAAGCAGCTATAGCTCGTACACGAGAAATGCAAGTATAGTGAGAGATCTGTACTTTTTATTAAACTGTTTCTTTCCTAGAATGCCTGTAATACCTATAATTTGGTAAATATAGTTTATTTCTCTATCCTACTTTTCTACTTGCACTGTTAGCAATGTTATTCTGATAAAAGCTTTAAAACTCATCTCATTCTGTCAAACTTCTTCAAATAATAATTTTCTTTTTCTTTTTTATTTTTTAGTCTCTGTTCTTATGGTAGCTACTATGAAGACAAATCTAGAGTCAAACTTCCTTTGCTGAGTGCAACAGAGTGTAACAGTATTTTGGAAAAAATATATACTGTCTAGATGGAGAAAGAGATTAAATAAGCATAGAAGGAAGAAAGGTAAAAATAAAGGAGTGAGATCACAAAATGACAAAATCATCCAGAACAATGAATTTCAATTTACTTTTCAGTATATTAATGAAAGAACATGCTACTAACAGTCACAACAATCTCTGTGCTCAGGCAGTAGTCACGTCGCTTCATTCAAAAAGGCATTTGGTGCCTTAAATCTGGGAACTCAAAAAATATGAGTGAAACTCCAAATGTAAGGTGAAGGACAGTGCTGGTTTCATTTGCTTTGGATATCATATTTTTGTAATATGTAAACTGCATCAGCGTGCCTAAAAGACCATGATGAAGCATTTCATATAGGAAGAAAATGGAAATATTGAGTGATCTAGCCAGGGTCAAGGAACTTGTGAAAGTAAAAATCTACATGCCTTCCCCTCAAGCTTGTTTTCTGTATTGAAGGATGTTTTTTCTTTAAAAAAAAAAAATACCAGAGAAAATGGACGAAGAGTCATCAGGGGATTATCTTAAACAATTAAAAGTGAGTTGTGCCTGCCAAAACTATTGGCGCTCTCCATACTGCAGTGTAGATGGACTCTTTTGGGGCATATGTGCTCACTTGCTAACTTGCAGAGTCTGTGAGTCACAAAAAATGATCTGCTATAATATACTGTGGAGTTTCACAATCACAAGTTTCTGCTTCAGCAAAATAAAATTTTATCTGGAGCACTGGAGAAATAATTAAACACCACTGAGGTTAAGCATTATCACTGTGCTGAGGTTAAGTGTTATCTTTATTTTACAGACAAGGAAACCGAGGAATGGAAAAAATTGAGTGTTGACCTCTCTTTAAGAAAAGAATGGTGACATTCAAATCTAGAAACAAAACCTAATTCACTTGTTTGCTTGAGTTTTCTGCCCTGGATCATTTTTAAGTAGGATATAGTAAATCTGTTGAAAGAATCCTAAATAAAAGGACCAATGATACTGCTTTTGTTTTGATTAAAGGTCTAATCATCTCCTATTGAAAATCTACCAATGTATAATTAGGTTTCCATAGAAATTATGCTAACTAGTATTTTAATAAAGAAATCCATACTATGAAACTTTTTAAAGAATCCAATAGAATTCCACACAAGAATTACAACTGTAGTGTATGCCAGCCAAGCACTTATTAAAAACTGCAGGAGTTAAACACAGAAAACAAGCAATGCCCTATTACATTCTGCAGGAATTTCCCACGTGTGATGGATAGCCAAAAATCCAGGCCTTCTTCCTAAACTGTCCCATGAGAAGGGATCTTTACAGAAAACATCTCTTCCCTGCTGCGTACGTTCCCAATGAATTAGCATTAAAATTACCAAAGCCCTTTTCCGTCCTTCCCCATATCGCGGGGTTCATTTCATGGATTTGGCACTTTGTTCTTGCCTCCTTGTGTCGCCAAGATCAGTCTTGACAAGGGTTTTCAAGGCAGGGGGAGCAGCCATGACCAGGGGCAAAATCACAGCTTCTGAACTTCATGCTTGTCAATAGCTGTTTTAGTTTGTGTTGCCATACTAATGTGCCTTATAAATATTCCCTGGGGCTCTACATACCACCACGCTGCTGTTGTCTTATTCATCAATACAGTCAAAACAGAAGCAGATGCTGTCAGTTAAGGTCAAGGCATGCTTCTTTCAGATCTCCAGAGTGAAAAGGCCTCAGTCTCGTCTTATAGAAGAAGCAAATATTCTGTATTCATTTAACAAGTAACTCCTAGGGCTCAGAGATCTCCTGTGATGACTTTAATAATTAACCTTAACTGCTGAACCAAGTTTCCCCTTCATGCCATCCTCTCTGCTCCCCTGATTTCACTTTACACTTTTCTCCTAGGGTGTTTTTAGTTCTTGGCGTCCAAGACACAGCACTGCCCACAGGCCATGCTGGGTGGGAAGGCATCTAACAGGATAGGAAATGACAGCTCAGGCTTCCTCCTAGATGAATGAGAAATCAAAAGACAGGAGTGGGAAAGGTGTGGGGAAGGACAGTCACTACTTGTCTACAGGATGGCTGAGCAGGCAGGTGCTGCTGGCTTGAGCTTTCCTCACATGGCTACACCCCTACATTTAAATCCTCAGCAAGACATGCCTTCAAAGTTGCTTACACAGTTTATCAGATAACTTATTAGACGTATTTTTTACTTTTTGTTTTGTTTTGTTTTTGCTTATATTTAATTTTATCCCAAAGCAGCAAACCTACTTGGGACCAGGTTTTTAATTAAACTTGATTTTTGTCCAACTCAGGTTGGGTATCAGGAAAAGGTTTTTCACTGATGTTTGGGCACTGAAACAGCCCCCCTCAGGGCATGGTCATGGCACTGAGCTTGCTGAAGTTCAAGAATGTCTGGACAGTGCTCTCAGACATATAGTCTCATTTTCGGGTGGTCCTGTGTGGAGCCAGCAGTTGAACTCAGTGATGCTTATAGGATATTTTATGGTTCTATATTTCTTTATTTCCATTAAGCCAGCAAATATGGATTTGTATACACAAGCACATGCGGACCACAAATTTCCACTGTTTTTTTATTCCTTTGAAAATTTTGCTATGAGTTTCACACCAAAACATCAGTGTTTTTTTATTAAAGTGCTGATGTAGGATTGATTCTGAAACCAAGAGAAGGCCAACACTTCAAAATAGCTCCAGGGAAGAGACATCTATCACAAAGTCCTTGGCTTTTCTGCCAAGACTAGTAACAAAACAGACATCTGGCATGTGCATGGATTTTTACATATGTGAATTTGTGTTTGTGCAGATCTCATAGCGTTGCCCACAGTGTCTTCTCAGAGGTAGCACTTGCACATCTTAGTAAGGAAGTTTTATAAGACTCTTCTGTAACTTTCTTACTTTGCTATCACAATAAAATTGAGTCCTGGGCAAACTGTATTGTCGGATGGAGAAATTCTACTACAGTGAATTATATAACAGTACTGATGCACTGGCAACTGATGTACAGAGAGGTGGTGGATGCCCACTCCCTGGAGACATTCAAGGTCAGGCTTGATGGGGCCCTGAGCACCTGATGGAGCTGTGGGCATCCCTGTACACTGCAGGGGAGCTGGACCAGATGACCATTAAGGATCCCTTCCAGCTCAAACAATTTATGATTCTGTGATGTGTTCTGTCTTTTAATATACTACAGCCATTGTAAACAAGCAATCTTGCAACTTTCACAACTATGTGAAACAGTTACCAAACACTTCACAAAATACCAGTAACTTGTGCAGAACAGTTTGGCAATCTAGGTCTCAGAGCACACTGATCTATTTATGGTCCCCTAATTGCTATGTGCACAGCCCTAATGGGGAGGTTTGCTCTTATTTTAACTCCAGTCCTCTTCTGCAAAAGACATGGCATGTCAGAGAAGTAAGACAGCTGCCTACTCAGCCAAAGATGCTGTGATTGTCTGAAGGCTTTAATGAAAGTGGCAGCGGTGAGAGAAATAAAATACAGCCTCCATTTCTCATGCAAACCTCGTTTGATAAAATCTGTTGTCATTCAATAAGCATACATGTTACGAAGAAGATATGCTGAGAATGGCAGAAAGTGAGCAGGCTTCTGTGGGGGAGTAATAGGGATGCAGGCCTCTAAAAGCATTACCTGGCTCTCTTTTCTTGAGGGAAGATTCATCTTGCCCCTCTTTTTTTCTCTGCTGCTCTGCAGTCTTGTAAGCAATCTGCCTCAAGGTACTCATTTCTAGAGGGAAGAGTTTGCTCAAAATTTCCCCTGCAAACTCTGATTTCCTTGGGGCTGTTTGTGTGGCACCTTGGGCCATGCCAACAATATTGGAACTCATCCAGTTGAGCATTTTCTCACCGTTCAAAGAAAGATAGTATGTTCTCATTTCAGACCTAATCCTTGCTGAGCATCGGTGCATGAAAAATATTAAGCAATGTCCAACCCCTTTTTCGTCATGTGTTTAAACATTCAACATCCACTTCTTAAAACTCTTTGGACTGATGGCTCTCGACTCTCTGTCCGATGTTTAACAAGAAGTATTAAGAGAAAAGAGCCCCCAAAGCTACATCTGATATGGAGAGTGCATACCAAGCTGTGAATTGGAGGAATAGCAACATCTGGAAGTGTGTTTCTGACAAAGCACGTTTTTGTCTCCAAGGAAGCATTGTAGATGCTCACCCTTAGTTTAAAGAAATGCTCCAGAAAGCAAAATGGAGTCAAAATATGTATTGGATTTAGAATGAAAAGAGAGCAGGGAGAAGAACGTGAATCTTTCCATTGATTTATTAAAATCTCCTTGTTAAAAGTTGTTTCTGTTCAAATGAGAAACTTACTAGTTTAGCTTAAGCCAATAACTTCAGAGCCAAATGTGCTCAGTTCCAGTGCCATCAGAAAGGATAGATTATGGAGCTGCTGCTCATTTATGTGTTTGCTCTGATGAAATACAGACATTTATCTTTGTGGAACTGGTAAAACAATTGCATCATTTTCCACTGAAAATTGAATCAATTCACCCAGCAGCCACTGAACTAGGAGAGCTGAAAACTGTGCCTTCTGTTATGCAGCCACTTTGTAGAGTAGGCTCCACTTTGCATTCATCTGCAGTGCCTTCACCTTTCCCATTTACTCTCAAGTGTCTTTTTGAAAGCCCACATACACAACAAAAACAACAACAAAAAAGAGGGTTTTTTTTAACCCCATAAACCATCCACTTGTGAGCCTGAGGGCTTTGATACTGGTGGTCCTTTGTCCATGTATGAATTGCTGGGGAGATGACTGTCTCTGTTCAGCATACAGATCCCACCTGCAATTCCCCACAGTGCTCAGAGATGTTTGCCTCTGGGATTTTCATCTCCTTACAAAGAACCAAATAGTGCTCTGTTCTTATGTCAGACCCCACACAGAATAAACCATTTGGTCAAAAATCAGAGCTATTTATTCAAATGAAGAAGGAAAGGACACTTTCTTTGACAGCTCATGCCCCCGGGAAAGTCTCAGTATCTGGAATCGCCTATTGAACGGTAGACACTACCGTAAACAAAAATCACTGCTTCAGATAGTGCAGATTTATGTGACAAAAGGAATAATTGTTGTAATTCATATGATGGAAATGACCAAAAAAAAAAAAAAAAGTGCAGAAATGCAACATATGATAATTATAAACACCAATATTCCCAATATTTCCATTATATGATAATCATTTATTACTCATATTGTTAATGCTCTTGATGATCTTATCCAAGGAGCTAACACCATTCGAGTGGTTTTTATTTACTTGAGTATTATCTGGCTTGATTTTTATCTGCCACTCCAGAGAGTGGTGAATCTCCTACAGATCCTGTATCATGGCTTTCCAAGCTGCAAAGTTCAGATCATAGAATCATAGAATTGCAGAATGGCTTGAGTTGGAAGGACTTTTAAGGACCAACCCTCTACAGTGAGATAGGACACCTCCAGGTTGTCCAAAGCCCCTTCCAACCAGGTTGCTCAAAGCCCCTTCCAACTTGGTCTGGAACACCTCAAGGAATGGGACATACAGAAGATCTCTGTGGCATCTGTTTTTAGTGCTTTACCACCATCATAAAACAGAATTTTTTCCTAGTATGCAAACTAAACCTAGCCTTAGTTTTAGTCTAAAACTATTACCTCTTGTCCTGTCACTACAGTCCCTATGAGTCCCTCTTCAGTGTTTCTGTCAGCCTCTTTAGGTTACAGAAGACTACTAGAGCCTTCAGTTCTCCAGGCTGAGCAACCTCAGACCTCAGTCTGTCTTCAGAGCAGAGGTGCCTCAGCCTCTGAGCATCTTTGTGGCCTCCTTTGGACCCACTCCAGCAGCTCCACATCTTTCCTCTGTGGTGAGGACCCTGAAGATGAATGAAGAACTGCAGATGAGGTCCCATGAGAGCAGAGGGGGACAAACACCTCCCTCACCCTGTTGGCCATCCCTCTTTTGATCCAGCCCAGGACACAGTTGGCTTTCTGGGCTGTAAGCACACACTACTGGCTCCTGTTGAGCATCTCATCGAGGAATACCTCAAATCCTTTTCCTCAGGGCTACTCTAATCCATTCTCAGCACAGACTGTATTTGCTGTTCAAGAAGTGTTTAGATGAGGTGCTAAGGGATTTGATTTAGTAGTTTAGTGGGTAGGGATGGTGATAGGAGGAGGTCCTTTCCAACGTAACGCACCTATGATCCTATGAACCTATGAACCTATGTTCTTGGAATTGCCCTGTCACAAGTAGAGCACATTGCTCTTGGCCTTGTTCAACTTCATAAGGTTTCCACAGACTGACCTCTCAAGCCTGCCCAGGACCCTATAGATGAAATCCCTTCTTCCATTGTTCTGACTGCACCACACAGCTTGGTGTTGTCAGCAAACTTGCTGAGGATGCTCTCAATCCCACAGTTGATGTCATTAATATTTAATAGATATTGCTGGGCATCTCCAAAGGCAGAAGATACTCAAGTTTAGGCACCCGAATCTCACTTTCCAGATCTGCAAAACCAGAAGATCCCTTGTAGTGAGGAACCCTGCCAACTAATGAATTATAAATCAAGAGGTAAGAGGCAAACAAAGGCAGGCAGAAGGGTGGGCAAAAGAAAATGATGAACCTAGTGCTCATTATGTGACACAACTGGCTGACAACTGGGACTTTGCTAACATCCAACAAAATACATCCAGGCATGAGTGTGGTGTGATTACACATATTTTAATAGGGAAATCTCCCCTAAGCATGACTGTCATCAGTGGAGGAACGGACAGAGACTCCTTCTCCAAAGCTGATAAGCAAGAGATGCCCAAGTCAATATAAGGACATCTACAAATTAGGTGGCATGCACTGCAAATAATATTTTGTTGTTGTTTTTAAGTCACTCTTTCAACTTTGATTTCTATAACTCTGGACGAATTCTAAGGGAGAAAAAATAGTACAAAAGTAGAAAAAACAGTATAATATATCACTCCAAAGAAGACCTTGGCAATGCACTAATTTATGCTATAAGAAATGATTCAAAAAATTTCCAGCTGGATGAGATAGCTGTCCTATTTCCACAGCTTATCTCATTCCTGAAATGGTTTTCTTTTGTAAATCTGTAGTTCAGAGTCGTTCTGATTTTATTTATGTACATTCCAGTTGTGTCTAGAGACTCTCAGCAGCATTATTGGTGCCTACCATGCAAACTTAGATAAAAGACAGTCTTTTCCCTGAAGGCAAATAGAAATAGGGAAAAGATGCATCTGTGGTATAGAGTACTACAGAAAGGACAACTCTGTTATCATGACGAATGATCCAAAGTAAAGTCAAGATCTTCAAAAGTCTTTGGTTGCTTACAGGGCCTCAGGGTTTCACTCCTCCATCTGAGATGCTTCCAATTGAGGTTGATAATACATAGCATTTATTGCTATAAAACGAGATTCAAGCTTATCTCAAATTAGCCACTTTTAGCACCAGGAACTAAGGATAGTATTCTTCTGAAATTTCCTTGCCCTAGATTTCTACAAATTAATCTTCATCCTGTACTAATGGTTCCCAATCCCTGGTTCTGAAAACTCCACGTGAGTAGCTCACAGATGTGTTGCCTTCAGGTTTTTCTAGTTGCGATAAAACCAGCAAACGCTGAAATAAAGTGAAAATATGCTTTGCAGGAAGCTAAGTGTGGGGAGAGATTTTGTCTTTTATTAGTCCAACAGATCAACTGAGAGAAAAAGAATGTTCAGGCTTGATGCAAAATCAGAAAAATTCATGCTAAATCAAAACTGAGAATAATTGCTCCAAAGTTGTCATTCTGCAATGCTCTGTGTTTAGCTGCAGGGTTGGCTTAATATTTTGTACTCCTGGGCACTTGGTCATGTCAACATCCAGAACTCTTTGTTCACTGATTTGGCCCAACACAACCGTTTGCAAGAATGCCATTTAAACAAGTGTTCGAAATGATGCTTATTGAAAAGTGTTGTTTCCTTTTTATCTAAGTGTTGTTTCCTTATTATCTACATTATTCCAGTAACTATGCATAACGTGGAATACAAGCAGCCTCCACAGAAGAAAGAAGATGGGGATAAGAATTTCTTAAGAGGTTTTAGTGCCAAAGGCAACATACTGGGTTATTACACACTTAAATTTAATTAATCTGTGTTGCTCAATTAGACTATTTGAGAGAAAAAAGGTTGCTGGTCCTTTTTGAGCAGAGGGAGCTGCTGGCCATAAGAGAGATGACTTGCCTCAGTACAAGAGAAACAGACATTTATTTAGTTATCCAAGGCACAAGTTGTGAGGACTGCATTGCACTTCATTGTAAACATTCATACTGCTCACCTGTGTCCTGTATTGAAATATCCTTCAGGAGACAGTTCCAGGTCATTCGCCAGTGCATCAGCGGGGCTTCATTGCTCACTTCTACATATGGGCAACAGCATGAAACCAGTACTGTCTGCCAAACAGCCCACAGAACAGCATATACCTGGCTCTGAAGCTGCTGCTTTTTCTCCCCCTGTAGATAGCCACAGGCTACAGACAGATGAAACAGGAAATATTATAGCCTTTCAAAAGGCTGGTGTAACTCTTAAGGGGAAATTATCCTTTGATTGTACAACAGAGATTCCTGAACACAGCTGATATTAGGAAACACCCATGTAACACTACCTTCAATAAAGAGGCACAACAAAACATAAGTGTTTCTAAAGTCAGAAGAATGAAACCTGGCAGCTTTGTACGGCTGTTTGGCAAGGAATATGAGTGCTCTAAAGTGGATGGTTAAACACTAGAATTATAATGGGAACTGGAAATGGAAAAGTCTGGAAACCTTCTAACTTTGGAGGTGGAGGGCTATTTTCTATTTCTCCTGGCCAATATATAATGAGACACTAAGACTTCCCTCTGTTGCTGTTCTTTTACATAAATACATGCCAGAAATAGGAGCAGACAGCTGCAGAAAAATCCATCAAGGCCTATTAAGCATAGAGATACCACCTCTGGCTGAAGTAGTCCCAGAATAGCAGATTGCTGGGAGCTGGGATGCGATACAAAGGAATTGCACTGTGCACTCATTCTGCACCAAGTTTCCATGTGACAGAGATTAGGTACTATGCTGCTAACTTCTGCCCTGGCCCAGTACAGCTCTTTGTATGCCCTGATGTTAAATGAGCATTTTGTAATATTGCATTCACTAGACACGTCTTGAAGCTGATCTTTTGCCAAAATGTTTGCAGGAATTATTTGGGCCAGTTAAAGAGGCTTTCATAATAATGTATCTGCTTGGTGAGATCTACTCCTTAAAACGGTGTAGAGAACATTTTCTTTTGTACCACACTACATCCACATAAAACACAGTAATGCAGCCCAAGGCTAGATCCCACTGAAAAATACAGACCCAAAATAATACATTTCTTAAGTACCAAGGTATTTGGATATAAGACAGATAAACTCTTTCAGGTCAGATTCTACTTACAGGTTATTCATCTTTTCTGCTCCCTTTATCTGAACAGAGATTGTGGTGAGACAGAGGTCGGACTTTTCTCCCAGCTAACAGTGATAGTACAAGAGGTAATGACCTTAATTTGCATCAGGGGAGGTTCAGGTTGAATGTTAGGAAAAATTTCTTTCCTGGAAGGGTGGTAATGCATCACCACAGGCTGCCCAGGGAGGTGGTGGGATCACTGTCCATGGAGGTGTTCAAGAACACAGAGATGTGGCACTGAGGGCATAGTCATGATGGATTGATGGTTGGACTCAATGATGTTGGAGTTCTTTTCAAGCATTAATGATTCTATGATTCTGTGGAAAGTGGGGTTCAGTTTCCATCTCATACTCCACGCTTAACCAAGTAGTTAGCCAAGTCCCTATATTCTATTCAGGAAATAAATATAGATTAATAAAAATTAAAACCAACAGAACAAGAAACCACCACATCTAGCTTATGTAGATGACAGAACACTATTTATGTTCCCTTTTTCTTTCACATCTGAGAGAAGAATTTGATCCAAATTTAGGTTAAAAAAACACCTTTGAGGAGAAGCCAACCACAGAATGTTTCATTTGATACAGTGGTGATCTCAGAAACTTTATCAGCAAAAAAATACAATAAATTATAAAGAAGAATCATCTGTAAACTGAAAAGTAACAGTGGGCCCCAACAGAAAAATGTGACTTATATATTTGTACAAGCGCACACACATGCATGTAATAATATGCTAAAGTTATTCAAAAAATAAAAGAAATAACACATAAAGATGAAAAGAAGGAATTTTAGGATAAAATAGCAGCCAAATAAAAAAAGTCAAAAATATATATCAAGCCATAATCTAAATATTTTTTAAAATGTTCATCATTTACCAGTCAGAGCTGGTAGATCTGGTCATGTCAGCAGTCCCTAAAGACAGCAGTCTGGGAAGTTTATAACCTCACAGGAGGCCTACCATAGAATCATTAAGGATAGAAAAGACCTCTAAGAACATTTAGTGTGTGAATCTTCTTCCACCATGTCCACTGACCGTATCCATCAGTGCCACATCTCCATGGTTCTGGAACACCTCCAGGGACAGTGACTCCACCACCTCCCTGGGCAGCCTGTGCCAGTGCATAACCACTCTTTTGGAGAAGAATTTTTTCCTAATATCCAACCTGGGCATTCCCTGGTGCAACTTGAGGCCATGAACTCCTGCTCTATCACTGTTACCTGGGAAAAGAAGCTTACCCCCACCTCCTAACAACCTCCTCTCAGGTAAATTTATCATGCATTCTAACTCTGTTGAATTTAGGTTGTATTTGGGACACTCAAGAACTTTATGTTCTTTTCATGACTACCTCAAAGCATCAGTGCCTAAAAGCTCTGGCTATTTGCTGGTCTTCTGGAAATTGTTGTGACTCTTTTGTCAAAATCAGCAACATTTTCAAACTTGAACTGCCAGAGCCACAGATTTTCTGACTTCATGAAGATGCTACCATATGGGAAAAGTGGAAGAATGAGGCACAGATATAAAACAGCATGAGAAATAATGGCTTTGCTTGGCCTGGGCACTGCTTGTCCTCTCCTCCAAGGATTTTTAGCTTCCTGGGCTATCAATCCAAGCACTAAATTTGCCTCCTCTTGTCGTTTTTAAAGAAAATCTACCAATAAATCCCCGTAAGACTTTGTGTAACCCAGATCAGTCAGTTATTTCTCTCTCGCTCAGCATTCTCCGCCTAACCAGCCGGCTCAGTGCTGCCCAGGAACAAGCCTTGTTAAGCATTGATGGCCTATGGAGACAGCCTGCAAGTTGCTTTCGTGTTGCATTTCTAGGAGCCAGGCACACTGCAAAAGCTCCCGAAATATACTTTATTTCTGTAAGAACAAATAAGCAGGAAAGCCCCAAAGTAATTTGTTTTCTTTTATGCTAAACAGGAAGATGTATGGGAAGAGGAATGCTGTTTATTAATCCCAACCAAACAGTCAACTCCAGCTGAGCAAACTCTGCCATTTGGCGGGCTGAATTTCTTAATCAGGAAAACATATGGGGAGGCCGTTTTCAGCAACCGAGACAGGAGCATTTGCAAATGCCTTCCAATTGGTGAAGACCAGGAAGACAGCACAGTTTGCATTAAAAAACAACAACAACAACAAAAACCCAGGAAATCTTTTCACTTTTTTTTCTTTGCAAGAGTAAATTAACGTTAAGGGAATTCAACAGCTTCCCTGTAGTGTCGTGAGAGCAGAAAAAAATGGTAAAGATGGCTCAATTACAAAAATAGGAATGTTGTATACAAGCTGAAAATGAAATGAAGCAAAACTAACCCATGTTTCTGCTCAGCTCATCCACCCACCCCAGGAATGTTTTTCAAGAAAACAGCTCAAAATCTGGAATCTATTGCCATAAAAAAAAGAGACAGAAAAACACTCAGAGTAGCTCGATAAATGGCAAAACAAAGTCTTCAAAGGAAACCTGCTGCATTTTGCCAGCAGGTTTATCTAGCCAGTAGCATCATTCCTTCCTAGTGAAGCAGAAGTGAATGTCCAAGCACAGTGTTTGTGGGCACTGTTCTGGTGAAGACACAGTCTCTTGGCAGACTTCAAAGCCAATCTCTTGAATACTTCTGCTCACGTATAGGATCAGCACTAAGGCCATCAGTTTCTTCTTAGGATCAAAGAGGTTATGAATGTATGGAGCAGATGTTGTGCTGCAGGTGTGTTTTGGCAGAAAGATTCCTCTGTGCTCTGTGTACGTTAAAACACATCCAAAGTGCTCCAGAACTTAAAAGTCAGATAAACAAGTAAATTCCACAGGCTAAAACATAGATGCAGAAAAATGCCTCTCAAGGATAAGGAAATGGGCAATCAAAATAGCTCTGCAGTACATTACAGGGGTAATGATTTTCAACTAGAAGGGGGTGGGAGGGAGGGGTGATTTAGATTAGATGTTGGGGGAAATTTTTCACTGAGAGGATGATGAGGTGCTGGAACAGTCTGTCCAGAGAAGTTGTGGATGACCCATACCTGGAGGTGTTCAAAGCCAGGTTGGACGGGGCACTGGGCAGCCTGAGCTGGTGCTTGATTTAGTGGTTGGCAACACTGCCCATGGCAGTAAGGCTGATGACCTCTGAGGTCCCTTCCAACTCATGCCATTCTGGGATTCTGTGATTCTATCATATTTAAATACATGATGTTGTTGGGGTGTAAATGGGAAGAAGGTGATGAATTAGCTCTAAACTTTCAGCATGATCTGCTCAACAGGTGTTTGTTTGTTTAATGCAAACAATCGATGACCACTTCCATAAGAAGAAAATCATTTGCAAACTCTTTGCTAAGGGAGATGAGGCACAGGTGTAAGGCTGCTTGTGAGGAGACATACCAGAAATGAGGGTTAACACCCCAAGAGAATTCTATAATGAAGGGAAAGGGAAACACACCATTAATCTGTTCACAGTTATCAATCCCTAGAACTGAAACTGAGTGACTGAGTAACTGGCTTATAACCTTGACCAGGCAATGGTATCCAGAATCTGTGGAGAATATAGAATAAAGAATAAAAATATATAGAATAAAGCTCTGTAGGCAACATTAATTTCAAATCCAATTGTAATTAATTCAAAAGTTGCTCTGTAAGGACAGATGGACTGCTCTTTTTTCACCCCATCAAGGGAAGTTGTGTGATCTGACCTTCCCACAATGATCTCGTTCTCTTGTAACACCTGCCTCCTGATAGAAAAACATATTATGCTGTGAGCATGTCCCAACATGCCTTCCTTTCTGTAGGAACTGTAGGATCAAGAGCAACCTCCTGCTGAGAAGAAATAGCTTGACCCCATTGAGGAAGAGAGATGAATGGGGCCAGATGGATACCCAACACCATATCAAGGGCCAGAGGGAGCAGGACGACACCAGAGGAAAGAGTCTCACCATGAAGTAACTGCAGGAAGTTTTTCACCTTCTAAAGGCACAGCACCAACATCTGTTTGTCACGGATATTAATACGGAACCTTCACAGTCAGCACTGAATTAGATGGCCCCATCAGTTGTTAATGCAAAACAGCCATGAGCAGTAGCTGGCACTGTAAGATGAGGAAGATCAGGACAGGGAGCTGAAGAAGTGTCCCAGCCACTGACTACAGAAATGATCTTGAACAAAGTGGGTGCTGCCTTCAGACAAAAGTCACAAAAATCAGACCAGACACCCAGTGAAGAGCAGTCTTGTCAAGTTCAGAAGATGTGGGAAAGCATGATGATGACCTTGCTACCTGTCAAGATGTCACACTAGTTTGTAAAATCACAGCTTGAATGAGTGTCATCCAGCAGAGAAACTCTATCTTGCTTCCATTTACTGCAGGAACTCAGATCACCTTTCTCAGAAGGGTTTCTGAACATTTGAATGCATAGGTTCTAAAGGACTTTACCCATCTCAGTTCTCTCTCAGTGTTCATAAGACTACAAGCTTTGTGGGTTTTGACAAGATTCATCTCTCCTATCTTTAGATATCTACAAAGTGCATCTCCACATCTGAGTGGGTCTTTTGATACTTGCTTTAGAACAAAGGAAAGCGCTTCTGGGGCAGGATTCATCCCATCCTAAAGTAGACATCTAAAACAAATCAGATAAATCATACCTGAATAGCATCTATTTTGCCCTTCTAATGACTGCAGCAGAAGCTTAGATGAGGAACTCACATACAGAAACCACACTGAAGGGTTTGAAGCTGGAGGAGGCAAATCCCACCACAGAATTAATCTCTCCCACCACTGCCAAAGTTCTTCACTGAAACTCATTGAGGCAAGGAATTATTTAGCCTGTAAAGCATTAGAAGGTCTCTTAATTTCAGGCTTGAATAGATATTGATGTATTGGAAACAATCTCAAAGAAAATCTTTGCACCCTGTAGTAACGCTATCTAGTGTCAGTTTAAGGTGATTCCTGTTTAAAAGAAAAATGAACACAGTCCTTTGCTTGTTGGTGAACATAATCCCACTTTCCACGGAATCGCATAGATGGTGAGACTGATTCTCATCTAAATTACCTAAATGTAACAAAATGTTGTACTACCAATGATTACATTTGCCAAAGTCTGAAACTAAATTCAGAATCAGCACCATTACCTTCCACTTTGATTTTTACCTTTTCACTATGTCCATCTCCAAAAATATCTCTAATATTGATGGCACAGAGGAATGAAACCTTGTAAAAAGTCATCCTTATGTTCATTTTATCCTGCTAATTGTGACTTTGTACCTTTCACCTCCTATTTTTACATTTAAAGAGTACTCAATTCCAATCCAGTTAAATTCTTTGGCCAAAGGAGATTCACATGAAAGATTCAACCATCTTCATTATCCCTAGCTCAAAACCTCTCTCAGAAAACTGCAAATAAAACTCTTTGAATAAACACAAAGAGAACATTTAGTAAAATCTAAAGGGAATTCATGTCAAACGCTTAAATAAATAACTTTGTCTTACTTTGTGCATATATATGTTAATTTCTTTCTTTTTTCCTTTTCATGAGGTTGAACTTTCTGGCACGAGAACATAAGCCTGAGAAACATTTCAAAAGTTAAAAGATTTCAACCTGTTCAGAGGAAGCATGAAAAGATCATTTCTCAGAATAATTTTGCTAGTTGTAACAGTAACAGTTGTTTTGCCTTCTGTGCATAACCCACAGGGGTGCTGTCATCACCATCTCCTTGATGCTGCATAACGCAAGTCAGTAAGAGCATTTCCAGACACACCAATCTCTGGTTGTGCATTTCAGCTTTTGCAACAGCATTCCTTGTCTACAGCGGGTAATTAGAAGAGTAACTCTGAGCACACAGCCTGTTTCCCAGCCCACCCACCTTCCCTGTGTGTGGCTTCTTCAAGAAAGTCTATGGTCTTCTTGCAGGAAGCTCAGGGACCAGCAGTCCTCCTACACTTGGTTTGTAGGGTTTGTTTTGGTAGGAAGCCAGTAAAAGGTCTGAAGCTTCAATAGGCAAAAAGGTGATCTTTAGGGTAGCATCAGAGCAGGCTACTGATAGGGACCTTTTGAGGAGAAAGAACCACAGTAGAGTAACATCTCTCTAGGCTGGTCAAACATGGGTGCTGATATCCTTACTGTTTTGGGGGTTGGATGATCAATGAATCATAGAATCATTAAGGCTTGAGAAAATCTCCAAGATCACCTTGTCTAACCCCAGCCCATCCCCACCATGCCCACTAATCATGCTCCTCAGTGCCTCATCTCCACAGCTCTTGAACACCTCAAGGGATGGTGACAACACCACCTCCCTGGGCACCCTATGCCAGTGTCTATGCCTCACCACTCTTTCTGAGAAGAAATGTGTCCTAATATCCAACCTGAACCTTCCCTGGTGCAACTGAAGATCATTACCTCTCATCCTATTGCTATTACCTGGGAGGAGAGTCTGACCCTTACCTCACCACCATCTCCTTTTCAGAGAGCTGGAGAGAATAAAGACAGGTATGATAACAACTTTGCAACATCAACTATCAGAAACATTTTCTCCTGGAAATACTAGACTTAAGCGAAGCAGAAACCAAAGGTTTACTCTGCCCTAATATTAATCTATGATATTTTGCATCCAGGTGGAGTATTACTAGAGTGTTACATAAGGAAGGATGTTTCACATGTCCTAAGGATGGTAAAGATAGACATAAGGCAGAAGATGAAGCAAACAGCTCTACTGCAGAGTCTTGAGCCCAGAAAAATGTGTTCATGCTATACACACACAAATAGGTGAGGAAGGAAGATGAGAGAAAAGTTATTTTCAAGAAAATAAAAAATGTTCTGCTTCTGATGCTTTGGAGCATAAATGTAACACAGGGAAGGCACATATATAACAACTTACAGTGAAAATAGATAGAGCCCTGGGAAAGACACATGCTGGTTTCATACTGGTTGTAGATTTACTTTCTATGCAAAAATGCAATTTCTTCCATCAGAGAATGTTTACATTTAATTAGGTGATTATATTTTTTATTGCGTGTTAATACTCTCCTTTCTTATCATTCGGATTTCTGCTTACAAAAGCCATAAAAAATCGAGTGGTGAAGAAAAACACTGAATACAAGTTTATTATAATTCTCTTCCTTAAGGAGAACTAAACCAAAACCAAGAAAATAATTCCAAGGCCATTAATTACACACCCTGTTCTTTGTGAGAGGTGTTTCCAAAATCAGCAACTCTAACAACTTCGTTCTACTCTTGTGACTTACAGTCACAGATTCTGTGGGGTCCAAATGAAGCAGAAGGATTAATTGCATACAGATGCTTTCCTATTTTCACCTGCCACCGGGTTTTATTATTCTTGTTGGTTTTTGTTTGTTTGTTTGTTTGTTTGTTTGTTAAAAACAACAGTCAATTAAAGGAATTTACATTATACTAAGAAAGTTAAATGCAACCTGTGAGAAGTAATTACAGGCACAAAACATATGGAAATGCCACCTCTTGTTTTGGTTATATTTGCACATAATGTATGCAGAGCAAGTCATGATTAGCAGACAGGAAGCATGCTCTGTGATTATGTAGGATTTGGTAATTGAATCCACCAAGGATAATGATGCTGACCTTCCCATTTGAAAATAAACTAGGCATTCAAGTTTTAAGTGGTTTGCGTTAATTCTAATTGCAAAAACATGTCTACCCAGAGCTGCAGCTGGGAGGACATGGGACAGGTAAATAATGATTACATTAGAGTGTTTTATTAACAATAACTAAAGTAATACTGTTTACAGTAACAGTGTCTGGACAACACAAAACTGAAATTTAAATATCTAATTTAAATAGGAGCCACTGCTTTCACCAAGATGCACATATTTGCTCAGAATCAGCCACTGGAAGATCTAGAATTACAGGGTTTACCACTTTCAAACCCACACAGAAGGGAATAGAATCACAAAGCCATTAAGGCTGGAAAGACCAAGACAATCTAGTCCAGCCATCAACTCATAGTACTAGCTAGTTAATTCATGAGAGATATAGTTTCTTTCCACCTTACAAGGAAGAAAAGGGTCCAAAAGTTTGGAGATCTAATGGAACTGACTTGGATAAATTTTATATTTATTCTGAAGACCTGGAATTATTTGAACTATTTACCAAACCATAAGTTGTTGATAATAGTCTTATTTTCTTTTGAGGTGGATATGTTTTGCTCAGTTATTAACTTAGTTTTACTGCTTTAGTTAAAGAAAAGAGGATATTTGTCATGCAGAAACAGACCACTGGCATGTTAAATCTGGTATCATGCCTCCAATGCAAGGTGACCCAGCTCTTAGCTAGTCCACCAAACCCAAGCCCCAAGCCCATCTGTGATGCTCTTGCCAAAGCCCTGAAGGCAAAGATGCCTCAATCTATAGCCTGCAGAATAATTTTACTGGCTGTACTACCAAGCCCTTGTTTCCTAGTATACATCATGACAAATTAATCAGGGAACAGAGAAGAAAAGCAATGTGCTCAGAGAAAGCTGCATGGGTCCCACTATTCCCATCACAGCCAAAGTGAGCTGCTGATTGAGAGCAAAGTAATGGGCAGAGCCTCCTGTCTTTACTAACACTACTGTCTGTCTGGAGTCATTTGGTTTTCATTGTGAAAAAAAGAAAAAATAAGGAAAAAAAAAAAAAGAAAACAGAAGGATTTTTATATTTCTCCTAGATTTCTGATGTATTTCAGCTCTAGTCAGATATGCCCAGTGCCTGGAAGTGTTCAAGGCCAGGTTGGATGGAGCCTTGGGCAGCCTGATCTGGTGCCTGATTTAGTGGATGGCAATCCTGCCCAGAGCAGGGGGTTGGAACTAAATTCCCTTTAAGGTCTCTTCCAATCCAAGTCCTTTTGTGATTCTATGGGATACAGTCTCCTGCTGCAAGTCTGGAAATTCCGGGCATTTCCATTTTGCTTGAACAGGTCTGCTCTGTGCATGCAAGGAAAACAAGCATTTTCCCCTGGAAATGCTAGATTTACACATGTTCTACAGTTTCAGGCTGCCAACGCAGCTCACCCATTTCTTGCAGCATATTCCAGGCACACAAGGGACTCACCTGGGAAGGTGTCCAGCACTGCAAGTCCAATCTGTTCTGTAGCTATTAGGCTTATTGCATGTGTGCTTTACAGCTGCACACAGCTATTTATGCCCAGAAAATGAAATACTGAAGCTTAATTTCTGCTCCCCTCTGTTTGAAACAAAACTATGCTGTTGACTGATTTCCACAGATTTTTGCACCTGGCCCATAAAACTGATGCCTTCAGGAGAAGCTCTGTGCTTGAGTGCTGCATAGAGGCAGCATGGCTTCAGCCAAAGTATATGTAATCCAGGGCTGCAGAAACATCTCCAGAATGTTTATCCACCAGGGTAGATAAACTGCAGTATCTCTGTTAGGACACAGGGGTGGGAATAACCATTCATTGGTGATTATAGAGTGAGAAGCTCCCAGCAATAGTAAGGAACATGGGTAGCTGCTCTGTGGCAGACTGCTGAGCTGAAAGAGTGCTTAGAATTTAAATTACTGAAAAATAGACAAGAGGAAACACACCAAGACAGCATAACTGCACTGGAATTAAGTTATATACTTAAATTTTGCACGTGTAATAAATTGACAATATAGAATGCAAAGACTTTCACCTCTGGGTCACTGGCTTACTGCTCCATTATTTTTTATGCACAAACAGGAAAACATTATGTAGTCCTCACTTAAAGTGTATTTATGTCTCAACAACACTATGAAAGTATGTCCAAAACTGTTTTTTTCAGCTCGTTAGAATAACTACAGGAGAGAAACATGATAGTCTGGGGTTTGTAAGGTAATGCAGAGGTCACATCCATACCAGGATCACTGTAAGCAGAAGTCTTTATTAGTTACTTCTCACTCTCTGTTGTCTGCAATATGGATTGATGGTCTCAGTCCAAGTCCAAGTGGTTAGAGATGCCTACTGTTACTTTCAAATGGAAAGCCATTAAGCATATAGTTGACTCATCCAGAAAAGCACCAACATCCTTCACCTTTCATTGCAGAGCTTAATTCTTCAGTCTAGAATAAAGCCCAGTGAACTCCCAGGTAATGCGGACAGATCTTTACCAATTACTTCTTGCTCCATCTCCAAACTCTTGGGTGCAAGAACAATTAAGAACAACCCAATTCAAAGGTTGAATAATAAAAGAGCTCATGAAACTTTATGGGTACACAATGAGCTTGTCACTTCCCACACAATGGTGCCTCTTTTCTCTTGCCCTCCACACTGATTTCAAGAAAAAATTTAGCAGCAATGTGCGAGGTAAGGAAGTTTGAATCCTGGGGATAAAAGCAATGATGATGGCAGTAAGCAATGATGATGGCAGGGCTGAGGTATTGAATTGTCTCATTTCATGCAGTGTTGGGAAAGATAAAGGGAAGTGGCAGAGACAGTGGAATGCTCTTTTCAAGGGTGATGAGCACCCAAATCAGTGCATGTGATACTCAAAGCAGAAATGAAATATCCACATGGAATCCCCTCCATCCATGGCCAGCATGGAGCACACAGAAAGCCCTGTATCAAGCTGATAATAGCCTGCTCCTGTTCACAAATGAAGGAAAATGAGTCTCACATTACTAAACCTGTCCCTGTGTTTTGATATTATCATGCATACTGCTGCTATTCAGCGAAAAGTCATAGCAGGGGCAAACTATGTGGCACCAAGGAAGGAGAGCTTTGACCCTTATAGCACATGCAAACATAGAAAAACACGCAAAAAAAAATCCTTTCTTACATCTGCCATCCTGTTCTTTTCTAGCATATTGAGTGTTATGATCCTTATTTACTTATGGTATCAATTCACGTGGTGCCCAAAATATTCCCCAGGTTGACAAATGGTGAAGTCAGGCACAAAAGCTACAACTATTCCACTAAATTAAACAGGAACCTGGCTTGGGCTTGAGAACTCAAGTATGACTGCCCACACTGTTTCATTTCAGCACCCTCTTTGGTTTGGGTTTGGTCCATAGTAACAAGGAGTCTCTCAGACACAGCCCTAGCATAATTTGGCTGATAAATAGACAGGTAAATGAACAAATGAACCAGGGATAATGTGAGGAGATGGCAAAATGTACAACAGACCTATGGAGAACTTGACTTCACTTTCCTACTGTCAGTCAACCACCTTGCTACTTGCACTCCCCAATTTCTTTCTCTGCCACTGAGACATTAAATGATCTGGGCAAAAGACAGTGAACTGGAACTCAGAATACTATGGCTCTGACATTGGCTACAAAGGAGGCCCTTGGCAAATCACAACCTTTTTCTGTATTAACAGAGGAGACGACTATGGCAAATCTCTACCACATATCAGGATGGAGAGGATTATTTAATTAATGCTCACAAACTGCTTTGGAGATGAAGTGTGAAATACCATGTCATGAGATCTAAATATTATTTCTGAACTCAGATCCATACATAAGGGCAGAGGTTCCCATAAAGAAAAGCATCAAGGTTGGGAAACAAAGAAGGCTCTTACAGAAAAAAATATCCAATATAATATAGCTAATTTCAAAGCTCTTTCCCAATGGTCATGTGACTGCTTTCCTCTAAGCACAAGCTTGAAAGTCTTCTTTTAAAGCCCGGGAATGTAGCAGAATTTAGTGACATGATCAGAAGCACAATCTTTACCAAAACAGCTCTCATTAACAGAAGCACATGTGTGGTTAACAGATTCATGAGGTGTGGGCACAGCTTGGGTTTTCTCTCACTGAAGAGCAGTGTTTGGTAGGTAGCTGAAGGAAAACTGTTAAATATGGACAACGGACACCAGCTCTGATCACTCATTTTTCTTTTGCTTTTGTACAAACAGAAGATTGGGAGTTGAGCTCAAATTTTATGGAATTTGTGCCATAAAGGAGGGAATAAATGAGGATTCCAAATGCTAAAATGAAGCTCCAGCAGTCAAAAGCAAGGCTCCTGCCCAGAGCAAAAAAAAGCATCCAACAGGTTCTTTTTTAGTGCTTTATATTGCCTTCTCTTTCTGGATAATGAGCTGCTTGAAAGGTCTACCTTCTTGAACAGGTAAATTTTGTGCCCCAGCAGAAAATGATGCAGTGATGTTTTGCTGCATCAGTGATCCCAGAAGAAGTCTCTGTTGGATGAGATAATGTAATGACATATATAGAAAGGCATAGATCTTTTATCAGTGAATTCACCTTGAATTTGATATGAACCAATATTCATAGATTATCATGGACTGCAAAGGACCTTTATGTTCACCATTCTGCATTCCTGCACAATAGCTTTGAACCAGACATTATCTTTAAGGAAAACATCCTTTCTTGATTGTAAAGCCTCCAATTACTTGCAGGATTAAATATAACCCTTGAAAAAATGGTGCCTAATTTAAAGGAAGAATTGGTCTTGATTCAGGACGCATCAAGATTTCCTCTTTATCAACGGACTGTAGAACTATTCACATTTTGTTTCCTACAAAAATATATATAAGGACATAAACAAGTCTCTTTCTACTTCTTTAATTCAAAACATATTTACGGTATTCTGAAGCCTTCTGTTATGTTTCTAAGATGTGCATGTTTCCTAATTGTTTAATCATTCTTGTGGATTTTCCCTGAACCATCTCCAGTTCGTTAATACCCCTGCTGATACAATCCCCTGACCACATGCAATATGCTTACAGCAGTCTCATCAGCACAACACACACAGGTGACACACTTAGTTTTAATCAAGATTCCCCCAAAATATACATCAAGCATTTTTTGGCAGTCCAGTGAGTGATAAACCAGGAACCCTCAAAAGTATCACTGAATCACTACACTTGAAAATAAAATCAGCTCATAGCCTTTGTTCCTGTACTTTTGTGTCACACCCCACTATTAAGCAGTCTAAATTGATCTGTATCAATGACATTCATGATTTATGACTCCATCAATAGCTTCAAAATCTTGTAACCTTATCAGTAATGAATACATCTTCTTTCATGTTTCTAGAAATATCAGACAGAAGCTCAGTAAATCATTTGTGCTTAGTCCACTAGAAATAGCTCTTCTTGATGTGCCCATTCACAAACACATTCGGAGACCTAATACTCAGCCAAGTTTTATCCTTTTAATAAGTTCTGGTTTGAGCTTGTATCATTTTGGTTTCTTAATCAACATGTCATGCAGCACGAAGTAGAACCTTATAGAAGTCTCAGTCTATTACATCAAAACTATTACATTTTTCTACCAAACTTGTAATCTCATAAAAAAGATATCAAGATGATTTGACAAGATATATGCTTTTTTTTCCAGAAAACTACATTGATTGGCATTAATTACATTACTCTCCTGTATATCTCTACTATTTGAGCCCTGCATCAGCTATTCCATTATTTTGCCTAGGATCAATGTCAGTCTGACAAGACTATAATTACTTACGTTGTTCCATTTACCCTTTTAAAACATTGGTACAATGTTAGATATCCTTAAACTTTGTTAAGGGTGGAGGGTTTCATGGGAATTTTCATATCTGTCCTGCATATTTTGACATCTTGAGACCACGATAGAGACTGATGAGTCCGTGGGTGAAGTTCTCATTACAATATTTATTACTTCAGGTCTTCCATCCTTGCAAAGATTAGAAGGTCAGAATTACTGTCTATAATCCAAGCTTAGGAAAGCCTGTAAGAAGAGAAGCTCAGGAACATCTGAAACCTCATGCTCTGAGAATGATATTGGTCAGATAGCACCCCATGTGCTCCCATTGATGTGTCCCACAATGCTTTCATGCATCCCATACTCACTGTGTGGTCCTCTTTCCCACTGTCTGGTCCTGCATGCTCTTCTTTGGGCCATGAGCCACAAGCAAGTTGTGCATGAAACCAGCAGGGAAGAGAGAGAAACCTTGAGCCTCACAATGCCAGGGATGTCTGGCCTTCAAAGAGGGACAGTCAAACCACTACTGGTCAAGCCAAGCTTTGGCATGGAAGAGGTTAGCCAGGACTAAGCACAGAGAAGGGCTAGTTCATCATATTTTCCTGTACAGCTCTGCTGGAGGAGCTCCTAAAAAGCCCTGTGAGCAGTGCTCAAAGTTGGTTTTCCAGTGGAGAGCTGAAACACAAGGCTAAAGTGCAAATGGGTGTATAGCTGTAGGGAGGAACAAGCCTTGGGAACAAAGGGAGATTTCCTTGTATGAGTAGGAGGGGAAAACCTGACTGCGTAAAACTGAAAAGTGTGACAAAATCCAGCTATATCACACTCAGAAACAAACCCTACTGCAACAACACCTCATTTTACCCTAAGTCCTCTTCAGCATTTCTCCTATTCAGTGCACAGACCTAAAGGAGAACAGCTGCACTGTGTCTGTCTGACACACAGCATCTATCTCAGAGTGAATCAGTCACAACCAAAGATGTTCTCAAGACACAAAGGTCAAGATGATCCCTTAAAACCTGCAGAAACAGGTCTTTTTTTTTTTTTTTTCAGCTCTTGTAGCTGGCAGTTTTGCAGCACATCAGTTGAGCTCCCTAGGAGAGCAGAGGTCTGGCCATGACATCTGCTCTGAGTTTTAATCAAGATCTCCACCTTCCTGATCTGTTCTTTTTTTATTGAATTATTACTATGGGAATCTTTGAAATAGTTTATTAATATTGGTTATATCCATATTGTTTATTTCAGTTGTTAACTGCAGTACTACTAATGCAGAAAATTACTGCTTAAACTATTAGACCCCTACCAAGTTCTAATATCTTTTGTAGCTCTATCTAAAGCCACAGTTCATAGGCATTACATATATCTGTGCATAACATCTTTTCCTAGACCAAGACCATAATGCAGAGTACTGTATTTGGTGAATACTATGCAGTATAAACTTCAAGTGAGAATGACTTGAGGATTCATTCATGCTACTCCCTATGATGCTCCTTATATCAGTACACGCGTTTTGTAGCATGCTATAGGAAACAAAGGAATGTTAAATTTTTTCCATCCCTCAAACACTCAGAAAGAAAACTACATTTTGTGAACTCACGAAAATACCTCAGAAGCTCTCCACTGATGGAGTACTACGATGATGTAAAACACAAAGATAAGTAGACATAAAAACAAGGATAAATTTTCCTGTGTATAATTAAAGATGGCCATACTGCATATAATCTAATTAAGACACTTTAATGTGCTCTTGTGTTCTTGCTGCCTAGTACCTGCACTCAGGCAGTGGTTAATTAAACATGCAGCTTAGCAATGGTGGCTGCATCACACATTTCACAATGCCTTGTATTAAAGTTTTATTTAAGAATCAAAAAATATTTTTCCCTGTTTTCTCACTTCATGTAACTGCAAAGAACTATAATCAATCTGAGAAGGTGCAACGTTTATTATTTTTAATACTGGATGAGACCAAGAAGAAATAATATATGTAATATTAGTAATATGTTGAAATGGAAGACATCTCTTTTGGGAACAACCTTGTACAGAAAGAATAGACTCTGGTGCTATATCTCATTTTTGTATTTAAGGTAAGTCTAGATTAGAAATTAATCATTCTCTTCATAATTCACAAAAGCTGAACACAATACTTCTTTTCTTGGTCTGGTAAGGATATTTTAAATACTGTTCTGATATCTACTGTTGGCTTTTTATTGTTAGTTTGCTTTTCTATCTGGGAGTTGTTCATGCCATCCGCAATGATGGAATACAGGTAGCTGAGTTCAGAATGTAAAGAGGATACTTCTAGAAGATTAAGAAGCTCCCAATTTTCCCCTTTTCTTCTGCCCCATGTAAAGACACACTCAGGTCTTGTGCGTGTAAAGAAGTGGCCTTTAAATATCCTGTAGTTTGCTCATCCCATTGTTGAGCTTACCATCATGCCTTGTATACCTATGCCTAGAAACATCACACACTTCTGAATCAAGCCCTCTAGGACACTTATTGACACGCCATCGAGAAGACTCCTTGGAATGCATCTCATTATAATGTATAGAAAAACTATTGCAAAATGATTCACTTTGACAGTACATTAAGTGGCCACATATTCAATCCCAGGCAATTAACCGTCCAACACAGTCAATTATCTAATAATAAAGCTGGACCCTTCAAGTCTTCCAGCTAAATTAAAGGGTCTCCTGCAGAAGGAACAGAGTGGCCATAAAACTCTCGGTGACTTAACACTGTTATAGGAGTCTAAACATTTCCTGAGTCCATTTGGAATATAGATTTTTTATTTTCTTCCCAAATGACCACAGGAAACAGGTTATATCATTTTAATTATTGCTGATGCTGCTCAGAGGTTCTGAGGGCAAGCCAATAATTCCGAAAACAGGTTTCTTCAAATATGCAGTTCCTCTTCAGCAGACCTCCTACTCCCACACTTAAATTCAATACACCTTTTTAAGAAAGCCTTGAATATTGTACCTATAATACTTGTGTTCTTCCCCTTCTCCCCTAGCTGTTATTTCTCCCCCCACAGTTAACTACAAAGTCCAGATTGTGAGACTTGCAGGCTAATGGAATGTCTAATGCAGAGCAGCTGTACATTTTTAATGCAAAAGGGGAAAAATAAAGGCAGCATATGGTTTTATGTAATCTTCCTATGAATTTTTAACGGAGTGTCCTAATTCATGTCAGACAGAAAAAGCTTTTTTACTGGTCCTTTGTGGTTAGAGCCTGCTAGCATGAAGCATGCAGTACTTTAAAGCCGCAGTGAGTGCAGGTGAGATTTCTCTGCAGTGGAGTTGCTGCGGATGGCACTTGGTTTGTATTGATGAATTGAAACATCACAATTCAGTGGCTAGGAAAAACAGAGGGTTGTATGAGAAGGATGGATGAATTGGTTTCCTCTGGACTTGCCTATTCTTGAGGGTTCTGTACAGTATTGCATAAGCATTGTGAAAAAAACAGTAGAAAATACTACAACATCATGTGCTTTTTTTTATTTATTTTTTTTTTGTAGTGTTCACAAAATTCAAAAGAGAGAGAGACAGAGAGAAAGGGAAGGAAGGAGGGAAGGAGGGAAGGAAGGAAAAGGAAGGAAAGAAAAGGAAAGGATCTTTGAAGTTGATATATGCTGAATACGCTCCTTGACCTAACATATGTCAATATGTTGGGTATCCTATGATTCTTATATTATTTACCATCAGTGTGGATGTACCCTCTGTAGCCTCAGAGATGACCAATACGGATTCCTCTGTTGCCTATCTACTAACTTCTAGATGTCTTCACACTAAACTAATCTCTCTCATTCCTATATATTTTTTTGCTTTCAAATTCCTCCTGCCCTAGTGTGTTGCTCAGTCAATTTTACTAATGTTGCGTTGAAGAACTTCATGTTTCTGTCACTCCACTCCACTCCACTCACTTTTTTTTTTTTATGGCAAAGTGGCTGCCCTCCCTCTCTAACATTCCAGCTCCAGTCTTCATATTCAGCTTTTTCAGCAATCAGTGCAACTCAGAAGATTTTTAGAAAGAAGTCAAAGTTGAGAAACCATAAGGAGCAACTGATGAGACAATGTGTGATCACATTGTCATCCAATAGGACATACATTTTATAATTGGAGTTACTAGACAACTAAATTCCATATTTTCTTGCACTATGCTGTCTACTTTTCTCTGTATATATCCGTGTGTCATGAGTAGTTTTAATAAAATGGAAACAAAAAAAAAAAAAAAAGAAGCTGTCCTCTGGAAATTCTACAATTTCTTCTTTATGGTTTATGGAATTATGGCACGTTTTCAAGCTAATTCTTTGTGACTAGAAAACCCTCAAAATTTTTCAAGTTTATTTGTCTAATTACCTGACAACCTGAAGAATCCCACGTATAGTTGGACATGCAAAAAAAACCTGCTAGTTTTTTACAGCACTGAAACAAGTCCTCTAGAAAGGGGATGACATCACATTTTGCTCTCAAATGCTCCTTCTTTATAATTAGACTTTGCCTCATGTCATGCTTATTATCTTCTGTTATACAAATGTCTATGGAAAAACAATAACATAGAGACATTTGGTCTTAATTTTCTTCCAAAGGTGGGTTATCTGGAGCTCTGCTTTCAATTACTACCTGCAGATTCCCAAATCACATACAGATGAGTCCCTTGTGAGTACTCCAGCACTGTTCTATACACCCAAAACACCTTACTTTTCCACCTCATGGGGCTTTACTTGCTTCTACCATCACCATTTATCATAATCATATGTCAAGGTACACATGGGTGCTTAAACTGTCAGTGCATATGAGGATGCAGCCCTATGCAGTTGCATCTGAAGACAAACTATCATTGATTTATCAAAGAGCTTGATAGCATTCCAAGAACCAAAGTGAGCTGCTTGTCTTACCACCACATTGTCATGGGGCTTACTGTGGACAGTTTTTCTTTTGCTACAGTGGGGTAAATCTCACACTAGTACCATAAGCCCAAATAATTCTGAAATTACTCTGCATTCACAGCAGAACAAATCTTCTAACCACACTTGTCTTAGAGACATGTACCTCATTCAGCCAGAGTTTCAAGAATTTACAGAGACGAGCAGAAAAGGAAGCAATTAAAAGTCAGGCAGGTCTCCTGCAGTGCTTGGAAGCAATCAGCTTGGTTGTTTAGAGAAAGAAATGCCTAACTGTCCAGCATGTCTGAGCCAAAGACAGTGCAGATAAAACCAGCAGCTACACATAATTTCTTTTGTTTTCTTTACACATTGAGCAACACTTTCTTTATCTCTGAGTTTGAGGTATTGCGAGCAATAAATAAGGAAAGTTACATTTCTTAGGGCTTGTATTTTTAAAGCAAAGAGTCAGATGGATTCTGCCCATCTTTATGATGAAAATGAAGATTTCACTTTCCTGTCTGTGTAGCCACTATGAGAAAATAATTCTATCTAAAACATCACACGAATGCATGTAAGTGTATGCCATTATTAAGTCAACCTTTCAACCATCACAGATGCAGTGATACTGAGAAAAACACCCAGATTTTCTATGTCTTGGAACAGAAGTTTATTGTCCTCCCACAATTTTTGGCATATACCTGCTCCAAAATTGGAGCAATATTAGAATATTTCCAATACTGGAAGATAAGGTAAGCAGCAGTTCTTATTCTTTGTCATTTAATCACTTTTCTGGTCATTTTACCTTACCAAGATCTCCCTTCCCTTGCATGATATGGATCACTGTTCCTTATTTATATCTAAAGCATTTTGAAACCCTTTATTTTGTTATAGCCTGAATGTAAGAGGTACATGCAACAGTATTAATAACTGAGTCACAGTAATAGGTGAATAAAGCTCTTCACATTTGAAGCTTGATAAAATATCATTTCTTGTAAAATATATTTTCATTTCATCTCTTCCTTCTCTAGTCTGATCTGCAGCATGTCCTTCCACTGCAAATATTCTGTTTCAGTCATATTTTTTTTGGTACTGGCCATGTGAGAAACCTTCTGTGTGCTGCAGATCTGAGAGCTGTGGGATGCAGGGCAGATCACAGTGGAAAACTTCACCTATTAGAAGCTAACGAAAAGCTTTAGAAAGAATAACAAGAATAAAAAAAGGATTATTTGGAAAACCCTAATCACGATGAAAGTGGCCACTGTTTTTTGATTGGAATGATAATCATGTTGGGATTACCTTGTAAATGCTCCCTATCTAAGATTAAAGTGCAATCACTTCACATGCTACAAGTATGATAGGGTACCGATTGTGCATCTTTATCTTCTGGATCAGTGAATAATTGGTTCAAGCTCTGGCAGGAATTCATTCATCCTTAACATCTGAATGAGTAAGAGATGAAAAACTGAAGATTTCCTACAAGATGTGCCTTCTTCCAGGCCTCTTAAAAACTATATTTTTCAAAGTTTCATTGTTCATTTTCATCCTGCTGCGATCCACAGAAGATCATGAGGAGCACAGCTTTCAGAAACATTTGCTACATTCATAGCCACAAGTGTCACAAAGCCCAAGATATGTCAAAACAGTAGGGGTTCATTAAATGTGGTCACTGCAGTATCACTTTATTCGTGGAACTGTGTAAGAGTTGGGTAATGAGGAATTATTTCCAAAGGTAAATATATAGAATATGGCTTTATGATGACAAAGAATGTGTCAAACAGCACTCAGGCATTGGGAGATGTCACCATTTTTGAGATAAGGGAACTATTTAAAATGGCACAAAACCATGGTTGATTGGTTGATGGATGCACTAGGTGATCCCAGTGGCCTTTTCCAAATTGAATAATTCTATGATTCTGCAATTTAAAAATCAAAAATAGTAGGGTTACAAGGGAATGAAGTCATTAAAAAAAAAAAACTAACAAAAAAAATGGCTTATCAAAAATAAGTGCCTCGCCAGTAGGTTCAATGGCTCTGGATTGACTGATAGGGAATAGCATGTTACTGTCTTTGAGAGACAAATCTAGCTTTTCTTCTTTAAATCATAGAGAATATCATCTAGCTACAACGTTCAGTTAGGTTTACAAAGGGATTATTATTATTTTTTGTTTCTTTCCACCTTACGTTTGTATTTATTTGTTGACTGTATTTATTTGCAACGGAGAAAGCTCTACGCACATCCACATGGAAACAGTTAAACAAACACTCCTTTGCTAAAGATATATCTCAGGCTCCATAAACAACATTCCTACTCTTCCCATTCTGTTAATTTGAATGGTCAGTAGTCATTCTAAATAAATAAGGCCTAGCAGCCAAGAAGGGAACATCCAACTAATTTTCATTACTCATTTCATATGTCATTTGAACCCAAGAGCCTTGAATTCCTGGTGGAACTTACTGTTGTAGGGAATCACATAAAATAGGAATTCAGAAGATTTGAAAAAGAATATTTAGAAACTGTTAGCAACTTTTGTTGACTTAAAAAAAAATAATAATTGTCTTTCTATGTCTAAAATCTAGAAAAGTTTGTACTAGATCTACAAGTAGAATGAGTGGCTTAAACATTTTTGTTATTCTGGGTCTTTAATCATTTCATCAGAATTCAGGCCATATTTCCAAGTTAATCTCACCCATCAGCATAATATATAGGTATTATGACTGATGAGACAACGAATTTGTGGCTGTGTTAGTCATGTCAACTGACTGGTTTTGGTTTCCCTTGGAGCATCTTGTGCTATTTTTGTTGGGAGAAGAGAGTGCAGGTAAAAGGGGAACATTTTTTACCCTTCAGCTACCCACTTCAGTCGAGTTTCTAGGCCTGGCAATATACTGTGAGCAGGTATGATACTGCTCTTTCTACATAATTCAGCTCAGCTCCAGGCCAAAAACTGTGACTGTGTTGGCAAGGCTACAACTCTGAGCTAATATAATCCATTAATACTGTGCCTATTAATATGGGTTTGGCTACTTACTATGAAGTCAACAACTGCTACTTGTCTTGGAAATGCCAGCAATATCATCTTGGAAATGCCACTGGAGCACACACAAGCCCACAATAAGCAATAATGCAGAGAGATTCATAGAATCCTCAGAGTTGGAAGGGACCTCTGAGGGTTGCCTACTACCAAATCCTCTCCAACAATCAGTAGAATGGGCACCATGGCATATGGAAGCTTTATACTACTCAAATAGCAGTAAAGGAGCCATCTCTTCTATATATAAAGAACAGTAGGAGGAATATGATAACAGGCCAAGATGGGTAACTATAACTTTGGAAATGAAAGTCCAGTTATGGTTGCTTTAAATACCTTCAGATACCCAAGGAAAGCCATTAGGAGAAGAGAAAAAGCAAAGAGGATCTTCCAGATTCACAGCCTAGGTGAATATGGTCATAGCTATCCACACTCTGTGGGGTGTAAATGGACTGCTACATTGCAGTCTGTCCAACTGGCATGACTCTGAGTATCACGCATGTATGTTGGCTGCAGGGCACATAGATTTTTATGCATGTGGTTGGAAGGCTGTTTGTGTGCGTGTTTCAAGCAACCCCAAATTTCTCCAACCTCAGAAAGTAATTCAGAGACAGATACCATTTCAAGCCTGAAGAGAAGTTAAGGGTCATTATTTGTCTTTTTGTTTTTTGGGCTATCAAGAGTGAACAAAAAAAGATGTACTCAGAACTGGAATGTATCCCTGTAACAGCTCCCAGAGCTTTTTCTTTACTAACTGGATGATGACCCTTGAAGCCAGTATTTTGTGTTTAGAAAAGCATAGAAAATGGCCTGCATAATGCTGCAAAGAGTTGGGAAATTACAGATTGTTATCAATAATTAGTATGATTTTTGCCATTTACTTAACAAAAAGACAGAAAGAGGCTGGGTCAGTGGCAGTGGTTCAGGCTTGTCACTTTTCATCAGCTTAAGTGCTGTGAGCAGATGTGAATCAGGTTACAGCTAAAAGCTTTATACACCAGTATTCACAGCCAAGAGTGCATCAGCCATGAGCATTTGGTTAACTTTTATATGTTATGATTCCTAAAAGGGGAAGGTTCTTGATGACTAAGAATCCATTTGAGGTAATGAGAGCTCACTTGCAGCTCACAGGCTCAACTTCATTAACAGTGAATGCAAATAACTTGAGTCTTACTGCAAGCTACACTGAGAACTCAACACTACCCAACACAGACATCCACAGATCACTGCAAACTTCAGCCCACAGTATTGCTCAGCTTGCATGAGCATTTCCAACCCATTCTAAGCAGAAAAGTCATATTTGTTGATATTAATACCCAATAGATGACAATCTAATACATATAACACTCAGGAAAAGCCATATATACCTGGGGTAGTGACCCTACACTGTGCAATAGCTCTTTAAATTGACTCCTCACTTCTCTTTCCAAGCTGGCTCTTATAAATTTCCTGTTTCCATCTGACTACTCAGTTAGCTGAAAACAAGCAATCATATTAAGAAGATAAAGCCTTTTTGTGGCTTCTGGGATGTAAACTCCAATTTTGCATTTGGAAGTGTTTGGAGACCAGCTGCGTGAATGTCCATCTGCCTGCTTGTCTGAGCAAAAGAACTCAATATCCTTTATTAAAGTCTTCTGTGTCATTCCCTTCAGTTTCTTGCACTGTACTGGGGTGGCAGAGAGCCACTACTCAAAGCCTTCTGAGTTTTAATTAAATAGGTGACCCAATTTTCTAGCAGTGTTGTGGCATGGGAAGCTGTGTATACATAAATCATGAGTCCAGTGCAGCAATGCTAAACTTTTTATCAACAAGTTAAACATCAGGATTTCAGCTAAGTAACTCATCTGGAACACCTCTCTGAAAAAATGTCACCATGTCTTAAGGTGGTTCAAGACAAGTGAGGTGAATTTTGGCTTTGATCAGGGAAAAATGTTATGAGAATGAGTCAGCCCAGAAGCTACTTCTCTGCTGGCTGATAGAACCCTACTCCACAGAAACCATCTGATCTGTGTATAAGCTTGCAGAAGGATTTGGAACAAATAAGACCTTTTTTCTTTGTAAAACACTATTCACTCTATATTAGCAGCCACGTTTTAGAAACTTCCTGACTGCAACTGTCAAGCAATAAATGCAAATAACAACATTACACTGGTTTAAAAGTAGCAGCTTTCTGAAATCCTCTTGTCTCTATAGTTCCTGTGTTTCTTGTATTTTAGTAACTTCACACCACCAAAAGAAGAATGTCAGTCGCCTTCCTCTGCAAACCTAAGTTTAATGAGGTAGTGAACATATGCATTGCAGAAGAATAGATGGTAAGGTTTTTTTCCTTATCATAAATAATTTGTAAGTAGAGCTTGAGAGTGTCAGTAAAAAGTATAGGAGAAAGAGACAGATGTTAAGAAACAGTCTAGTGGATCTTAATTCCATTCTCAAGCTTGTTTCCCCACCATCTGCAAACCTGGATGATGATGGAGACACACATGTATGTGTACAAATGCACGAATGCAAATTAATGAAACAAAATATGTTGTCAGTCAGACTAGATGATCTCAGTGGTCTTTTCCAACCTTAATGATTCTATGATTCTATGAAAATAGTTGTGTATATTTTAAAACTGCCACCCAAGAGCTAAGAATGGTAATCATCATGATGAAAGCCTGGTGCAACTAATAGCTGAAACAGACACAGATGGTACTCTAATCCTATTGCCAAATCTACTATTGTGGCACAGAAGCCTGGTACACCTCAGACAATCTGAATGTGGACATAGGGAGAAGACTTTTTATGATAAGGGTGTTGAGGCACTGCAGTAGGTTCCTCAGAGAGGTGGTGGTGTCCCATCCCTGGAGACAACCAAGGTCAGGCTGGATGGGGCTCTGAGCACCTGATGGGGCTGTGGGTGTCTCCCTGTTCACTGCAGTGGAGTTGGACCAGATAGCCTTTAAAATCCCTTCCATCTCAAATGATTATATGATTAAATAACACAGTTAACAGAATCAAAGTCAACAGAAAAAGTAATGGGGACATGATGAAGTAAAAATCATTACATTTTTTTTCTGAAATATATAGCTTTTGTTGTTTCAGCTCTGGTAGAACAAGGATGGGGTTGAGGTCCACATTCATTCACCTGAAATTAGACCTCCACATGAGAAGCAGGTGTCTATCTGCACTTCAATTAAAGTCAGAGAAGACCTAATCAGCACAGTCAATGGAGTCTAGAAAGCCATTTGGCTGGTCAAATGCAGGTGTCTACTTCAGGGCCAGGGAAATAACTTTCCAGTCTCCATTGGGTAGATGAAGTTTAAAAGGAGCTTTGCAACCAGCTCACACAATGATGCATAAGATGCTAAAATTCATGCGGTTGTACATGCAGATGAATCCCATCCAGTACTCATTTACTTATACATGTATTTTGATGTGACAGTTCCCAGGTCATCTGTGCAAATGTGGGTACTGAAATGAGTCAGCTAAGATAGAGCAATCCTGAGACATTTACCTAAAGCAGAATTCTCACTGTGATATTGCAAGTACCTCTGCCAATATTACAAGGCAGACTAAAACTACACACTGCCTTGATTGCTGTGCCATTGCAGGTTTTCAGGAAGATAATAAACAACACATTTTTTCCCAAACTGAAACACATTTCCCCCACTTCTACATCCCTCTCATTCCGATAAAGCTTGCTCTCTACTTCAAACTCATCTTCCAGCTTTTCACACTTTAATGAAATTCCTCCCATGCATACTTAGAAATACATGGATCTGAGATAGTAAACCAAGGCCAGAGTAATTGAAAGTAGAATACTGAAATGTAAGTGCCTCTCCAAAACTTCTAGGAAACATATAACACAAAACAATAAACTCCACCTTACAACAATCAAAACTCTTCTTAATTTATGTTAAGGGCTGTTTTATTCTGTTGCCTTTTTTTCTTTTGTTCCTCAGTGAAACCTCATTGTAAAGGACAAAATGCAGCAACTGCTGCCAAACAAACATTATTCAAAATAACACGCACTCACAGCTTTTCATCTTTCCTCACCTTGACTCAGAAGAATCTCAAGTGGGTGCAAGTGATGTCCAAAAAGACTGCATGACCTTCTCTAGAACAGCACACCAGTACAAAATGAATGGAAATTGTCTTTAGCCTTCATAAAAGTATATTGACATCCTTGAAAAATTGTGAGCAAGGAAACATTATGCTCAGTGAAATTGTTTACTTTTTTAAAATGCCCGAGATAATGCATTTTGTCTCTGATTTCATGGAAACAAAGGCAATATTTTTATCAAAGACAGAAGACTAACTTGGGCCAAAACTGATAATCAGATTGACATTTAAAATCATGAGGTTTGCCAAACTGTTTGCAGCTATCAAACCTAAATAATGAACACCCACTCCACACTGTTTTGATATGAGTATCCCACATTACATAGACTTGGAATAAATATAGTAACTGGGAGACATAAAATCTCAGGATCTCCTGCATCCAAACCTGCATCCAAATCACTAGGAAAAAACAATCATCCCCAGCTCATAATTTCTTGTGTCGTATTTCTTCCCAGATTCATAAAGAAGGTCAGATACAACTCTTTAGAAATGAGATAGAGCCCATTAAACCTTGTGAGTAATGAAAAAATAGCAGTGACATGGTCAGCTCGAGGATTCAACCTGCAAAACCCAGCTTTCCTCTCAGCATCAGTTCCAATGTCTTTAACAACCTTGTTGATTTTCCACCAACACCAGTGCGTGCTGGAAGGATAAAAAAGCACACGTGGGTGAAATCAGACCTCTTTTGTAGGATAACATCATACAATATAAGATACTGTACCACATCTGTATGGCCAAGTAATTTTCCATCTGTCACAGGAGAGTCAAATCCAATTCTTCATATACCCTGAGGTTCTGTCATTTTGCCTCTCCAGAAACAAAAATATTGTTCATTTCTTATTAACTGTCCTTTTTACGCAGAGGTTTCAATTAATTTGGGAGTAGTGTTACATACACTCTTTATTTTGTGATATTAGCCCCTAATGATTAATAGATTGCTCGTAATTTTTGAATTGCCATCTGTGTTCTATTATTCTCTCGTCATTTGTTCTGGCTATGAAACCAAAACAGAAAGTGTCTCACAGAGTGGTGGTAGCCATCTGGACCCCTTTGAAAGCTTTTTGGTAGATATAATGGCCAACCCAATCTGAAATCAACGACAAACCTGAATGATTGCATGAAACCTACAGCTCCAAGGAAAGTGCCATCCAAATTTTAGCTCAATTTAACTCCCAAATGATGTAATCCAGGTGTCTTTCTGCACTATCAACTCTGTTTTACTCTGAGTTTGTGATTTATTTATTTTTTTCTGCTGTTAAAAAAGACTGGAAAAAAGAACCTTGCAGTTTTAAGAAACGTTTTCAAAACTACATCTGAAGAGGAAACAATAGCAAACATATTAACCCGTGGAATTTAATATTATGCTTTTGTTATTCTTATTTCATGCTTTCATTAGATAAATATCACAGAAATGTCTTAACAACTGTGCTGAGTGTAACAACTATGCTAAGTGTAAGGACCTTCTCTCAAATTTTACAGGATTAAAAAAAAAAAATTAACAGAATTGCACTATTTATATTCAAAGTCTTGTCACCAAAAGAAAACTCCCTAACAGCATCAAGTTTGGAAATAATTCCTGCTATATCCACTTAATAATTATCTACATTTAATGAGTTACAATATCCAAAGAAATATTTAGCAATAACTCAGATCCCAAAATCATAGAACTGAAGAATTGCTCAGGTTGGAAAAAAGCTTCCAGATCATCAAGTCCAACTGCATCCAAACCATACTGCCCTAAATCTAACAGCTCACCACTAAATCACGTTCTTGAGCGCCATCCGAATAGATTTTAAACATATTCAGGGATCGTGATTCAACCACCTCCATGGGGAGCCTATTCCAGCGCTTAAGAACCCTTTCTGTAATTTCTTCCTGATATCCAACCTAATCCCCCCTGGTGCAACTTGAGGCCATCTCCCCTCGTCCTGTTACCTGTCACCAGTGAGAAGAGACCAACCACTCTCTCACTGCAATTACCTTTCAAGTATTTGAAGACAGCAATAAGGTTCAACCACAACCTTCTCTTCCCCAGACTAAACAGCCCCAGTTCCTTCAGTCGCTCCACAAAGGGCACGTTCTCCAAGCCCTTCACAAGCCTTGCTGCCCTTCTTTGGACCTGCTCCAGCACCTCAATGTCTTTTCTGTATTGAGGTACACCAGAATGAACACAGTACTTGAGGTGGGGCCTCACCAGTGCCAAGTAAAGGGAAGATTACTTCCCTAGTCCTGCTCACCACATGATTTCTGATACAAGTCAGGATTCCATGGGCCTTCTTGGCCACCTGGGCATGCTTCTGACTCATATTAAGCCGACTGACCATCCGTACACCAAAGTCTTGTGATCTTATTAACGTTTACAAATGTTTATAAACATCTTAAGTGTGGGAGTTGAAAAGACATGGCCAATCTCTCTTTAGTGGTCTGTGGGGACAGGACAAGGGGAAATGGCCATAAACGGGAGAACAAGAAGTTCTGCACCAAAGGAATTTCTTCATAGTAAGGGTGACGAAGCACTGGAGCAGGCTGCTCAGGGAGGTTCTGGATTCTCTGGAGATATTCAAGACCCTGTGTTGCTGCTGTGCAGTCACTCCTTCCCAAGCCTTTAGGGTTGCCTGGGGTTGTTGTGACCAAAATGCAGGACCTGACACATCCCAGAATGCGGAACAAGATGGATTGAGCCTGACATAGCAATTCTTCTTGCTTGGAAGGGTACTGAACAATTGTGAGTATGGAAGAGTTAAACAGCTCTACACCTGCAAGTTGAAATGTGTACTGCTCTTCTCACCTCAGCACTTTCTAAGACAAATGAAAACCTACACAGAAAGACAAGTAGTCATAAATTGTCTGAATGAGAGCATGTAATGCCCAGCCTTTAGCTTTACCTTTAGCTACAGCTCAGACAGGTGATATTGCAAGCTCATGTACCATTAATGGCAGATAGTTCTGAGAAATCTGAGATCACATCTGCTGTTATGGGTCCAACAATGTCCAGTATGTCCAGCAGTCATCTCCAAGGCTCTACGAAGCTATCATTACCTGCCATAGTTCATGATCACCAATGTTGTTCATAGAATTTCTCCTTTTTTCCTAACAAGACAAGAGTTTTCCATATATATTTGTAACAGTTAAGTTCCACTTGCCAAAAACCTCCATTTGAACAACTTTTTCAAAGTTAATTTGAAACAACAGCCTGCTCAGCTGTCGGCTCTGATTAAACAGGTGGTCTGCATGCAATACTTAATCGCTTTATTCATAATACCTAATACTGAGCTTCAAAAACAGATAAAGCTATTTCACCACTCACTGACAAGAAATGCAGAAACTACACAGCCTTATTAATGTTGTTTTACTAAATCATATCACAAACCAATTCTGGCCCAGTGGCTAAGCCAAACTCTTATCGTGTACAAACACAGTTATGAGACTCACTGTCAAAAATAAATAAATAAATAAATAAATAGAAATAGAATAGAACTGCTGTTTAACAGGATCTTATGAGAATCAGATGCAAATTCTTCAGCTGTACTGTACTGTATATCTTAAACCGGCAGGTGTGCTCTCTACCACTACTCCTCCATAAAAATGTTCATGTTACTGCAAGATCTTCAGAAAATCGTGTTTGAGAAGCTAAAACTCTCTGATCCATTCTGATTACTTACTCCAGTTCATTGCTTCCAAGTGGACTCTGGTGCTGTCACCACCACTTGATGCAGTTCTGTAAAAACACTGCAAAACCAAGGCCTGGACTTACACTCCTGTTTTGATCAGAGAATGGATGTCGTTAGAAATAGATGAAAAGTTGCTCAGTGTGCAATGACTGATGATTTTCAGGTGGAATTGACTGTGCTGGGTGCCTTTGACAATGGTGATCCATGAAAGGGCTTAGAAGATATTATCTTGGAAATGTCCAAAGCAATATTTTGTAATGGACCACATATCTTCTGCATATCTGGCAGAAACTGATATACAAGAAATGCTATAAAGAAGTTCACACATCATCTGGTGGAATAAGTATCCAGACTTTTTATTTCTGATATTTTAAGTTTTGGACCATCTCAATTAAAATCGGTTAGAAGTCAATTTCACAGCTGTTGGTTTTTAAGATCTCACAAAAATGATAATTCTCTGCTAGGCAATAATGTACTTCAGTGCAGCCATTCTCAGGATAAAGATGAGACATTTTAAATGTCTGTCTCTTTCTCTCTCCTTGTCCTCCCCACAGCTCTCACATCCGCCTCTCTGTAAACAAAGGCTGGGAAAGGATAGTGATCCTTCTTACACATTATGGGGAGGAAGGAGGAGTTTACAGATCTGTTCATCTCATCTACAGCCACATCTCACTGACATTACTCCCTGGGTCTAATGCGAACAGGAGCTGCCTCTGCCTTGTCCACTGAGATCTGAACACTCCTAATGCTTTACTTTGTATATATTCAATATCACCAATGGGAAGATAAACCTGAGTACAAGTCATTCCAAGGCTAAAGCCTAATCATTTTTTATTATGAAATCTTCTTTGTCTTGGTTAGAATATTTGGGACTATATTTACATTTTGAAACTTATCCTAAGCATTCTCCTGAAGGATTATAACAGGATCAGTCCTTTGGTGGAAGTTGTTTTTCAAGTAAAGGTCAGAAAAAATTGTTCTGGAAACCTTAGACCCATTTTCAAGCAAGTAATTAAATTGGCCCTTCCTAAGAGGGGTGGCCTTCGGTGTAAGTTTGCCAGTACATGCCTGTTCAATAGTTTACATGATGCCTCTTTCATGTTTATTTGACTTGTGTTTGACTGCATGGAAATACACTAAGTAATGGTCATTAACTGAAGTTATATGGACTAGGATTGCTCAAAACAGGAGAGTGACAGGGTAGAGGGGTACACAGCTCTGTATCCCCAGCAAAGGAATTGAACCAAGATATGTGGTTCTGCAGTATATGCAGAACACCTCTGGAAAACAGTCATAAATGGGATGCCAGAGGGTTTTGTTTGTGCCTGTGAGAAATGTGGAAAATTCTGCTCAGATCTAGTGGAAGTCATATTTTGTTGTTGTTTTTGTTTTGTTTTTTTTTTCCCCAGAGTAAATCTGTGCACAGCGTTGCAAAACTTATAACAGAATCACTTAGCCTATCCAATATATAACCAGCTTATGGTAAATCTTGAGCTTATCTTTTCTCTGGGGCAAAATTCACTATATCTGTATAGTAAGTAGCAACGATGCCTTGATCTTAGATACTGATAGTATATGAATGCTCATCTTTAATAAACGTGGTCTTCAGAGGCCTAACCAATGGAAATATGAAAGAGAATCTGGATTGAGCTCATCTGTTATAAAGATATGTTTCCAGCACCAAATCTAAATGCTATCTTACTTTACTCTTCCTCTTCTAAAGACTGTGATTTCAACAGCAATGAATTATCACAGCTCCCACGCTGCCAGTAGGATTATACGTGTAAGAAACTAACTCATAATATTTGAAGCACATCCACTTTCTTCAACATTATTTCCATTTATTTTTCCTCAGTGATAGGCTTCCATTAATTTTTATGTATGTTATTAGAATAGATCATAAGCCATCTGACTTCAACTTTACTCTCTGTTACCTAAGTTTGACAAGGTTATGTTTGAAGCAGTCTACAGTTGTAATTAGTGTGCTCCCAGTAATCCACCCGACACAGAGATAGCCTTTGTTTTATTATGAACAGTATTCTGCACATCAGAGTAATGTGATGCAAATCACCAATTACTGTATACCAGTGTATCCCTTGCAAAGTAGTTTTGGGTGGTGGGATATGAATGGTACTACAGAAACATTTCTCATTTATTCCTGATGTGGATGAACATGACTCAACTGTAGTCCACTGCTAAATTAAAAAAAAAAAAAAAAGCAGTTTCAAAGAGTCAAACATCTGCCCAATTCCAAAGGGCATCATCAGAGCACTTAAACAAAAACACAGCAGGGAATTTAATCATGAGAAAACTCAAGTGAAAGAAGATTTTGTATGGGCACCGCTAGTTTTGGTTCTTTCATGGCAAAAATAAAGGGGTCAGAGAGATCAAGAGGTCACCTATTCACGGCTTAAAATAAAACAAGAACAAAAAGGACTTTTCTATAGTCTACTATGCAGTGTTAGGAAATGTCCAGATCAGGGTTTCCCCACCCTGTATTCTACCCACCTTGAAGAATAAAGAAAACAAAATCCTCGGGCTTCAGCCTCCCAGCCGGCTTTTATCATAATCCATATTATTCGCAAAATAGACTGGAGGTGACTTATGTGGTGACCTCTCACCACAATTCAAAACGAGTCTTAATGAACTAGGGTAATTCATTCCTCCGGCAGAGCTTATGAGATAAGGCAAGACTGCACTGGTGGGCTCAGCAGACTGAAATGTTAATCTTTTGTAGTCCCTGTTCTGGAGGACCCCCAGGTCAAATCCTGGTGCTGTCGAGAAGTAGAAGTGCCTTTGTTTGGAGCTGGAGAAGCATGGTTCTTGATTTCAGTGTTACCATTCATTCCACAGAATAGAATGTGTGTGTGTAAGTAAAAACAGGCCGTAAAGTTATTTATAACCATACAACAGAACTATCTGATGAAAGGTAGAGAACAAAGGCTTAAAAAAAAGAAAAGAAAAAAGAGAGAGGGTTTAAGGAGACTAGAGTAAAAAATGACAATAACGCTGTACTCCCAAACTGCATTGGTGGTCATTGTTCTCCTCTCTGGGTCATTAAAAATCCACTGCGTCATTGCTTCGAGGTTTAGCTGGAGAGAAACCTCATGTGGAATGGCTTTGATTATTCATTACAAAATAGAAATGCATTTCTTTTCATCCTCCAGTAGCAGCAGAAATGTATGGTTTACCTTATCAAATGTGATGGCTTGTAAATGTCTCTCATTTTCTCCCTTCCCTGCTCCTAGTCAAGCTAGTTGCCTCACTACTCCGGTGTACAGGAAGATCACTGATATTCCATACTCACCATCAGTAAAAACAGGTGTTCAGAAAGAAAGAATGTGTTTACAGTTGCAATGGAAAAGTAACCATAGGAGAATTGAACTGAACACCCCCAAACTTGGTGCTCCTTCCCTAATTTTCCTGTATTTTACCTTTTTCTCCTTGTCAGGCAGACTTACTGGAAAAAGAGAATGGACGTAAGGTCATAAAAATAAAAGTCTGATTGAATAGCTTGCCATTCTCTGTCTCTCTTTCAAGAAGATAGCAAGATGGATGTACGCAAGACAAAGAGCCTCCCTACACAGTAGCAGCAGACAACAGACTACTGAAAAATGATATTTGAGTGCAGAAGACAGCTGGAAATGACTTACAATCATCCTGACCAAATCAAGTCCCTCTACTCTGCCCTGGTGAGGCCTCACCTAAAATATTGTGTCCACTTCTGGACTCCCTGGTAGAAAAAAGACAGGGATTTCCTGGAAAGAGTCCAGTGGAGGGGTACAAAGATGGTAAAGGGCCTGGAGCACCTCTCTTATGAGAAAAGGATGAGAGACCTGGGTCTGTTCAGCCTTGAAAAAAGAAGACTCAGAGGGGATCTAATCCACGTCTATAAATATCTAAGGAGCGGGTGGCAAAAGGACGTGGCTGGACTCAGCAGTTTGTGGCAACAAGATGAGGGGAAATGGTCACATACTGAAGCATAGGAAGTTCTGCACAAATGTGCATGGGAACTTCTTCACAGTAAGGGTGATGAAGCACTGGCACAGACTGCCCAGAGAGGTTGTGGAGTCTTCTTCTCTGGAGACATTCAAGACCCCCCTGGACACCTACCTGTGCAACCTGGTCTAGGGAGCTGCTTTGGCAGGGGGTTGGTTTTTACAGTTCACACCCAATCTGTAAAAGTCCCTTCCAACCCCTACAATCCATGATTCTGTGATGAACACAGAATTACGGAACCACAAAATCACAGAATCATTTATGTTGGAAGAGACCTTAAAGATCACCCACATCCAAGTGCATCCATGGAGTGGTTGCTCCCCATCAGATCAGGCTGCCCCAGGCCCCATCCAATCTGGCCTTGAACACCTCCAGGGATGGAACACCCACACTTTCTCTGCCAGGGTCTCATTGTTCTCTGAGTAAAAAAAATTCTGTCTAAAATCTAGTCTAACTATTCTCCCTTCTAGTTTAAAGCCATTCCTTCTTGTCCTATCACTATGAATCACAGAATCATAGAATGGCCTGGATTGAAAAGGACCTCAAAGATCATCTAGTTTCAATCCCCCTGCCATGAGCAGAGTCGCCTACCACTTGACCAGGGGAAACTATGTAAAAAATCAGCTCCCTCCTGTTCATAAGCTCCCTTCAAGTATTGGAAGGCTGCAATGAGATCTCCCTGTAGCTTTCACTTCTCCAGGCTGAACAAGCCCAACAGCCTCAATGCATCTTCATAGGAAAGGTGCTCCAGCCTTCTTATTCCTCTGTGGCCCTCCTCTGGACCCACTTTACAGCCCACTGTGACACATATGTGTGGATGTCATACAGAACACCAAGACCAATTTTCTTCCTCTCAGTACTATTTTTTCATTCAATTTGCTTTCTGCAAAGGGGAATAGAGAAACAAGTTGCCTTTCCTTTCCTTCTTTCCTTTCCTTCTTTCCTTTCCTTCTTTCCTTTCCTTCTTTCCTTTCCTTCTTTCCTTTCCTTCTTTCCTTTCCTTCTTTCCTTTCCTTCTTTCCTTTCCTTCTTTCCTTCCTTCTTTCCTTCTTTCCTTCTTTCTTGCCTTCTTGCCTTCTTCTTCCCTTCCCTTCCCTTCCCTTCCCTTCCCTTCCCTTCCCTTCCCTTCCCTTCCCTTCCCTTCCCTTCCCTTCCCTTCCCTTCCCTTCCCTTCCCTTCCCTTCCCTTCCCTTCCCTTCCCTTCCCTTCCCTTCCCTTCCCTTCCCTTCCCTTCCCTTCCCTTCCCTTTCTTTTTTCTTTTTTTCTTTTTTTCTTTTTTTTCTTTTTTTTTCTTTTTTTCTTTTTTTTTCTTTCTTTCTTTTTTTCTTCTTTTCTTTTTTCTGTTTCCAAAATTGGATTTTGGGTAGAAATAATTGCCATGCCATACTGTAAAGTGCACAGGGCCTTCTCTGTTTTCTCTCACGGAAACCTCAGTGAATAACCATGATATCTCACACAAATGCCCAAACTGGGGAAAGAGGGCAGTGTACCTAAGGATCACAAGAGAGGCCAAAGATCAGTTGTCTCCAGCAAAAAACTCTCACCAAATTCAATGTCAGTCATCTAAAGTTAATATAGCCTGAAGACTCTTTGTTCCCTTGCATACACCTATTAGAGCTGTGTGCACAAGTGGCAAGTAGGATTAAGAAGTTTATCACCTCTTATTCTTTTTTTATTCCATCTTACTTTTATTTCTGTTCGCATTCATGTGCGCAGCTTGCAGACTTCTCAAGGCTGATTCTAGAACCATTGGATGGGTGGAAACAGAAGTGGAAATTGTATTTGAGTACCTGTATTAAGGAAGTTCCTACTTTTGCTTCTTGGTATTTAGTGGTTAGACTTTGTCCAGCAGCAAGGAGGCATGATTTCAACAAGTTGATGGTTATTTTCTCTTGCAGCCAAGCATTTGAAGAATATTTCCACTGTGAAAGCAACTCATCTCAATGAAAACTAGTTATAGTTTGAAGAATGCTGCTGCTCCAAAGGCTGAATTCCTATAAAATTAGAGGGAAATATTTTTTCCTCTTCTTTTTTATTACCTTACTTAAATTGGATCAGTAACGACTTTTATTTTAAAAAGAGAGAGAGAAAGAAAAGGAGTTATACAAAAAGAGATGGGAAGAAAGGAGAATATATGCTTTGGAGTAATACACTTAGAGAGCTCAAATAAAATATATGTTATCTCAGAGAAATGCTAAATAATTAGATACATTCCTTTATTTCCTGCAAGTTTGTATAATACAATCCACTAAACCAAAAGGCCAGACCACTCAGCTACCTAGATTCCTTGTAGTATACTTAGCCAAGAGTGAAATTAATTGAAATTCAATAGTGAAATGCTGATTTATAGTGGAGGATCTTTCTCAGAGTACCATAAAAGTCTCTTTTGCTTTTAAATGGATGAGTGAAAAATAGATTTAGATTAGAGAATTTATATAAACACAAAAAGATAAACTGTTTCCATAGCCTTTTCTCAGATCATAAAAATAATCACATGCAGGGTTAGGTTTCTAAAAAGAACAGTCTACAGAAGGAAAAATAAAGGAGCATCTTAAGACACTGTCGCTGTGTTCTAAAGTGCTGCCACAATAGGTTCACTTCAGAGTGAAACCAGTCCTCCTTTTGGTTCATTTGATGACATTGTCTGATGGGCAGCTTTACTCCTTGCAAATAAAGGCTCAGAAATGCTGAGTGAAAGCTTCAGAGCTGGGTGGAGAAGACAACCGTTCATCCGCTCTGCAATCACCACATTTGTGCTCGTGTGGCTTTGATGCAAAGAACTACACTGAAACCAAGGATGTGAGAATGGCTGCTTGCTCTCAGCACAAGCGTCTGAAGCTGGGCCCCCAGAAGTATTTAAGCAGAAATTTGCCTTGAGGGTCTTGTTGCCATTTGTCTTTTCTTCTTTCCTCTGCCTCCAGAAGAGATTCCTTTTGATAAATGTTTTCTATCTGTCACAATTCCCCTTAAGGTGAACCTTTATGCCCTTTCAACAACATTGACTAGAGATCCAAATGCGGAATAAATGAAAGAAGAGGGAAAACACCTGCGGCAGGAAGTGCTGGGTGTCCAGGAGAGGAAACCTGGGTCTCACTCATTGCTCAGGTGTTGAAAACACATTCCTGGATAACACATGGAGGGAAGTGTCAGGGTGTTTCCTGTCTTGGCAGAGATGCCTTTGTGATATGAGCAGCAGGTATCTCCACTTGCCATGTATTTGTGAGACCTCGTATCAAACTTGGTTGGAACTTTTGTTCCAACCCAAAAAGTAAGATGCTGTCTTTGCCTACGTGCCCACCCAACTGCTCTGTCATGCTCAAGAACCATGAAGGAAAATGCTGATCACGACAGTAGGGCAGCGTAGATGTGGGAGGCCTGAACCACAGGGACTTTGAAATGAGGTCAGGTCAAAGCAGTGCTGCCAAAGTTCAATTAGAAGAAAAGCTTTGAGCATTAATCTGTTCTTCTCTTAATACCTAATGTTGATTCTCTGTCAAAAATGAAAAAAAGTTCAAGTTGGTTTCCCTTTACTGAAGACTGAAAAAAGGACAAGCAAAGCCAGCAGGACTTAGCCCAACGTGACCAATGAGTCCAAATGTTACTAACAAAATTCCACTATCAGTATTGTAGAGATCGGCTAAGAATGATGATCTAGAAGGTGTAATTTTCATAAAGCACCACTATGAAGTGAAACTGCATTTTCACTACAAAACTACAAGACTCTGCAAGAAAGAGGTGAGTGCTTCTGCTTGATATTCTGCTCCCGGATAGACTTATCATTAGCATTGGTGATTCATATTCCCAGACAGCATTTGACCTAGAGTGACTGGAAGCCTGTTGTATCACCATGCTCCTTAGAGACAAGATAGCCAGCACTAAATGTTCCCTTCCTCCCTCAGGTCCCACCCCCCACATTCAGGAACCAGTCCAGAGTGCTCCCTTGCTCACTAAATTGCCATTTAAAAGAAGACACTGTTAAACATGGTCACCTCTGGTGATCTGCCTGCTGCACAGTGATGAAGTCATCAGGGGGCCACTAGAAAAGCCAGCTAAAGAGGGTCAAGAAAGCTGTCCTCTACTTGGAAGCAGCATCTTAATAGTTTTTTAGAAACAGTAGGCCATCAAGTACCCAGACAATTTAATTTCACTTCTCAGCTGGAAAATAAGTACAGCAGTTGCTTTCATTCAGAAAAGAGAGGGAAAAAGGAGAACTCATTTGCCCATTGATTCATTTATTTGTTTCCTGTGTTTACTTTCACGTACTGTGAGATGAAAACTTTCAGAAAGTTTTCTAAGACAATTCACGGTGACACTTTTCTCCAACGTGGGTACATTCCCTGACATTCTTGTAAACTTTTAGGGTGCTTAATTATCTCATGGTGCTATAGGAAATGCCTAGGCAATATTCAGAGATGATGGTCATTGCCTGACTGTAGTTCTGCTCTGCTTAGAATCACAGAATGTCCCAAATTGGAAGGGAACTGTAAGGACCACTGAGTCCAACTCTACTGCTTAACAGTGATAAAGTTAATAATGTTGATATATGAAGTTGGGCATCAATTTCCCTTTAGTCTTTTGAAAATATCCCATAATTAAATAGTTTTCAAACTTGACATACACTATAATACCTCATAACTTACAGTTTCTTGAGGACACGGGTGGACACTACTGACAGTTGCCATACAGACTCAGTGTTAAAACATATTCTGCAGTGATTGGTAAAGCAAAAACCTGGCAACATCCAACTTTTGCCAGATTCGTCTTATGTGGTTAAGGTCAGGCATACTTTCATTCTGTTGTTAACTGGATTGAAAGTATCTGAATGACAGTGATGGGAGTTTAACGTAGGCATTTTTTTGCTCAGCTTTTAGGAGGTTGCCAAGTGACATAGATGAAGCAGAGATTCACTCTTTCCTCTGCTCTCAGCTCTGCAGTCTCAGAGTACAACAGCCACAAGAACCTCACTGTAAAGTCATGTTCTGAAATTAATGTGGATTGGCATCAGAGCAACAGTCAACCTGGGACAGCAAGAGCAAATGTGAGGCTTATGTGCCAAATTTGGGATTCACTGAGTACAGTGGCATGTAATGGCATCTTTTTGACAAGTAATGGACTTTAAGCTATTCATCCCTGACTTTGCTGAAGACATATCTGTAAGTCCACAGCTTCAGTAAGATGGCTCCATCAGTAGTGGGATGTATGTCACTTAAATAGAATAATTAATAGTTCTTATATGGTTTGGTGGGACAGTGACTAGTCAATGAATGTTTACAAAGTTCTCAGACAAACAGCTAAATATGATCATTAATTATTAGGGTGATCAGGTTTGTCTCTTATAATACATGCCTTTTTAAATCCTGGAGTGTGAATGTTTCCAAATAAATGAAGGTAGTCTGGGAATTCCTTAGAGTGTTCCCAACAATGTCATATGGGCAGAATCTTTTGTATTCTGTGCAACTTTGCAGGCAGAAATCTCATCAAGGTACCAAATTAAACTGTCATGTTGCTCTGTGACTCCTGAACTACTGGCACACCCCAGCTGTAGTTCACGTTATTAATAACAACAAGTTGTTGGGAAGAGTTTCCAGGTCATGTTGCAAAGGAATCTAATTGGTAACAATGAATGACAGATTTCCTTTAAAGTTCAGGAAATAAATGTTTGAGCCAAAAATGATGCAAAATCCAAGCAGTCAAGCCAAAGACCTCATTTTGGAACAGCTGTACCTCGCTAAGACCCTTCTTAAAAGCCAAACTATTTGCAGAGAGTCTTAAGCATTCAAATGCTTCATTTTCCAGGCTGGAATGAGTTGCAAGAGAATGAATAAATAATGCAGGTCACAGTGGATCATTATCATTAATCTATAATAACTAGCTAACCAAACATAATGTAAAGGTTAAATTTCCAGAGGTATTGAGGTAATATCGATAAGGTCATGTGACCAAATTAAGACCATCAAACTTCTATCCTATATTCCCTCTTTAACCTTTGGAGGAAAATAGGCAATATTACAGCATGACTCACCTTGTCTTTAAGGAGGCATCTGCAATAGCTGAGACCAACAGTTCCTTTAATATCACCTTTTAGTACTGAGAACATACAGAGCCCGAAGTGCCCAGCTTAGATGGAGACATCTGATCTTAAATGAGAGGAATCCCATCTTTTTAGAATAAAGGCCAAGTGAAAGAGTAAAATGGGTGTAAGGCTGCATTGCACACACATCAAGTGGATAAATTTAATAACCAAACTGCCAGATATCTCCCTCAATGGTCATCACTGTTTCACGTGCAGGGGCAACCAAAAAAACAAAAAAACCATTAAACACTATTTGTTTTGCTCCAGTTTATGATTTGGTTTATTTTATCCGCATAGTAGCAATTTTCTATACTAAATTTTCTATACTAAAGTGTAACCTACAGTGCTTTGGGACCTGTCTCTCAAGCAGTCTCTAGGGGCAGAGCATACGCTTGGGATGTGAATGACATCTCCTGGGGTAAGCACCTAGGAGCCCATCTACATCCCATGGGTGTATCACTTCTCGTTCAAGGACAGAAAGATATTTAAGAAAGATATTAAAGTAGTTTTCTCAGTGCAACAGGGTGAATTCCACCTGCATTCACAAAACAATTTAGAAATGCAAAGTTTCCGTGGACAGAGAGGTCTCACATCAGCCCTTCTCAGTACAGACAAAACAACTACTCCCAGCAGGTGGACTGAGTTTTCCAAAATATAGCTAATCTGGTTTTATAGTACCAGAATAATGATGACTCTGCCTCCTCTCCTGGTTATGTGTTATAATGCTTAATCAGCCTCACTGCTACATCCTTCAAGGTTGAGTTTGTTTAACTTTGTCTTCCAGCTAACAAATCTTGTCTCTCCCTTAGACTGCAATATCAAAAAGGCCTCCTTGTTTCAAAGTTTATCCAGGCATTGTTGTTTACATACTGAAACCAAGTTCCCACAGCTGCTCAACCTAAGAACCTAAGAACTGTGCTCCAGACCCCTCTCTTGGTTGGTAGACACGCTCCAGGGCCTCCATGTCTTTCTTGTAGTGAGGGGCCCAAAACTGAACACAGTACTTGAGATGTGGTCTAACCAGAGCTGTGTACAGAGGGATGATTATCACCTCCTGCTCCTGCTGGCTGCACTCTTGCTGATACAAGGCTGGATGCCATTGGTACCCTTGGCCAACTGGGCACACTGCTGTCTCATGTTCAGCCATGTGTCAACCAACATCCTTACATTCTTTTCCTTCACACAACTTTTCTGCAACTCTGCCCCAAGCCTGTAGAGTTGCCTAGGATTTTTGTGACCAAAGTGCAGGACCTGGTACTTGCTTTTCTTGTTAACACACATACAATTGGCCTCAGCCTATTGATCCAGCCTGTCCAGTTCACTTCCTACCCCCAGGCACATCAACACTTCCTCACAACCCGGTGCCATTTGCAAACTTACTGAGGGGTCACTCAATCTTCCCACTCAGATGGTCAATAAAGACATTAAACAGGACAGACTCCAACACAAACCCCTGGGGAACACCACCAGCATCTGGTCACCAGCTTGTTTTAACTCCATGCACCACCACCATGAGGAGCAGAAGCCCATTTGTGCCCCTTAGTCAGCAATATCAAAAAGGCCTTCTTGTTTCAAAGTGTATCATTCTTGTATTTTTGCCACTCACTTGAGGAAAGGGAAAAAAGAAGAAAAAAGAAAAAGAAAAAAAAAGAGAAAAAAAGAAAAAGGAAAAAGGAAAAAAAAGAAAAAAGATAAAAGAGAAAAAAAGAAAAAAGAAAAACAACAAAGAAAAAAGAGAAAAGGAAAAAAAGAAAAAAAAGAAAGAGGAAAAAAAACCCATGAAGAATTATTCATCAGCTCATATGAGATTGTATCTGTAAAATCTGCACAGTAGCAATTCCCAGGAAGAGCTGGCAGCAACACAAACCTGACTGGGGCCCTCCAGCTCTAATCAGCTCCTCGATTCTGTGCCTTGCAGGAGCAAAGCTGAGACTGCAGTGATGGATGATTCTCCAACTGCTGCTACAGGCACTGCAAGAAGGGCTTCACAAAGGCAGAAAACACAGTCCAGGAAGGGGAGGGATGAAAAAGGAGAGAGAGGATAAGTATATGAACAAAGAAGTCAGGTGGGGGACTGATAACCAAGTGGGGTTTGCAGGTTGTAACTAGCAAAGGAATGCTTCCATGTCAGAACATGAATAGACGTCTGTATAGAAAAGAGGAAGGGGAGAAGAGGAAAGGAGTGAGAAAAGTAATAGGCTGACGGTGAAAATGGACAACATTAATCAATAAATACCCGGACAGCAGAGAAGGTGATGTTTGTGAAGAAGATACCATTGCAGAAAGGTCATGGGTAAACTGTAAAAGTGATAAGTATGAAATCAGGATATTTAGATTTGGTAAGAATAGTTTCATTCTCATCAGACAAATGAGAAATTCAGAACTGGCAGAGAAGAGGTATTTAAGAAGAAGACATAGGATCTGTCTTAGCCAATGTCTCTGCCAATATGCAGCCTAGGGCAAGCTATTTTAATATTGTTTCAGTTCTATTTTGCATAAATGATAATGGTGTCACTTTATAGACATTATTTATGTTCACACAGTAACGTTTGGAAGGTCTCTTATAGTCATGGGTAATGACTAAGGCCTCCAGTCTGGGGAGGATGTGGAGCTGTTGCAGTGGGTCCAAGAGGATGACCATGGAGATGTTCAGAGGGCTGGAGAACTTCTCCTACAAAGACATGGAGCTTGAAACATTTAGCTTGGAGAAGGGAAGGCTGCAGGGAGACCTCACTGTGGCCTTCCAGTAGCTGAGGGAAGCTTACAAGCAGGATAGCTTTTTATACAATCTGATAGTGATAGTACTAGGGAGAGTGACTTTAAACTAAGAGGGAAGATTGAGGTTAGATGTTAGGAAGAAATTTTTTACTGAGAGGGAGCTGAGGCCCTGACACATCTGCTCAGAGAGCTGTGGGTTCCCCACCCCTGGAGGCACTCAAGGCCAGGTTGGATGGGGCCCTGGCAGACAGAGCTGGTGGGGGGCAACCAGCCCATGGCAAGGGATGGGAACTAGATGATATTTAAGTACCCCTCCAACCTAAGCCATTCTGTGATATGATTCTATGACTCTACGCTATAATTCTGAGTCCTTTTGCAGATTTTCCTGCTGAGAACGGCTACATATCATGCCAAAGAACTAACAAGTGAACACAAGTCATCTAACATAAATCAAATATACTTTTGGCATCACATCCCACTGCTAATTTCTCCACTTCCAGGTTGCTAATACATGGTGTGTGGTAGAGCTCATTGCACATACTACTGCACAATTGAAAGACACTGAGAGAGCTGTTAAGGAAAGATCCCAATTACAAGCACCAGGATGTCATCTCTAATAGGGCAGGAAGCAAGTGGTCTCCCTTTGTTTGCCACCCTCTGCCCACCGAAGTACCTGCTTTTGTGTACACACACATTGGGCACCACTTACCTTAATGATGCAGACGGCTAAAACATATGCTGCTGTCAGATAATGTGCATGAAAGGGGGTTTATCCACTGCAAATAAAAAGATGTTTTCATATATTCTTGGTATTTTAAAAAAAGTTCTTTCATAAAAAAACGTGTGCATGATTTACTGGCATTAAATAAAGGAAATATCTGGAGAATCATCTACCTATCCTTCCATCCATCTATCATTAGATGTAATTTAATACTTAATGACATTTGTGATCATCATGCCATGCTTGTAATTGAAAATGAATAATTGAAATTCCAATTACCACAGGGGTCAGCATAAGGGGAATTTGTATAGTAACTTGCTAGGCAATAGCCTAAATTTGCAGTCATGTTAGGACTGCAAACAATGTGTCTTGTTCTTCAATTATTTATTGGGAAACGTCGTCTTAATTTCTCTCAGCTATTTCTATGAATAGTCGAGGCATTGTGCTGAAAGACAGAAATCTAAGTTTCATCATGCTCATTCAGCAGCTAGCAGTAGAGCCCATCATCAACACTTTTAGGGGACTCTCTGTTGACATCTACCCTTATCAGAGTACCTGAAGATGCCACCAGTGAACCAATTGCATTTGAATACCAACCACACATCTTTCAGCATGGAGGAAAACACAAGAAAGCAAGAAAGATCAAGAATAGCCCGAAATAATCAATTCTGGGCTTCAAACAACATCCAGTGGCAAATCATCAACATAACAAAGGGGACTCATTTTCAGCCCATTAGCTGCTTGCAGTACAAGGAACTTTTCTGGCTTTCTCAGAAATCTGATCCCCTAATGACTGCAGAAAGGGCATCAGGACAGAAAATAATTACAGTCTGTCAGACAGTCTGGCATTCAACCTTCCACATGGTCCAGCAGACGGTGTCAAAGATTTGACCTCAAGGGGGTTTGAAGCACATTGTCAGAAAATACTCATCTAAATGGTCTACAGAGCATCCTACAGCTGATCAATGTCTTAAGTGAGCAATGCTTAGCAGCTGGAATGTTTTTGATTAGTACATCTAACCCCTGATTGATTGGTATTCTAAATAATTAATTGTCTTGTTCGTGGGGGAACAAAATAAAACTTTAATAAGTGACAAGGATCTCAGTGTCTCTGTAGCAGGCTACAAGGATGTTAGCTCTGCATTTCACTGGACAACTTAAAACTTGCGTATGAATTTACATACTTGTCCATTCAGAGCTGCAAAATGTCATTTATTTGCTAATATGAGGTTTAAACCCAAGAATATAGATCGGTGCCCATTTCATTTAAACTTGCTACACCTCCAGGAATTTTACATATCACTTTCATTGATCTTTTAATTCAACTGATCTTTTTAAAAGAGTACGAAGGTTTTAAGCATTAATTCTCAATAATGTGTTTAGAAAGAGCCATGAATGCCATGTACAATCATATAAGTTTGTGTTTGCTTGTTTGTTTTGAATAGGCTGCTGATTATCTCACATCAGATACCTGAGCTAGTGCCCCTTGGCTTCTTGGAGGCCTTTTCTAGCTTTAATGATTCTATGAATCTTTGATTCTAAATAGGAACCCTCAAAGGGCAATGGATTTCATCTGCCTCAAGATGTTTTTCTTTAAATGCCTGGGTTTGTGCAGTGACTTCTCCACTGTATGTTAGCCTTCATGCATCACATGGTTCCCCTGTTCAAGAAATGAAGTACTGATTCTGATGACACAGACAGAATGGGACTTGGTACCTATGTTAACCACCTCCAGCAGGATGCTGGTATGCAGTCATTTGTTAATACAAGTTTGAAGGATTGATTGATTCAATCTGCAGCCACTGAAATTTGTGCACAGCCTACCATGAAATGCAAACAAGCTGGACAACCCCCTTTTACAGAAAGCCCAGGCTGTAGGGGAGAAGAAAACTATGGCCAGTCTTCACTCATCCCATATTACCCTTCTAGGCCTGTCTGGCATCTTTTTGCTAGGAAGCCCCCAGATGTATGCAGGAATCCTTCCTCTCTAGAGCTGGGAACACTTCACTCAAGACCTAGATTCACCTCTGCAGCAGGTAAACATCTCCTAAATACTCCTAAATAGCCATAACCTCAGACATAAATAGGGGACTATAAGAAAGAAGGGGACAGACTCTTCAGCAGGATTTGTTGTAATATGACATGGGGAAATGGCTACAAACTAAAAGAGGGGAGATTTGGATACAGGAAAAAAGTTTTTTACAGCAAGAGTAGGGTGGCAGTGGAACAGGTAGGTGTCCCCACTATCACAGGGGAGTTGGATCAGATGACCCTGAAAGGTTCTTTCCTTCTCAAACAATTCTATGATTCTACATTAGTGCTCTTCCCCATGTGGCACACATTTATCCTGAACTGGAATGGGGCTCTTGGTAGGACTGATGTCCTGGATCCCGCTCTTCCAGGTCACTTGGGTCCTGGTATTTCAAAGGCAGTCAAAGATTTCAAGGAATTTGCTCTAAAGTGTTTCTCACTGTGTTACTCATAACTCATTCAAAAAAGGAATGGTGCTCTACTTCTTTCTGTCTCCAAGTTCTAGAGAGCTCTTGATGATGATTTGCACTGTTTAATACTATTTTTTTTTCAGAGAAAGCAGCGATGTCCATTCTTAGTGATGACTAGAAATATCAGCTGTTTTCCTTCTATTGGAGATAAGACTAGTCTTTTACAAAGCTCACATGGGTGGATTTTAATTTTTTTCTGAAAAGGAAGGGTACACCAATGTCACTGCAGGAGACAAAATGTGTCCAAGCAAAGCTCTGGGTCTCTGCAGATCATAGGGTCATAGAATTGTTTTAGTTGGAAGGGATCTTTATAGCTATGGTCTAATTCCCCTGACCAGGGACACCCACAGCTCTATCAGATGCTCAGAGCCTCATCTAGCTTGACCTTGAATGTCTCCAGGGACAGGACACCCACCACCTCTTTCAGCAACCTGTGCCAGCATCTCACCACCGGTATTGCAAAAAACTTTTTTATCATATCCAGTCTAAATATCTCCTCTTTTAATTTGGTTCCATTTCCCCTTTCTCTATCACAACAGATCTTGCTAAAGAGTCTGTCCTCTTCTTTCATATAGCCCTTCTTTAAATACTGAAGAGATCCATGGCATAGGAGTAGTTCTGTTGTACTGCAATTTCAGCTGTAACAACTTTTTGTGCATACATGCTAATGTTCTAAAATGATCTACGTGGTATTTGAGCCTGTGTTTTTTCGGTCAGCACTACGACATGGCCGAGCAGTTCACAATGTTGTTATTAGCATCAGATTTATAAGGACCATCATCATTGACTTTCAGTGGGTGAAGAGTCCTTGGAGAGGCTTTTTAAACAAACTTGATTTCAGCTTATGGACCAGAGACCATCATTATGTCTCTCACCAGCCAAAGAATGCATGTTTACACAAGAAGAGGCCACGGGTCAGAGGCAGAGAGCAGAAGCACAGACAGTGCAAATCAATATTTTTAGATAGCTTACTGTTAAATAAACTGTAAGTCCAGGTCCAGCTGTTTTGTATCAGCTTCACCATGCTTGGTATCAGTGGAAGAACTGTTTACTCCTATCAGAGTTACAGGTCTCAGCACAGTTATCTCAATAAACTTCTAGCTGGAAAACCTCAGAGCTTCTTAGTGTAATTAGTTAGATATTCAGTATATGGAACAAATATAGAATGGAATCATAGAATTATTCAGGTTGGGAAAGACCTCTAAGATCACCAAGCCCAACGCCAATCCATCCTCATCAAGCTCATTAACCATGTCCCCCACTGCTATATCTTCTTGAGGTGTTCTTGAACACCTCCAGGGATGGTGACTCCACCAGCTCCCTGGGAGCATGTGTCAATTTCTCACCACTCTTTCAGAGAATAAGTATTCAGCTTTCTTGCTTACAAATAAAAAGTAATTTAGAAATCAGAATCAATTATTTAAGTTCCTAGATTCTTTGAGTAATCAGGGTGTGGTAGGTGTCAGTCAAGTCACAGTGTTACAAGGATCAAGCAAAGCAGTTCTCCATCTCTTGACTCTCAGCCTAGAGTCCTGTCCTGTGGATGTGGCATCCCACCCCTTTTATGCTCAGCAAAAGCCAAAAGACAAAAAGCCTGAGAGCAGGAAAAAAAAAATGAAAGATGCTACCCCATTAGTCAACAAATTTAGTCAATCTCTTCCTAAATTGCTGGAAGGTTAGCTGTAATGGCACGGCAGGGTGAAGAATTGCCTGAGTGAACTACAGAGAGCAAAAAGAGTTTTAAGTCCAACCATAGGAAATGTCATGTGGAATAAAATTCCTGCCAGGCTTGGCAGCAGTAATGTCAGGGTTGTTCACCTGTTTCCTTGTGAGTCGTGTCCAACTTTTGGACATGCATTTCCATGTGTATCCAACACGGCCTGAGGTGGGAACTAATGAGAGGTCTGTTTCTGACATGTGTTGATACACACAGCACAGTTGCCTAGCACAGATGCTGCTTTGCACATGTCTCTGCACACTGGATTTGTAAGTCAACGGGGGCCCTGGCTCAGCAACACTTGTTTGGGAGCTCCTCACTCCAGGCTTTGAATTCTGCCAATACTCTGCACAGCTTCCATGAATACATTAAATACCTGTAGCCCATCCACCTTCTGGGAGGATTACCGTAAGCTTCGCCTGATAACATAGGCAAAGAATTACAAAAATTCAATTTTTTTAACCAGTGAAGCTTGCACTGTGGCTTTTTTTCTTGTAACCTCTAAGCTATTGTCTTCTTCCTGCCTACCTGTCTTTCAAAGCATTTTGGAAGTTTTAACCTTTTAATTACTTTTTCCTGACTGAAAGAATCAGAATTGATTTTGGTTACTGATTAAGACGCAGAGACTCAAAGAAACAATGAAGTCAGCTGGAAGTTAAATATTATAAATAGTTCTACTCATTTTTCCCTTGAAAGCCAAAACTTTCAAAAATAATCTTTAAAAATCGCAATGGTAAATGTTAATTCAGAAATTCTATTACATATCCCTCCACTAAGAATGTGACTAAATCATCTTGTTTCAAATAAATCTAGTCAGGATATGTTTCTGCATTTTCAAATGTTATTAGGAGAAAATATTTATGATGTCATAGCATACAAAATTCCAAGAGGGAATTACTATTGTTGCTCCTAAAACTCTCTAGCAGCAAGGTATCTCCAGATCCATAAGGCATCTCTATATCTGTGTATAATAAGATATAGTCTTACACCACTTCGTTAAATTTAATAATCAACATTTGTTCCACAGTGGACACTTTATTGATTTCTGCTCTGCTGGTTTTTCTAGCACTGGCACAGCTGTCCAGAGAACTGAGGGTGCCCCATCCCTGGAAGTGCTCAAGACCAGGATAGATGTGGCTCTGGGCATCCTGAGCTGGTGTGGGGCAACCTGCCCACTGAAGGGGTTTGAGTTGGGTGATCTTTAAAGACTATTCCAATCCAAGCTATTCTCTGATTCTGTGCTTCTATGATTCTTTATTGTTTTCATTATATTTCCATTTCCCTGTTCCCCTGATGTGTTTTCAGTGTAGCATTCCTACACAGAGAACCTGACTCAAGCAGTGACTTCAACAGGCATAAGCTCATAGTTCAGGGTACACTTCAACTCAAGTTTAAAATAAAGTAAGAATTAGCTTCACTGCAAAAATAAAACAAATACTAAGCACTATCATTACTGCTTAAACATATCTCAGTTACATTCATTTATCCTACTAAAGGATCTTTGAAGACTTTGGCTCCATTAAACTTCTTGATTCACAAACTGAACTGAAAAAAAAAAGAAAAAATAAAAAAGAGCAACTGTATCTTAGTCGGATGTAAATGAGCTTTCTCATTGTTTTTCTTTTCACTAACAAAACAGCTGTGGAATTGGAAGAAAAAAAAGTGGGATCAACTAAAACATTTTGCTTGGACCAACATATCAAGTTTTCCTTAGTGGAGGTAGGAGTTTTATTTCATGCTATTTCTTCAGACTTATAGGTTTAAAACAAGCCACTGAAATTGTTCATGTCAATGTTTTTCTAATTTTTAGTTTTCCTTTTCTGGGACAGAGAACTGATATATATATATATGGGTGTCACATCACATTATACAGTAAACAAATCCCTGAAATATTTTACCCAGATCCATTTCTATGACCATTTTTTCCATAATATCTGGACATTTGATCAACAGCAGCAAGAAATTAAGTCTCAGATGGACTCAGACCAAATTTGTACTATGTACCTTTTGGCAAGAGAATGTCTTTTGTAAGAGAATAGTCTTACATTTCCTCTGCAGCAATGGGTTTCAACCTTAACTCCATTGAAACCTCCCATGAATTTCCCAACACAGTGAAGACCTCTGTTCCTTGTCTAGAAGTCCACTAAAAATGTAAAGGTACTATTTCTTTGTAACCTTTCTGTGTCCATGCACAGAATTAGCAGAATTCCAGTTGATTCTGGAAAGGCAGAAGAGGATGTCACTTTAAAGGGAAGTCATTCAAGTTCTGCCTGCATTCTTGGTTTAGAAACTGAAATCCTTTAGTTCATCTAAATCTGAGATCCATTCAGCCCTCCTCAAACTGAGTATCTTTAGCCTTTCAGTAAACTCTCTATTCTTCCAAGACATTGATGATGGTACACGGCCCTTTTATGCAATAATGAAGTAACCTGAACTTCCAGAAAAGAAACAGATTTAGATTCAAAACACACTTCTGCAAGTAGAGGTACCAACACAGGAGCTACCCTCTTCCCTGTTGAGTGACCTTATCTAACAAGTTTAAAGGCTATGTAGAAGGGGATGTTCTCTTTTCGTTGCACTTTTGCAAGCTGGAACCTAAAGCTACCCAACTACCCAAAGAAATGGGATTGTGACTTTGTAGCCTAGCACTTAAAAACTAAACACCCTTGATTCTGCCCCCAAGAAATGAAGCTGGAAATCTCACCACAAACAAAGGAGAGAGATCCCACGCTGACAGAAGACACCTTATAACTTGAGTTCTCCCTAAAGTCTATCCAAGCATGCCACACTGGCCTCTTTTTCTAATCCCTAGAATGATGTAGACATTGCCAGCCATATATTATAGGTCTTTGTTTTAGACGTCTCTTTTAAAATGAAAAGATTGCAACCTAGATTATTTCTCCATTGCTAAAGAAAGGAGCCTGTGGTGACTGCCTCAGCTGTGAGTATTTACAGTTTGGTCAGATGCACCTAATCTAGACCATTTCTTTCCGTATACCTTGTCATCTTTTTTTCCAATCAAAACTTGCATTTCTTTAAGAAATCTCCTTCATACTATCTCAAACAAAACTTCTATAAAATCCAGGATGAAGAAAAAAAAAATCAAATTAAAACCTCCTGTTTCTCAGGCATTCATGTCCCAGAATAGACCCTGAAATCTAACCACCACTATTTGGGCAGCCAGAGGGAGAAACAGACTATAAACAAAACTGAAACAGATTTTATTGATTTTTCCCCATGCAGGCTAAGCTACATGCAAAATCAAAATCAAACACAGAAGATCAATAACTAAAAGCAAGTCGAGTGCATTTTCAAATGACTTCTCTCTCCATGGTTTAAGGCATTTCTTCAATAAATCAGGTTAAGAAAGATACCTACAAATTATGGTTTGAAGCAGATTATGTCCCTTTAAGAGTTCATTTCAATATATTTTCACAACAATGTATGCTCCAAAGCTGTTTGCCAGGTGTATATCTCTATTGTCTGTATATCATAACAGTAAGACTCAAAATGTTTTCTTTCACAGCAAAAAGAGCTACCACGAGTTGTTGCTTTGTGCTAAGCCCTCTGACCCTGAGCTATACACACACACTTCCAGCTTACTGAGCTATGGCACCCCACCACATCGGTGCTCTGACTCCAATAGCTAACTCATAAATAGGATTTAACCTTAGAATCACAGAATTACAGAATCGTTATGATTGGAAAAGACCACAAAGGTCACCTCCTCCAACCCCAACCCATCCTCACCTTGTCCACTAACCATATCCCTCAGTGCCATGTTTCATGAGCACTATCCTGGGCAATCTGTGCCAGTGCATTACCACTCTTTCTCAGAAGAAATGCTTCCTAATATCCAGTAATCTTGCAAACTTTGCCCAAAACTTGACATAAACCAAGGATAAATATAAAAACACTGAGTTACTCCACATGTGCAAGTGGACCTTTATTCTACTCCTCCCTCATGAACTGAAGAATGCTTGCTGGAGAATGGTTAACTCCAAATAACTCAGATTGCAACAAAGACAGTCTACTGCTGTGTGCCACAGATCTCTACCACCAAAACTGTTTGGATGGAAAACTTCCAAATTATTTTACTACATTCCCTGAGTTCTGTTCCTAGGTCCAGCTAGATTGCTTATGTATCTTGCATTTAAAATTCCCTGGAATTTCTCATACAAATAAGTATTATAAAAGGAAGGACAATTCAATTTACATTTGATGGGGGTATGAAAGTCACTGTAATTGAATGATAATTTGCCGTGAAGCATGGATGTGAGTCCTCATGTTTGCCTCTTGACCTGAAAGGATACGGCTAGTGAAAATGTCTAGCAGATAATTACTGCTGGGCTAACCCTGAGGCTTGGCTATTATTCACAGGTCAATCTCTCTAAGATAATTCCCAGGATAATATTACTGAGGAACATGCTCCCTCTGCATAATGCAACACCTGCCTCTCTCTTGTGAGGTCCCAGGAGCGGGGAGATGAGCTTTGCCTTTTCTTTGCTATCCGTATTAAGCTTTCTTGTACGGCAGAGAATGAGAGCAGCAAAAGGAGAAAATAATGTGAATATCACCTTGTGATAGGGTTTTTGGAGAGACTTAATCATTATTTATCAGGGCTGTAACTTCTAGCAGAGTCTGTAGTGATGGGGTACACACAAGTGTCACTTAATTTGTCGCTTCCATTGCAGATGACCAAAGGGAAATATAAACCTGTTGAATAAGCTCAGAAGTTTACTTCCGAGACTCAGATGGGGATGATGACTCTGTGCAGTGTTTTAGGTAGTGCTGGGATGATCCCTGGGCTCCTATAGCAATGCACATACACAGAACAGACCAGGTTATAGCCATGCATTGCAGTGAGCTCACCCTGCTTTATTCCCCTCCAGGTCATAGAAACTTATGGCTAGAAAAGATCTTCAGAGGTCACCTACTCCAACCTCCTGCCCCAAGGCAGGCATATCTACAGGGAGGTCATGTCTGACAGATGTTTGTTTAACTTGCTGTCATAGTGATGGAAACTCATCAAGTATTGCAGATTATCTGTGTATGGTGCTGTGTCCTTCCCAGTGTTATAAATCCATCCTTTCTGTTGGAAGGCAAGAAGCAGGATAAGTTAGTCAACAGTGGGAAAATATATAATCAGGCAGGAAAGAAACAATAATTAAGGGAGAAAATCAGGGGGAAAAAAACCCAGCAGTCTAAAAACAGTCCATAGGTTGGTCTGCAACAGCTCAGAATCTTGAAACTCTGAATGCAGTACTGAAGGGAAGAGTTCAGTGAGCCTAGTGCCAGCCATAGGACTAATAATTAAAAGCAATTACACATCTGGTCAAAGGCCACTGGTATAGTAAGGCTAGATGATTAGTCTGGACAGCAACATAGGGGAGGATGGGAAAAGGTATATAAAGGCCTTAATTAATGCTACCTCTAATGCTATTAATAATGTATGATTAACTACTTAAATATTAATTCCTTTTATTATTTTCTCATATTTTGCCATATTATTGCTTAGATGAAGTAAAAGATCATCCCCACAATAGCTCATATATGAAAGTTGCTGGTAAATTTTCAGCCCTGTATGGGAAGGCACACAGGTCTTGATGTTGTGATTCAAATTAATATCTCTTAATTTCCATTGTGTTAATTATGTCTATCAATTCTTTAGATAGATAAAGGAACTGGAAGCATCATAAGTACTTAATAATCTAATTAGTAGGTTCCATGTACTGTTTTCTGTTTTGTGTATTTATTTTTTTTTCTATTAGAAAATACGGACAAATAAGCTGGTTTGTTCTAGAGCAACATTGTATAAAACAACTCCAAAAGATAACATCCTAAATTGAAAACAGTTGGGAAAGGGGAAATCAGCTATCATCCTCAAGTTACTACTACTGTAACTGGAAACAACTTTACAATTACACTTGGATAATTCATATTATTTTGCCAACACTTTGAAGTTACACTTTCCCCCTTCATTTCTTAAATCAGCAAGAAGTGGTTATTAAAGGCATCTCTTAAAAAAAATGAAACTGTCAAGATGTGGCTTTGAAATCTTTGAAAAGATGCCTGTAACATATAATGTGCTATAAGCACATCTATTAAATCATGGCTCTTGTGGTTCTAACACAGAAATACCAGAAAAGAATTCTTTTCACATAGGATCAGTAGCAAGACAATAATGGAAAACATTTGGGCCGAAGGTAAAAGTTGGCTAAAGCAAGCTCCTTTCCATCTGCTTGTTATCAGTAGTTAAAGGAGCCAGGCAGGTGACCCATAAATTTTTTTTTAAATGACAGACTTTTGTTTTTGACTGCGTCACAATGAAGGGTCTTGTTTTAACTTCATAGAAATATTGTCCAGGACTTCAAAATTAAATAGCAGCTGTTAGTAAAGAAGAGAGCAGTGCTGAGAGAAGAAAGAATGATTTTCCTCTGTTGGAAAAAAGGAAAATGCTAAGAAGTAGTCTTCAGAATTTACTAAACATTATTATGTTAGAAAATAAGTAGACTGAACACAGTATGAAAACTGATCAACTAACTTCTGTCCCAGGTAAAAGAAATGAAAAAGGGAAGTAAAAGCACATGGCAAGACTATAAAAAAATTATTTAGGTGTGCAAAGAAATCCGAAAGACACTGGGGCACACTTTAAATAGCATTGGATGGCAAGAACCAAGGGTTGAAAGGTAAGGCTCCACAAGCTCACACCAGAAAAAAGGTACAGATGGTTAACAGTGAATGCACTTAACCACTTAAGCACACTTGTGATAGGCACGGGGGGATCTCTATCTCTGAATGTGCTCAGAGAGTCTCTGGTAGATAAGAGTTGTCTGCACAGGAGTTTCTAGGCTCCAACTGGGAATGAATGAAATTCCATCACCCTCATTAAAGAGGAGGTCAAGGTGGAAGAGCTAATGGTTTCCCTGACCTCAACAATCTTTGAAATTGTGAAACTGTTAGATTAGGTTGCTGATCTAATTGTCTGGGTCTCTCAGAGTTGCATTTTTTTTTTACACAGGCTTTTTAATTTAATATATTGCTTGACTGTAGTGGGCACAGATGCAGTAGTTAATAATAGGTTATTTCTCTATACATAACTTCTCTAAAAATGATGCTTACTTTTGTACAGTGTGTAGTTGCAGGTTGATATTCAGTAGCTATAACATGACAAAAACCCGTGAGTTTCCTTAAAGGTATTCTTTATGTTGCATCTTCTTTCAAATATTTTGTCACCAAGAATGTTGGTGAACTGATAAATCAATTAAATAATTTTAATTAACAGCTATACAGGCAAAATAACTTGTAATTATATGTGAATTAAACATGAGCTCTACGTTGAATTTTACTTGCCTTTTTAAAGCTAAATTCCTTCTTTGCCATCCATCCAGCAAATTTCTCAATGTTCTTTTTGTCACCAGGGGTTCTGCAGATGTAGGAAAAGAATGCTTTTGCACAGATATGCTGTGTTTCCTAACCAAGCAAAGGCAATGATGTGAAATTCCTTAACGATCAGGCTCTAGGATTGATCATTCAAGACAGCACCAAAGAAAAAAAAATAATCTAAAGCAACTTCTAAGAAATCTCAGATGGACTTCAGATAAGATTATACGCATAGATGATCTACCTAACCTTTAGGGCAAATTTGGTTGTGTATAAGATTTTCCAGTGAAATGAGAAATGAAATCAATCTATGAAGTTAAGACGTAGATCTTGAGTCAAGGCTATGCAATTACAGGGTTTTAGTCTGTCCCATCAAACAGCTCTTAAAGTCAGACAACAAAATCACCTCAATTTTCATGAATGTCCAGGCCAATTCACCTTTGAGGAAAATTATACAAAAACTGTTGTCTCCTGTGGTTTCAAGAAGAAATGAGAGGAAATTTCACCTTTGAGGTGACCCTGAGATTTAGGGGAACCTAAGGGTTTGCATAACTGTTGACAATGGAATTTAACTCATTCTTGTGCAGAGCCTCACCTTCGTAAACTGAAGGATCAGGAAGATTCAGAAGTTGAAACAACACAGTTTAGCCGTGCTAAAGGGAACTTCCCACATTTTGACAAAGAAATGAAATTCAAAAAAGTGCAGACAGAGTGCAAGAGACAAAAGACTGTAGTAGGGACTAGCATCTTTAAAACTTGACTCTTTACTGATGTGGAGAATTAATCTGAAGAATGAAGGTGTGATCTGAATGACGAAATTAGTGCAGACTGATTGGTTCTGTGATACTACGGGCAGCACCAGCTTTGTCAATATTCTCTTCTTGCGCTAGTGTTAGTACACATGTAAAACAGGGAAGTAGAGAAGGCCAACAAAACTGTTCTTCATTGAAAATGAAAGTGAACAATAGAAACAAGCAGAGCCCTGGGAGCATGTGTGTGTCTTCAAGTCAGACATCAGACTGAACACCCACAACAATAATAATATTTATTCAGGGATCACTTTCCATTGCTAATGATGCTGTAATGGTTCCATACCTTCATGAAGGAAAGGCTATGGGCAACCAAAGGAAGAAAGAGCAGTGATAAGTCCATCCCTGGGAGAAAAGGTCAACCACATGAGCTGCTGCGCTTTACACAGGTTTAACCAATGAGATCCTGTTATGCAGAAGGTGAAAATCAGTGATCCAGTGCTTTACTTTGGCATAATCTGTGTGTTAATTAATTAAATAGCAGCCATAGAATGTGGGGAGAAATGTAGCTGCTCTCACAATCAGGGTGTCACAGCACCTGGGGTACGTTTCAGTGCCAATCTTGACCTCCTTGCACTATTCCTTCCCTTTTGTTTGCTCACTGCCTTCCTTCCTGCCCTTCTTTTCTGTGCTGTTCCTCCAGACCCTTACTTTTCCCCTCCTTCCTCAAATGCATTTTTTCACTTATATTGTATAACTTCAGCTCTGGACTCTGTCCTTTGGTTTCTAGTGGGCAACAGTTCCGGGGATCTGGTGCTTTTCACTTCACTCCCTGCCTGCCAGCAATATTAACGTATGAAACTTGATGAAAGAAAAACAAAGTCACTGATAGGCCACACCAGGCAGTGCCTTGATGCAATTAAATACTAATTCAGATTCAGATTTGTGACAGTTTGCAAGCAATTCGTTCCCAAGACCACTTTGTCTTGAAGATAGTTATGTAGTGCTCTTCTTAACAACAATGAAAAAGGGATGTAGATCTATGTATTTCCAGGACAAAAAATAAGTTGCCTCCCTAAAAGCAACTTAGTCTCACTGGGGCTCTTCTGTTCTTTTTTCTCTTCCTAAAACAATTAGAAAGCAGTGTTTTTAAATTGTTGTATAAAAGATGTGGAACTGAAGCTCTCTGGTGAGATGACAATGCTGTGTGTTCCCATCGCTGCTTTCCCAAATCATACAGAACTGTTGTTTTAGGTTTTTACAATCCAAAACCAGTTATGTTTCATGGAATTATAGTTTGAGTCAGAAGGGACCTTTAAAGACCACTTGGTCCAAGTCTCCTGCAATGAACAGCTCCATCAGAGCTCCATCCAGTCTGACATTAAATGCCTCCAAGGACAGGGCATCCACCACCTTTCTGGGCAACCTGCACCAGTGCTTTACTACATTTATCATAACAAAAAACAAACTTTTCCTTATATCCTTAATCTCCCCTGTTCTAGTTTGGAACCATTTCCCCTTCACCCATACACTGAGTACAACTGTACTTCCATGGTTATACTGACACAACACCTAATGTTCAATTAAAAATGTGTCAAGGTGTCGTAACTCTGCACCTCATTCCTTTTACGACAGAAGGCAGCCTGTTCCAATGTCTGACTGCTCTTTCAGAGAAGAAACTTTTCCCTAGTAAGCAACCTGAAACTCCCCTGGTGCAACTTGAGGCCGTTACCTCTTGCCCTATCTCAAGATAGTTGGGAGAAGAGGCCAACCCACACCTTGCTACAACTTCCTTTCAGGGAACTGCAGAGAGTGATAAGGTCTCTCCTGAGCCTCATTTTTCCCAGACTGAGCAATCCCAGTTCCCTCAGCTGCTCCCCATAAAACTTGTGCTCCAGACCTTTCACAAATCCATTGCCCTTCTCTGGATGTGCTCCAGGGCCTCAGTGTAGTGAGGGGTGAAACTCTGTACGCAGTACTTGAGGTGTGGCCTCACCAGTGCCAGACACACAGGGATGATCACCTCCTGCTCCTTCTGGATGCACTCTTTCTGATACAAGGCAGAATGCCATTGGCTTTCTTGGTCACCTGGTTACACTGCTGGTTTGTCTTCAGAGAACTGACAAATGATGCTCCCAGATCCTTTTCCTTTGCACAGATTCCCAGATGCTCTGTCTCAAACCTATAGCACTGCTTAGGGTAGTTGAGAACAAAGTGCAGGATCTGGCACTTGCTCTTGCTGAAGCTCACATAACTGGGCTCAGGCCATCGACCAGGTCCCTCTGTAGGGCCCTCCTACCCTCAGGCAGATCAACACTTCCTTTCAGCTTGGTGTCATCTGCAAACTAGAGACTGATTATGTCATTCTAATTAAAGATTATATCTATTCCTGCTATGCTTAAACATACCAAAATTTTAAGCTTTTCTGTGTGCTGTGGTTGTGTGCATCTCTGTGTGCTTTTAAGGACCTTTTAAGATTTTCTGAGACTTAGGTTCATAGGTTTTCATGCTGAATATCTTCAATTCAGTGAGAATCACAGAATCATAGGGGTTGGTAGGGACCTCTGGAGATCATTGAGTCCATCCCCCCTGTTAAGGCAAGTTCTATGCAGTAGGTCACACAAGTAGGCATCCAACCAGGTCTTGAACATCTCCAGAGAAGAGAACCCAGCACCTCTCTGTGCAACATGTTCCAGAGTTTTATCACTCTCACAGTAAGGAAGTTCTGCCTCATACTAGTATGGAGTTTCCTGTGATCCAGTTTCTGCTCATTTGCCCTTGTTTTCTTGCTGCATGTCACCAAAAGGAGTCCGTCCCCATTGACTTGATTTCCACAGAAGAACTGATCTAAGAAAACTATCTGGCCCCACTGTGATATGCAACACTGCAATAGAAACACACAGGCATTATGTGTGCCAACCCCATCCTTCAGTCTGGCTCCCTGTACATCAATATCACAACAAACACAGTGCACCATATATCACCACACAGTTCCTGAAGAAAGACACCGGTTCAATATCAGTGTTCAATCTCCTGAGCTAAAGAACAAAACAATGCATTCAGGGAGGTACTATTTTATAAATATGGTTTATTAACCTGGCAGGCTGTAATGTTTGAATGTAAGATGAATCCCTCCATCTCACATGAGTATTGACAGAAAATGCCATCACAAATGGCACCATTGTACAGGATGGTAAGAAAATTGCTTTTTCGTGCACCATAATTATTCTGCTGAAGATACTCAGCATTCCTCTGAACTGCTGATGGACGAACTCACACTTTCACCTAATCTTACAGCAGCCTCCTTGATTTAGTTCAGCTGAATCTTTATGAACTCCTAATTTAGTTGTGTACCAGTGATTTTAAATATCAAGTACAGCCAGGCCAGGTACATAATAATGGGAGATTAATTGGGTATGATGCAGTCTATGAAATCCAGATAATTAAACTGTGAATGCAGTATACTTGTCTACAGGAGTATCAACAAATGTAAAATAAAGCAGATTACTATTTCAGAAATACTGTGAAATGAAAATGAATGACAGTGTATGAAAGATTGCTATAGACATATATATTTTAAACATACATTTTCAAAAGTAATATATGCATAACTGAAATATTTCTACCAAATTCTTGAAGACTACTAACAGTACCATAATTATTTAAGAGATAGAGAACATCAACTAAATGAAAAGAACATCCATAAGGTAAATATCTGGTTTTCAGCTTGACTCATTGTAGAAAATGAATCACTTGACGGTTTTAGAGCTTGCAGAATCTTGAATATATTTGGTCAACTTATTAGTAACTGGGTAAATATGATTTCAAAAACATTTGCACAGTATACTCAGAGATATTTTTGCGTACCCTTCTCAAAGCTTTTCTCACACTTTTGCACCTTGCACCTATCAATACAGACTTAATTTATCTGCACCAGCAGTGAAATTCAAAGACTGAAAAAAAACTGTTCCACAGTATCCCTGCAGTCCCAGGAAACAACCTGGGATTTATTTGTGTCCTTCCAGACAGGTGCCAATTTAAAAAAGGGGGGGGGAAAAAAAGAACAATAGCAAAGGACTGATTAACAAGTGCTAATTAGCAAGAGTTCCTTCAAACATTTTATGAAAAGGACACTCAATTTCATTAATTTCTATTTCTAAAAGCTATCTGTCTTAGAAAGCATTCATTCAGAGGTATTAACTGTTTTTGTCCTGCAGATCATGTACCCAAAATTCAGAGCTCACCTTCTCATGACAGCCAGCCTCTTTCCCCCTTGCCCCACCTGCAATAGGCAGATAAGAGGCAAATGGAAAGGTCCTGCATCTTTATCATATGCAAAGAGTAAAGGCATTTATACAGGTCTGGGTATGCTTTGAAGGACCAACTTAAAATACATAATTGCTTTATCTGCAGATACAATGAGGTTTGTGCTATCTTGGCTTCACAGGTGGGAAGGAAGAGTGCTCAGAAAACTGCCTAAAATTTTCTAATTTGCATGCTCCACAGTAAACCTTCTCATCATGGAAACTTTTAACTATTTCTAATAGCATGACACTTCAGACACCATCAGCTGGGGGCCACCAAAGTGCAATAAAAGTTAACACAGCTGAAGACCGTGGCTCAGAAAACACTTGTCCATAAAACACCCTTTGCTCCAAGCATGTGGAAATTTTACTCAACTTTATTAAGTGGGGCGTTGTGCAGCAGGAACAGATTTGAGGGTGCAGAAGAAATCTTTTCAAGGAGATCCTCACACAGTAGGGGTATTTGGAGCTACCAGAAATGTCACAGAGCTAAATGCATAGAGGACAGCAAAGTGCACAGTCTTCTTCAGAGAAGAAGAAAATCAACATACCTAGATCCAAATTCAGTAAAGCAGGAGGACAAAGAGAGAATAAGAATTCTACTGCTGTGAAGGTTAAAGAGCCTCCAGTCAGTACTCTGGCTCTACATAGAGTTCCAGGTGAGAACAGCACCAAAATGAAGGAATTTCCTTCTCAAACTCGATGATTATTTCCTATCAACAGTCCTTATTCCTGTGATATACAAGCAAGGAAGCTAGCAGAAAAAATTGTATCCCCCATCCATGACATAAGTAGGAAAATCAAGAAAGGATATAGGAATGGGTCTGAAAGAACAGAAAGGTGGAAGTAGATGGTAGGGAAATCCCAGTGAATCCCTCCATCTCACATGAGTATCATTGGGCATCTGCATTGTCTACTTTTGCCTGGTAATTTGCCTCCAAGTTGAAACAAATCACAATATCCTTTGGACAGGAAATTTCAAAGAGGAGAGATGCCACTTGGGCAGTAACTTGACTTCTCAGGCATTTCAGATTTGGTTATGGTGTATGTCATCTTGCAGTTATGAATAACCCAACCCAAGGATCCAGAGGATTAACCTCCTCCTTAGTAGGGATACTGTGAAGTGTCCGATAACAGTTCACTATACCATTCATGTATGCCAACTGCAATGGCATTAAATATGAAGGGAACTTACAAGGATGGAAATGCCTCCAGCCAGGAATCTCATCCCGCTTCTTTGCCTGAGGGTATGTAGTCCAGATAGGCAGCCTAAATCCCCACTATAGAAGTGATGACACAGAGGAAGGAAACTTCAGCTAACATTTAGCTGAAGCTTCAATGTGTCAGCAAATTCAGCCAATCTCCCCTTACAGCATTTCCAAGAGCTGACAAAGAACATGGACTTGTCTTTTCTCCTAAAAAGACAGATAAATGGGAACACTAAGACATCTGTGGCTACACAGATGTCTTTGGATGTTGATGAAGATAGGCTTTCCAGATTTTTTCTTTAAGTTTTCCTCTTTGTTGGTCTCCTTTCCCCATCTTTACCTCTGATCGTCTACATTTTAGTTCAGAGAACCACTGGGTAAATTGAGGTTTGACAGGAACTGATGGAGATCAGTAGTTAAACCTCCTTTCAGGTCCAGTTAGATTAAAGTCTTGTCCAATTATTAGGGTGGAGATTTCACAGCTTCACCAGACTTACACAACTTCATTGGACAACCTGTCCTAAGATCTGATTGTCTTCATGTCGAAAATGTTAAAAAAGAAATGACAGTATTTTTTTAAGCACATTATACAAATTTCTCCATTATTCAATGTGTATTCTCAAAGCCTGGCTTCAAACTTCAAGTTACCACAGTGGCAGCCTTGTTAATTCAGCTATAAATATTCAATTTTTAAATGTATTTTTGTTTCGTAACAGTGCTCTGTGTTTCAGTCCATGTAATGTAGCTATGCTGACAGGTTTATATCTGAGGAAAATTACTGTGCACATCAGCAAATATGTTTCTCCTTGTTCCACCTGTAAAAACAACATCAGCTCTATCCACTAGTTTTGTGGCACTCTATGTCTTTCCCAAATCCTTCTGATAAATGATCATGGATCAATGTCAGCCATGCACTGTAGAAATGATACGTGTCTAATGAAAGATGTAGTGTACTTTAATATTTTCAGCTAAAGGACAGGGTTCTGGAAATCAATCTATATAGTATAGGCTGCAAGGGTCTAAGTATATCAGCCCCTCCTAAGTTTATTTTCTGGAAAGACTCTATCATGAAGGAACGGCAGCAAAAATAGATAATAAAAAATGTAATTCGTAAAGGGGACAGAGGAGGTTCTTCTATTTATCTCAACAGCCTTTACAAATATAAATCAGCCTCATTTCTACCCTATTTTAAACTGGCAAGAAAGAACACAGTAATCTACTAAAGACCTCCCCGCAAATCCAGAACAGATGTAAGATTTCTATATCTCAGCTTTGTGGTCTCTAGGTCACTCATTGTCCCTTAATTCAGCTTTAAAGCAAGATCTGTAAATAAAACGTGATTGAAGAGAGACTAAAACAAGTGGGATACACTGAGAACAGAGGGCATGGTCAGATGATCATCTCTGATCAGTGTCTGTGTCTCCTTTTTGTAACAACAGTAGTGAACAGTTATGAGGCAACAAATGGCTTTATTTTGCAGTCCATTAATCTGGCATCCTGGGTACTTTAAATTATTGTCTCTGGGGGAAGAGGATGGTAACCACTGATAGAAGAAGAAACTATCAATTTTGTAGTAGAACCAATAAAAATGTGCTAATTACTGTTCAGCTGGGCACACCTTGACACAAGGAACTATGTCCCTTGAATGATGGTTGAACTTGCTTGGGGAAAATAATCCTATATATGTGCTGTCTCCTCCCCGAAATTCAGTTGTGCCAAGGGCTCCAACAAGCTTGAGAAATACCTTTAATAAAAGTGATAAACGATTGCTCCCGTTTCATGTCTCCATCAAACCTCTACTTGCAGTAAGCAAAACAGAGTTCACTGTTACAGAAGGTCTTTCAACCTCGAGGTCTTTGAGGACATGGCACCAGCAAAACAATGGCCTTGATTCAGTAGATGCCCTACAGGAGTTCTCTGTGTGTTTATTATGGAAGCTCAACATGCCCAGTGTGCAACCAAAGATTATTTTTCTTCCAAAGGCCAGGCTTGCATGGAATTCTGCTAATTAAATGCATCATAGAGATGTCAGCCTTTACCCTCTCACTATATACATTGCATCCTTTGTCCTTCACATAATGATTTTAAAGTGTTCTGCAGACATCATTTGATAGAATAATAAGATATTATTATTGAATCTTTATGTCTCCTATTGTTCCAGGAGTCTTGACCTTGCTTCCCTAGTACAGAGGTCTGTCTACCAGGCTAATCACATTGATATCTGAGTACCCCACAGGAGATCCTTATGTGGCAACATTTCTGCAGGAACTCAAAACTAGCCAGACACACTGATAAAATCCATTTATTACCCTTGTGCATTTCTGCAAGGTTATAATCCAATTCCTATTTCAAATGTAAATCTCCATCCTGGCAGCATGGAGACATGTGGTTCTGATAACTCAGACTCTCCCAGTTCTCAGAGTACCCTATATAGGTATTGGTGGACGTGATTTACTGTCAAGACAGTAACCACTGGGAAACAGGATGAATGGATCCCCATTCACTCCACAGTCAAATAGTACTGATTAATGTCTTTGAAATATGGAATTGCTATGGGAGCAACACTTCATTTACGTCCTTCACTTTCGTTTGATAATCCAATGTATTGACACTGTATTGTTTTAGCATGCCCAACCAGATATTAGTATATCTTAAGAACATGTTGTTTTTTCTTGACTGCATGTGTTGTATAGATGTATCTATAAATATCCATGCACACAGCAGGGTACGTATAATACATCTGGCTGGGAATGGTTACCCCCAGCACAATACCAAGTTTTAATTTAATCTTGGCTTGTTTTCATAGCTGTCAAAAAGTCTAGGTTAGGTTGATAGTTTTTTAAGGGAAAAATTACAATTTGTGCCAGCTGTGTTTTGTCCCTCCTCTTTAGCAAGTCATGATACTTGTGAGGGCTTTTTCCTCCAGGAATGAGGTAGAACAAACTCTGATACAAAGGCTGGAGGTATGGAGATATGTCACAGTATCATCAATGTCCTTTGAATATTTACATATCTGACAAAATAGCCAACTGCTTCGTTTTTCCTTTCACACCCTCTTCATTACAGATAGTTTTTGAAATGAAAACAGAGTGCTTCCCTGTTGCTTCACCACACTTTTCATTTGTTCTGAAAAATGTTTTTTTTTGTTGTTTTTTTTTCTCTCTAACACAGTTGAGATGCCTAGGCTATGGTTTCTTTTTATTGAAATATCTCTGGGAATCCCCAAAAGAAAAAGAAAGGAAGCTTTATATAGTGATATTACTGCTATATCAGACTCTACCATATCAGTCAGATTGAGTCAGAAATCTAAACATTCCTTAAAACACATTTGTTTTAATAAAGACATTTCAAGAACAACATGCCTGTCACTGTTAAAATGTGTATTTTAAAGAACTTGCCCAAAGCTGCACAAATCCAGACTCATCTCATTACTATATAAACATCATAATATGAAATATATAATTATAGCCTGGGCTGAGGGAAAAATACAAGCATACACTTATTGTTTAAAACCAATGAAAAATCAGTACATACATAAAATATAATGCCATACATGGAAGCTTTTTCTGAATAAAGACATTCTTCTTTGTTGGATTTCAAAAACAGAAATGTTATAAGACTCTTAGCTCCATCCTTACAAGGCAGGCTATTACAGCTCCTGTTAATTTAATTCTGTAGTTTGAAATGCAGAATTCCTAAGTTGGAGTTGCAGAAATACACTTTACAATTTTTTTTTTTTTTGAGTCTGCATAAAATCTTAGTTCATCACTTTAATAATATGCCAAATTCCTATTGGTTTTCTTTTTATTTTCCAAAATACTTTGGAATATGGACTCACTTAGAAAACTGAGGGATAGTATTCTGTGGCTAACAAGTTCCATTTATTATTTCTTAAACACAATGTTACAGAGGAGGTAATGCAAGCCTAAAAACTATCTTACACAGCATCATTTGATGGGTCAAAATTAGTAGATCCACAAGATATTGTAACATCTGTGGTAGTTACACTCATTCAGAATAAGTGTTGGTGGAAGTCAATATGAAGTCAGTAATTATTGTGAGCGAAGTATTATATTTGTACTGAGAGTGTTGAAAAGTAAAAAGGCAAGTTCTGGTGGGTGTTTGGTGAGCTGGTGAGAGAACAGAGGCCCAACAGTCAAGAAAAAATAATGTTAAGAAGTATATGAACTGCCATGAAATTATATGCTGGTTATTTTTTTTTTTACACTTAAAATGAATTTCTAGAACAGCACATTGACATGTTAGCATCATTTATTCAAGCTTCAGGAACCTGGGAGCTTTTCTTGTCTTGATTCAATCACTTTAGTTAAATCATTAGTTTCATTTCATTTAGTTAAACATTTAGTTTCAATCATTTTAGTTAAATCTCTTGTTACCAGAAAAAAAAAAAGTCTTTTCTCAAGTGATAACAATTTATTAAACAATGAATTTAAAATGACACTGTAAATATAATTCTGTGTTTTGTTCGTTTCTTTAAAGAAAAAGAAGGATGAGATAAAGAGACAAATAATGGTGCTTCAAAATACCACAAGAAATAGCTTGATTTATCAGGAGCACTTAAGTATAAATGCATATGGAAATAAAATGATAAATGTATAAATTCCATACACATAATAGATTAAGAGTTTTATTGTTTTCTCTCATTATAATAAATCTAAAAATAAAACGATAGTGTACTTACATATTTCAGATCCTCATTTGTCTAAGAATAGAAAGCACTCAAGTCATGTGCCAGAATAACTCGGATGATGTCTTCTCAATCCCCTTTTGTGCTCACGATCCACAAAAATCAGAGTGCCACTGCAGTGGTCCAACCATTCTCACTACAGAAAAGGAGCCAGGTGTTGTGTGTCAGAAAAAAACTGGCATGGATTTGTAAAGGTTGTCTGTATGACTGGCAACAGGCAGGACATTCCTTGTAGGAGCCTTCATAATTCCAAAGACCCAGAGAGATTCCCTGTGTCTGTGAGCACTTAACTGAAAGTACCTACACGTAACAGTGTAGTGAAGTACCATCACAACCTTTTTCAGAGGGAAACATCTCAGCAGAACAGCAATTGACATCCGACTTTAGGTCTATACTGATATTAGGAAATGAATATCTTCTTCCATATTTCCAAGTCATCCACCCCAAAGCTGCCTTCCCATGCTTTAATTTCCATGAGAACAAAATTTGGTCAACCACCTCAGAATTATGGCATGTAACAGCCTTGTTCCTAGCCAAGATGCTCCTGGGTCAGTACATAGGACAAGCCACAACCCACTGGTGGCTTCACCATTTAGATGTGGTCTCAAAAGCTGGATAAGGAGCATCTGTACACCTAATGTGAGATGCTTCCAAGTGAGCAGAAAAAGATTGGGCCTAAGTTAGTATGTACTTAAATTTAAACCTCAAGAAAGAGAAAATATGCATTCTATGAGACAGATCAGCTAGGAATAAATGTATTTCTTCCTTTCTAGATTTCATGTTTAATGTTGGTAATAAAACTCATTTACTTGTGTTAAGATATCAGTAAAGTAGTGGAGTTTTTACAGACTTGAACTGATCTTTTTTAAGAAATTAGGGTAAGAGTCCAGAGTCTTACAGGTAGGAAAGTCCAATTGCTTCAGCATATTTAAAAAATTGACTGTATCAACCCATATTTTTCACTTTGCATTGTACCTTGGTAGCATACTGAGCATTTTTTTAGCTGCTCAGTGTTTAATGGCATCTCAAACAGAACTCTCAGTTTCATAGACTCTTAAACCCAAATGTAATTTTATGGTGAGGTATGTTTGGACAGTACCACTTATTTAGTGACAGTGTTCAGGGGTGGAATAGGTGACACAGCAATGAAAATGTGCCAGTACACAATGTTGCTAAGGGGCCATGGCTTCTGGTGACAATTAACTTTCCCTTCAGCGTTATCAAAAAACGACTTGGAGAAATTGTAACCACAGTCGTAAGACATAGCACAACTCGTCTGTCCATACAAAATGGTCTGGCTCCACTAGAGATACCCTAATTACTCTGAATGTCCTTCAGCTGCCACCCCAGATAGTTTTTCTGCAGATCCTGCATCTTCTTTGCCAGTCTCTTAAACAAACTTGGACATCTCAAAAGCCTCTGCTGATTTCAAATGGCTCTGGTTGTATTGTAAAACTATATCATTCACTAAGTCACAAGTTATGAATTGAAAACAGAGCTCTGAGTTCTCTACCTTACCAAATTGCCTCTCTCCACACGCACTGCATGCACACTACCCCTTTCCATGAGTACTGCTTCAGGCATTAGATTGCACTGATATGTCTACATTTCCATGTTGTACAGTTTATGCACATATATGAATGCTGAAATAGGGCACATGTGTCTTTTGTATAATATACTTGTTATTTTTGCAAAAAACCAAACCAACATTTCCAAAAGTCTGTTATGTTTTGATTATTAGGAGCTGGCATAAAGTAAGTAGAGATAATACTGTAATTGTTGATTGTGTTACAACTTACCCCACCTACTGTCACTTCAGGAAGTAGAACTTTAAATGCAAAACATTTATTTTTAACTGGGTTAATATAAGAACTGAAGGAGGAGATATTCAGCTGGGGTAAATCGTATTTTTATGGATGTAAGTGCAACTATGCCTAATTATGACAGGGGAAAAAATGAAGTAGTGCATGTTCTCTCCACCAACAGCTCCACAAAAATATTCATGATATTAATTTAGTAAAGGAAAGAGATATCACAGTACAAGAAAAGTTGACGTTGTTCAGAAGTATGTGATGAGCCCTTACAAAGTCCTATGAGTAAATGAATGGAACTGAGGAGTATATGTCTTAGCCTTCAAACCCCTGAAATAAAATCTGAATGTTAAATAGCTGTGTTTCATTTATAAGAACCAGAATATTCCTCACATAATTAAAATTGAGAAGATCTGTACTGAATACATCCTTTTCACACCAAAGTTTAGTTAAAAGAAAAAAACAAACTAAGCAACAACAAAAAAGATGAAAAAACCCCAAGAACAAACAAACAAAAAAAACCCAAAACAACGCATGAAGTAAAAAACCAAGCCACTAGTTCAAAATATTTTCATGTACTTCAGATATTAATTTATGTTTTTTTCTTGAAGCTGCAACTCCTGCTACGTTATTATTAAAAATAAAAGCAAAATAAGAAATACAACTTCCATATTTGAAGATAAAAATAAAAAGAACAAAAATGCTGTAATATTTAGAACCGCCATTTCTGAATACCTTCATTTAAACTGAGTTATTAAATATCCCAGAGTTGGAATATTCATTTTGTGTGTCTACTCCATATTGCTTGGACTTTTTAATACTATGTAAACAAAATTACAAAATCTAATAAGTTTAGCCCAAAAGAACCTTACTTCTCAAAAAATCCAACTACTGGAGCCAAAGCTGTGTTTTCTTTTTCAATGACTTTCTCTATCTTTAGCTTAAGTGTTTAAAGATTCCATAATGAAGTACAGTACAGACTAAAGCACAAGAGGGCTGAGACTATGGGCTTTAGGGAGATCAAGGGCTGCAGAGCTGCTCGCTTTTTGTTACGTTAACCTGCCCCAGGAAAGCAATTCCCTTCTCAGCTCCCATGCCCAATCCCCATAAGTAGATACATATGGCAGTACTGTGATACAGAGAGCACACTGTGGTAGTTTTATTGATACTGGAACTGCTCCTTAAGCAAAGTCTTCTCTGCTCAGCTATGAATTAATGCCATTGACTCTTGGTGAAAGGTGAGTAGTCATAAAGTTTAATGCTGGCCTTAGAGTCCTGCTCTGCATTGCCCTCTGAAGGTGCCTCTCTGCTGACTTTAGAGAGAGTTGCTAATTAAAATTAGGATAGAGACAAATTTCATGCATCTGCCAATTCAGTGGGATTGATTTGCAATGGTGTGCTTTAGTCTTTGTGAACATTTGGTTCATAATGCTTGCGTGTACATGTATTGATAGAAAACCAGCAGCAGCAGCAACAAGGCAAGTTGGGCATAGTCATCAAAATAAACATGATTGGATCCATCAGTGCTCTTCAGAAGATTTTCCTTCTGTCTTTTCTTAGGTTCATAGGTACATAAGGTTGGAAAGGACCTACAAGATCATCTAGTCCAACCATCCTCCTATCACTATCCCTACCCAACTACTAAATCAAATCCCTTAGCACCTCATCTAAACGCTTCTTGAACAGCGCTAGGGATGGTGCCTCAACCACCTCCCTAGGCAGGCCATCCCAGTGCCTGACCACTCTTTCAGAGAAAAAATGTTTCCTCAAATCTAATCTAAATCTTCCCCGGGACGAACTCTTGTTGAAATAAAATCAAAAACGGTTCTTCTTTCAATAGATTTAAACCTATTGTATAGAGCTAATCACCACCAGAAAAGTTTTTTGCTTTTTTTCCCCACCTCCAGCATTCTTTTGCAGACTATTATTTAGGAAATCCATCTTTCTTGAAGATGATCTGTAAAAGTTGAAATGCTATCAAAAACCTTGCCTATATCCAGAAATGTTTATGAAAGGCCTGAGCTGTAATGCCAGTTGAACTGGTGATGGATTCATTAATCAGTAGAAGGAACAGGCAAATCAATTGGCTACAGTATCTATACTATCCTCCAGCATTAACAAAACTCTTCTTGATTCGGAATGTACCACCAGAATGTCCTCTATTAAATAAGTTCAATAATACCAGGGCCAAGGGTTGCCCTACTTCAGCTGAGAAAACTCAATTATTTATGAGTACTTCACTCATTAAGACACCAACAGGTTGCCAAGCATTGTAAAGACAGCTTTTTAGGGTACCAACTAAAGGTTATTATTCTACATATATGCATCTTCTGTATTAAGGAATCAACAGCAGAAAACTGAAAATGTTTGAATCCTATACAGCTTTTGGTCTGCAGCAGAATCTTAGAATTAGATTTGGATTGAAAATGGTCCTAAAGACTATCTAGTTCCACTCCCCTGACACAGACAGGGACACCTCCCACTAGAGTGAGGTTGCTCAAAGTCATATCCAGCGTGGCCTTGAACACTTCCCAGGATGGGGCATCCAGCACTTCTCCAGGCAACCTGTTTTAGTGCCTCATCACACTCTGAGTAAAGAATTACTTCTGAACATATAATCTAAATCTACCCTCTTTCTGTTTGAAGTCATTACTGTTTATCCCATCTCTTTCCGCTACTTACGGAATGGACACAGTAAGATCTCCCCAGAGCCTTCTCTAAACTGCATAACCTCAACTTTCTCCATAGAAGTGTTCAAGCCCTCTGGGCCTCCTCTGCACTCACTCCAGCAGCTCTATGTCCTTCTTGTTCTGGGGGCCCCAAGTGAAATCTCAGAAAAGCAGGTAAGAGAGGGGGAGTCATCACCTTCATAACCAGCCGGCCTAGGGAGGCTGCACGGTACCCATTCTGAGATATTCAAAACCTGTCTAGATACAGCTCTTGATCTGTAGCTGGCTCAGCTTTGAGCATAGAGATTGGACCAGGTAATCTCCAAACCTAGTGGTCACAGGTTGCTGCAGTAGCTGCACTCAATAGATATGAATTTTGGTGTTACCAACCCCCTTTCCCCTGTTGATTAATTACGTGTTGATTCTCTCATACATGACATTTCCTTCCTTTATAAACTATTTTCTTTATGTTGATAAGAAAGAGAATTAAAGCTTTTTCTCTTTCACCAGAGGGCTTGGGGACTTTTTCTCTCAGAATGTTAGAGAATTTTCTCCATAATCAAAAAGAAGCATTCTGTTTGCACTCAGCACACATTGCTGGGGGATTTTCAGTGCTGACACTGTGTTGGATTGGCACAGATGCTTTATACCTGTGCGGCCAAAAGAACTGGCAGATGGTTGGTGACAAAAGGAGCATCCCATGGAACTGCAGGAGAATCATCTCAACAGATCCAGGATTTCAGAGCCTGAATGATACTGTTCAACAGCCAAACCATAGCACGGCTCAGCATTCAGCCAGAAGCAAGGCAGGTGCTTGAAACATTTGCCAGGATTCACAGATTCAAAAGGGCTTAGTCTCCAAGCTAGAAGTAGATCTGACAACTTGAGTGTGGGAAGCTCTTTCAAAGGGAACAAAGGGCAACTACTCAGTTTAGGACAACATCTCCAACCGAGACTACATGGCTTCCTGATAGCAAGATGACAGACTTCTCCAGCGTTGCCCCTTCCAGGACTCAGTATAGGACAAAGGGACCATTAAGCGTCTATGGTATTAAATGAAGTGGTAGTTCAGAGAAGAAATGTGTTACCCAGCAGGGATTCTTTGAGCATTTTGCCAGGACAGCATCACAGAATCATCTTCCACCTCACTGCATTTGGTGCCAGGGTCCAAATAAGCAAGGTGCTGCTGTTTATGCCACAGTACTGCACAACCACATCAAATGGAACCTGCACTGATGGAGCTGGGGAGGAAGGAGTAAAGGTTGTTGAGCTTAGCATGTTAGACTTGCCAGACTGGGATCAGGTCTGCTCCCTGCTTGACGACTTCATATTTCAGGTCATTCTACCACAAACAGGACATACTTGGAGCTCTGTCTCCCTCCTGAACTCATAAAAGAAAAATGTTTTCTACATCTTTTCTTCTTCCAGTCAGTGGAAGACAGAGGAGGAAGGATACAGGTCTTCGTTGCTTACTCTGAATTTATTTTCTTAAATTCCCTCCCCTGTTTTCCAGTATTTGCCCCTGCTCAAAATCTTCCCAGCTGCAACTGCAATAAACTGTCACGATTCTCACTTCTATTTAAGAAGTAGTGAACCAGTCTGGAATACGTGGAGCCTCCTTTTAGTAAAGAAATGAATGAAGCAAAGATCACTATAATAATTTGTTTTCAGACTCAGGAAGATTATTCTACACCTTTGCACTTCAGAAGATGACCTTTATCAGATGGCAAGTCTACAGATATGTGTTGACTGCGAAGGGCATACCATGGATATAGGATTTGATGCACAAATGTAATAGCCTTTCTGCTATCATACATCAGCCAGTACAGCATAGACACAATGTCAGAAGGGAAACCATAACATAGAGACAACAAACAGAAAAAGTAGCTTGCAACTTGCAAATGGAGAAGAGGAATCCAAGTAAAACAATTTATACTGAATGTCCAATGTAATCTTGTGGAGTCAGTCTCCCTAGAGGAGGGAAGAAAATCAAGAACAATATTATCTCTCTAAATGTAAACATTGTTAGGGAGAGAGGGTGCTGATGGGATCAAGCCAGGGAGAACAAGAGAGTTCTTTGCTGAGTAGGTGACTGGTGTAGGAAAAGTTGCTCACACTGATGCCTTAGGGCTTTGATTTCATGACCAGGAGACCTTGAGACCTGCCTCAACTGATCCTTCCCATAATGAGTGGATTGAGCACATTAATCAAACCTGAGATTTTGGGGCTCAGAGTTCAAAAAGCTACCGGAGGTGAAATCATTCCCCTCTTTCCTCCTTTTCTTGTCCTTTCCAAAAACAACCCCACTATATTTCTTTTTCTTCCCATTTTACTGAAATCACCTGGGGGTCAATTATCTTTCTGGGATGGAAACCATATGCCCTTTCACATTCTTGAATAAGGTTAAGCTGCATATGATGAAACCGATCAATTAAATCTTGTGGGAAGGAGCAGGGAGAATGAAGCCTGGCCTGGAATTACCAGTAGTTCTCATTTGCTGACAACCTAATCCAAGGTATCAGATATATATAGAAATGTGCTTGGCACAAGGAGCATGAGAGAAAGTGCTGCTTATATCATTGTAAAATCTAGATATGCTGGACACATTAATATAAACAAGATGGGGCTACATCCTGCCAAAGATTGGTAGGACTTTAACTATAGGAGGATTTAATTATTTTGAAGATAAATGTTCTGAGTGATTTTGTGTTTGCAGCTTGCAGATTGCTCTGAATGCAGCAGATACTCCACTGATGTGTATTCAAAAAATCATAGAATCACAGAATCAAAGAATTATAGAATGGCTTTATTTAGAAGCTCTTAAAGATCATCAAGCTCCAACCTCTATGCCATGGGCTGGTGGACCCCACCAGCTCAGTCTGCCCAGGGTCTCCATCCAGACTGGCCTTGAGCACCTCTGGGAATGGGGTGCCCACAGCTTCACTTGACAGCCTGTGCCAATGCCTCACTATCCACTGAGTACAGAATTTCTTCTTATCAACTAACCTCAGTCTTCCCTCTTTTAGTTCAAACCCATTCCCCTTTGTCCTATCACTACCAGATGATGTAAAAAGTCAGTTCCCCTCCTGCTTGTAAGGTCCCTTAAGGGAAAGCATCAATGAGGTCTGCCTTGAGCCTTGTTTTCTCCAGACTGAACAAGCCCAGATCCCTCAATCTGTCTTCATAGGAAAAGTGTCCCTGAGGACCTTCAGGGCCCTCTGGACCTGCTCCAACATCTCCATGTCTTTCTAGTGGTCGTAGCCCCACGCATGGACTCAGTACTCCAGATGGAGCCTCATGAGGGCTGAACAGAAGGGAACAATCCCCTCCCTGTCTGCTGCCACCCCTCTGTTGATGCAGCCCAGGCTCCTGTGTTGGTTCTTATCATTGCATATGGTTTTCCTTCAAGCTAGAACCTGGATATATATATTTATATATATGTGGTGTACATGTATATAAATATATAGCGCTAATTTGGCAGAGATAGAAGGGAATACAAATCTGGAACTGATCTGCTGAGTCTTCATTGGTAAAATTCTACACAAACAAAAACTGAAAGTGGAAATAAGAGCTACAGACAACTGTAAGGAAACAGTGCAACACAAACTAAGACCTGTTTACAAATAATTTCTCAATAGCCTCTAAATTGAAAACTTTGTTGCATGTTTCACTTGATTTCCTTATCAAACAGCAACTTTCCCTTTGTTAAAGTGAAAAGAATAACTCTGAGAACCACTCCATCCAGGTTTGAAGAAGGTCAGTTGTACTTGGGGTAACATTTCAATGCAGTTACGCTTCCTCATTAGCAAGCATTTGAAAAGTGAACTACTGAAAAGAAAAAAAGCATGCACATATACACACAAACACACACAGATGTCTACTGTTCTGGCTTCAAATAACTGTTGTGGAGAAAGAAGGGTAGTATATATATAGGTGTGCATGTGTGTGGGCATGCATGGGAAAGCAAAGTGAGCTTTATTTTTACTCTGAATCCCACCTAAACAAAGATCCTAATGTTATCCCCTGGAATGAGGTAAGAAACGTGATCATTTGGTTCCAAGACCTGCCTGCAACTACAGTTTTTGTAGCCCTGAATGAGCAGCAGGCAAAGCTAGAGAGATCAGATGAACTGCATTTAGAAGTGATGCAGTGAACTGGTACAAGGGGAAAGTGCTTTTAGTGATCAATATGAAAACAAGGGGTTTTCATCTAACCACAGTGAGGATGGCAAAGAGGAATTTGGGCAATATAATATGGGATAAAAGGGCAGATAGCCTCTTATTTCAATCTAAAGACTTAATGATGCTTATTAAAAGGTTGTTACTTGGTTTCATGGAAGACTTATGGCCCTCCACCTTCCCTAGAATTAATGGCCTCACAGGGAAAGGCAAGAATTTCTTTGTCTTTTGTTCTTGTTAAGGAGGTGTTTTTCTTGCTTTTGTCTATCTTCAGCCCAAAGATCAGCTCATACAGCAACCAACTCACTCACGTTTTTGTATTTGAAGTCCATTGCTTATTGTCATAATGCAATTCATCAGGAAGAGCATTCATAAAGCAGCACATGGATAATAAAGTATTATGTCTCGCTACACATAACAATTAAAATGTGGGTCAACTTCACTGATATTTGAGAGCTCTGAAATAGCAAACTGGCTTCACGTTTCAGAAAATGCACTGCACCTGAGTCAAGCCTGGAAGAGGACACACTGGAGTCAATGAACAAGGGGAGAGCTGGGCTGCATGAATCTGCAGCCACCCTTCCACCACTGCAGCGCTTCACTGGGGTTGTCATTGAGTATGTCATTTGTCTCTGAATTATAGTTTCCTCATCAGTTTTACCTCTCTTTCCAGCAGTCACTGGGGAATAGGTCAGCAACCAAAGAAAACCTCCTGGAGGATAATATATCAGTGACAACATGAAAAGGAGTGGGTCCACCTCTTAAACAAGGGGGCAGAGCCACTTGGTGCTTTTTCAGCTACAGGAATCTAATCTGTCTATGTATCAGTGTAACATGCAGTACTGTTTTTCCAGCACTGAAAATCAACAGCATGTCTTGAACTCACTGCTACTGGATAGTTTTAGGTTACTTAGAGAGTCTCAATGCCACACAGTTCTTCAGCAGCATCTAGGAATGATAATTCAGAAGAATAAGCGTATAATAAAAAAAACCAACAAAATGTATTCATTAGCTGTCCAGACAGTGTTAGGAAATTCTCTATGGCATTCCAATGTAAGCATACAAGGTGTTGACAATGCTACAATTCTACAGTAAAAGGACAGAGCAGAGAGGGCTTTGGGAGATAGTGGCCCAGAGCACCAAACTGCCCTTCTAATCTCATTAACATGAATTGGTCTTTTGTGGGTTAAGGAACACTCCTTCCACTTATCAAAAACAACTCATGGGAGATTATTTCTGATACAGTTATCTAAATTAAGGTAAACTGGGTCAAAATTATGCAAAACCACATTGCTACTGCATTCCCCTTCTGTGCTAAACCTAACAATATATCTAGAGGGAGCCTAGCAGTCCAGTATGTAGACTCAAATACCTTTTAAGATGTAAAATGGGAGAAACGTTTTGAAGTTAAATACTTTTGGACATGTAGAACATGTGAGAATGTTCCTTTAGAAATTAAAATGGCATGGACTCAAGGAAAGATCAGATGAATTAAATTAAAGAGCTTTTCCTCTGTTGCCTTCCTTGAATAGTCATTTGTGAACCAGAAAGTAAATGCATAAAGAATCTAAAATCACAACCAATCACTCCAGGAAAACTTTTACACTCACTTCACACTACTGGAAGGCTTAAAAGCCAACTGCAACAGGAAATCATGTCCAACTTTACTGGAACAAATCATTCTTTCAATTACGTTGGTGCAGTGCCACAGAATTCAATGGGATATGATCTTTGCAACTAATGAAAGAGGTCTACAATATTTGTCCTACTCAACTTGGCTGCAGAGCTGTTTTGCACATTCTCTGCACAGCCCCTTGTGCAGAGGGGTGTTAGGCTAAATAAAATTTTCAGGTAAAGTTTAAGCCAATGAATGGGAAGTATACCCTTTAACATTAAATCTTCCTGGTAATAAGGACAATATACTGGAAATGTCGGACCAGATTTACATAAAAACTGATAGAATTTGGACTTGATGTTTCCAAGTCCTTTCACTGCTACGTCTCTTTGTAAGGGAACGGATTTACTAGGAGATAGAGATGGACCAACTTTTTAAAGCACTGCCTACTGCAGTCATGTTTATTGTTTGCGTGTCCGCACAGCACTGTGGAACTGATCCTCATCCCTTTTTTGTCCTTCTATCCAGATCATATCTGTTTGAAGGTCTGCACATGACAGTGGAATAAGTACATCTCTTACATGTTGTCCCAGAAATTCTATGGTCACCTGACAATTCAGTCAAACACTCATTTAGGAGATGTCTACACAAGTCAGTTTGTTTATTCTTTAAGGAAAAGATTCAATTAGGAAGAGGAAGGAGGGGGAAGGAAGAAAAGAGTGAAAAAAAAAAGAGAAATTAATATAACTATCATCATCCATAAATATTAAAGCAGATTAACAGATTTTGAGATAAAAAAACAAATGGAGCTTCTACAATTTAAGGTTCTAATAGCATTAAACTCTATTCCCTGTCAACTTGTTATACGTTAATTGTCATTAATTTTTCATAGCTAAATAGTGGAAGAAATGAGATTCCTGTATTATTGGCCACACATTCTAGCCATGAAAGGAGTCCAATGTAAAATGGTGGAAAAGTCTCATCACAAGATAATTGAAATTACAGCTGGAGAAGGCTTACTAATCCATACCCTTGCCAGAGCAAATTCTTCTCTACACTGAAACATCTGATGAATTAGCCCACTCAAACACAGTTTAAAAATGACACAGTGACTTATAATCTTTACTATTAATTGACTTTTTATTTTTTTAATGAAACCTCTCAGCAAGTAATCTCTAGTACTGTATGCCATGCCTCTATACATAATTAGATATATACTTCAGAAAGCTATCTGAGCTAAGTGCATGTGACAGAGCTTCTTTTTTCTTTTCAGTGCAAAAGTTAATTCCTTACTTCTCATTTTCAGCATCAATGTTGTTTTGTTCTGTAAACACTTTTTGAGGACCTTGTTCAAACCGCCTTCATTAGAAAGCTGACTTCAGTTTCTTGAATACTTTTCTATATTAAGTATTAATGGAATTTCAGCTTCTGGTAAACCCACACAGGAAGAAGGCAATTTAAATAAGTCATTTCTGCCCTGATCTTGGTGCCTCAAGGAAGTGTACACAAAGCACTTAGTATTTCCAAAGCTTCTTTTAGATGATTGTCACTACTTCATTATCAACAAGCTAACAAGGATGGAGGGCTTCATCCAGCTAAAAAACTCCGTGGTGGTAGGGCAAGTAATAACCTATGCTGCTGAATAGAGAAGTGTCTACACATAGTGCATCAGCTAAAATGTTGCAATCAATTCATAAAACTCTCAGCTGTAGCACCAGTGGAAGGTGGCAGAAAATCACAAGGAGTTAATATTAATGTTGATTCCCCAGAGCTGTTCAGATGACTAACTCTATACCAGTTCATCATGATAGCAGACACCTGCAGGATACCACATGCCGTCAAATACACAAAATGCACAAACTAAAAATATAGGTTGTGATTCTCGTTTCCTTTAATTTTTAATAACAACATAAATTACTTGTAACAAATGCCGGAACAAATCGAGTTCTGATTAACTTTTTTTTTTTGGTGATGACATCTCCTTTTAATTATCTTAAGCAGCTCCCACCATCTACTTTGGAGAATTCTTTTGAGTCATGCTGTGCGAGGAATTTCTTCCTGATCTGCAGGCTCAAATTCTATTTTTTTTTTCAAACATAATTCATTCTGCCTGTGTTTGTCACCTTAGGGTAACAGAAACAATCTTTTCTCTTTATCCTCTGAATGTATGGCTTTCTCTTTCCTACCAAGCTGGATTGTTCAGCCCCTTAATGATTTTTGCTGCTGTTCTCAGAATTCTCTTCAATTTGTCAACATCCATCACTAGATTCAAGGTGCAATCTCATCACTGCCATATAGCAAGAAAATCACTTCCCTGTGGACAAAGGAATGAAGACTCTGCACGTACAGACCCAACTCAAACCATCCCTTTTTGTCATCCTCTAGCATTCCAGTATACATATATATTATATGCAGACTGCTAAGACCCCAAGGTCTCTTTTGACATTTCTGCTTTCCAGGTATCTTTGTCCGACTTCATAACTGTTCTCTAGATTATTTCCCGCTCAGATTTATTAGCCTACATTTTTCTAGGTCAAATCTTATTTTTGTTACTTGAAGCACATATTTCTAACATCTCCCATTCTCCTTGCACTATTTCCTAGTGATTAAACATAACTTACTATTTTTGTGGCAGATGTTGGAAAGCCTTTGTTAAATTTAGATGGGAATTGATCAGAGTAGTTGAGTCTTTTTATCCTTGTATGTCTTGCCTTGATTCTACTGACTGCTACACCCTTCTTATAGGACATTTACTTTTGTTTTTTCTCAGTTTCAGTTTTTTGCTCAGTTTTTCAGTTTTTTGCTCAGTAGGGCAGCAGTTATCACTGGAAGTGTGTACCTGGAATATACCAAAAGGATCTTCCAGTGGTTCAAATTCAACAAGGTACTTTGCAATTTTCTGTTCTACCATCCTGCGCAAGACCTCGCTTTTAGTTTAGCTGAAAATTAGCTTGTTCTTCATGATTGATGAAGGCAATAAATGCAGCAGTGACAAAGCAGGTTCCATTAGCATCTCATACTTTCCTGCAACAGGTTACATTTAATTTTAGCCATTCAGTGTGTATTTTAGAAGACACAGCTTGTAAAGTAAGAAGAACACCTCCATGAAAACAAGAATTTTAATGCTGTTTTTTTTCCCCTACAAACTATTCCTATAGATTCCTTAACTGAAACTAGAGGTGGATATTTTCTCAGATGCCTTTTGATATCTGTAGTGTAGATAATTCACACCTGAACCAGTCACTGAACCAGTCAAAAAAAAAAAAAAAGACATTCAGGATACAACTACAATCATCCTGAAGTAAATGTCAAAACTTGATCTTACAAATTAAATTCTGACAATATTTATTTTCAGTAGCATTGGACAGAAAGCAATGCAACTAGCTATAGATATGTTAACTCCTAATGTCAGTAGCAGACCCCTTCTGGATGAATCTCAATCAGGATCTCTCTCCTCCAATCTAGCAAATGCATCTCACTGTATTTTGGGCACCAGCTCATAAAATATTAAAATAATTTGGTGACCACTGGCTTCATGAATTAAATATATATATGTATATATATATATATATTTCAAATCACAAAAAATAAAAGCAATCCTTTAAATTCAGTTCTATCTCTTTTCTTTCTTGTAAACCTTTTCCTCTTTTGAATGTTTGAAGACCCATCTTTCACAGTGCTTTTTTACCCAACAGATGTCTAGACAGTTAAAGCACCATGTGAATACTGTATCCTGTATCCAGCTTTTGAGTAGCCGGTCTAAGGAATTTATATTTTCTTTCATTTCAAAGTCTGCAACAGATGCCTACTGTTGTCTTTCATCCCCTGTAATTTAATCCAAAGTATTCTACCATTCTGCTATTCATTATCAAATTGTATCTCAGTGTCAGTGCAAACATGACACTATCCATTATTCCAATGAGAAGCTGTAATAAGAAAACAGAATAAATGTAAATAAATAAACAAGCTATCTCACTTATTTATTGCCTTGAAACTCTTCTATTTGAACATCTTTCTTTCTAAGGTATAAGCAATGGCCCCAAAAGTTTTCTGAACTGTACTTTATGAAGAACAGATCAGATAACAGAACTGTAACTGCAGCAGTCTGCAATCCCTCAAATTTTTTACTTCATCAATCTATTCAAGACTTCAGAGCTGTATCCTGGCTTCTTGAACACTCAGAGGAGTCATGAGTTGGAGTCAGTCCTTGTAGGTCCCTTCCAATTTGGGATACATTACGCTTCTATAATCTCTGATTCCCATTAAATACATCAAATATGAAGATACTTGCCCACCACATGATACTATACATTAAATTTATTTTAAGAAGAGAAACTTCTTTAAGTTTCATTATAGGAATAACTATCAGTTTTTTGTTGTTTTTTTTTTGTTTGTTTGTTTGTTTAATAATATGAAACATTCTGTAAAGATCAGAAACCTTAATTATTCCTGTTTACCTAATCCTCTGGGCATTTTAAACCCTTTTTCTGTTTCTGGACATGGCTTTTCTGTTTCTATTGCTGCTTACCTGACATCATTTTAAGAGAAATAAAATGGAGCATATTAAGTAGCTTTACAAGCCAGTGGGATACTACTTTCAGACTGGTTTTAGTCTCAGGAATATACAGAACTTACAGTAAAGGCAACAAATGACTAATATGCAGTGCTAAACTGTGCAATAAAAGGACTGCAAAACAATGTCTTATTCAGTAGGTTTATTCCCTTTTCTACTACTTCCTATTGATTTCAGTTGTAAGCCTTTGCTGTTGATCTGTCCTTAAAATTCTAACACAGACACAAGCTAGTATCTGTTCCTGTGTATACTTCATCAAAGTAGCTGTTAATTATGCTCCATATAATTGTACTGATCCATACCAGTTTGAATTGCAAGGATTGCATATCTATCAATGAGTACATCATTTCAAGAGGAAGTCTTCACCCAGAGATAATCAGGGGAAAATTACCCTTTTCAAGCATCTCCCATTCAGAGAGGCTCGAAGAATTCTGCTTGACTCTGATATGTCATGTTTGGAAAAATGTCCTGATGTAGAACAGTACAGGATTCTACGTTAGAATGACCTTCATAATGGAAGGCACAGAACCAAGTGAAATTAGCAATCTTTATTTTGTGCGTTTCATTGAAACTTCAGTACAATTTGAAGGATAGAGAAAGGACAAAAGACAGGTCAGGACATCTCCAGGCATAAATTTACTGTCAACGAAACAATGATTATTTTACTGGTAGTGACCACTCTGTAGGAAACCACTGCAATAGTTCAAAATTTTCTGTGTGGGAGTGAATCCCAGAGCTTCTATGTCAGTGGCGTGCTTGGGGTAGCCTGGGCAGCTTTTTATGGAAACTTTATTAAAGATTTTTTCCAGGCTTGTTTTTAGTTTTTGGTTTTTTTAATGATGGACTGAATACCACTGGAGACCAAAATAAAAGCAAGATGTCCCTCAGACCGGAAACACGGGCTGAATTCATGGAAAGGATGCACACTTTGTGTGCCTGAAATACAACCAGCATGAAACATGGGATATTCGCCCACAGAAAAACGTGATTTGGATTAAACTATTGATACAGGAAAACAAAACTATTCCAGAGATTGTTTCAGAAGGAAGTGTAGAAGATGATGATCAAAGGGCTGGAGCAGCTATCCTAGGAGGTCAGGCTGAGTGAGCTGGGCTCATGAAGGGGGTCTACAGGAAAGCTGGGGAGGGACATTTTATAAGGGTAGGTAGCAACAGGATGAGAGGAAATAGCTTGAAACTGAAAGAGGTTGGTTTAAACTAGATATGAAGAATAAATTCTTCACTGTGAGGGTGGTGAGACACTGGCACAGGTTGTCCAGTGAGGATGTGGATGTTCCCTCCCTGGAAGCACTCAAGGCCAGGCTGGATGGGGCTCAGAGTAACCTGGTCTAAAAGGAGGTTTCCCTGCCTATAGCAGGAGGTTGGGACTACGTGATCTTAAAGGTGCCTTCCAACCCAAACCATTTAATGGTACCATGATTCTATGATTCTAAGATGGAGAGACAAATTTATTTTCATTCTTTTATTAGAAAATAGGACATGTTCATTATTGCTAGTTTCTGGTTAAAAAATGTATAAATCTGTAGACAAGGTTTTTTCTCTGTTTCAAAACCTAAATAAAACTGTGTTTGAATATGCAAAAGTAAAAAACATTAAATACTGGAGACTAGAAACTCACAAGAATCTTCATTAGTTATCCTAGGGAGATTAGAAACCATGACTGCACATTTGAAAATGTTCCTAATTTGGATTAATTTTATCTTAACTAGCACAGTTTTGTCATATATGAACAAGAAACCTACCAAAATTGGTTTTACTGTTTTTTCCTAATGAGTGGATATAAATTATTTATTTTTCCAAAACACATGTGGCAAAACACAAGTAGAGATAGAGATAGAGAAGGAGAACAATGAATAGAGAACAATGTTTGGTTAGGAGCTCATAATAGTATGGGACAACAAATGAAGGATAAATTCATTTAAATTAAAAAACTCAATTCAAAGTGGGAATGAAGATATAAGGACATATATTATTTGTGTTTCAATATTTCCATCTCACAGGCTAAAAACAGAGTTAAATTAAATCTTCATTCAGTTTTCCAAATTTATTTATTTTCTTAAATTGAGAATTTTTTCAATATTTTTCTTTAAAGCAAACCAAAAAAAGAAAGAAAAAGAAGGAAATAGATAACCAATCCAGGAACAGAGATTTTTGGACTTCTTGCAACTAGGGGGAAAGAAATAATAAAATAAATGGGGATGCCAAACAATAAAGCCAATAATGTAAGTAATTATTTTAACAGACATGATGAAGCAGACTTGCAAGTGGGTGTTTGTTGCTGCTTCAAAACCACGGAAAAGTAGGCTGCCAATACTGCTAACTGAGAGGAAACAAATACACATGCAATTCTCAGCACTGAACAGTAACCAGTATTTATTGCATTTAAGCTCATTTTATCTGACTTTTCATTTAATTTTGCTTTGCTCCTCATAGAGTGTATTATATTAAATATTTACTATCTTGGTTAGAATGTCAAGGCACACTTTACTGTCTTATTAGATTACTGAACAGTAGTTCATGGAGGAATTATTTAGGGTTGCTCGAGGGTGGAGAATTAAATGCGATGGGATGAAATTAGAAAAGGAAGAAAATATAGACAGCTAATCCAGTTGTATCCAGAAAACTGTAAACTCTTTGCTAGGGAAGGAACGGATTTTAAATTCCTCCAGATTATTTTCAAGTAGACTGAGTAGACTGATAACAGCTGCTCAATAATAAATTTTGCTGCGTAGAAAGAAAAACTCCCAGATTTTATTGCCAAAGTAGCACCATGACCTCTTGCCATATGCAGTGGCCTGGAATTCAGAAGACCTTTTCCCACCCCTACCCCTGACCTGCTTCAAAGCGTGCCTTGGCTCGCTTCAGCAATTTCACTTCTACCTGATTGTCTCACAGACACTTAATTCTCTCAAAGTGAGTTTTAACTCTGGCTAGGACCTGTCATTGTTACAGCAATGCAAGTAATACGTAAATGCTGTAATTTCTAGCAATGATTGCACTCTTCATCTTATGCCACCTTCCATTTCTGTGTTGTTTTTTCCCTTTGCGTTGTACCAGGATCTAAAAGAACAAAACCTCTTTACACCACCCCAAAAAACAGTCCACATTAAATGGAGCTTGCCATCCACAAGTGAAAGGATTGCAAATCTCTTCCCTCACCTCTTTTGTCCTATCTCTTCTCATCTACAAGCATCTTCCCTTGGAAGATCTCTACGATTTGATTGCTGTTTTTTCTGTCACATGGCCAGTAATAACCTTCTCAAAGTCAGTTTTCTCAGAGATGGGTTTTCCTTCTCTGTTAGTTTCTGGACTTATTGTATATTTGAATTTTGAGAAGCAACTGTGGAAAAACACTTTCTGACAATTGATATAAGAGGAGGTCCAAGTGATTCCCCCAGGAATAGTTGGTCTGGGTCAGATCAATGACCCATCAAGACAAATGACCGACACAGAAAAACTGTACAAGAATAAGGAGGCATACCAATAGTTAACCCTCCAGAATATCCACCCAGATCCCAGAAAATTGTTGTCTGGGACATCTTCAGTCAGAGGAGGAGATGCTGTGAAGAAATAAATGGCTGGTCTTTAGATGGCTAAAGTGAGAAGAAGCTCACACTGAATTTTACCACTGTTGTACAGTAATTTTGTTCTTTTCTTAGTCTTGATGACATTCAGCAGCTGCCTCTTTTTTTTCTCCTGTAAGCCTGAATATCCTTCAGTGATCTCTGGAAAGCAGGAGGATGGAATATCTCACAGGTATATACTGGACCAAGTGGTCTGATTTCTTGCAGGCACAGAAGAGGAACTGGAGATAAAGGCTGGAGAAAGGATTCAAGGACTGGGGGAAATGGAAAAAAGATGTCATCTTTCTACCCACCAAACTATACTACCAGGTGTGGCTTGAAGCCAGGACTCAGTTCCAAGTGCACCTTTAAAACTGGCCCACCACACTTCCCGGGAGGTTAAACTCATTAATCTACTCCTAATATTTTATTGAAAATTGATAGCTTGTTCTGATCTATAAACTCCTACTCCATAGAGTAGCTGTCATTTAAATCATGGTTTGGAGGCTTTCCCGATCTTCAACTTTTAAAGTCTACCCAGTTGTCATATAACTACTATTTTCTCCCATGTGTGCTTACAATAGCCGTGTTTTATGCTTGCTTATTTTGTGGCTGTGGATTTATTTTGATCCCAATGGATCACTGTCGTGGCATGAATAATATCTCTGAAACAGCAACCACAATCCCATCTATCATCATGAATATCCTCAGAAAACAGCAGTACAACTCTCCTGTTCTTTGTGAACTACTGGACCAACTCTCACTACATTTTCTCCCATATTCAACATTGCTTTCCTCGTGATCATAGAAAAACAATAAGAAATCACTGATGGAGAATGAGAGAAGAGATGGATTTTTAGCGTAAATAAGCACTCAGCATTTCATGATGAGGATCACATCTATGTAATCACTCTGAGCACTTCCCAGTATTTGAGGGGGAAGGGGTGGGATGAGATTTTTATTAAGGAACATATTTTCCTTTATTATTTCACATCAAGTTCAATATTCATCAATAGAAAATGTTTCCATGTACTTGTAATAGAAGATGAGCTCTCCAATGTACACTCTTCTCCACGATGCTTGATTAGCTATCAGTTTTCTCATTTGTAAATATATGCAAGGAGATAGGCAATAAAATTAAAAGCAGAGCCGTTCAGAATCTAATTTCTGCAAAAAAGGAAATGTTATTTTTTCAGTTTTAAGAGCTATGTTGAGAAACTGACTGCCACAAGAAAGTTTTGGGGACACAGATATGGCAGGAGTCAAAATCAGCCTGAATTTGTACTTGCCTATCTAGAATGTTTCTGTTCTGATTATACTAATTTGTGAATTCAGTTATATAAATATAATTCTCAAGTATACAGCATGGTTCAGCTGACACACATGAGTAGGTAGCCCTGATGAAGTACGGCAGATCCTGCAAAGTTCATGTCTGATTTTACTCCTCTTTATTGGTGTCTCATGTATACTAGGAACTTTGAGATCCTAGATCAAGTGACTTTTAAGACATGCTTGTGGGTGGAAAAAACAAGGTTTTGGATGCCCCATCCCTGGAAGTGTTCAAGGCCAAGTTGGATGGAGCCTTGGGCATTCTGATCAGCAATCCTGCCCAAGGAAGGGAGGTTGAAACTAGATGATCTTTGAAGTCCCTTACAATCCAAACCATTTTACTATTCTACAGTGATATGATTGTACACCTGGAATCCACTTAGAAAGACCTTGCAATGTAACACCACTTGGTTTTGATCTTGTGATCTTCATTTATAGAATTATAACAATTTTGGCCAACTCTTCGCTTGGTAGGATGTATTCTGAGCAGGGCACAAAGTCTGTCTCAGTGCTAAAGATCAAGAATACTCCATTTGTTACCAAATAAATATGGGTAAAGCTCTGGTGACAGGCTGAAGGATGAGACTAAAAGTAACAGATGGAATTAGTGAAGGAAAAAAAATGAGATGCCAAGGGAAAGGGAAAAAGTAAAAAAAGCAAAGCAGTAGTTTTAAACTGCCAAAATGCCCAATCAGCGGTAGCTTGCAGCTCAGTCTGATACTTTAAATCCACTTCCTAGTGTCAAAGCTGAAGTGGAATCTGCTCAGTGCTCAGTATTACTTTTCATTAAAGAAAGTGGCTGCTGGGAGTACAAGTTGCAAGCAGGCTTTGTAGGAAAAGATGAGCAGGGAGAGGATCAAGGAAATCTCAGAGAGAGAGGACTAGAGAAAACAGGCTTGATTTTCCTCTCACTTGAAGCAGTTTTTCTTGTTAAAACTCAGCTGATTTCCTAAGAGCTGCCCCACATTTATAGCAGGATGAGAACTAGTAAGTACTGGGGGAATAGATTTTATAATACAATATATGTCATCCTTGTATTAATTTCCCTTTTCCTTTCTTTTTTTTTTTTTTTAGACATTCATAGTTGCCAAAAAAACTCCAACCCCTGAGTCCCTGTCAACCCCCCCCCCAAAAAAAAAAAAAAACCCATAAAGAAAATATATTGTTTTATAAAAAAGCAAATATACACATAAAAAGAAAAAATGTTTCCCTGGAGTTTTCATTCACAGGGCATTTATGATGTACTGGCACAATACACACTTCTGATTTTGCCCAGTGACCTTTGTAGGTGAACATATATGCCAACAAGTATATGTATTAAAAAATCCCCCCCATAAAACACTATTTCATGCTACAATATGGTGCCACGCTGTCATTTTTCCTCACCCAACCAAACATCTCCATATATCTGCATTAGAGAGCCCCAAAATCTGTAGAGATAAATGTTGCAAAGTCAGATAATCTTGATGAACAATTTCTAATGATGCTTGATGTTGAGTAGCCAAAACATCTGCAATCTTATCTGTTTACATGTGAAAGCATGAACATGAATACTAGGAAAAAAATATACATTTAAACATAGTGTTTGTTGGCCCTTGACAGTTGAGGCTATGGACAATATATTACACACAGATGTACATTTTGTAATGCTTTCATTTAAAAGGTTTAAGCTGTTTCCAAGGGGACTGCTCCAGCTCCCAGACAAACGGCCGCTTGACAGCTCTCCTAGTGCTCAAAGCTCTCATGCAATTTTGTTCAATACACAAAGTGCCAGACTGAAGGAAATTGCTGTTCCTCATCTGATGTTAAGTGATTGGCTTTCTATCTTCATTAAATGAGTGCTACTCGATGCCTCAAAGACATTTTACCTTGTCCTAGAACGTGAACTTTAGCAGCTTTGTGAAATACCCAGAAGGGCTCTGCAGAAATAAGAAGAAAGATCCTAAATCCTGCCTGTGTATGCCCTTGCCCCTATCAAATCAGTTAGAGATTGGTCAGATCAGATGTTGTCTCACTGGATGTACTGAGTTACTCTTAAAGTTGGTTTCGGAATTCAAACAAGATTCTATTTCCAAGAACTTAGAGAATTATTTTGGGTTGGAGTGGCCTAGTAAAGGCCACTGAGTCCAACTCCCCTGAAATGCACAGGGACACCTATGGCTCCAACAGATGCTCAGAGCCCTGCCCACCCTGACCTTGAATGTCCACAGGGACTAGGCATTCATATCTGGGCCAGTGCCTCATCACCCTTATCGTAAAAAACATTCTCCTAACATCCAGTCTAAATCTTCTCTCTTCTGGTTTGAAATCATTTCCCTTTGTCCTATATGCAAAGGTGAATGAAAAACAGGGGAAAAGGAAGAGGTAAAAAGGATTGAACGGAAGAAGAAAGAATTTGGGTTGTGAGGGGATTTATATATGAACGGTTACAAAATCAAGGCTGTATATGGGAAGTGACATCTCTGTGCTTCACTAATGCTGATGAGAATTTGGGTACTTGGTCTCATGCAAAATAGGATTCAGCTGAAGTATCTGGAACTTTGCACCAATTCCACAGAGCATGATGAGGTATGAAGCACCTTTCTGGATCAGACATTGCAAAGAAAGGGAGATCTGTCTCTCAACATTTGTTAAAGGAATGAGCATACTCTTTTACCCCAATTTGGTAATAATGAAGAGCTTCTGCACATCTGAAAGCTTGAAAACACTGCTGTGCTGCTGAAAGCCACTATAATGAGATCTCTGTTTGAGAGTCAGATCTGATCAAATAATAGACCTTCCCTGTTTGCATTTAAGGGTGGGTAAACAGCCTCTAAGTGAATCCTAACCAGAAGAAATTACATGAGCTCCTCACATTTTTGCAGACGTTTTGTTCCATTGTTATTCAAAGCTTAACTGGTCTGTGGCTGGACCTAGGTCTAGTGCAAAGGTCCAGTATTTATTTATGAAGAAAGGTGAATATTTACACCACTTACAATTTAGTGCACTAGAGAAAGGCTGCAAAAAGGCAAGAGCATTATTCCTTGTGGAGCACATAATCACCTCAAAAAGACCAGATGGATGGTGTTTTGTGTTTTCATCCACTCCTTCCAGTACTCCCCAGATAGCAAATACATGTGTAAAAGGGATGGAACGGTAAAGAACCATCACTGGGAAAATGGTATTCTGAGTAGAATGAGCAACTGCCTTTTCCAGTAAAGTATGAAGGGACAAACTTGCACCGAACAATTCCAGGAGCTGAGATCAACCACAGTCCTAGTGGAAATGATAGAGCAGCTTCCAGGTAAGATTTGTTCCCATATCACTCTGTGGCCAGACAAAGAAAAAAGATCACATTTATTTTGGGATATATAAGCATACTTTTCCATCCCATAAAAATGTTCTAGCCTGCATAGTCTAACTTGGGTAGGAAAATCATAATAAAAAGTTAGGGAATTCTTGCGGGCTGTAGATGACCTTTTTCCACGTGGTTCCACATGATTGACCAAAATGAATAGCTCAACATTCAGCTAGGGCATGGCATTTGAGGATTTAGGGGACAGATTCCTTTGAATCTAACCTGAAACACCAACTGAGCTGCTGAATTACAAACATGATCCTTGTAGAGAATGGAAATAACACACTGACAGTTGAAGCTTCTGTCCACTGGCTTAAAAAGCAGTCTAGAGCAGCTGAACTTGTATCATAATTGTCACAGTGAGATGCTTCAAATTAAGCACTGTTCTTCCCCTCATGAGACAGGATTTCCACTAAGAGATTAACCACCATACTTCTACAACCTTCTTCAATAAATGTTTAGAATCTTAACCTGGTCTACCTCATGCCATGATCATGAAATCGCAAAAACACAGACACAAAACATCTTACATTTAGGAATGAAAAGACTCAGGAGAAAATGTGAACTGAAAGTTTAGACTGATCATCTCACACGTTCATCAAGAGCCACATGATGTAGGAGAGCAGAAAAGAGTGCCAGTACTTCTAGAATATCTGGAAAGGGTTAAGATATTTTTTTCTCTTTATTTTGTATTAAGAAATTGAAAATCAAATAAAGAGCAGATTTTTTTATCTATTTATTTGTTGTTTTTTTTTTTTTACTTCTTTATTAAAATAAATACAGAAAAAATCGTTTTAGGGGTTTAAGAGAGTTTTCAGTGTTAGCTACTGCATAGGGATCATCTATAGGAGAACTCAGAGGAAAAAAAAGAACATTATTTTTCTACCACAAAGTGCACAGGAATGAGGCTAAGCAACCAATCTGCTTTCAAATCCAATTCCAGCAGCAGTTGTTTGCAGTTATGAATGTACAATCCTATCTTTATATTCCACGTGTGGATATAAATTGCCAGCCCCACTCTGCACTTATCAATATGTCATACCTGTGAAATATTTTACTGTATAAACAAAACAATGTTTTACTTTACATGAGCCAGTATTTCTAAGTAGGTATGGCATCAAAAATGGTGCTGCACTGCACCATTATTATACTGTCTATCAAGAAGCTTAATCAGTGCCAGAGCTGGGAGACAGCCCTTTGCACTCCAGTCTTGAGACAAAGAGCAAGGAGGATATCCTCTCTCCCCATCACCCTCCTATTAGATGAGGAAAGCAGCTGTGTCTTCCACAGGGTGGCGAGTGTTTGTAAAGTTTTCAAAAGAGTCCATGAAATTATTCATGAACCACATAAATATTAATGGCTTGATTCAACATAGCAATAATCTGTCTTTCTTAAAGGCATTACACAATTCTCCATCATCACAGAGTCTGGAAAAAATAAAAATAATAAAAAAATTATAATACTTCATGAGCAGTTTTCAATTTTTGATCTTGCTTTGATCTGTGGTTTTAATGGTTGATTGATTTGACTGTGTAACTGACTTTATTTTGCCATTATTTAATGTACTACAATCACAGTCATGAGGGATAGAGACCTCATCCATGTTCCAAACAAAGTCATTGTTATGTTGGAAGGAAATTTTTCCTAGTTGAACACTAGCCATCTACAACACCCCAGTAACTGTGGTTTTTCATGAGTCAAAGATGTATTGATATGATGAAGAAAGTGCAAAACGATTATAGTTATCAACAGCAGTGTAAAACTCAAAGAATGACACTGTTTATTGAATAAATTAGATAGAGTAGATCACACAGATTTCCACCAGAAACAATATCATAAACCAGGTGTAAAATTGTGCTGAGCCAAATGTCTATTTCTTCTTTGCTCAGTGCTGATCTATGCTGTGAGGTTGGGAAGATAGGCCCAAGGTTTTGCCCTGTCTTTGCTGATGGAGAAGGATGCTGGCTGAATGCTGCTTATTGCAGTTGCGAGGACTGGCCCCAAGGATATACTAAATTATAGCTCTATACTAAATTAGACTACACATATAGAGGTAATTTAAATGCATGAAAGCAGTTCATGAGAGCTGAGACCATGTGGGATGGAGTAGTGTCTATGCTAGTGTTGTGGATTAACCCTGGAAGGCAGCTAACTGCCATTCAGCTGCTTTCTCACTTGCCCCCCAAAGCCAGTGGGACAGAGGAAGAAGAATAGAGCAGTAAGATCAAGGATACTTGTGGGTTGGGATAATAAATCAAGGAGAAGTGGAAGAAAAGAGAAAGGAGACAAACAAAAAGAACTGATGCAAAGACAATCACCCACTATCTCTGTGAGTAGACGGATTCCCAGTCAGTCTCTGAGCAAGAGATGACCTCCCTACACATCCTCCTCTCCCTTTTTATTGCTCTATATGATGATATATGACATTGAACATGTTTATTGGAGTCATCTGCCTAGCTGTGTCCCCTCTCAATCTCTGGTACATCCCCTTTCAATCTCTGGTACATCCCCAGTCTATTCCCAGTAGGGGCAGAGTGAAAAATTGGGCCACGATGCTATGCAAGAACCATTTGGTAACAGCTAAAATGTTAGAGTGTTATCAGCATTGTTTTGGTAGAAATCTGAAACAGTGTGTTATGAGCTGCTATGAAGGAAATTAACTCCCTCCCAGCCAGACTCCGTAAAGTTAACAATCTCCCTTAGCCTTCAAAACAACACAGATGCATAAAATGTGCCTGGTGGGAATGGTCTTTTTTGTTTTCCAAACGCAGGAATTATTTGAAAGAGTGCTTGCTGATGCAGACAACACCATGCCACAGATGCCTCTAACAATGCAGCAAAAGGGACGATTGTACTCTAGTGCCTGGGACTGTTCCCAGACACTGTTTAATTTACTTGCATGGAGATAGTCTTAATGTTTCCATCAGTGAGATGAGCTTTAACATCTACTACAGAGCAACAAACTTATTCAAATCATGTTCAGAGTATGCCAGGGCCGGATGGCCTGGGAATATTAAATTAAAATGCTTGCCAACTAGTAATGCACCATTTTTTAATTATTCAGAACAACTCTTCCATTGTCAACAAGGCCTTGGCAGAGAAAATTGAGATTAAAAACCCACCACTACCACCATCAGCAAAGCCAACAGGGAATTCAAAACTGCCAGGTGTTTCTTTCCAGATGTTGTCTATGATGGTACTGTCAAGTGGATTTAACTCTTGAGCCAGAGGATAAATGTGAAAGCGACTGTCCTATACCCGTGCTCATCTGCACCTTTCCAGTACAAACAGCACAATGCAAGTAGAGGAGGTTAATGATTTCCCACACAATGTAATCTAGTTTATAGATCCGTATAAAGGTTTTATGGCAACACTTGATTATGTGATGTCCCAAAAGATTTATCAAAGAAGCTGATGTAAAAGACCAGCAAGAAATGCTCGGGAATTAACTACCTAATTCTTTCTGGGAAATAAACACTCAGAGCCCTCAGGAAACTTGAAACCCGTCTGTTGCAGAAAACAACTTGTAATTTGTTTGGCTTTGATGACTCTCCTTAGTTGCAGGTAATAGTGATAAATTCACAACCTGTGACAAGTAAAAAGAGGAGTGGGAAAGGCACAACACGCATTAAAGTCATTTAATCACCTACAGAATATAGCATCTAAGAACAGGTTTCCCTCACAAAGCTTTATTGCTCATACTGGGGGAAGAAAAGAAAAAAGCAGCCTGCACAATTGCCTTTGAAATGCTGAAATAGCAGAATACCAAGAATAGAATGGCAAATAAAAAATGAAGACAAGCTGAGGGAATTGTATCATGCGATTTTCATTTTTCTTATTTCTTCACAAAATTGAGAGTATTCTTACTACACAGGTTACCAAAACACAAACTGCATCTATAGTGCTTTCCCTCAGCATGACCAACATCTAAATGTTGGTCTCAAAGCAAAAGTTTCATCCATTGTAAATCAGCATGAGCAGTGGCTATGGGCGAGGTCCCCTCCTCCATGCTAATGAACTTATCTTAAGGATGAAACCACACCAGAAAGATGATCTGGGATTTGGAATGCTGCTCTTTTAACCAACCCAGTGATAATCCCCTGATCTGCTTATTTCCCATGTGCCTGGACAAAATGTTTACAGGAAGTATGTGAATGGAGGTCCAGGTAGCTCTAGAAGGAAATGAAGCTGAATAGAAGTGGTGGAGTCATCGTCTCTGGAGGTTTTCAAGGGTAGATGTGGCACTGAGGGATATAGTTGGTGGGCACAGTGGTGGTGGGTTGATGGCTAGACTAGATGAACTCAGTAGTCATTTCCAATCTTAATGATTCTATGATTCTTTGGTGATGGAAACTCAGTAAACTACTTTTTAACACTTTCTACCAGTGTATCTCATTCTGAAAGCCTTATTCACTGTAAAACCAGAGCTAACCTTTAACACAACAGAGATAATTCTTTAACAGAAACGATGTGCAACCATGCTGAATAAACAACAAAATGGTTTAAAATTGTTTCTTGTGGAAATTTTCTATCCTGACAGTGCACGTGCTGGGCACATCCTCTTACCAGTCCAACAAAGTCAGTATTATTGAGGTGGCAGTGTGCTCCTCCCTGACCAATTCCACACTTCCTATGTAGTCTCCTGGGAATATCTATCATTAAAGAAGCAGATAAATTAGCACAAAAGCAACTGAGGTCTAAGATCTGACCTTTTATATCAAGCATTTTGACCATTTGGAAAGTGATGCAATACTCCTCCAAGAGTCAGAAAAGCTTGACAAAGGATTTGCAAGCAAGGCTTAAAGTCTGTTTGCTGTGTGGTGTTACTGAGCTAGATGACCAATAGTTTATTGCTTGAAGGCACTGCATGATCAGTATCTATTTCTGACTTAAATGGCCAAAGGTGTCATATTTGTTGGTATGCAGTCACTGAACACAGCTCTGGCACAAAATGTTTTCGCTGAACCCAGATCTTATCTAAGTCTGCAAAATTCTACTGATACAGTATCTTTGTCATTTTCATCATCAGAAGTAATACTGGAGAAATTAAAGTTCGAGCATTAACCTGTTGTTGTCTGCACTATTAACTTCTTGAAATATCCATTACAGAGGATATATCTCAGAAGTTTGAGCACTTACAAGCACTTCTGGGAAATATTTCAGGTTTGCATAGACTAGAGAGCATTCCTAAGAGGGAGCATGCAAATATTCATCGCTACCTGAAATAGTTTAGAAATTCCTAAATTGTACAAGTTACCCAAAGTAATACTTCTGACTTTATGCTTTGATTTAATCAACTTGAGAGTAAAATAAAAGAGCTATTCAGACTCCAAGAGGAAGCCTTGGTAATTATTAATGTGTGAGAAAGAAAGAAAGAAAGAAAGAAAGTGACATTCACTGGGTCATGGACAACGTCATAAACTACAGGACAAGAGCAGAGCAAGAGTCGAAGGCAGAATAATTAACCGTAACTTACAAAGGCACACTTTTAAATGGACAGCTCTAAGGAAATGGAATCCACTGAAGTTTTACCCGTGAGAAGATAGGAGCCAAAGTTTGGCATTAAAATTTACGATCTCATAATGTTCTCAAAGCAGTTTGTATGGACACTTAATACAAAGTTCCAGTAGTTGAGGTCTGTAGAACTTCAGAGATCTTCCAGGCAGAATTTCCAGAAAAAGTAATCTAAGGCTAGTCAACACATTCTGCTAGGACAGCATTTTCACTCCAACATCATCACACTGCTTGCCCAATGACAGAAAGTGAAAAGGCCTTTTGATCTGAACTGGAGTTATGGTACTCTCCTCTAAAAGGGACAAACTGTTCAGAACTGAGACAAAACCATCGTAATGAGTAATATTTTTGCATTATGACCACAGCTGATGCAATATTATTTTTTTTTGGCTGTGAACTGTGATGTAACCCTGCTCTAGAATACATGAGCTGTTGTGGATCAATAACGTGACTGGAAAAAAATGTAAAAGGTGACAAATGATAGATGTTCTGTACTACTTCTTAGAGAGCAAATAGATGATTACAAGATGCTCAAAGAAAGACATTTTAGAAACTATCAGTAGCTTGCAGGAGATCATAACCAAAATTGCATATCTTCAAAAGAGAATTCAAAAAACCACTTTGAATTTATATATATGTGGATGTATATGCTTTTATATACGAACATACATATTTGCACTTATATATATGGGTAAATAAATATAAGGAAAATGTTGTTCCACTTAATATGATGAATGGAATCTGTATTTTTACAAAAGACAAGAATTTGTGGGTCACACTTGTAATAAAGCCATGTTAGTTCTGTATAAATTATTTCTTCACAGTGAGGATGATGGAGCACTGGCACAGGCTGCCCAGAGAAGTTGTGGAGTCTCCTTCCCTGGAGATTTTAAGACCTGCCTGGATGTCTACCTGTGCACCTGGTCTAGGGAGCCTGCTTTGGCAGGAGGGCTGGACTTCATCTCTAGAGGTCCCTTCCAACCCCTACAGTTCAGCAATTCTGTGATTCTGAGATAAATTAGGTTCATCTGCTAAGATGTTTGCAGTTCTTTATTGTCTGCATTAATTAATGATAATGGTTAAGAGAATTATATTCATGATCTCAGGTATTCAAGCTACAGATAGACACAAATGCACTAGCGATGAAGAAACAAAAGCCTTGGAGTGGGATAAATACTTTTTCTATAGAAGTCTCACAAGTAATATTTACATGAATATTGAAGGGAATATTTCTAATTCTTAAAAAAAAAAAAAAAGAGGATTAAAAGTATTGTATCATGAACAACTTGCTCTAAAGATCAGAAAAAATAGTGAAAAACTGACTAAGAAGTTGAAGAAATATGTGACATTGGTATAAATATGTTTTCCAAAGTAGCGTTCTTACTGAAAGGTTTAAATTAACTAGATGTAAACATTAAAGTTGAGTGAATGCATGCATCTACTCTAAGTGAAAAGGAAGTCTATAATAATTTCTTGTATTTTCTGATCAGCATTGTTGAATCTATTTTAGAATAACACAAAATTAACAGGAAAAGAACTTTTCATAACAACTTCTCAACGCACCTCTGTATCTTTAATCTGAGAAGGACAAGGTGTGGAGTCTATTTCTTTGCATAGACTTTCACGTTGATAGGACCTGTCTATTTTTAATTTATTTCTTCCTTGCAGTTGATGCAGCGGATTTGTGAACATTCTGAGTAAGTCTCTTGGATGAAAATTTTCTAGCCCTTCAGGGAGATCCACAGGTTATGTATGGCTGACTGCTTCCTGATAATATTTTCAGTTCCTTTAATTTTATCCTCTGAGAGGCAGTCATTGTCATCCAAGAGCAGCCCTTGGGTGTATGTTTTGACCAGCACTAATCCTGGCATCTCTCTACATTTCACTGATGTTGGTTTAATAACTGCATACCCTTCTACAAGCATGATCTGAAAACACGGTATAAAAATTTAATGTTGTAATCACAATTACACATCATTTAAAGGCAGAATAAATTGCTGTATAATTTTGACTGTCTGTACATATCTCACAAGCGATCACAACATATTAATTTCAAAAATTAAGTTTGACTAAATTGTATAGATCTAGACTCATCCAATATAACAAAAGGTATTCAATGAAAACTCATCCTTGATCCTTTGTGAAGTATAATCTATGCAGAGATGTAACACCTCCAAGGGACATAATAGGCCAGGATATGAGATGTTCTGTGAAGAAATCCTTGAACTTTTAAAAGGCCTGGGAGTTTTAATGTCTATTTCTCTGTCTGACATGAGCTGAGTAGTCACTCAAACAGGAGAAGTAAAAGAACATCAGAGAAATTAGAAGAAAAAAAAAAGCAAAACAATGAAGAAGAAAATGAAATACATTCAAAATGCTATCAAACAAAGTCACAATGTGTCTACTCTTCAAAAATAGCATGTATGTCAGCAAAATGTTGACAATAACAACAAAACTATAAAGGGAGTGAAGATGATTGGAGATATCAGCGGGCTTCCACATTAGGAACAGTTATATTTACTGGGGTTCTTCAGCTTGTCACAGATACAGCTGGGAGAGATTGTGAATGAAATCTGCAAAACCATGAGACAATTCAGAATGTTTTCACGGCCCTTTTCTATACAAAAGTCAGGGAACAGCAAACAAAGCCAGGTGGCAAGTTGAAGCCAAAGGGAAGAAATATTTGTCTACGTAACTAGGCTACACAGAGTGTAGTTATGCTGTGGAATTCAAAGGTTTGTTAAAATAAAATAAAGAACATTTATTAGCTCAGGATTCAGTCTTCTTGAAGTTTTTAAACAAATCTTGTCATGGAACTACTACGCTTCCTACGTAGGAAAGTATTTGGCTATTTAAATTGTGAAGGAGATACAAATGATAAAAAGAGACAGAAAAAAAAGATCAACTTGCAGCTTCTGCAGCTTCAGGAACAGACACTGCACACACAAAATAGCAGCTCAGGAGCGATGATGCCTGCTGTTGGGCAAAGCAACATCTGTTTGAGCCAAAACATCTGGGCTGCTGCAGCATGCAGGAGAAAACAAAATTTGTCTTGAAAATTTCCCCAGAGACTGGCAAAAATGTATTTTCCAGGCAGAACTGAATTCTAGCTGCATGATATCACTGTACCAGAAATTCTAGGTGCACTCCGAAGTGTTGATGACTGATGCTTTTTTGAGGAGCTTTGCCATTAATACTGTGCTATGTTCAAAACACTTCCAAAAATGGCTGACAGCCAGACCACACCTCACATGGCTGACATGGACTGATGCTCATGTTTTCGTGGAATATGAGGGTTTGGATTTAGATTCGTTGAATGGTTTGACTTGGAAAGGACCTTTAAAGGCAATCTGACTCTCCTGCCATGAGCAGGGTCACACAGCTCCAGATCAGGTGCTCAGAGCCCCATCCAACTTGACCTCAGGTGTCTCCAGGGATGAGGCAACCACCCCATCTCTGAGCAACCTGTGCCAGTGCCTCACCACCCTTATTGGAAAATACTTTTTTTCTTATATCCAATCTAAATCTCCCCTCTTTTAGTTTGAAACCATTTCCCCTTATCCTGTCACAATAGAACCTGCTGAAGAGCCTGTCCCCTTCTTTCTTATAGCCTCCCTTTAGATACTGAAAAGCCACTCTCAGGTCTCCCCAGAGCCTTCTCTTCTTCAGTCTTTCTCTTCTCAACTTGAAGCAGATTAAAATATTTGAGAAGACTATGAGTCTACCCTTCCAGGTGTTCACCAGCAGCCTGGCTGAGCTAGCTCATAAATTCACAGTGACTGGAAAATGCTGTCTTCAGCTGGCAAACCTGAATGTCACAGTGAACAGGCATATGTTAACAAAGATCACAGGCTGTTTCAACCTGTATTTGCAACTGGATCTTAGAGAAAATATGCTCTGCTTTGTGTGCGGAGCCTACCTGCAGCATGGTAGAGCAGGTTGACCACCTGAAGCTCACGGGCAACATGTGGAGCAGATCTCCACGTGCAGCCATGGTGAAGGCCGTGGTGCAGCAGTAGATGTGGCCTGGAGGAGGCACAGCACATGGACATCCCTGCAGGAGCAGCCCTGGGTGGAAGCTGCAGCCCTAGAGAGGAACCTGTGGTGAAGCATGAGGGCTGAGGGAGCTGCCACTTAGGGGGCTGTACTGCAGCAGTGCCTGAAGGGTGGGTCCTGTGGGATGAAGCTGTTGGAGCAGTGCTTGGAGAGCTGCAGCCTGCGGGAAGCCCACATGGGATCAGTTGGGGAAGGATAAAATCCCATGGGAGGGACCCACAGGTAGAAGGGGCAGAGAGTAACCACGGTAGAGAGGCAGAGTTTGAAGTATTATAGACAGATTTCAGCTCCTACTGCTCACTGCCCATTTTCCTTTGCCACTCAAAAGGAGTCTATATTCGCATCAATTACTCTGAATCCTTCTTACATGTTGTAGCTACCATGATACCTAAGCAATAAGCAATTCAGATCATCTATACTCAAAGTATCCAGGTCCTAACCCATCCTATTCATCAAGACAACTGTGACATCCAAACTAAACATGGATGACAGCAATCTGATCTTAGACAAATGAGTGAGGGTTATGTGCCTTAGAATTTCATATTGGTTTATGCACAAGAATGAATCACAGAATGGCTTGGGTTGGAAGGGAACTCAAAGATCATCTAGTTCCAACCCCTGTGCCACTGACAGGGTTACCACCCACTGGATCAAGTAGATCTGGCTGCCCAGAGCCCCATTTAGCATTGCCTTGAACACCTTCAGTGATGGGACATCCACAGTCTCTTTGGGCAGCCTGTGCCAGCACATCACTCTCTGTGAACGTGAATATATGCTTTAAAAGGAAAACAGAAAACAAAACAAAACAAACAAACAAACAAAAAAAACCATCTAACCACATAACTGTTAAAAGTTATTTCATGTGAGTCACCTTTAGTTCTAAAACTTGAGTCCATTTGGGCTCAATACATATTAGATAAAGAGCAATTCATTAGATCCAACTCAGTATAAATTAGATTCAAATGTATACCAGATAAGAATGGTTGACCTAGAGACATGCACAAAATCTGTTGCAAAACAGCACATAAGGCAAAGACAATCTTTCCACCAATCTAAAAACAGCAATTAAGGTGCCCAGACACGTGAAAAAATATTTTTTCTTAACTGTATTAAAATTCAGACATTACGAGGAACACACTCTGTTAAATGCATGGTTTGCTCCGAGCGTTATGCTATTGCATTTTACCTAGGATCCTTAATTGTTTCAGAAGAATAGCAAATGGTTTCTCCAAACAGAGGCTGCAAAGCTAGCTCCTGTAAATCACTGCAGTTCCGCTGACTGCATTCACACTGACTGAAGATCTGGTGTTTCGTGGCAGAAACAGAAGAAAGAAGAGTGCAGGGGGAAGCAGATAAGCTTTACACATCCTAAAAGGCAAACCTGGAAGCAGTGTGTGAAGCAGCTACTGAGCTACAAACAGGATGCTGTCTGCTGCAAGAGAGAGTGCAAAGTAACTCCAAAGTGTCAAAATACATGGGTATAGCAAACGATATGGCTTACTCGGGTTAATGGCCTGATAATATCACTGCTGAAGCCTGGAAAGCCACTGCCTCTACATCCTCTGCTGGCAATGTTGATATAGAGCTGGAGCTGAGGGTAAAGTCTGGGGCTTCGTGTGCCAGACTGATGAAAGAAGGGAAATCTATTTCAGAGTTTTAAAGGGCGGAGTGGCTTTTGGTGCGGAAGGTCAGGCAGATACACTGGTAAGTTGCTGTATAGGAATAGACTCAGAAAGGGCTACTGAAATGAAAACCAGATAAGACTCTGGAACAAGATCCTACAGTGGGATAGTGTAAGAGAGACACATGGGAACTCAGACGTAAGGAAAGCAGTGTTTCCTGCAGTGTTGACAATAAATATGTTTGTTCTATGGTGGAAAAAAAAAAAACCACCCTTGCAACAAAAATCCCTTGCAGGCTGATATGGGAAGAAAAGCCTATTTGAAGTGAGTACAATGGAGAATTTGTTCACGCCAATGCAGGCAACTCCATCGCTTGAAAACTTGGGTTATCAAGTCATCCCAAATGGCATTTAATCCCCTCACAGCTGGGGAAATCCGTCCCTCTGCTCTTGTGGAGAAATGAAAGCTGACTCCTGTGGGTGTATTCCCAGATGGCTCAGGTCTGGTAGGTACTCTATATAGACAGCACGCTGCTGATTGCAAGCTTTGGTGTCACCCCATGCAAGGAAGCCATCTCAGACTTGAAGTTCCATCAGACCCCATGCACCGAAACAAAGGGAATAGGACTTGCTCCTGTCCACTTCTGCCTATTAGCTCCCATTGCTTCTCCCTGTTAAACTGCTCAGCAGCCTTGAAATCCTGGCCCCAAATAGTTTGTATTTGCAACTGTATCTGATTGCACCTTAATTTAGATTACTATACAATGCGTTTTCTTCATTTTAGACCAAATCCCTAGCTAGGAACAGAAATTAGTAACTCCTTTTAAGCACATTTGCAAAAAAAAAACTCGTTTCTATAAAGCTTTCTAGTAGAGAGAGACTTTCATGATACAGGAAACAATAAAGCAATGGGATCTAGAAGCAAAATAAATAAAAAGTTACTCTGGAGATAGAAGGAAGATGACCAAATCGTTTAGAGTTTCAGGAAACATTCTACTTCCATGCATTTGGGGTGGATATTCAGGGAAGTGGAAGAAGATGTGTTTTTATTATGATCAGATTCCAAGCCAGTACAGGCATCAACAGCAAATGTATCTACGAGCAAGAGAGAAATCTCTCTGAAATCACTACTTGGGATTACAGTGACATCAGCCTGAACTTTCCTGCTGAATATGGGCTTTTCTGGGTTGCAAGGAAAGGAAAGATGGATTTAGGATTAAGACGAAGTTCTCCGACAGGTACATGAGATGATACTCTGAATTCAGTAATTTGCTAGAAGCTGTATGTGCTTTGTGATGACGTTCAGATACATGCATGAGTCTGGAAAGCATAAAAAAGCATGAATAAAATTAATGCTGAATAAATAGAAGAGACATTCTGCAGAGTTATGTAGAGCTTATAATGACATCCCACGGTGTTTGGACCAACAGCCATGAACGAACACAATCCTCTGGTCATTCAAACATACTTCTGCCTTCAGTTATCCATCTCTAGAGGTACTACTGTCTAATATTCAGGAAATTATTTGGGCTTTAAATAACTGCCTACGTATAAAAAATTAGGTTTCTAGAAGGAAGGCTCAGCTTCCATGTGTTATTTTGAATTAATAAAACAGTGTAGTTATGGATGAAGAGGCAGAAACAATAACCTGATTTGAAGACCTGCCCGTTTGTTTGTGAACCACTGCAGTCAAGGCATTCACAGATTTCAAGGATGGAGAGGACTTGATCTCCCAGATAACAGACTCTGAGGAAAAGCTGTCACGTAGCTTTAGATAGCATTTACAAGAACATTACATGCACATTTTTAAGTCTTGACTTGTGCCTGCAAGCCTTACTGACTTCAAGTAATTAGAAAAGAAAAAAAAAAAGAAGGTGGATTTGTAATCACATTCGTTTTGGTTTCGTAATTTATGCCTGAACAAGTAGCACTCTGGCTGGAAGCTGACAGCATGTGCTTCTTATGTACATACATCTGTGGTGACACTCAGATATATGTGCGAGCTGGAAAGCATTAAATAGCGTAAATAAAATTAATGCTAAATAAATAGAAGAGACATTCAACAAACAGTTATATAGGATTTTCGATGGCTTCTCACTAATGCCTGGACTAACACCCATGAGTGAATATGATCCTGCTTAAGCACAGCTGAAATGAGAAATTTACTTTTATTCTAAACCCTATTTGCAGTGCGATGATTATCAGTTTTTCCGTTTCATCCACTGGTTGTGCTCCCTCCAGGTCAAAGATTGCAAGCAAACTGAGTGAAATCAAACTTTTATTTTCCACAGTTTCTAGCTCAAAATATCTGCTGAGAGCCCTTCACACTGTAACAGAAAGGCACAAGAAGCCACACCACTTGCGGGAGTCCCTGACCAAGAAGCCCTGGTAGACTCATCAAGGCAGACAAACACAAGAAAAGCAAGCTATGACCATATCCATATCTGGATAGAGTTCCTCACACCTCATGTCATCAGCCTGTAGCACAGGTGTCTGCATTTACGACAGCCACCTGGCTCTTTTTATAGTAGCTGCAAAGAAAAGGAATCTCCTGGTGCTTCAGTGATCTCATCCAAACCGAGACATTTCCAGTAAGTCATATGGATGTTGCCCTAGTTTCATAGGATCATCTGATCCTGATCTGTGCTTCACTGCTTTGGGCAATCTCAGCTCATCTCTCCATTAATTTGGGGATTTCATTGCATTTTCCATCCACCCCTACATGACCTGCTGATATCCGAAATTAGTTGTCTGCAGTGCTATGGATTTGCACCCAGTTCTCATTCAATTCAGCCTTAACCCATCCCATCACCCCTGTTTCTGGTCCCCAGGTTCGTGCTGAAGCTGAAGGATAGGGAGTAAGGGGAGGAGGTGTTAATCACTTTGTATCTGCTTGGCACACAAAGGGCTCCAGTCACAGTACCTGTCTAACTAATATCTTTCATCATCAGTAAATTCACTCAATTTTCTTATTATCATTTCCAAGAATGTCGACTGGCGGGGTGGTGGGTAATCCTAGACGTGGCAAGGCTGTGACTGCAGCTGTAATCACACAGAGATGAAAGCTTCAAAGCCAGGTTTAAGCATTAGAAAACATTACTTAAAGAAGATTAATCATCTGTTGTGAGAGGCATTTTGGACAAAAATACAAACACCTTCACCTGCACAGTCAAAACGGCAGCAGGATCTGAGCAAGCCTGTAGATGTAGGAAATGATTCACCAGGGAAATGAATGAGGTTTTCTTCACCTCCTTTTTCTCCTAAGACTCACTCCTTTCCCCCCTCCTGCTCTGAAAAGCGATCCTCTGCCTTTCATTTTGGTCACGGCAACTGCTGCCTTGATCAGGGATATGAGGCAAACACATTCAGAAGTTTCTGCAAAGCACTTGGCTTCCCTGCCAGCATGATAATACAATTACACACCGTACTGGGGTACCACAGCACAGCTCTGATGGCACCACCAGTACAGCTGTTCCTACTCCTTTTCCTCTGCCACAGCTGCAATTACGATGTCGAAGCACAGTATGTCGGGCTGCTGAATTTTCACTTTCCCCTCATTTCTACTCATTGAGTTCTGGTTCTGTTCTTTACGTGTTTGCTAGAGGGATTAATAACAGTGGAGGGTTCGTTCTCAAAGGCGACATGCCAAGTTTTAGTATAATATTTGCAGTTGTAAAATCATATATTTTGGGAAGAAATGCGTGGTCTCTTTACTTTTTCACTGCTCTATCCTCCCATCGAGTAAATGGAATACGTAGCACCACTCACCACCTGATTTTGAAGACTTCTACATGCTGCAGAGATATTATCCAACATTTACAGATGAAAAAAAAAAAAAGATCAGAGAAAAAAAGTGAAAGGACAGAGGATACATCTGAAGTGTCCTCATTACAAGTTTGTGGATCTGTCTGCTTGAACACAAGGATTAAAAGTATTATTAAGTCCAGTAGTTTGGGTTGCAGAAAAACTTTCAGACTAATGAGCAAGTGTCTTTTTAGCTAAGATGTGTCCAAATATTGGGTCTGAAAACCACTTTATTAGACTAAGAAATAATCTGGATTTCTTGGTATTTTCTATTTCATTTTAGTTTCAGCTAGTACTAATAATGGCAATACTGTGACAAATGCATAAAATAAAGACACAAAGTATGTCTCAAGGTAAGTAGTCCCTAGGATACTCCCATGTACTTAGAGTACTCCCCAAGATCTTTACATGTTGCACCCAGTCCACATGGGTGCTGTATGGCACTGTTTCTCAGTGGATTGCCCAGACTCCATGAGATGACTTAGATGTCAAACAGTCCTTCCCAGTCTGTCATGGACAAAATCTCTTTAAAATTAATGTGTAGAGTGTATGATTTTCCCTGGAGGCCAGAGATGCCAGAACCTCTGCCTTGAATGATGTTAGGAAGACACCATAATGAATCAGTTAGAAATAACATTTATCATTCAATGGCCATCTTTCCTAAAGAGCCATTGGAGGACAAGATTAGGTGTCAGAGATCAGCAGAGGAGGAGGTAGCTGGTGAACAAAAGGCAGGTGTTCTCATTGCTCAGGGAGGTGATGGAGTCACTGTCCCTGGAGATGTCTAAGAAAAGAGTAGATGTGGCACTGACGAACATGATTTAGTGGGCATGGTGGGATGGGCTGACAGTCAGACTTGATGATCTTAGTGATCTTTCCCAACTTTAATGATTCTAGGATTCTGTGGAGGGACTAATGACTGTGTTTCGGGAAAAAAAATAGCACTAGGTCTTACTGAAACAAAACTAGGAGTACAAGTAAGAGTGATGAAGAGAAAGAAAACAGGACTCAAAGAAGGAAGTCAATGTGCAAATAGCAATGGATGGTGATGTCTTACAGGAGAGGCTGTGTTTTTTGCTGCAGAAATCAGAAACTTTAGATTCAGCAGAAGATGGTGGGCTGATTTATGACAGGAAAATCCTTCTTGTGCAAAGTAACAGCAAGGACTTTCAGCTGAGGTTAGATTTACATCGTATACAAATATGTAGCTCAAAATAATGCCTATCTAAGAATATCAAGCCAGCATGACCCTAGGTTGTGACAGACTGTAAGAAACGAGCCCAGGGACAAGGGCAGTTCCTGCCTACATCAGCGCTGCCCTTCTTCCCACGGGTCCTGGGGAATGACCAGAGCTCCAAGGAAGCTGCCTGAGGTTGGGTACATCAAGGACACTGCATTATCTATTCTTGTCTGTTTGCCCAGAATCACACTCATCTTTCATAATCAGCAAGACAGAAACAAAACTGTCTGGCATAGCACCACGTTTTCATTTTTCTTCATTTAATTGTGCTCCAACCCACAGCATGGATCAACAAGCAAACAACAACATGCAGAAAAGAAACAAAGAGAAGGCCAGGTTGGGGAGATTTACTTAAGTGTTGAGAGCAAAGCCGAATACATTTAACAGTGGGACTTGCAATGGAAGATCAGGCTGTGCTGGGTTTCTGTAAAATCTCTCTGAGAAAAGAGCCCAAAAACCTGAAATCTGAAAGAAAGAATATTTCAATTTCACACAGCAGGACATAAAAGTCTACATGGTGAAACTGATACCACCCTGAGCCTGTGCCATACATTGCTTCATCTTTCTTTGTGGCCTCTGCAGCCAGAGATTTACAAGAGCAGAGCAAGGCCAGGTTTCATATTTTTTTTTATCCTGGCAAAGGACTTATGTGGTTTAACTGAAACAGCTTTCCTGATATGTAATTTCTTTCCTCTTACATGTTCTCACCTTCCATCCCTCCCACCATCTCTTCCTCCATCCCCCAGATCAGACTGTTTCAATGTGCAGCCTGCACATTTCAATGCAAACTTAATTTGTTTTCCCACAAGGCATGGAGTCTCTATTTTTTTCTTTCTTTTTCATGCATGCTGTCTACAGCAGTGAGGATGCTGAAACTGTTTTTCTGAGTGGAGGCTGTTAGTGCCTGCTCAGCTATTTTCTGATGAGGCTGACTTTTCACAAATCGGTGAGGTGCTGGGAAGAAAACAGTATCCTGTGGTTAAATTCATGCAGGGGGCAAGACAGCAGGGAGGAGGAAGAAAGATGTCTCCTTGTCATGGATTCTCCAAAAGCTTCTGTAATCCTCTAGCAAAATCCTGTGACAACAGAAACAACTCTGCTGCCTGCACAAAGATGCCAGAGGCAAGACCTCAGTGCCAGTTGTGCACATTTTGTTTGCAATAGGGAATGGAGGGAAGCAGAAGTTACAGCATATTTCACCCATCCAACATCCCAAGAAAAGGATGTTGGATGGGTGAAAAAAATGAAGGAGGTGCTCACCTGAAGAATCAGCTCAAGTAAGAAGAAAATAAACTGGATAATTTGCAAAAGTAAATATACATTGCCTGTACTTAATGCAGTAGAACAAATCTTTTGTTCTCCAGTTCAATTGAATTTCTGACAGATTCAAACACGTGTGTTTGTGACGCGTGAAGATTTTTATCCTATATGCCCTTAAGAATAGGTTACCACATTGCACTCCATCTAGGTCTGAACTCAGCTGAACTTCAAGTCTAGTAACCATCTTAGTAGTATTCTATGCACCTATTAAGATAAAATGCTACTTCATAAACATTTCTTTGCGTGCATTTTTGATGCTACTTAGAATTACAGGTTGTGCTCTTGTGACACAGGACCACTTGCCTACTTTTATTATTGCTCAAAAGTTATGATTTACATATGATAAGGCAGGCAACTCTTAGAGAGATAAGGCAGCTTCAGGAAAAAAATTCTCTTTTTAGTGAAACAAGTCCTTATTTTTCATCAGAGTGTACTTCAAGATCTGTTAGTGCATTTAGGCATGCACTATCAGACTGGTTTGTTGACACTTTCTCAGTGTAGTTGATTTCAGTAAATGGCTTCGTTCTATATTTTTTTGGTAGATTTAAGGCATACATTTTAAAAAGTAGAACAAGAGATATTTGGCAAATGAGCTGATGCTGCAAAAACAGCAGTATCAGAAAGGAACTGGGTCCCATTTTTCTGGGGACTGTGTCTTCTGCGTCCTCTGCTATGAAATCTGGCTTCTTACCTCTTCCTTTGAACTTTTTCATCTGGCTAGTGATAAGCTTGTGCTACTACCTCCTGACACGAGGAGAAATATATCAACTCGGTCCAGACAAGATGACACTGTAGCAGTAGATGATTGCCTGATGCTCCTGTGCAGCAGAAACGTAGTGGAAAACTTTTATCTGATTTTTGCTGCTAGAAAAACACATCCATTTTGCAACTTTATCACTGCGAGCTGTGATTCTGTGGAACTCCACAAGAAAACAATGGCTGGTTTAAATATTTATACAAGAGGAAAGGAGATGCTTCAAGGAGTACACAGAGGCTATGGTTCACACTGGAGGAGCAAGGAACAGAAGGTAAAACAAGAAACTGAAAATCTGTTCTTTTAATGTAGAAGCTTTAATCTGTAAGCATAAGAAGGGAATTGGAAACTAAAAAGCTTGTTCCTCCATCACATGGGCAATGATGTTCATTCGTTGCCCTGTTCAAATGTTACATTTGGCAATTACAGCTGAACTAGGTAAGTTCTCTCTATATTGTCACTTGGCAGGAGAATTTTTCAGGTGGTCTCCAGATTTCCCATGTTATGAGACTGGAGGCTGGCAAGTTAGCTGCTGACTTTCACCCACAAGTTAACTGACTTACAGAGGATGGCTTATTATAGACTCACGGCCAGTGATGAACATGACAAGTTGCAGATGGGATTATGCAGACATAAGATCACAGTCATTATAACCAGGGAATGACCATTGGGTTCCTCACTCCACTCAACGCTTGCCATCTGATGGCTCCGTAGGTTGTCACTTGAAAAAAACAGCAATGGACCTTCATCAAATTATTCCTCTGTTCTTTTCCATCCACAGGCACAAATACATCTAGAAAAATCCAGTAATTTGTACAATGCAATTTAGGGCTGATCCTTTGATATTAATATAGCAGGTCTGTAGGACAAGCTCTCATTTAGTTTGAGGTGAATGTGTGGTCAGGTAAGGTTGAATAATGACTGCTTGATTTATGTCAAAGAGTTATTCAGTCAACTTCTATGTTTGATGCTAACTCTTTCCCTGCAAATCACAATAGCATTATTAAAGCTAATTATCTTGGGCTAAGTAATATGATCACCATGGGAGGAACAACTTTGATGTGTATAAGTGACATCTGATAAGTGGTTCAAAATTGCTCTGTTACTACTCAATAAAATGAAATTTCTGATGATTAAATACAAGAACAGGAATCTCAGTCCCATCAAGTTAATGGCAAAACTCCCAGTAACTACAACAGGATGAGCATTGTTCACTCTTATAAAATTCACTAATTTCCCTGTTACTTATGTTTGAGTAAAGAAGAACAAATTAGGTTGTGTAACTACCAAAGTGTTTCTGCTCTTCTACAGTTCATTTCCGGCCAAATTTTCAATAACCAAATCTCTGCCTTTTTCACCCCATCTCAGCCCATAGTGCTTCCTACAACATGCACGTGTTTCTCAGCACTGAACTAGCACAACCTCTGTCAGCCATCACTCCAAATTTCAAGTGTGCACACATTCCTTGATGGTAATCTAAATAAATCTATTCATCTTTACCTCAAAATTTTTCTTGCACGTATCTTCTTTTTTCTACTGAAGATTCTACTTTTTTTTTTACAATATAGTTCAAAGCCTTGTTTATTTTGGGTTCTGAATATCCATTATTATGACTGGAGAAACAGGTCTGACCACAAAAAAAAAAAAAAAAAAAAAAAAGGGTAGGATAAAATTACCTCTCTTTCAACCCAAGCCTTTCGAGGATTCTAAAATATCAGGAAATCTCAATTGAAAGTTTTCTGCACAAGTGTAGGTCAACTCTTTCGTGGATGCACCGGGAACATAAGATGCTCATATGTTAGCAGTAAATCCAGTGCATTCAGTAAATATCGGGTGACACATGGACTTACTATATCCTCCAGATACAGTGGGTGGGATGTGTTGAGTTTCCTCGTTTTGTGCAGGCCATCTGTACAGACATTACTGAATCATCTGTCTAGCGATATCCCTGAGAGAAATAGTGTCCTTGAACAAACTTTCATATTAACCAGCTTAGCTCTAAATACAGCCACAATTCTGGTCTGCCTTTTAAAGCTTGCCCAGCACTTTCTGTTGCATGGTATATATAAATAGTGTTGTGCTTCTCTGCCCACTTTTCTTTACAACTTTATCTTAGATGACCCTGCAGTCAAAGGTAAGACCTGCCACCAAAAGAGCTAAAGACCCACAGCACATGAACTATATTCTTGTGACTGTTACTGTCACCTGCCTGGGTGTTTTCAGTGTTTTTCAAAACTTGGGTAGGGTTTTCTTACTTGAGAGGTCACAAGTAGACTGGAATCCCTTCATGAGGAGTTCTCAAGTTCTCTTAATCTTCCTTCCTAGATCAACTCCTCCAAAACTGATTAGTAGTTTAGTGGGTAGGGATGGAGATAGGAGGATGGTTGGACTAGATGATCTTGTAGGTCCTTTCCAACCTAATGAACCTATGAACCTATGAAAACGTTTATCTGCTCAGAAAGGAGATTATTGTCATGCAGAGAAAAAATAAAAAATAAAAAAGTGCTTCAAATAGTGTACCTTAATTACCGTAACATTTGAAGAAGACACATAATTCCCTTAATCCAATAGGCTGATGAATAATTTTTAATCATACAAAATGCCATGTCCTATAGTGGTAAGCAGCCTAAAGAAAATGGTAGGCACTGGTCGGCATATGCTGGCTTGTTCTTTCTGTAGCAAGAAAATGCACCAGCCTGCTGATGTCTTCTGAGTGCACATGCCTTTCTTAACATCAGAGAAGTAATCACTTTCTCCTTAACTCATTCTTCTCTCTTTGTCCTTTGCAGATTCCAGATGGGTTCTCTAGCCAGTAATTACTTTTATAACTAGAACTCACTCATTATGCATCAGGTTAATAGCATTCTCTATGGACACTCATAATCTTCTCTCTGTTTTCTAACTTCTTTCCAACCCTAATATAACTGTACTTCCTTACTACTAACCAAACAGTGATCTCTTATCTCCTCTTCTTTTTTGGTGGCAAGTGTGTGTTTGAAGGATCAATTTACATTTTTTCCAGGCTCTCTCCCTCTCCTTTGCTATGTTTATTAAATCTGTATCTGTTATTTTTATGTCTTAATGCCAATGGATTTTCCTTTTAATTACAGCAATCTGATTTCAGTTTATTTAAATGCTGATTTATGTTTATGCTATCCCCTGGTATCAATTTCATTCCAACTAGATCCCAGTGTAACTTAATTACTTGTTGTCTTGTCATTCCAAGCTAATGCTAATTAAAACAGTTTTATTGCTTCAAGGTATTAAAGATTAACCCCTCCACTGGTCTATGGGAAATAAAATAGTCTCATCAAGGTTGGGAAAGAAAAGGCTTACAAAGCCAGAGAACGAACTACAGTGAAATGACCACTATATATGTCTCATTCCAACACATGACACTCTGTAATTGCCAAAGGTTCTCAGTCATGTAGCATGATTTCACCAAAACACTAAATGGCATAGGTTAGAAGGCCCCTTATAGATGATCTCATTCCAACCCACCCTGCCATGGGCAGGGTTGACAGCCTCTAGATCATGCTGCCCTGGATCCATCTGGATTCATCAGGAGATGTCTATCAGTGTTCATCTCACATCGTACCCACCTTTTTTTTTCTGTCTTTGGTCCAAGGTTTCAAAAATTGAGGTTGCCGGCCCATCAGTGTGCAGCCTCTCCTCTTCATGCCCACTCTGTGTGCCTGTCCACCCCACTTCTACCAGTACCTTCATCCTTCTCACAGTCTTATCTCATCTACTTTCTTCATCATTTATCTTTTATTTTTCTATTTCCCCAACCTGTACACTTATTACCAACAAAGCAAAACAAAGTTTTAATCCAATAATCTTTCTTCTGCTCTTACATCAGCTTGAGAGCTTTGCCCATATCTTGCCCACTCCTGTTTTCTTCTGCTCCAGAGACAAGAGGGAGCTGAAGGACTGACCAGCTTAATAGTTTCACATGAAGTGCTTTGCAGACAAGGAGAGATCAATCAGAGACCATATGCACCGAGTAATAACAGAATATACTGCTACGAGTCTGCAAGCAAACTAGTGAAGTTAGTGGGACTGTAAAGCACCAGCTGAGTGCAATTATCTCCTGCACAACGCTTGTAAACTTTACCTGTCACTTCAACACTCACTATAAATCCCCATGCTACATCACTGCAGCTGCTACGCACACCCATAGGCTTCCCAAAATCCTCTCTATCCCACAGTCAGCTTCCCTCTCCACACCTTGCTTCTCCTAAATTCACATTTGCATGAATGATAATGACCTAACTCAGCTATCTTAAGAAATTCCCCAATTCCTTATTCTTTAATACTGAAATAACTCCACTTCAGGCAGATCTATGCACATGTATGCAAACGGGTACAGCACTGTACTCAGGTGTTAGGCTTTACAGCGTGGTTTTTCATTTGGTTGCCAGGCAACTGCAATACTTTTGATACACGCGGGCAGAAGACTTACACAATTGTTTTTCACGTGCGCCCAAATGAGGAGACAGCAAAGGCTAGTGTTGTGTTTTTTCTTCTGCTGATGAGTAAGTGACATCTGTGGGAACACAGAAAGCTACAGAGTGTGTCTGTCTGGGACTAATTGATTTATAAAACTTGCCGACAGACAGATGTGAACAAACACTCCCGACAAACAATATGATTATAAATTAGATTCTTCTTTTTATAGGAGGTAGGCTAAAAACACACAGTGAGGATAAGTAATGGGTGCAAGAGACAAGTTATTTGTTTTCTGCATCCTGTGAAGCGCAGCAGTTGTACTCCTGTTCTTTGGGTTGATTTTCCTTCAGCGTCTTGGAGCAAGGGGAAAGAAGTCGAAGAATGAAGATTTCTACAAAATGAGAAGCATATTGCAGTGTCCCAGGAAAAACAAGCTGCTGGGAAAGATGTGAACGTGACCTCTTTGATCTATCTGAACGAATTTGTGGGTTTCTTTTTAGCCAATGGTAGTGGATAGGTTCTACTGTTATTGAGGAATTCCTGTGTTTCCTTACTTAATGAAATTCACTCCTACACAGCTCGAGTAACTCAATTTCAGAATTTCTGTTTTAGAGAAAAGAGTGTGAAATTCATTCAAAGAATGTAAAGCAAGCTAAGGCCATGGGATAACTGAAATCCTCTGCCTGATTTTGTCAGTGCTGAGATCACTCTCTAAATGTCCTAAGTGCTTCCCTCAGTGTTCCAGAACAAGTTCATAGAAAAAAAGAAGCTCCTGATTCTCCAGATCTATGTTATTTCTGAAATTCAGCTCTAGACACTCTTGGCTAGATCAGAACTTCACTCCACATTCTCATATATAAGCAGGAGTCAATTAGAAGTAAAAACAAAATTAAATAGAGAATCATAGAATCGTAGAATGGTTTAGGTTGGAACAAAACTTAAAGATCATCTTGTTCTAACCCCCGTGCTATAGTCAGGGACACCTCCCCCTGGAGCAGCTTGCTCACAGCCCCGTCTAGTCTGGTTTTGGGATGGGATTAAATGGGATTCAAACTGGTTGATCAACAAAAGATAAAAAGATGGCAAAGTGAAACATCATAACAGATCACAGAGAGTCGAAACTCACGTTGTCTGAAGTTAAGAGATTTAAAATAAAAATGAGAAAATCATCCCTCAAGCTCCCAACATCCCCATCTGTACTGGGTGTTAATGGTCCCTTCAAGAAGTGTGTGGCAGCAGCATTAAGGCACAGTGAATGTATTTTACACGGAGAAAAGGTTCACAGTCCATCATCACCACTCCAGAGGAAGGGGAAAGCCTAAATCATTCCTCGCTAATGCTTCCCTCCTCAGTGTGAGGAAATATCAAAGAGAGAGAGAGAGAGAAAACAAGTACTAAGTGCACCAGCACAGTCTTAGAAATGGAAAAAATATATATATTTATCATCAGTGATAAATATGATCTACAGCCATATGATCTATAGCCATCATATGATCTACAGCCATCAAGGCCTGCAGTGAAAGTGAAACTAAGCAGAGGCAATTTCTCATCTAAGACAGATCAAGAAAGAATGAGAGAAAGATGCAGAGCTGTTGGAGCAGGTCCAGAGGAAGTCCCCAAAGATGCTCAGAGAGCTGGAGCATCTCTTCTATGAGGAAGGGTTGAAGGAGATGGGCTTGGAGAAGGCTCTGAGGAGACATGAGTTTTTGAAGGGAGCTTACAAGCAGGAAAGGGACCAACTTTTTACATGGTCTGATACTGACAGGACAAGGGGGAATGGTTGTGAACTAAAAGAGGAGAAATTTAGGTTGGAGGATGAGAAGAAATTATTTACGTGAGTAGTAAAGCATAGGAACAGGTTGCCTAAGGAAGCTGTGGATGTCCCATCCCTGAAGGTGCCTGAACCAGGCTGGATGGGGCCCTGGGCAGCCTGAGCTGGTGGGGGTACGACCAGCCCACAGCATTGAGTTGGAACTAGATGGGCTTTAAGGTCCTCTCCAATTCTATGACTCTATGACTTTATGGCACACAGTTGGTATAAGGAGAAGCAAGCAAACTTCCCCTTCAGATCCCAAAGTTCATGCAAATGTTCAAACTTAGGTTGAAATCCTGACAGACACCACATGCCACTGGGGCATACCACTGTAGTCCTGGGTAAGTGATCTTTTCATCATTTTTCATCATTTAGAGCAGCAGGAAATAGACCTTTGTGTGGAGCTCACACACATCCACACGTGCACGCGCTCACACATCACCCAAGGCAGGCTTTAGGAGGCAAGGCTGCTGCTCAGTGCTAAGGAGACTAAGTCAATATTATCTTTTAATAACAAAACCAAAAGGAGGCAAGCTGTCCCAAAGAATGAGCCAACAGAAAACATGATTCTCAGGAATATGACAGATCAAGGGGTCTCAGCTGAACAAATTAGCATGTGCAAATATTTGGGCTGATGAGCTTGATGGAAATTTAAATTATAGAGACCGCATGAGCAAGTGAAAACCCAAACTTGAGCTCCATAAAGAAGAAACTCCCTCACAAGCGAGGGACTGTTTCCCCTCCTTGTTTTCTTTCACGTAGAAGTAAATAATTCTCCTTCATGCTGTGAGAAACAACTTTTTTGTCTTCATCCACTTGCTCTCTCTCTCTTCTCTGATGACTGCTCTGGGTCTAAGAAGCCACTGTCAAATGTGTATGGGTAAAGCGAGGGGTTGTGGTTTTGTTTTCCCTCATATTTGCACAGCAGAATTCCAGTGGTGTCACTTTTACAAGGCATGATGCAACTCGGGGCAGGAGCCAGGCAAGACAAAAGCAAGGTGTTTGTGGAGCACTGAAGCACTCCTCCCCTGCTGTGGGACATATGTGTAAGGAGAAGGGAGAAGAAAAGATCTCTTGTTGTCCTGCTGCACCTTAACCTCATCTGGGTTTTTCTGAAGTGCTCCTTGGATAAATACAAAAGGAAGAACTGTGTGCAGTATGCATGGAAAATGCACAATTCGCTTATTTTTTTTTCTCTTTTTTTATTTTTCTTCAGCTTTTATTTTCCATGCTTCTGTTTCACGGGATAAATGCTGGGATCATTTAAATGGAAGCCATGGAAATGGGATACAGTCAGAGAAATTGACTGCTCAGTCCTGTTCTGCTTTGATCTGTGTATGTTTGGTTCTTCATCCCAGCGAGGAAGAAGATGAAATCATAAAGTTCTTAGGTGAACACTGTGACTTTTTACTTTTCTTGTCTACTGTCATCAAAGAGAGGAAGGGAAAAAGTAACACGCAATTCCTGTGTGTCTGCACGCTATCTGAGCTGAGAAAATCCCACTAGCCTGCTACACATGAACCAGAAAAATGCTCTTGATTTTGTATTTATTATGATTATCTCAATTACGAGTCAGTCCTAACCCTTACTCCAGCTGCCATTTTGTGCTACTCACTGTGCTAGACGGTTGAAAAGCTTCTGAGCATATGGTAGCAATTGGCTGCTCCCCCATTCTCAATATTTCACCCATTTCTCATTGACTTTTCAATGGCATCTGGACACAACTCATCACCATAGGCAGCTTTCAAAACCCCAGCTACTGTCCCCCAGATTATGCAGGCTGCTTTACAGTCTGAACACACCAAACAACAGGTGTCCTGCCCCCAGGCACTTGCAGCTAATGTTAGATGCATATCCTTCGGAGTGGAAAAGATAAGGCAGGCAAGGCAGAGTGGTTATAGAATGACAGAATCACAGAATCATGAAGGCTGGAAAAGACCACTGAGATCACCTAGTCCAACCCCAACCCACCTCCACCATGCCTACTAACCATGGCCTTCCTAAACAACACTGCAGAGGTCAGAATAACCAGGGCTGTATAAAAGCTTCTAAAAAGGTGTATGCTGCTGCTGAATTTCTTCACCTTCATCTCCTGAGCTTCTCAGAGAACTGTACTCAATCTTGTGTTTTATGAAGACAAGTCCAATGAGGCTTTGGTCTGCAGCACTTCTGGCTCTCCTCTGCAATGACGTTCAGGATGTCTTTAAAGATTAAAAAGGAACTTAACTTTATTTTGCCTGTGATTTTTTAATTCAAACCACAGAAGAGCTGAGAGTTGTTACACCTTTCCCATTTTCTCCCTTCAAATATTACTCATCATCTAATTATTTTGTTTCTATCTCATAAAAAAAAAGATCTGGAGAATAAGGTAGCAAAACAAACAAACAAACAAACAAAAGAAAACCCACCACAGATCTGCTTGCATCTTACAACATACCTACACTGCAAAAAAGTATATATACATAATAAAATTTCACTTCAATTTCCTGTAATAGGACTTACCATGAAAATGGGAAAGAGCAGAAGATGCACTGATGCACACAGTTTGTACCATAGAGTTGCATCCTGCTGTGAAAGACTGCTCAATTCAAACTTACAGTTTCAATGCACTTTTATGGATATTTTAAACAATTTTATTAACTTATCATATATAAAAACAATGAAAGTTCCCATTAAAATTTCCATAGAAATTATTTAAGTGTTCTTTTCCTGCAATACAGGAAAGCTTCACTTCTTGATTCTAAAAATCTGAAAAATAAGTTGATTACAAAGCACAAAAAAGTGGTTCTTTGTCTTCATTTATTTATTACATCTTTCCTTTTCCTATTTCAGTCAAAACCAAGGAAAGTAAACATAAAAACTGGCATTTTTCAAGTCAGCTTTTAATAACCATCATGGTTATACTGAAATAAATTTAGGAAAACAGTTGCTTACGGCATAATTTTAGTTGGCTGTGCTCCTTCAAAAGCAGCTGAAATAATGGCCCATCTGCATTCATGTTCAGAAAATAGTCCTTTGCAAACCTGGTAGAATATTTTTTTTCCTTCATTAAATAGGCTGAAAGCCATCTCATCAGCTTAGCAGAACCTCTGTGGAGCTCATGAGTTTAAAGGAGAATTTATTTTTGATGTAAATATTGTCCTCTTTAGGTGCACAATTTCTGGACCAAGGAGATCAGTGATAACACTGTTTGGCAGCAGAAAGATGGAACTACTATTCTAAATACAAGAAAAAGTTTCCCCATTTTCAGGTGCTAAATAAGGCAATTGCCACATCCAAAGTTGTATATTCCACCAATAAGAGTTGCTTATATAGAGAAAAGTGGAGGAAAAAATCACCCTAATTAAACCTGTAGCCTGAGGATAAGAGCATGTTAGGGATAGCCACGTGATCAAAAGGTCTTCAGAACCAGGTACCCAAATCACAAGGAAGTCTATTAAGTTCTTAAAAGTCTACTTAATGTTAAATGTGGTCCCTTAAATGAGACAGAAGTTAAACATTCTTAAGGGGTATCTTCTGTCTTCTACTATAAAAGTGCAAATAGATGTCTGACCTTGCAGTTTTGTACTTGCATTAAACAAAATATTTCAGTCATGATCCAAGCAGATACAAGCAGTTATACTGCTTTCAAATAACATCTCTCCACATTACGGCATCTTTAAGGCCCTAAAGATTTCAGGGGGATTTCAGCACACATTTAAATTTAATCATGTACTTATGCATCCTTTCTGAAATAGGCCCAACAGCCCAATTGAATCTTTCAGAAAGTCTTCAATCCTTATAGACCTCAGGGTGTGTTTTCCCATTTTACTCTTTCCCTGAGCTTTAGGTAGCAGGGTGTGAATACTACTACTGACTTAGAGCAAGATAAAAGATCACTCACTTTGGAAATCCCATAGGTTTGTGATCTTCAGCTACACTGGGAGCTGGGGCTTTCAGCTCTTCACGGACATCCCCACTTGTGTGGACATCAAATTTCTGCAGCAGTGCTTTCACCTTTTCCTGTACATTGGGTTTGTAAACAGACAAGGATTCCCACATCAAACGCCAGTGTTGCTACTCCCTTACCTCTTCCTCTAGCAATGCATTATTTTTTTCTCACAAATTTTAAGTTGAAATTCCATTAAATTAAATGCACAAGTGAACTTCTGGACCCTAATGAGAGCTGAGCACAGAAATATCTTTCCATGCTTCTACAGGTCAGTTTACCTGGAGGCGATGTCTTTCAGTGCTGAAGGCAATTCATCAAAGGAAAAGGTAATAGGGAAGTCAGTCTCTTCCCTCCACTTGCTGCCAGACTTATAAGGAGTGAAACAAGTGAGAGGAGCTTGAAGTAAGTGATGGAGACACACAACTCCTTGCTTGTAGTTCCCAGTGCACCTTCTCAGCTGAGCATTTTGGTGCTCATTGTAAAGACACTCTAAACACACTGCTGAAAGGCAAAGCCTTTCCTTACTGCCTATGTGAGTGCCATTCACTCGCTAAAAATCCTACAAAATCCCATCTGTGCACAAAAGAAACAATACCTGCACATTGGTTCACCTGTACCATGTCAACTCCTGTCCCTCAGTGGAATGCAGCACATTCATGGACAATAGCACTGGCTAGAGTTGTAATTAATAATAAGTTTCTTGCTGCAAAGGCCACCAACCAACCATCCAGATCCCAAAGCTGTAATTAATATTACCCTAGTTTCTCTGGGTACTCCCATTGTGGCTTAAAGAGGGAACCCCTGCCCCTCGAGGCAAGGTTCCTTGCTTGCTTCACATCCTTTGCTCACCAGCACAGGGATTCAATGTTGGAAGTAAAATTAATAACGGAAGCATGAATGGTAACTCTGCTCAGCCATATAGGAGTATTTTACAATAAAAGGTGTAGGAATCAACAAATCAAGAAAGAATGTACTTATGCCTTTATATCAGGGAAAAACAAAAAAGATTAAGGGTTAAAATGAAGCTTAAGAGGAGGAGAGTTTACAAAATACAGGTTGTAAGGCTAAAAGGAGTGATTTTTTTATTATCTTAAATTTTGTTACCCTGGAAATCACTATACTTGAAAATTTCACAGACAACACCAGCCACTTGAATAATGAATAAAGTAGACTGGTTTAAATGCAGGGACACTGCCCTCTGCTCAGCTTTCTTTTAATCTTTTGTGGCCCTACAAGGGGCCTTAGAAGAGGAGGCCTAGTGACATGCTAATACAAGTCCTCCAACAGCTCCACTTAAACAGGCAGCAAGAGCCCAAGCCACTATGCAGATTTTCATGCAGGAACATCATTTTCCCTTTTTGATGGATAAACACTTCTTGTTTTTACATCTGGTGAATTAACCATGGGAAAAATTAAATGAAACAGTAACCACAAACAATTTAAATGACTAAATCCACATTGCTAATAATTCCCTAATTGCTAAGCTGAAAGTCCATAGCAGTCCTGATTGCTGACTGTCACTCAAGCTATTTTATAAATGTATGCTGGTTTTGAAACTGTAAAGATGCTGAATTAGTAAACGGATGGGGCAGATTGGTTTTCTGAGTCAGGGGCCCTTCTCTATGAATGAAAAGGCTTCCCATCTGCGTAGCTCCTGGGACCTCAAAACATTTAAACAAAAATTAATTCACTGTCACTTAGCCCAGGAAGTAATCAGATATTTGCGGTGCACTGAAGTTAAAACCAAAGCATTAACATAAACCTAATGCCTTGTCTCCTTGCACCAGGTCTACAATAGCATGAGAACGAGCCCACTACATCTCTAACCAAGACAGAGTCCAGAAAAGTTGATTTCAATGGAAAATGATATATTCTTCTTTTTTTTTTCTTTCCCTAAGGTTCTTTGTCTTGTTATTAATTAGCAGTGTGCCTAGAAAGGTGCAGACTCCATCTGGAGTCAGGGTCTTCCCCTCCCTCTCTTGGGATTTTACTCTGCTGTCTTGCTGAGCATTGCCAGCTTAGGGTGGCCAAAGGGTCACCTTCATTGCAGAACCTGAATAACCTCTGAGACCATGATTTGACCAAGAAGAGGTGTGCTAACAGAAGCACATACAAAATGAAGAAGAAATCACAGAATCAGAAAATGACTTAGGTTGGAAGGAACATTCAAGCCCATTCAACTCCAACCCCCCTGCCATGTGCTGATTGCCACCTACCATGTCAGGCAGCCCAAGATCCCTACCAACCTGGAATTGTGCACTTCCAGGAGTGGGGCATCCATAGCCTCTTTGGGCAGATTGCATCACTGCCTTGCCACCCTTTGAGTAAATATCTATTTTTCTAACCTAAATTTCTCCTCTTTTAGTTTAAGCCATTCCTCCTTGTCCTGTCACTAACAGACCATGTAGAACAGTCACTCCCACTCCTGTTTATATGCTCCCTTCAAGTACTGGAAGGCCACAATGAGGTCTCCCCAGAGCCTTCTCCAAATTAAACAAGCCCATCTCCCATAACCTTCCCTCACAGGACAGGTACTCCTGAGTGATCTGAGCACCTTTGTGGCCCTCCTCTGGACCTCTGGACAATTTAACCACCCATTTTTAAAGACTATCTCGCTGTCCAAGTGTGCTTTCATTCAGCTTCATATGGACGGGAAAATAGATTTCCATACGTAAATGACCAACCCAAAGATCATCAGGTGATTCGTATGGGGTTAAAAGTCTCCTCAGGAGAAGCCAACAGCTGATGGATGTATTAGGTTAACTCAACTCCATTCCCCTCCTGACTATGCAAAGAGAGCTACAACAGTGTGCCCAAGCTGGGAATCAATTACCTACCGTTCCCATGCTGTTAAATATTCAGATCCTCCTAGAGCATCTCCTACTGTTTGGCTGCAGTTCTCTTGCAGGTTAGCAAGGAAATCAGATGCAAATCACATAGGTGATTCCTCAGCAGGGTGGAGGGGGGAGAACAGAACTGTAGCTGCCAAGGAGGAGGCAGGCTGCCTTTGTGTTTTTGGAGTCACATGGCACTCAGCCACACGTTCCCATTGACTTTCAAATGGAAAATATGTAGATGCAAGTCAGAGTTATGGAAATGTAGCCTTTCACTGTATCATTAGTTTTTTGTTTCCACATGACAGAAACTCATGATTTATTTTGAATATTTAAACTGTGTCAGTGCAGCTTTTTTGGGGGTTGTTTTGGCGACTGTGAAATAAGCAATCCTTACTGAATTGGCTGTGTAGCATTGAGAAGCTACACTGAAGCAGCTGACGAACATTGTAGAGGTGTTGATTTTGCATTTGATCTAATCTAACTGCAACATATGTAGTGCCCTTACAATTAGAGAGCAGGAATATGGATGTGGTCACCTGGGTTGTGCTCCTCCCTGGTGGAAAAATCAATCCCTATGTGTTACTTCTGTAAAGTGGAAATAATATTTTCATCACATAGAGGTTTTAAGTCTTTACAAAGCTTTGATTGATGGATGCCCTGGTATTTTTGTACTCAGTTCAACATACTATCTAGGCCATATACAGATATCAGCAAGCTCAAGACTATTATAGTTCCCTTGATCACACCATCCCACTAAACATCTTTTATTGGCATCTTGGCTGCCACTTATGTCTGTGGTTTAAGGCTGGGCTACGTGGGACACAGTCAGCAGGATTTTCTGTCCTCTCTTTAACACTGAAGAAAACCAGAAATTAATTCATCCTAAAGCAAAGCTGCAACCAGTTTCAAGTGGAGCTTCCGAGATGCAAAGGGATGGAGGCTGCTACAATACGTATAGATAATCTCAGTTTTTATGCAATCCTGAATGTTTTGATTTTAGCAAAATCCTCACCTGATAGCTTGATTTATCTTGCTCGAGCCTGCAAAGCAGTTGAGCTGTTTAGCAATTCAGCTGTGATTATGGCTGAAAAGCACGTGCTGGCACGTCGTGCTGAATCATGTCCTCGTTAAAAGAACTTTTTGGGCCAGGAGATGATTGAGTTGGTGAGATGAGAGGGGTCGTTTCTCTTACCTAGGCTCTTCTCAGAGAGAAATTGACATTTGCATATTTTACCAGTCGAATTAGGCTTTGAATAGTTAAAAGGAAAGCATAAAGTTGTCTGCCCATAAATTGTCCCCTCACAAGAACCTATCTGCATGCCATTTTACTATTCAAGACACTGGAGTCTCTGCCTGGCACAGAACTAGGGAGAGATCATTGGTCTCATCTTAAGCAGCATAAATCATGACCAGTTTCACTGAAAACAGTGACATTTCAGTAACATAAAACTGATGTGGAAATAGAAGGGGGCCCTTGGTTTTCACACCTCTATGTTTAATATGTACACACAGCCTGAGGTCCATCAGCACAGTTCCTCTCTACCACAGAATGGATCTCAATAGGAGTCTGATGTATTTACTCAGAATGGGGCTAAACTACCTTTTCTCCATGGAGCTGGGCTGATTATTAATAATTGTACTACATAACACCCCATTCCCAAAATGTTATGTTAAGCAGAGACCATAGGACAATCATGTTTCCCTGCTTGAGAATGGGTAAGCATACTCACTCATTCTTCTACAGTTGAGTAGAAAATCCTGCCCATGTTTACAGAGCTTGGGCTGGGACTGATTTACCTGAGAGAACTCGGTTGTGTCAATGCTTTAAAACAACAGCTGAGTGAGGCAGTTTGCAAAGGAAGCAAACAACTTAAAAAATTCTGAACTATTATTTAACCTGTACCATCAAAATGCTTTGGACAGACTATAAAAATAGAGTGAGATTATAGAAGAGGAATCAAATTAATACACGTGGAATGCGATGAAGAGCCCTCTCCATCTTTGAAGCCTTTACAAAAGCAGAAGTTTGAGATGATACTGAGCAGCTTCTGGAAGAGAGTTTGTGTTTCATTCATCCCAGACAATTTAGTGCAGCATTCCTAGCTGTAGTAATCAAGACTCTTTCCCTGATAAGACATAATGGAAGCAAAAAGAATTTCTATCGGGGCTGTGAGACAAGTACCACGTTCAGATGCTTCAAATTCAGATCTCTCTTACCCTTCCATAGCAACAGGGGAGGAGAGGATATATGTATGCAGGAGGCTGAACAGGTGGAAGGAAAGAGGAAGAAATAAATGCACAGCCTCTGTTCCCATATGTGTCTAAGCCTCAAGGTGTTTATCACCCTTACTATAGCTAAAAGGCTTTTAAAAACTTTTTTCCAGAACATGTCTTCACCAAGTTTTTCCACTTCTCTCCATTATTTTTTTTATATCTCTGCCAAGCTCCTCTCTTAAGAATACAACAAACAAGCTCCCCGTAGGGATTTCTTTTGAGGGGGAAAAGCAAAATGCAAGCATGTATTGGCATCAGTTTTGGTCACTGAGAACCAAAGGTGCTGAAACAGCAGCAAGAAAGAAAGGGAAGAACCAGTTTTCAGCCCAGGAAATCCTAGAAATTTAAACAGAGTTTGCAGACATAACCTGACTCCATCTCTATATATACATTTTGTTACACCAAACTGGAGGGGAAGATGAAACCAGTGTTTACAATCAGATCTTGCAGGTGCAGTCTGAAGTATTCATCCCTCTGATCATCGTTTTGTTTCTCATCCTTTCTTTCATTCTTTATCCTCCCTTTCCCTGGTGATGATAAATGGGGACACAAGGAAATAGGTAAGAACAGAGGTAAGTGTTTTCCTCCAACAGCCACTTGAATTTTGAGCAGAATACTGAAAGAACGATAAAAAAGGACAGCTTCTTGAAACAAACAAAAAAAACAAAAACCCAGATACAAAACCTCACTCCTTGTTAGCTTCACAAATCAACAAGTGTCCTACTTTGAAAAAGAAAAAGGAACAAAAACATACATTCACCTCTCCAGGTCCATAATTAATGTCTTCTAATTTCCCTGTCTGCATTTCCCATTAGTGGTCTCTCTTCCCAGCTCTGTCTCTTGTGAGATAAAATGGTGGGAGATGGGACAAAATGGTGGAAGGATAAACTACCAATAATTGAGAATCTTTTCAAGAAAATAATTCTCAAAGCATATGCAAAGGTACTAGTTAGATCATTCACTTGGCAGCAGTAAATGATAGGCTAAATCAAACCAATATTCAGAGATTTTCATCTGTAGATCTCAAGTTTTGGCAAGCTGCTTTGTCGTTGTTTTCCAAATGAGAAAGGAAAGGGACAGGGAATTTGAGAACATACGGTAACAGAATAATAAACTGGTAAAAAGAATCCTCCCTGGCCATGTCCTTCAGTGAACCCAAAAAGCAATAATTTATGCAATTTGATAATAATAGAAATGAAACGTTTTGAGAGAGATATAAGGCATGATTTTAGAGATCTGGAGTATAGACACTAAAATTGACCTCAGCCTCCCACAGTCTGACCTGAGTTGCTATACAACAGAAAAGTTCGCTTTAAAAACAAACAAAACAACAACAACAATAAGCCAACAAATCAAATCAAAACTCAGCACTGAGTTTTCTCATTATGCTGCACGCTATGTTCCCACCGAATCCTACTCAGTTAGGCTTATGGGTATTAAACAAGTCATGGAAAAGTAGGGTCAAAATCCAGTTTTGCCACCAAAATTTATCTATCTGCAGAGGTTTTTTAAACTAAAATGAAGCAAGTCTAAAAATGTATCTATTGAGAAGATTAATTAAATACAAGAACCTTCTTATTTATGAATACAATCTTCTAACTCTAAGGCCATTATCAGAATCATGTTCATTTAAACTTTGGAAATCTATTATGTATTTAATTTAGCTAAGCACAGGATAATGAGCACTATCCCGTTAAGTATTTGGTTACCTACTGATCTATATACTGAGAAGGGATGCATGGAAGAAGATCTGTTGCTGAACAAGTTACTTTCTTTTATTGGATTGGATGCCAGCACCCCTGAAGTTCAGAAAAATTAAAAAATTGAAAAAGTAATTAAACCATGCTAGGCCTAATTACTTTCCTGCCTGCTTATGCAGTGTTTTGGGGGAGAGAAATCATAGTACTTTAAACCCATGTGTCTGCTTAAGAACTGCAATCCCCAAGCCTTCTGCTGAGTAGAATTCCCTGTTCTCAACTGGACGGGCTCCTGCTTTCATCAAGAAATCTGACATTTTCCACAGCCAGCTCCACATGGAACTTTTTCCAAAGATACCATCGAGATGCAGGGATTTGAAAAGGAAAATATGAATGACTATTTGTTTTCTCAGCATATTGAGAATATTGTGAATTGGATGCAGGTCAATGAAGGATGTTGAGAATATTTAAGCTTACAGAATAAATATTAAGAAATAAACAAGACTGTTGTAAGGCGAGGAATGGTTCATGCTTTAGCAGGCTCTGTAACTTCTCTGAAGACAGCTCTTAGAGGAACTGGGATGTCTTAAAGGTTGTTATAGAAAGGTCCTGGAAATAAACAGAACAAGAAGGAAAATATCTGACAGACAGTGGAAGAAAACAAAATTCAAGAAGAAAAACGGTAGGAAGAGAAATCAGAGAAAACAGATGTAAAATTTGACGAGGGCAAAGTACAGCAAACATGGAAGACAGGATAAATACCTACTAGGTTGTTATTTTTTTATTTTTTATTTTAAATAAGAGATAAGGAGAGCAAAGAGGTTTGAGGCCACTTAAAAAGAGTCAAGATCGTAGATTTTTTTTTCACTTCTTATTCGACAGTCATCTGGCCACATCTGGAATATTGCATCCAGCTGGGCCCCCAACAAAAGAAGGATGTTGACAAACTTCAGGGAGTCCAGAAGAGGCCACCAAAGTGGTAAGGGCATTGGAGCATGTGGTGTATGAGGAAAGGCTGAGAGAGCTGGGTTTGTTCAGCCTGGATACTCAGCAGGGACCCCATAGCAGCCTTCCAACTCTTGTGAGCAAGTTATTAAGAAGATGGAGCCAAGCTGAGGTGCATGTCAGGAGAAGAAGAGTCACTGCTCCTAAACTAAAACAGATCTTTCTGCATATAAGGGGAAAAAAATCCAGGGTGAGATAGCCAAGGCCAGAGAAACTGCAGGACCACCAGCTTTGAGGCTTTCAAGTCCCAACAGGAAAAAACTCTGATCAGCCTGGTCTGATTACAGAGCTGATCCAGCTGAGAATAGGAGTTTGGGATAGAGACCTCTCAAGGTCCCTCCCAAACTGTATAACCCTCTGATTCTGACTGAGCAGAGACAGACGGAGTAACCTGGGAGACAGAATGACTAAATGGCAGAAAGAAAAACAGTAGTTACTGAAGTACGGAACAGTCTGAGCACAAAATATTTCAGCAGTTAAGGTAGGTTTTCCTTTTTGAAAAAGAGACTAGAAGATTTAAAAGATGGAGGAAGATTTCAGTTAAGTCAAAATAATGATTTGGGAATTAAGAGGGATAAAATTCTAGAGTAACGTGTTCGGTGAAAAGTGTGCATACTCATGCTTTCTCTTTCTCTGAATAGTTTCAGAGAGACACATTCTCCAGAATGTAATTCACTGCCTTCTTGTGCCACCCTTTCTAATCTACACAAATAATTTGGTCTTGCTTGTTTTAGAAACAAGTAAGTACACTTCATACAGTGACTTCGATGGGTCTAGCTTACGTTGATAAAACATTTTTTTGTTGCCCTTCTTATGGTCAAGAATTGCATATGTGTCAAACATTTGCTTGGTAACACAAAACAGTTATTGACTATTTTGTAGGGGGCCACATTCTAACTCCTTTATCCATGTTCACACTTGACTCCTCCTCAAGTCTCTCTTCTCTGTGGGGAACATCTGAAGAGCAAGGTTTTGGATAAGCAAAATCTTGGTCTTTATAGGGAAGGGAGTTTTAGTCTGACCCTCCACTGAGGACAGGATTTTAGCCAATAGAAGTATGAGTGGCCTTTGGGCAGAAAGTATAGTTCATATCTATCACCAAGTGGTAGCAACAGCTATACAAAATAAAACTGCTGTGATACTTGGTTTTGTATTGCCTACTGTGGATGCTCAGTGCGTTAGTGGTGTCCTGGAGTTTCATTCCTTAGAGTGGAAACTTGATCATTAAATTTGATGCCAAGACTCTTTTACAAAACCTTACATTATAGTTCATTTGCTTCAAGTGCAATCAAGAACAAAACCTGGTACTTCCCACTCTTTACTGCCACCTCCTCAGACCACACCACACATCCTGCTTCATCTTAAGCCTTCATTCATTTGCCACTGATTTGTATGCATGTATTAGAAATATTATGTTCATACAGACAGCTTGTGAACCTTTCAGGGAACACATTAACAGGCCTGAATAAAACATGCATAAATTTGGATGCCTGAGGTCTCTACAGATGATTCAATCTCACCAAGATCCACAGTGTCCTGACTGATTCTGAAACATACTCTTGGGTGAAGAATCACAGTGTCAGACTTGTCAATTTAATATGCAATGACAAATTGCAATTCTAATGATAAAGAAATTATCACCTCCCCCAGTTCTTCTAAATTCTGTGTAATCTTACAGGAGCTCAAACGTTTTCCTGAGAAAATAAAGGCAAATCTTATACATGCTAGCACCTCACCATCACTGACAAGTTCCTATAATGAATGTATTGGATATAGCAAGGGGCATCCTCTATGGAATGGCTATGGAGGAGCATCCACATCCCCACTAAAAAAAATGTTTGTAAATTTTTGTTTAATTTGCCTTGCAGGATGATGAAATGGTGACATTAAACTAAGTGGTACTCTTTCACACAAAATATAAGAACCTGGTCCCAAGATAGGATGGCAGTAGTTGTGCCTGTATGCTTGGGGACAGTCAGAGTGATAAAAGACTGCATAATATCAGGCTGTAAATTATCAGAGAATCACAGAATTGTGGGGGTTTTAAGGGACCTCTAGAGATGATCAAGTCCAATCCCCCTGGAAAAGCAGCTCCCTAGCCCAGGTTGCACAGTTAGGTGTCCAGGTGAGTCTTGAACATCTCCAGAGAAGGAGACTCCACCACCTCTCTGTGCAGCCTGTGCCAGTGCCTCTTATCATATTTAATTAAGCATTTATCATATCCAATTAAGCATTATGCAAAGCTTAATTAGCTATTGTATATCTAAGACAGGAGATTCTCTAAGAAGAACTTCCCAGTCTCAGACAGTGACCCACCACAGTTTTTATGACTTAATTCCAGGAGATAGGACCTAGAGGTCAATTCCTGTGTTTTTGGAGACTATCTTGTGCAATTTTTGTTAGGGATACAAGTAACATGTTGTCATGGTTTTATGACTTCTGTTATTGGTATTCCACGCCATAGCATCATGTAGTGCAATGGAAGTTAAAGAGTTAATGCTCCAGCTCCATGGATCATCAATAGTTGTGGGTATATCTGTCTCAGAAGAGAAGAACTACGTAGCCCAAAGGACTTTGCATTGCTTTGCATTTCTGTTTTCCACTCAGAGGAGAAGATAAAAACTGTTTACGTCACGAGACACAGGCTCTTCCCTTTTGGATTGACCCAGCAGTGAGTGCTCCCTGACCATCTTGCCTTCAGTGTTTAGTGTAAGGCCTTCGGTTTTCAGACACTCTCATTTTATTTATTAGCTTCAGGTTTTTTGTTTTGGTTTGTCTAGGTTTGGTTTGTCTTTGAGAAGGAAAGCTAATTTACTAAGTAAGATATCAGAATGCAAAATAACACAATGTAATACAATATAATTGGGATCGAAGCTAATAAATGGGGTACGTACTTCTGAGACAGGAATACCCAGTATACCCAGGGAGTTGGACTAGATAACCTTTAATGATTCCTTCCAACTCAAATGATTCTATGATTCCACAATCTCATTCTTTGGAAAGGAATTTAAAGCTTTCAAAGCCATTAAGAAACCTTTTTGTGAGCTTGCTTACACTTACACCTACCTTATAGTAGCTGGTTATTATGAAGTTTTTTTTATTCTAGAGGGTCCAAATTTTATCCAAATATGGATTATGCTGACAGTTTGCCAGAAGCCATACAGGGACAGAAAAAGAAGTTTAGAGTCTTTCATCTGAAATATATATTGGAATGATTTGCTTGAGACAGTGAATTTCAGTACTCTATCTGACAGACACCTTTGTCTTTAGCTTGTGAAGCTGAACAAAGTTGAAGTATTGCCCTCTGGGTTGCGCAGTCTACATGATTTGCTCAAACACCACCAAAAGCCCCAAAGCCCTGAATGATGGCCTGGACAGTGCATGCAGCCACAACTGCTATTCTAATCCAGAAATTATATCAGGAGATATGTGTTAAAATGAGGGCTGCTCTGCAAGTAATGCCTTCTGCTTTATTATGCTGTCTCACAAAGTTAGAGGCAGATGTTGGTGGGATGGCTGTAGAGGCTGAACCTTACCACCAGTATTCCTTCTCATTTTGTTGCCATATGAGAGATGAGAGATGGCAACAGAGGACCAGTCTGACAAAATGGCATCTGACACTGAAGTGTGGTTGAAGTGTGCATCATTGAATTCTTCTTTATGGAAAAAAATTGCACCCACTGACATTCATTGACATTTGCTGCATGTTTATGGAGACAGTGGAAGTTAGCAAAATGAAAGCTGGACTGTGTGGGCAACATTTTCCTAGCAACAATGCTGTCATAGCAGCTGTGAAACTGTGGGTCCCATCCTGTGGTGCAGACTTTTATAAGTGTAGCCTGCCGGCTCTTTGTCATCATTCAAAATAAATAAACACATAAATAAATAATGGTGATGACTGTGTTGAGAAATGGTCTTTTGTAGCTGAGATTTTGCACAATCAAATAATATTATTGTGCTCTTTGTATCTGTTTGAGATTCTAGAGAAATAATTAGAAGGCACTACTTTCAGATCGACCCATGTAGAATCAAAGCCAGCCACATTCAAATTTTCTGAAAATCTCCAAAGAAAAATCTTCAAAGAAAAGAATGCAGAGAATTAAGAGTTGAACCACCTACTTTACTTGGCATGTGATATTCCAATGGATCAAGAGGAATTATATGAGAAAAATGCATAGAAGACATACTGTAGCTTGCTGTTCATTATCGAATTAGCACCTTTTGTATCAAGTTTCAACCTCCTTTCAGGCTTCTCCTTATAATACATGTGATTAGAAGTGAATTAATAATAGGAATAAAGTGTCAGAGAGTCCATTTTTAGTGACTACTTTAAAACAAAAGTGAAAAGAAGGTGCATTTAGAGTATCATTAACAAATAATTCATTGAGTAGAGGGAAGTATTCTATAGATTCAAAGCTCCATGCCATGAAAACACAGAACAAGTGTACATTTTCCAGACCTCTGCCTTCAATTGCATCTAAAAGTCATTGTTCCTTGAACAAAAGAAGCCATGGGCTGAGTGTTTTATGTTTCACTGTGTCTTCATCAACTTTCATCACTCAATATGCAAGAGGCACAGAAGTCAGTGGTGCCAAAGATCTGCTAGTTTCTTACTGGTCTAGCTGATAAGGTATTCTTTTTCCCAACTTAATTTATCCTCTCATGAATATTCCCTTGCCTCACAACATGCCATGTTCATGCGGTGCTTTTTCTCTGATGCTTTTAAACTGTTTAAAAGAATAGTTTATTTTGCATCACCACACTAAATGGAAGATGCTCTGCAGAAGGCATAGACTTTGATTAGTGGGTTGCTCAAAGTCTGAGGTCAAAAGTTGAGCCAGGAGTGTAATTCTTTTTCAAAGAGTGGAGGGCATCACTTTGCGACTTTTAATCCTGTTCTCTGTCCCTCAGACATGCAAGACAAGTGTAGGATGCAACATTTGCTGAGATCACTCTCAGTCCTAGGAAGAGGATGAGTTGTTTCGTAGCTTTACCAAAATGAATCCATCAGACAAAAACGATCTAGAGGATAGCAGATAGAGGGAATACAGTACTTATCGTCCCTGTGCTACTGTTTGAAAAGTATCAGGGACCACAGGGAATGGTGTTTCTTTCTATAAATGAGTAAGCTGAATGCACCAGACAGAATAAAGTTATGAATGAAGAAACGTAAGCATGGTAGGTGTGATTTGATTTCCACTGTGGCTTCAATTGAATGAATATATTTATTTTCCTTTTCTTTTCAAACTCTTTCCTCATCCATCATTTTTTAGCATACAAGAAGAGAGGAGAAAGAGAAGTTTATGGTGTCCTTCTCACACAGAGCTTGGAAAAAAAAAGTCTGAAAAAATAAATATATGCTTGCAAGCGGGATAAGTAGGTATCCAGCTTCAGTAGATCTGTAGCTTAGTAGATCCCTGATTTATGCAGTGACAAAGGGAAGAAACATTAGGATTTGCAAGAAACATCAAGTGCACACAAACCAATCACAATTAAAACCCATCTGTCCCTTGCAGACTCACAGATGATACGTTTTTCTTTCAAGTAGGCTGGTAACACTGTTCAGCATTGCCCTGTTGCCCCAGACCCTCCTCCTTAACTTTCAGCATCATTCCCAAAGGGAAATCCGTGAAGAGAGCTAATGACTAACAAGAGACGGGGATTTTAGCTATTCTGTGGACAGCATGCACAAATAAGGATTCCTTTGTTTCAAAGAAATAAGACAGAATATATGTTAATGAGTAAGATTTTTTCTTTTTTCTCATTTTTTTCTTTTTTTGCTTTGAGTGTTCCCGTTTTCTTTCTGGTTAAAAACCACTAGCACTGCTAGGGTATCGCTGTGCAACATAAAAATGCCTGGCTTTCTGCAGAGGTTGGAAAAAAAAAAAAAGAAAGAAAAAAAAGGTGTCTGAACAGGCAAACTGGGCCTTCCAAACATCTAATTAAGACTAAGTTTGCATACTGATTTCAAGGTTGACTACCTTTGCCCATTCACTCAATATGGACCATATGTAAGTAACAGCAGGATATTAATCACAATGAAAGAGCACATTGTCACCCTACTTAGACTTGCTGAACTTGTTCTTTTTCCTAAATGTTTTATATAGAAGAGAAACTATTAAAACAGAAACAATAACTTTCAATTGCTCTCTTTCAGTGAAGATGCAACATACATTTACTCTATCTTTACGGAAAATAAAGGAAGTGCAAAGGATGAGATGGTTTTCTGTTCACACATCTCCCAGCCTAGCAATACTCCACACTGTTTTTCAGATAATCATCTCTTCACTCCGTGATCCCCAGAAACAAATGGAAGGTGCTTTTTATTTGCTCCTTCTCATTCTCCAGTGCTCTTATTCCTTGAACAAACATTCCCCTTCCCCATTCATTCAGTTATTACATTTTAAAGAGCTGTCATCTCACAGAAAAACTTTGAGAAATGTTCTGGTTCGAAAAGGTCTTCCTATGCCCATTGATGTAGACTTACACAGAAAAGAAAATCTTTCTTCCTTTGTTTTTCTTTTCTAGGCTTCACTGCTTATTCTTTAATTACACGTACAGGTAACTTGGTTGATAATTTCAGACTATAGGATGTCAGACTAGATAGAGCAGCTTAAAGCAGAATTTTTCTGCGTGATAGTTTTCATTTCCAGAAGACTTAAGACTTCTCTAGTGAATTTACCATTATAAACAGTAGTCTTCATAAGTGCAAATAGAAAAAGAAAGCACACATGAATAGGACGCACAGTAAATGTGCAAATACAAACCAAATGATTCTCACCATAAGCATGGCATTTATCTAACTCAAAGTCTGTCTTGAAAGAACAACATTTAAAAATAAAACAAGAGAAAAATGAATTTCAATTTGAAAAGGAATAGATGTAAAAATACAAGGAAACAAAGATACTTCACTGAAACCTGTTCTCACATTACTGTGAATGCTAAATATTTTCTCAATCTTTCTGCAATCTTCCCCACATACGGCAATCGAGGAGAAACACTTCTTTTCACTTATTCATTCCACTTCCTAATCTTTTTCCCCAAAGCTGTGAGAAGAGAGACAAGAACTACTTCTGCTTTCCACATGCACACCTTGTGAGTACGGTGCTGGGTTCATAAAACAATTCTCTGTTCAAACACTTAACAAAACTGCAATGGGAAGTGGGCATGGCTCCTAGGACTGCTGATTTTGTGTGCTGGGAAAGTGAACCAAAACTTAACAACTGACAGTACTCTGTTGGTGTTTTTGTCCTTTATTTTTCTTTTTTTCCTTTCCTTCTTTCTCAGTGACAGGAAGTACAAATAATAATAATAATAATAAATTAAAAAAAAAAGAGAAAGACCTCATTTTCCTGGCATTACAGATAAATGTGGCAGCTTGTACCTACTCCTCAGCCCTTTTCTCATTTCCTATGCACCTCAGCAGCCCTGGCCTCTACATGTTAAATCTGACTATTCTACCTAGTCTTTTATGTACAAACTCTATTTTACAAAGGCAATGAGATTCCCCAGGCAGCTCATTTCAAGGAATTATTGCATTTTTTCAAGTAGTTAGTCACTTGGCCTTCAAGGTCTAGCTTTGTGCCTTGTAAGGACACACCATCCCTCTCAGCAAATGCTGGGAATTCAGTGCCACATCCTGGCACTTGCACAGCTAAGAATAAAACCTGAGGTTCCTCTGCTCACCAGCTTTCTCAGAACTGCAATTTTCAGTCTCTCCCCACTGTTTTTGGATCCCTCTCATCTCCCTGCATTTTCCTCACAGCTATCTTTCTGACACCTTCTCTTTCCAACTTTTGCATGTGCTAATCAAATTTTCCTTATTGTTTTTTTCCCTCCTCTTTTTTCATCATCTTCCTGTCTCTTCCCTCAGCTTCTGCAGCTCATTAAGGATATAATCTCCCCATCCCAGAGTTCTATTAATCTCTTCCTCACTTCTAGAAGCATCTTTTGTACCCTCTTTACTTTGGACCAGTTGTCTATTTTTCTACTCTTTCATGTCCCCAGTACTCCCACTTTAATTAATTATACTTTCTTCTTTTCCCCCCACCAGTATCCCCATCTCAAAAACCTTTCAGAATTCATGCTGGGGATTTGATAGGTAATTATTCTTTACTAAGACTGCAGACAAACTGGAAGCAGTCTGAATGAGCAGCCATTTGGGAAGTCCTGATGTCAAACCATGAGACAACTCCATGACTCATTTACACAGATCACAGGAGATGCCTTCTAATGAGATGATGAGATCCTCAGCTGGTGTAAAACTGCATCATTTCTTTCATAAGAGAGTCCAGTCAAGGATCTGCCACTCTAGGATCAGTCTCTGAGATGGAAAAGCTGACTGTAACAAAAAAGTCAACATCAGCCCATGCATTTTCAATATGCCCTAGTTTGCTTAAGATGTATACAGGACTAAATTCTGACTACTTTAATACCAGGGAATTAAGCACTCTGTTCGGAGAGCTATCTTTTTTTTCCTCTTTTTTTTTTTTCCCAAAGATTATATGCAGCACTTAAACCTTCTTGCAAGATAATCAGACTTTTTGGCATTATAATTATTTATATTTAACTCTTATCTGAACTGAGGATACAAACAGGAGCAGCTCTGCTGGCTCAGCAAGCTGAGGGCTGCTGTACAGACTGTTCTGCACTCTAGGGATTGCAGTCTGATCTCCTTTCCACACAACCTATTTGGGTAGAAAAGAAAGACAACCACTATAATGAGTAGTATCTTTATCTCCATGTGTCAGCTCAGAGGGTGATCTTCTGTGAGAAAATTAAACGTGACCTTCTACTGCTGATGTGACACAAGCACACATACATCGTGCAAATGTCTGGATCAACGGCCATTGCTTGCAGCTCTCTGTTGAGCAATGCTTCTTAGGAAAAATAAAGCCTCACTATCTATTTTGTTTCTTTGTTTTTCCTGGTTTCAACATCATATTTGAGATTTTGGAAATGAGTTGAATATGACAAACAGTTTAGGCCCTTCTACTTGGCCCAAACTGGATAAAACACCACTAATTTCAGTGTTGCCTCTGGGTTTAAGATGTTTTGAAAGTGGTTTGGTAACTTTAAATGGATGATTCACATCATGCGTTGTGCAACTGTGCATCTCTACACCTCAAACTGCCATATAATGGAAGTTTACAGATGGCTCAAAAACTTCACTATTTAAGCTAACAACAATATTGATTCCTGGCCAGATTTAATCTGAGAATAAATCAGAAAACTCCTCTGAAGTCAAAGAATGTTTGTAGAAGCATTTAAGAGAATAGGGTCCAAACCGTTCAAGATTCAGAACTCAGGACAGCCTCTAACTCCTGTCCTTCTTTCCTTCTTCCCTCATTTCATCTCTGGGCTTGAGAGAAGATGATTCTCCACATGTATGAAGCTTCCACAGAGCTAACACACATCACAAAACATACTTTATATATTTTTTTTGGTCATTATTGCATGATCACTGAACTAATCTAAGGACTTCCTTCAACAAAACATCAATCCTAGGGCTGCTGAATAGTCCTTGAAAGGTGGAGTCACTCTTTGAAGAAATCATGGCACTTTGCTGCTGCTTCCAGATGCACTAAAAATATGAGGGGATAATGAAGAGACCCACGATGGTCAGTGATTTGATAACACACTCAGTGAAGCTCTCTGTTCGATCATCTCTGAGATGTGAAAAGAGCACCTATGAATCTGAATCCCATTTCTCATTTGCTATAGAAGACCCATAAGTAACTGCATTAGAGAGTATATTGCATTGTTTGGCGTGGATGGATCAGTGTGGATCAAAACTAAATTTCCAGAGTATAGGAATTCACCACTCAATAATACCACTGATAGTGAGCATATAACTCCAGTGATGTCAGTGAAGACACACTAGGCTATAACTGGACTAATGGGAATGAAAGCCCATCCCATGAGTAAAGATAAAAAGATATATAGCATTAAATAAAAACAGACAGTCAGAATAACTACCTCAGCCTTGGGTAATATGTTGGGTAATAGCCTTTACTATTAGTCTGACTCATGGGAAATTTTACACAGAGAGGAGAGACTAAATTTTGTGTGGAAGAATCAATTCTTGGGACAAAGCAAAATGACAAAGATAAAAGCAATGACAAATACAGCTGAAGGTATCAGAGAGAATCAATTGCTTTTCAGATTAACCACCCCCTTTTTTAAATTACCAATGGCACTCTGTTTTCAAAAAAGAGTATTTCTAAAATTAATATATTAGAAATTTTGGGTCCCAATTTGTGATAAAGTCCCTCAGAAAAGGCAGAAACATTTGAATCATTTTTCAGTACTTCTCCACTTCCTAAGTGCTTTGGGAATTATCTGTTAAAGTAGGAATGCAGAGAAACTGGATGTCTGTAAGTACACAAAGTTGGCCCCAGGTCAACAAATCCTGGAGTGTGATAAGGAAAGCTTTGTGCAAAGAGTAGGTATTTTATGATGCCACAATGATTGGTCCAATAATCAATTGCAAGAGGTTTCAGGCTGCAATGAAAGCTATTGCTTGCCAAACCAAACACTAAAAAAAAGATGTTTGAATGTTGCTGCACTTGTTAGTTACCGTTACCTGTAGTCATATCCATGAATGAAAGGCCTGCTAAGCTTTGCAGAGCCCAGCAATTTTGTAGAAGTGAAATAATATGGTCCCATAAGACTGACCTTGCTGCTGTCACTTCAGTTAACCAAAGTGCCCATTCATTCCTATAAATACAAAACCCTTGTCCCATTCTCTCCTCTGACAGAAGACAAAACACTGCTACTCTATGCAACATTTGGAAGGAATGAAATAAAAATAGCTAGAAATGCAAACTGCACAAAATACTTAATTTTCTATGTTCCAGTCTTTCAGGGTTTGCTTTTCTTCCTTTATGAAAAGTCATAAGCTAAAGTCATTGAGGGTCAAATGTACTCAAATTCATTTATACAGTCAACAAACTTTTTCCCCATTTCATCATACAGCTTCCATATGAAGTGACTTTAGCCAACTCTTCTTTCCTAAAATTTCTTTTGCAGTCGTAACTGGTTGCAAAAGGTAAGGCCAACAAAGAACAAGAATCTTGCAAAATCAGAGGGGCTGAAGCTAGAGGCATCTCAGGGTCCCTCTGGCCCAACCATGCTCCAGCATGGGACACCCGGAGCAAGGTGCCCAGCACCACATCCAGGGACTTTTGAAGATCTCCATGGAGAAGACTTCAGATCCTCCCTGAGTCCGCATACAGAAGCGAGGCCTGGTGTCCTGGAGGAGCCTCCTAAGCTTCAGTTCATACCCAGTGCTCCTTATCCAGCCCTGGGCACCACCAAGATCTTGGCTCCATCCTGTTTGCACTATCCCTTGTGGTATTTATATGCACTGATATTCCGATACCTGTATATATTGACATTTCATATACCCAAGTCTGCATCAGTTTTAAACAGTTTGAGCTAGTGAAACACTTTAGTGGATCATACTTTTTCAATTTAATTCATACCTTTTCAATTTAATGCTTATTCTGCTTGCAGTCTGAGGTAATGAATAAATGAGCAAATCCAATGGTTTTAAGAAGTCAGCAACCAATTCTGCCTCCAGACCTGTCCACATGTTTGCTCACAGCCATTCCCAAGTGCTTATGTTTCAGTGATGCATATTTTAACTTTGATGATATCATAAAGAGTTACAGTAAGAGATGCACAGATGATAGAACTGATGCTAGATACAGATCAGAGGCTCAGCTTCTGTTTCAGTAGGATTAAAGAAGGAAAAGAACAGTTTTCCTTTTTCCTTGTTTCTTTCTTTTTTCTTTTTCTTTTTCTTTTTTGTTAATAAGATCAATGAATTTGTTGGCTTGTTCCTCTTAGAATAAAACATCTCTGAATAATGTGAAGGTAGTATTTCAGGCTGAGCCAAATCAGAAAACTGAGACCTGAAGCTACAAAAAACCCAAAAATCTAGTGCATAAATAGGATCCAACTGCTCTTACTGAGATTTGTCTAAATTAGCAACAGATAATAAAATTCATATTAAAAGCAGTCTGTGAGTTCGTATGCACGTTTACTCCATTCCAAAATCCTCAAAACCAGAAAAAGAACCATTTTTATTTCCAGAGTTAACTGGTTTTAGAAGATTTGTCTCACTTCTGGATCTGTTCATAAATTTCAGTTTCATCTAGATCCAGGGGAGAACCCTTTGATCTCTGCTGCCTTCCATTCTCTCACATTTGGGTAAATAAAGGAATGTAAACCACTACAAAATTATCAGTCATTTGAATTTATTTTGTCCAGATGCAGATTAGTACAAAAGGTGAAGAATGGCAAACATTTCAGCTGATTATAAGAAAACCTGCTGTCTTACACGTTTATTATATTCTGATTTAGGACACGTAAGTACCTCTGAACAAGCTCTTGATAGAAAATAAAAATAAACCACAAATAATCTGAATAGTTTTGGAAATTAAATCTAAGCTCAGGAAATAAGAGTTTCAATAACATACACAGGACAATAAGATTACTGTTATCTTCATTGTAGACTGTAAGAAAAAAGTGTTGTCAAAATATATGTATATCATGTGCACAGAAATTATACAGATAAGAGGGACACCTAGCCACACCCTTTGCTTAACACAGGGTAGATGATTTATCTGAGTTAATTCCAACTTGAACAACAGTATATATTAAAAATGTCACGGAGTAAAAACAATTCAATGTCCAGAGAATGACTGCATTCCTCCTCACGTTGTTCCCTTCACAGTAAATAATATGTAGCTTGCTTCAGGTCTTTTTTTCTAGTTTCAGCTTCCTGACATTTCTTAGTGACACATCCTTGTCACATATATTCAGAAGAACCCTCCATCAATGATTTTCTCTTGCCTCTGTAGGTAGCCAAAATGTTTACATCTGTCATGAACTTGCTCCTAGAGGAATTGAACAATTGGAGATTTCCCTGTTGCACACTGTATAATATGTTACCAACCATTTAATCATTCTCAGACATGTACTCTAATTTTTTTCTAGTTTGTCAACCTCCCTTTTCCGCCATGGGTACCAACCTGAGAAAGCATTTCACTTGTGACAAATACTGAGGTAATTTCACTATAACTGCACAAGACTCCCAAGTTGGGCAAAGGTTCACGTTAGCCCTTTGTCCACAGTATTAAACTAAGAATTCCTTTTTTTTTTTTAACTAATTATCCATTACACCAGGGAAGCATTTTGCAGTCTCTTAGTTCCTGGATAGAGTATCCTCAATGACAAGTAGGCCTTGTTTTGTCTTCTCTTCGATGAGTTTATGTTTCACTACATTAAAGAAGATATCGCTTGTCTGCATGTTGCTCACCACGATACTTACATCCATATCAGTATCTCCTAATCTTTCATTACCAACTCCCCCAACTACATCTACAAACTACTGGCCATAATTTTTTTGACCTCAGTCATTGATAAACACGGGAAACAATGTAAGTCTAGGACCTGCTCACAGAATATTGTCTCCCAAGTTTCCTTCTTTCCTACTCTTTGATTACTAAAGCAGTTTTCCTGTCAACACCAGACTTTGCCAATACGGGATACTAGGACAACTCTAAAAATTACACTCACTCTTATAAAACGCTTTCTGGAGAATATCTTCTTTTTCCTTTCCTATATTCTCAGTGTCATCCTGCAAAATACTGTTTGGCAGTTTTTGTGTCTTTATCTCTGAATTTCAGTCACTGTTTCTGAAGTGGGAAATAATATGCCTCAGAGTTATTGAAAAACTAGTTGGGGTGTGAAGAATACAAATCAAGGACGTTCGTGTCATTCTGATACCTTTTTATCTAGATATCAGCTGTTCTATCAATCATAAAGCATTTCTAATTAGGACCATCAAGAGATGTAGCCAATAACAAGAAATGACAGGTCGTCCAATTTTACCCCCAGAACACCTTCAGATCCTAAAATTTAACAAAAATTTCCTTCCAATCACTGACTTGTTTTGCAAGTAAGAGAAATCTACATCATACAATCCTACCTACCTGTTCTGCATTAATGTTGAGAATATAAACTGACCTGAATTGCTGGTAAGAACCTAATTAGCATGACTACAGTGTGAGCAGTCCCTCCAATGTAATCATTTATTAGCTAGAAATCCCTGGGTCTTGGCCAAAGCAAGCTTCTTGCCAAGGAGATCTCAAGAAGAAAGAAACCTAACCCATGGGGTTTTCTGAATCTTAGCACAATGAATTTTGACAGGGAACTTTTCCTCATCGTGATCACTCGAAATTAAGTAGGAGGAGAAAGGGGATTTGACCCCGTTGGGCTGTGGCTGTTCCTTCAAGGTCCTATTAGCAGTCAGCTCTCAGGTGGCCACAAGACAGGTAGCAGTCTCCATCAGTAGCTCCTGAGTTGTCACTTACCAAAGAAATTGCATCTGCTTTGGATTCACTCACAAAATGGATGCTTTAACTGGACATACACTGAAAAATATTTTGGCATGTTTGCCTTAGGCTTTTTTCCCAATCTGTCTTCATCATATCTCTCAGCACAGCTTGTAAAGAAGAACGGAGGCTTCTTGTGTTAATATTAAAAAAAAAAAACAACAACAACCCAGAACTATTTTTCTACGCCTTTTTTCTTCTCTAGGAGGCTCACCGAAAGGGTATCTAAACAAACAATGATTGCTATGAGCAGGGTTTGAAAACATTAGAGCTTTATCGGTTTATTTTGGGATCCTCCCTTCCTCTTTTCTCCCTCTGTTTTAATTTGAAGAGCTGGGCTTTTCACAAGAATGAATCCAAATCGTCCTGGATGACCCTTTTATATGTTATCTGGTTTGTGTGGCTTTAGTACATCGGTTAGTCCAACTAATCCGAAGATAAAGAAAACTTACAGACTCGGGGAGGTCTTTTTTGACCTCCCATTTGCAAACTTCTCCCAACACCCTCATACAGAAAGACAGTGAGAAGCCTGGGCATAAGTGGTACTTGACCAAGCAGTTAAGATAAGGCTGTTTTTGATTTTGTCTCTCACAAGGTCCTTTTGTCCAACAATGAGGATAAATTAAGGTAACAAAGGCGACTTGCTTTCACCTAGAATGGCAGATTTTTTTTCTCTTTTTACACTCTAATGAGGCTACTTGGTAGGGCTTTTTCTGTCTCCACTCCAATATTCCTGTGTAGAAAACACTGAATCACCTCGCATAAAAACAAGCTGGAAAATTAACTGTATGGTTGCCAGCTATCAACATCCTATGTGAACAGACTACGTTAAAATTGTGTGACAAAAACCAGCATTCTGTTAATGCTTGGTCTGAGCTGGTTTTGAATTATTACTATTTATCCAAGATTACAGTTGGAATGAGAAAGTGGAAAATTCAATAGCCAAGGACATGAGCATGGGGGTGACTTTGCACCCAAATTCTGTTTTCTCTGAAATTATCCCTTTCTCATGAATACGGGATCTGTAAGAAGGGAATATGCATACATTTTCAGAGTATCCCAGGATTCAGCTCTTCTGATCCAACACAGAACTCATCTTATTTCTAACTCTGACATGCAATTATCAGCTGAAACATGTAGAGCTGGAAACGCATCTACACTGACCACAGCATAGTACAGGCAGTGCTGGATCCCGGGAGCTCCTGACAGCTAAATGTCTCATCTTTTCAAAGTGGAAGCAACAATTCACTGCCTTACACAGAACAACGAATTTGTAATTGAGAAGATCTGACAAATTTAGGAAAGATTTTGTGCATGTGTTTGAGGAAACTGACATTTTTACAGCCTTGCCTGGAATCATCTTCTAGGGTAACATTGAACAGATCAAAGAAAACATATGTAGGAACCTAATAAAACCAAATGCTCCAAAAGACAGGTCGACTAGCTTTCTCCTTTCCAGCTTGACTGCAAATGTGATTCCCACTCAATAATTTTATATAAAGAATGATGGACTGAGTTTCTGTAGCCTAGAATGAGTGCTGCCAGGACACTGAAGTGATATATTAAAGGAAGGGAGGATGGGAGATGCAGAGGTGCCAGAATATTTAAGCAGTTTGGCAAAGAGGAAGTAACTTGGAAGTTATTATGAAACTTCTTCTACAGACAGATAAATTAAGAGACAAAAATGCAAACAACTTGTCCTGGGTCATAAAACAGAGCAGCAGCCAGTTCTGATGTCCCCTCCTTTAACCCACTTACTGATGTAACTTAACATGCAACTTTAACTGCATATAGTTTAATCAAGACTTTCAAAACTGTATGATATGTATGTTTAAATGTAAGGTCCATCCAGCACTAAAGCATAAGGAGCTGGGAAAGGAGGGCTGGGATGAAGAAGCCAGGAAGAGTTGTCTCTATCACAGTCAAGAATTTGGTACAAAAAAGAGATCAGTTAACTTGCCCAGTGGGACACTATCTGCAGTCTACAGGCTGTTCAGCTCCCACCCAAGCTGTCTAGCACATATGCTGTAAAAACAAATGCCAGCTAATGGAGTGTGCCCCCATGCTCAAGGAGAGAGCAGAGTGCATCATGCTTACATGTCCCAGCAGGATATGGCTCTGGGCAGCCACGGACAGACTACACAGACTGCCCATCAGGTGTTAACTTTCAATATCAATCTGTCATTCTTCCTTGTTTTCTCTTAGAGGTAGTCCCTCAGGGCAAGGATAGCACTGTTGTCATTCCAAAATGATGGAATGACAAACACTTTCTTGAGTGTTCTCACTTATTAGAGAAAGGACAGTGCCTACTGTATGTCTATTCTCTTTTTGAATAGGAGCACAGATGTATTATAGTTGATGATGATCTATCTTTCTTTCTCCTTTCTTGCCCTTAATTAGCTTCTTCCAAGAAATATACACCAGAGGCGTAGGGTTAAAATCAGAAATGAACAGCATTAAGCTTCCCTTACTCGTCGCCACAGCTGTAGGAATCTCACAGTGAGTTCCCCAGTCAGACAGGAATTACTGGAGCTCGGCCAGCTCCACCAATGCAAAGAAGCCTATCAAGCAAAATATCATTTGTGGCAATTATGCTGAAGGTCCAGGATGACATCCATGAAATCTCCAAGGTGAAACAATCTAGCAAAGAGGTAGGACCGTTCTGAAAACACCGTATGACAAGAAGTGAGCCTAGAAAATGAAATCCTCCCCTCCTCCTGTTCTGACAGCGAAGTGGTTAATTGCCATATTTGGTGAAAAACTCATATAAAAAGCATAAAATTGGAGATTTAATTATATTTGGTATGTGTTACTGGCAGAGCCTCATGAAATGCTCATGAAATGATCAACAGTTATTTTTCTCATCCATCTAGTGCTTGGGGATCACACAAGGACAGTGTGTAGGAATATGAAATACAAAGTGCCAAAAACATAAAATGTGTTGTTTCTCTTGCAGCTTTCCTCATTTTTACCATATTTTCCATGCATATCATTCAAATTAAAGTCTTTTTTTTTCTTTTTTTCCCTATTTATCTGGAAACAATCAACCCAACAAAAATATTTTCAACATCATACTCAGTATAGGAAGGCACAAATTATTAGAGTTTCTTTTCAAACCAAGAAAAAATTAAAGCGTTCAGATTTAACTTGAGCACTCGATTAACCCAAAATGAATTAAACAATGCTGCTCATTGACATGCAAAACCATCTTTATTCTATTCCTGCTCATAAAACTTCGTATGCAGTGGCACAACTGTGCCAAAACACTCAGACAATGAAAACCAGCATAATTTCAGAGATTTACACGTTTCTGAAAGACTGAGATATTTCATGCCTACAACCAAACTTTAATTAGAACTAAAATTGTAATACGATGTATCCCATCAAAGTAGGCATTCTACTTTTAGCTGCATATTTAACTCTTTAGTTGTCAGGTGTGCATCAGGATCACTAACATCTTCTTTAGCTAGGAAATTCATCGCTCTGTGCTTGAAGCACAGCTGGAGGGAGATGCACAATATGCCATGCTGTAAATGCCACTGGAAAGATGTGCAGCTCCTGAACAGAGGATCATGGATGCAACTTGCAGGCTTATCTATTTATTTTTCAATTATTTCTCTTTGAGGTACTCATCCTACTTGTGAAGGACAAACAGTAAAAAGCCTGATGCTACAAACACATGTGGATGCTTTTATGCAGAATCTCATTATTTCAAGGAAGGGACAAGATTTCTATGAGTGTCTCCACAGGACTAAGCATTCTGTATTTGTATATACAACTCATCAGAGCAGTTTTTTTATTTGCTGTTTATTACAGAAGGGTAGTTTAGTGAGCTAGTCTGAGTTCTGAGAGGGATGTGACTTAATCACTTAACACACACAATTATAGTTAACAACAGGGATCACAGCTTGAATGCTAGTAGCTAATCAAAGGGACTGACCATCATAACTGAAACACAACTCTCCCTGCCATCAACTTCCAGAGCTGGATGTCTGAGAAGAGGGAGAATACAATGGAATTGTTTCCTACCACTAAACAGTCCATGGAGTCAACAAGCTTGAGCAGAAAGCTAGTGCTTGCCAACCACTTGGGAACTGAGCTTTGCCCAGATTTTATTGAAGACCCTTTTCAGACAGAGGAAGTAAGGTGATCCCTTATCGTCCAGATTTGGTGTCTGAAGGAACAACTGCCACCAATTACCCTCTCTCAAAGCAGTTCTCTCAGGTGTACACGTTTAGCGTGGTTGAATCAGGGTTTCGGTATGCAGAGACATGGAAAAGTGTGTCCCACTCAGCAGAGAAGTGACTGACCACTTGCTGCACCATATAACGGAGATATAGCAGATATTTTGACCCTGGATAGCAGATATTTTGACCCAACTTCCACTAGCTATTTTAGATATGCAATTAGCACTGCTTAGTTTAAGGATCTCAAATTTATGCCAGTTAGTATCAGTTAGAAAATAATAGGATGCTTTGAAAACAAAATTTAATCTTCCATTTTCAAGGACAGAATAATCCAATGGCAATTCCACAAGGTAAAAATTAGATCCTCTGACACCTTAAAATAGCTATTTTCAAGGGTCACATACATTGTTAATGGAAAGCTGCAATAACAGCAAGGAGAAATCTGTGAAATATCCAGTATCTCAGATAGAACAACAAATATCAGGTTATAGACAACAGTGCATGAGGCATGATCCTAATCTACAGGTTTCTTTTCAAAGCTGGAGGTCTACTTGCAGATATTCAGTAAAAGCCCACACATTAATTACAAAGGGAAGAAGATAAGAGTTCACTTCACTTAGTTCTTTTGTTCCAGGCATTTCATGGCTGTCAGTCTGAAATTCTGAAAGAGGCCAACAAGAAGACAAACCTATATGCAGTATAACACTTTAAAAAAAAAAACTTTAAAAAAAAAAAAAAAAGGTATGCTTTCCCCACATATGGTTCTAACAGATGTGGTTTTAAATTACCGTTGGGACATAATAATGCTTTTTGAATGGACTGAATGTTAAATAGTTGGCTCCTCCTATGTGACAGACATTAGCGCTCAGCGGTTTAAGCAGAAAACTCCCTGTTTATGTCTTAGCTGGCATGTACTTCATTTTCAGCCCATGCTGGTCAGTGTGATTTAAGACGTTGGCCTGATGTCCCTCTAACCAGCTACAGAAAGGATAAAATAGGATTAAAGAAATGAAACAAAACAAAAACAAGCAACCCCCCCAAGAGCAGACAATACCAGGCTGTCTGCATTGTTTCATACACAACTCCTGCAGCCCCGCGATGGAAACTCACTGGAGAGGACAGCTGAGGAAGAAAAACGTTAAATAATTCAAAGCCACTAACATCAAGTCTGATGTGGGTATAAAAATAGTTGCTAAACACCACTCTACATGTTTTCATTATAGGAACTTTGACTTGGAAACATCCAAAATCTCCCCAAACCATCACCCTCCCAGCCTTGCACACTCAAGTAGTTTGGCATTCAAAACGACATTAATTTCCACACAAGCCTTTAGTTTTCATGGCCATTTCATGTTTCTGCACTAAGGAACCAGCACTGTTCCACAGCAGGAGTTAAAAAGTCTGATCCAGAGCCCATTAAAACCAACAGGAGACTTTGAATTAACAGTAATGATCCTTGGATCTGGCCCTAGTTTAGGTTAAAGTGCTTCAGTGTTTTGGTATTATAGAGAAATTGGGCATGATCAGTTTTTGTAATCTCTAAAAATCTTTGTCACTGAGAATGTCCACTTCAAATACGCAGGCTGCAAAGAGCACTGCACATTTTATAAAAAGACCTTCATGAAATATTTAAGGAAACATGATGCAAGGCCAACTACCATATAGTCTCTGTGATGACTGTAAAGTTAACTCAAGGTATTTTCATTTGAACAGAGGGAGGGAGAGAGAAACAGTCCTGAGGACTGATGGATGAATCATAGAATCACAGAACTGTAGGGGTTGGATGGGGCACCTGAAGATAGCAAGCCCGATCCCCCAAATATGAACAAATATGAACCCCCAAATTAATAACTCATGCCTACACACAAACACAAACTCATCTGACCAACAGCTTTGCTGGGTTTGGATGTGATGAAAGGAAACAACAGCTGACAAGTAAAAACTATCCTGAATTTTTTTTTTAACTACAATTGCAGGCACAGCAGAGATGTTATGTAATTTTAAGTCCTCTGTGCTCTGAGAGGAGAAAAAAAAAATCCAGCAATCTTCACTGCATAGAGGACAGCAGAGCATCGTCTGCCACAGTGTAAAGAGCTCTGGCACCAGAAGAGATGGCACAGGACCCTCCATGCTTGCTCTTCCTGCATTTCCTTGCCCCCAATGCAATCTCCTCAGATTTTCCTCCATATTATCAGCTTTTATTTCCCCTTCTATCCCGCTAACACCTTCTGAACTGGATCCTTGCTGCCCAGTAATCTTGGGAGAAGACAGAAGAAGCCAAAAGAAGCCAAAATAATTATATAATATTCAACAAAATATCTATTATGCACAAGTTATAAAATAATACAACACTTAGTGATGCAGGTGTACAACAGTGTTGCTCCCCAGTGGTGTCTGGCACAGGGAACCACAAACAGATGAAATTTAAAGGCATATGAGGGGGACCACAGGGTTGAAAGCAATGCTTTGTAGCTGCCATGTGAGTCATTTGTGCATTCCTCCAATCTGTGTAGAGTAACAGCAATAATAAGTTATTAAACCCCAGCCCTAAAGCAACAACTGTGCAGATGGACTCAAACACTCACCAACAAAACAGGGCTTTAAATGATAGAGGTAGCTTTGCCTGCTCTCATCTTCTTCTGAGAATAAAGAATGGACAGGAGGCTTTTAAAGTCTCCAAATCTGGGGCATGGACACAAAACTATTAGAGAATGTCCAAAGGAAGGCTATCAAGATGATGAAGGGTCTGGAGGGCAAAAGGAGTGAAGTGTAGAGGGCCCTGGGTTTGTTCAGAAAGAGAGAAGAGGATGAGGGGAGATATCATAGCAGCTGCAGCTCCTCATGGTGACCTGCAGCTCCTCTCAGAGAGTGGAAGGGTTGCACTGATCCCTTCTCTCTGATGACAGAGACAGGGGCTGAGGGAATGGCATAAAGATGCATCAGGGGAGGGTCGGGTGGGTGTGAGGAAAAGATTCCTCACCAGAGAGAGGTTGATGTTACATGTTGTCAATGAGAAGCAGAAATACTTGAGCTAGAGGCAGCTTCACAGTCAGGTGTCGCAAAATAGTTAGGCTGTTTGTTCTCATTTGATATTAAGTGTATTTTGTTGGTTATATTTTTATTCAGAATACCCCCAGGACAAGAATAAAAGTCAAAATGAGAGCCTTGAACGTTGCCAGGCTTTCTGATTTTCTCCCACAGTTTCCAATTGTTATACCACCACCTCCTCTTACAATACTGAGTAACTAGCTGGGTGATAAAAACATCAGATGAAACTAAGCATCAATAAAAGCAAAATAATCCATAAAGGGAAATCCAGTTCTAACAATACATACACAGTGTGGGTCCTAAATTAGCTGTTACCACCCATGAAGAAGGCTGGGGAATCACTATGGAATGTGCTCTACAAATACTGGCTCAATGCTCATGCTAGTCATACACAAAAGAAAAATCTTGGAATATATCAGAAAAAAATAAGAGAAAACGAGAAAGAAAAATATCATGATGGTGTTATATTAGTTAAAGATGCATTCCTGCCTTAATATCACATGCATTTTTGGTCAACGCATCTCCATAATACGTTGTAGAATTAACAAAGATAGAGAAAAGGGCAGCAAAGATGAGGAATATGGAAAGACTTTTCCAGGAGAGATAGTGTAGGGATTTTAAGCTTGAAAAAGAGCAGCAAAAAGTGGGAGGTACAGAACTCTATGAAATCACTATGTCTGTAGTCACAAAGTTAGAGTAATCTAATTAAATCATTCCATTGTGAGTTTAAAGTATTTTCACTCAGTCCGTGACATTAAAATTTGGAACTTTCTGTTACAGGATATTGTGGTCACCACAATTAAATATAAGGTTCAAAATGAATTCATCAAACTGATGGAGTACAGCTCCAACAGGATGCTCCAAAGGTTTCTCCTCAGTTTGAAGAGTACCATGAAAAAGTCCACTCTGTACGATAAATTTAGGTTTAAAATGAATAAGATAAAAATCTGTAAACAGTTGCTGACCAAGGAAAAAATATCGTGGGTCATAGGTAAGGTCTGAAAACTCAACAGCTCCAAAAAGCTTTATGTAGACCCTTCTTTCTCCCTTCTCTCCAAGAGATTCCACCATACTGACTCAATGTAACTCACTAACTCAACAGAAAACAAATGTACCAAAGGACAGAGCTAGTTTTCTGCTGTGCTGATGAATCAAATCAGAAGATCAGAAATGTTCTGAAGGAGTGGAATTACAGAAGGAGGGGAGAAGCAGAGATCTGAATCCCCCTTCTCCTGTGGCAATGGGTCCTGAGGTTGGATCTGATGTGAAACCACAGCTTTAAGAGTCACCTGTACTGATGCTAAAAACAGGGTGAAAAGAAAGATGTCAAAAAGAATAAAATGATCTCTACTTTCAGTTTGGGTTGCTTTCTTTGCCTTTTTTTTTTTTGGGGGGGGGGGGGAGGAGTGGAGGGGGAGCTATAATTTCAAATAACAGTTGCTGTTACAAGAGAACGTTATTTATATTAAAGCAGAATTCTTCTGCCAGAAGGACCATGAACCCAAAGGTGGGATACATGGGAATCTGTGTGATCATTCTGTCAATGCAGCATCCCCTGAGATTTCTTTGTTTTTAATCTCATTCTACAAATCCAGCAACACTGTACTCCTTTGATGCAGCTTCATGGGATCCTTATTAATCGTATTCGCTTTTGTTTCCAGGAAGCTTGTGATTTCATCATCTGCTAACATATGCTGAAATGCATGTGTCAGTTTTATAATAAATTCCCAATATATAAAAATATCTATAAAACACACAAACACAAAATTAGTTTGTAACAAAATCTCAAGTTATCTGTTTATTAGGGAAAAGCAAAGTTGGTAGTGCTGTCAATTACAGGAAGAGCAAGGCAGTTTTAATAATAAAACAGCATCCACAGCTTCTCATAACTACACTAAGCAAATTGTTTGGGCTGAAAATTTCCATGCCAGCTGTCCGCCTCAGGCTGAAGTTTTTTGGAGAAATTCAGTCAAAACAGTTCAGCAGATTCTGAGAACAAGGCTAGGGAAAAATATGTTGTTTTACCCATGTTAGAAAAAAAAATGCCTTCAGCCTTCTCTCTAAAATCTCCTCTGGGATCTTCAGGACTTCAGAGGAAGGACTTCAAATTTGCCTGGGAGAGGACTATTTTTCTTTCAGCAAATTTTATGGGAATCTGTGTGAACTTGGCCAAGTTTAGACATTCTTTGACAAAACACTTCTGATACGTGCTCCTGGGTGCAGTTGTGCATGTTTGCCAGCTTCAATCACTTACATTTCCACCTGTGTGGGACTAAACAAGATGCTTTGTGCCTTGGGATGTGCCAGGTCTGCTTCCCACTACTAAAATTAAAATCAGACACACTCTTCATGTTTGACATTCACCATGTTGACACCTGCAGCCAGAAGGAGCTGGATGAGTTTGGGACTGGAGACCTGGCATTAGGGGAACATCACTGGGATTGTAGGATGGGGCTGGAAAAGGCAGCAAATGAAAGGAACAGATTGAGTGGCATGGACCAGGAGGGATCTGTTTTGGGGAGCAGAGTACTCTGTGAAACCAAGCTATGACCATCTGTTATTTTAAACCACTGACACGTGTAAATACCAAAGTGATGCAACATGACAAAGCTACTGGTTTTTAGAAGACTTCTTTAAAAATGCTTCCTACTGAAAAAAAAAAAAAAGACTAACAGATCAATAATAAGATTTAAAAGGCTATGCTGGACACTCAGCATGCAAGAAAAAAAGAATACAAACACTGAAAGTTGCTTTAATGAAGTGCTCTTTCTGCCTTCAGTATGATGCAGTCATTATTCACAGGATCATGTTTTATCCAAACCAGCCTGGAGATGCAGCCGTGAGAACAGGGAGGAGAAGATGAGGTTTATGATCCCTGTCTCACCCACTGCAGAGCTGGAAGGTTTGTAGTGACTCAGCAGAGGATGGAGGAATGAGGGTGAATATGTTCCAGATTAAGACAGACAAAAGATGTCCTGAGACCACGAGCATTGTTGGGCAAGTGATTTCAAATCAAAATTTCGTAACCATGTTGAAGCAAGGCATGTTGCAAACTCTGCATACTCATTTTGATAGCTCAGAATCTGACCTGCTTACATGCAAGCTGCCCACCATAGCAATTAAAGTCTGTGTGGACTTTGCTTCACCACCGTAAGTAACCTCCAGCCACGGCTGTCTGCACGAGCAAATCCTGAGATCAGCTCTTGAGACTGCTCTCTGCTTTCTAGCACAGGAATCTGTGCCAATGCCAAAACGCTGATCACACCTTAAACCCGTCCACACAAAGGGCAATCTTCTAGAAATAGCACTGTTTGTTCCAGGCTGACGGGATCTGTGCTGTACCAAGCCCAACCAACCAACACTGTGCATCAGCAAGCAGGAAGGACATTCCAGGAACTCTCATGATCCACTGTTGTTGTTTTTTCTAATCACTTCTGGCAGCTACTTTGGCAGACTTTTTGACTAACCAGATTCTCCCTTCGTTACATGAGGGGGGTGAAGATGAAGGTTTTAAGCATCCAAGGAAATAGAAGTGTTTCCAAAGTAATTAACAGGTAAAATATCAAAACTTCTCCATTATCGAGTTTGGGATTGGGTCATTTAAGTCCAGGTACCCAGTGGAAAATATGCTTTACGACTTTGTGGCCTCTAGGACTTTGCTTTCATGTGGATAGATTGCATTTGAAGATACTCCTTCCTAGGAATTGAATCCTGTCTTCTCCCTCCCTCCATACAGCACGATGCAGTTTTAAACATGGACCCAACATTCCCCAAAGGCTGAACCATAACTCAAAGCCCTATATTCCAGATTTTAAGGATTTGGTCCTGACAGTTCCTAATTTTTGTCTGTTTTACTAAGCAACCTCCAGAATATTTGGAAGACTGTGTGCAAACATAAGAAAATAGTACATCTACTCAGTGTTCAGAAATCTACACTGAAAAATCACCTAAAACCTACAAAATGGCAACAAAACATCTCCTGAATCCCTATTTGCTCTGGCTGGCTGGCTGGCACACGTGTCACCATTGCCATAGAGGTACTTACAGCAGTGAAGCAGAACTCTGGGCTGCTGTGGTTTTCCTGGACTGTAGCAAATACGACTTTACTGAAACCTGAGGCGGTATCAGTGAAATCTAATTGAATCATCTGCATTTAAATGGACTGATAAAAGCTCCTCCGCATAAATGGACCAGCAACTCCTTACTTCACCCCCACCCCCCCCTTGTTTCTTTAAGAAAAGCACAGATATGTCACATCCTAGACTTGTTTGGAATAGAAATAGGAAACCTAACTGCCAGCCATCTTCCTTTCCATGCAACACTTTTTCTCCTTTTGGTTGCCAATTCACTGGGAAGAGCAGATTTCCATGTCTGGAGCTTTTATGGCCATCTTTATATCAAAAGAAAACCATCTCTGCTGGTACTTTGCAGGACGATATATGATGAAATTTGAATCCTCCTACGGAATAAATAGCTTTGTTTGCAATTGGACATAAAGGCATGTGTGTGCAGGACTCCAACAACCCCCAAAATGTAAACTTTCTTTAGGAAATGTTTAGCACTCCACACGGATGAACGAACATACCCTCCTACTTCAGATTTCACCTCCACTTTTAAAGATTCTCCAGGAAGCCAGCAATATCTATGTATGAAAATATCTTGAATATCAGCACAGGGTTGCAATCACAGAACAGAATCATAGAATCACAGAATATCCCAAGTTGGAAGGAACCCATTAGGATCATAAACTCCAGTTCCTGGCTCCACACAGCACCACCCAAAAATCCGACCACGTATCTGAAAGCAGTGTCCAGATGACTCTCTGAGCTCCAGCAGCTCAGCACTGTGCCCACTGCCCTCAGCAGCCCATTTCATGTCCACCATCCTCTGGGGCAGAGCCTTTTCCTGATATCCAGCCTGTCCCTCACAGAATCACAGAATTGTAGGGGTTGGAAGGGACCTCTAGAGATCATCGAGTCCAACCCCCCTGCCAAAGCAGCTCCCTAGCCCAGGTTGCACAGGTAGGCATCCAGGCAGGTCTTGAGTCTTCAGAGACTATGCCTGTGCTTTTTCACCCTCACTGTCCCTTCTCTGTTGACAACAGTAATACGCATCCCATAGTCACACCACAGCATCACTTCAACTTGTAGTGATTTTCTGATTTTCTCTCAACCACACTGGGCAGGGACCCACGAATAGCCCAAATCACTGGCAAAGTGGTACATGTCGCTCCCTCAAAGTGTCCAGCAATGCCAATCTGTCAGTTCGAAGCACAAAGAGAGTATTTCAACTTTTAGTTAAAATAAGCTATGCTGATGGATCATGTAGCGGGGCAGGTAGCAGCCAGACTTTAAATGCGAATTGACACTGATTTACAGAGTTTGATCTCTTTGAATCGAATCCGAGAGTGAGAGTTTCAAGCTGCTTCACTTTTTGATATGACAACTACACATCTTTTAAGAGTTTGCCTTAAAAAAAAAAGTCTCAAGTGCGTATGGACATAAGATAAAAAGCGAGAGCTCTGCTGAAGAATATATCAAACGAGCAAGGTTTTGTTTATTCCTTTTTTTAAATCTTCTTCTCTTTCCCCAGTAAATTATTTTAAAATAGCCTTGATTTAAAATCTTAACGTGAAATCACTTATGTCATGCAACATTCATCCTGCCAAATCTCCCTCATCACGCTATTACTGCAATATTTGTAACTTTTGATCTGGAAACATCAAGTTATGTAAGATCATAGATCTCCTTCTTGCAAGGAGGTGATTCTGTCAGAAAATGAAGCAGTGAAGCGGTAACTTGAACAGAACTAGAGATGACTTTCCCAAGAAAAAGGGTAGTGCTGCTTAAGTATCTCAGCTATTTTAAAGAGCAAGAGCTCTTTTCACTCCTGAGCAGAGAAATGGTAAACTAGCAGGTGAAAAATAATCAGAGCACACTCTTAATTGGAATATTGTACTTGTTGTAGAGGGAATGAAATCACATTTTAGTTATTATGCACCCCAGGAAACCAATCAAATCAAACAAAAGCACAACCAAAAATAAAATACACTGCTCACTTTATAAAACAAAAGAGAACATTTTCTCTTGCCAGCATACTATCTGCTCACCAAAACAAAAGGAAAGTAGTGAATTTAAATGAGTCAAGTAAAATAATTAAGTGACGAGGGCTTCAAAACCCCACTTTTCTCTGCATGCATCTCTCCTTCCCCAGACCCATTGAAACCACTGGTGAATCTCTTTTTCTATCTACGTAGCACAATAAATAATCAAAAGAGGATCTCCTCTCTGTCCCCAACCAAAACCAGGCAAGCACTCTTTTCTTGCCATGACTATTTTTCCCTGTTTCCCCATCCTTTAAAATCAGAAATGGCAATTTTTTTTCCCCTAGAAAAGCCTTTTTAATCCAAGTCCTCTTGCTAATAAAACAAGGAAACTATGAAGTTTGCTAGCATGCCCTGCTCACCCCTTTTCCCTGCCAAAATACAGCCTGAGAACCTCTTTACGCACGCAGACAGACACACAGACACAAAAACCCTCTTTCTCCACCCCAGCAGCAAGTGTGCCCTCAGGTCCTACCCATAAAGGACAGACAAATCTCAAGTTACCCCTTGTATGGGCTGCAGCTCATATGTAAGGGAAGGGAGGGTGAGGCACAGAGGCAGAACTCCCTGCCCAAACAGAATATCTTACTTCAGAGGCAGTAACTCTCAAATTGAGTGATTTTTTTTTTTTTTTTGGGGGGGGGGATGATGAAGAAGGGGAAAACAGAAACAGCCTGCGTGCTGAGGTCCCTCCTCTCCTTTCCCTACCACAGCTGTGGGTGCAGAGACCCTACACGAGGAGATCCCGTGCTGATGTCGGTGGGATTCAGGACCCAGTTAACATTGCCATGTGGAACTCATGCTGCTCTCCCAGTCCTAAACCTGACCATATTCTCCCTGCCTGGGGGTCACATTTAGGCGGGACCTTAGCAGCAGGAAATCATCTTGGTGAAAAAACCCACATCAGCACGGAAGCTGGGGATCGAAGAGGGAAGGGCAACTCACCATGGCCACAACAAATTCCTACAGCCTCGTACAGCAGGCAGAGCCTGCTCTGAAGGCTCACCTCGCTACCAACAGAGATGCCTCTTCCTACCTTTACGGCTCAAGAGCCCTGCCACACACACACACAAATATACAGCTCTACTCCCTGTTTTTTCCACCCAAACCCATGAAAGTGCTACAGGCTGAGAAACTAAGTGGGAGGTGCCTGGCTGGGAAGAGACCAATGAAATAAATTAAATCCAAAGCAGTGGCTCAGCTTCCCCCAGCCAGGCAGGAGGGATGCGTGCGGGCTCCGATGGCCGATCCCTGCCCTGGGTTTCTCCCTGCCAGAGCCTGGTGGCACAAGTGCACGATGGCATGGTAAATGCTAAATCTTGAGTACTGCAGGCACACATGTTGGGAGTAGAGGGGAGGGGCCACCCTACGAGCAAACAATTTTATCAGGGTCAGCGAGCGTGAAAGAAACGGACCTGGGAGACTTTGGGGTCTGCCAAAGTCCTCTCTGCTCAGATTCGGTGCTGTCGAGCATCGAGCCCCACTCCATTAACTTGCCACCCTACAGAAGTTCACCTCGCAAAGCACGCAGCCGACTTCCAACTTGAATGAAAGCAGTGCTTTCATTTCCTCATTTTCTCTCCGTCCCCTCACGTGGGACATCGGTCAGGACAAAAAATAAAAAATAAAAAGTCCAGATGAAACTTCTCTGCAGAAAGTTAAGAATAAAGACTGAAGGAGGGGGAGATGTGCTGAAATTATTTATGAATTTACTGCTTTTTTTTTTTTTTTTTTTGTTCCCACCCTTTTTATCATGAACTTTCTGGGAAGAACCGTGAGTAAATACATTAAAGGTTTAGATAGGTCTTGTCTGTGTAAGCAGTATTTAGCAAGCTCTGTTTTGGCTGCATGAAAATTATATTTCAAAGACTAAGGGTCCCATAAGACAGGAAGACGGTGACATAAATATGCATATATTTTTATTCAGATTATGTGCTTACACGGTTATAACTGCTGCAGATTTCTAAACGTGGTCATGGTGAGACAGAGTAAATGCATACTGCCTCCTACAAAGTGCTTTCCAATTTTTCTTTTATTTTATTTTAAAGGTTTAGCACACCCTAACTACTACTTGTTCCAAAGTAAAACAACCCAGATATTGGAGATCTTTTATTTATTTTTTTTTAATTAATTAATTAAATAAATAAATAAGAAGACAAAACAGGAACTAAATGCTCTCTGGAAGCCTCATACTTCTGCAGCCAAAATGTTTATTTCAAAATGCAAATCGCTACGAATATCAGCTCCAGTCTCAACCACTACACCTCTCCCAGTCACTCTGGCATCTTTCTTTTTTTTTTCCCCACCACCGCACTGTTTGGGGGACCTCAATACTAGCAGAGTATAGCTAGAAGCAGAGCTTTCACATTTATCGCCTGAGACGCAGAATTGTCACCCAAGTTGCAGCCAAACACGTTCCCTCGTAATTTGTGCTGAAGGCAAAGTCACCCCCCTGGAAAATGGGGGAACCCCCTCCCCAATCCCGACTCCAGATCCAAATGTAAACACACACACACACACACACACACATACACTCCCACAACACAGTACCCTGCCGCAGGACATGGGGACAGGGCAAAGGTTCAGATAGAGGAAAAGGAGCTTTCTGCAGCTGAGAAATACCGAAGGACTTCCTTTTTATCTTTATTTTTTCCCTCTTTTTTCCTTCCTCCCTCCCCCCCCCCCCACCCCCCATCCTTTTACTATTACATAAATAACACCGATTGATCTGAGAGCTGCATCCTTGCTCCAGTTCCTCTCCATCTGCACTGCTGCCTCCCCCAGCACAGCCGCACCGCTCGGGGTGCAGAGGGAAAGGCTTTGGGGTTCGGCTGGGAGAATCCACCCCAAAACACACCCCGAAGCAAGGTCTGGGTGTCTGATCCCCACCAAAAGCCTCCGGCAGCATCTCCGGGCTGCTGCTGGATTGCTGCAAACTGTGCGGAGGGAGCAGCAGGGGCTGAGATGCGAGGGGAGGAAAGCAAGCTGAGTACAGGGAGGGATGGTGGGGAGGGAAAGGCAGGGATTCAGGGAGCTTCTCCCCAGCCCTAAGCACTGTGCCTGGCTGCTCAGTGGGGAGAGGGAAGGGGGGAAGGGAAAACTGGAGGGAGGCGATCGCACAAACGCACTTTTTGGAGCAAAACGCAAAGCTTACCATGTCTGCAAGGCTTCCCCCAGCGAAATGCCACTTATGTGTCCAGCGATCCCAAAGTGGGCAACTACAGGCAGGCACCGGAGCTCATCTCAGCAGGCAGCTCGGCAACACACCACCGCCACCCCCAAAAATCAAAATCAAAATAAAAAAGACCGGTCCAGCTTCTTTCTTGGCAGGAATCGTCCCTGGTAGGACTGCCCAAAATAAGCAGCTGCAATCCAAAGGCTTTATTTAAAGCTTCCCCCCCTCCTCCTCCTCCTCTCCTTGCCTCGCTCTCTCTCTCCCTCTCTCTGTTACACACAGAGAGAAAGAGAGACACACACAGGTTACATGAATGGGAGGCAGGAGCCGGCTCTCCCGGGCTGGGAATGACAGGCACACATGCGGTCGTCTCGGTGCTGCGTGGGCACTACGGTGGTGTAGAGGTGGCTTGGGCACAGCTATGGGGTGGGGATGGCTCGGTTATGGGCTTGGGGTGGGGATGGTTTGGGCATAGGCATGAGGTGAGGATGGGTGTGAGGTGGGAAGGGGGTGGGGATGTGGGCAGTGGGGAAGAGATGGATGTGGGTTTTGGCATGGTGGTGGACATGGGCATGGATATGAAAGGGAAATTGGCATGGGTATAGGCATGGGCGTGCAGAGGAGTTGGATGTGGGCATGGGAAGTAGTTGGATGTAGATATGGACATTGGAAGGTGATATGTGTGGGAACAAGCATGAACGTGAAATAGGTGTGAACGTAGGCATGGATTTGAGGTGATAAACACTGACATGAGTATGAAATGGAAATTGGCATAGGCATGGGCGTGGAGAGATAATGGGTACAGGCTTGAGGAGAAGATGGACATGGACATAGGAAGGAGTGGATGTAGTATGGGGCATGAGGAGGTGATCAACATGGGAATAAACATGAATGTGAAATGGAAATGGGTGCAGGCATGGGTGTGGGCATAGAGAGGTGATGTACATGGGAATGTGCAGGAAAATGAAATTGTCATGGAGGAGATGGATGCAGGCATGGGGAGTAGATGGACATTGGAATGAGCATGGGGATGGGGAGGAGACAGATGTAGGCAAAGACACGGGCATGATGTGAGAATGGAAATGAGCGTAGACATGAATATGTCATGGGAAATGAGAGGAGATAGGCATGGGCATGGATATGGACATAGGACAGGAATGGTCATGGCATAGACATAGGCATGAGCATAACTTGGGACTAGGAAAAGGATGATCATGGCATAGACAGGAATAAGCATGACATGGGCATAAGGAAGGGTTGAACATGACGTGGATATAGATGTGGATGGATAAGAATGAGCATGTGAAGGTTGTGAACATGAGCGGAGCATGTGGAAGGCGTGTATAGATCTGGGCACAAGCATGAGGTCTGTACATAGGCACGAGATAGGAACAGGCATGGGAATGGGCAGAGAGGTTACATGGGCATAGGAAAAGGATGGATATGGCATGGGCATAGCATTGGCATAACATGCATAAGGGAAGGATTGATGTGTCACGAGCACGAGGAGAGAACGGGCAGGGTTGTGGTCATTGGACACAGCTGGACATGAAATTGGCATGGGAATGGGATGGCCGTAGGCATAGTATATGATGGGAGTGGGCATGGATGTGAGCATGGGATGGGAATGGACAAAGGCACAGGGAGGGTATGGACGTGGGCATAAGAATGGGAATGGGTACGGACATGGTGGTGAGATGAGATGGGTGTGGCTGTATGAGCACTGGCATTTGAAGGTAAAAGAAAAATTGGAAGATAGGAATGCACTTGGCTGTGGTATGGGACTGGGTTGGGCTTGTGGATGGGCTGAGTGTATGCATGGGGTAGGCATGGGGATGTGATAGGCGCTGGCATGGGAGTCGATGAGATGAGGCTGAGGACAGGGGTGGGATAGAGATCCACCTCAAGCAGTGCCTCTGAGCCCTGACACTGATGACCTTCCCTCCGTCTTCCCAGGATCAGGTGGGTCCCAGCTTCAGCACATGTAATGAAGAGGTGAAAACCTCTGTTCCTTCCTATTCCTAGTTAGACAACTTGTATAATACCTTGCTTTTGAGGTCAGGAAACATCATCCACAGTGGTGTCAGTAGATTATTGTTATTCTTATTAATAATAATGCATAATTGTTTTGTTTAATAATTTAAACCAAATTCTCAGGAAGAAGGACTGCAAGATTTCAATTGCATAATTTAAAGTTATGTCTTCATTGAGAGGAAGATCAATGCTGCCAGTTTCTACCTTTTAAATATTAGTTTGTGCTTTTTTTTCTTTTTAATTTAAACTGTAATGATGGGGTATTACATCCATTTAATGCTCTTACTCTGTGTGGTTTGAAGGGAGAAAGGTGCGTGGTATTTTAAAGTGTTAGGCCCTGCTATTGTTTCATTTCCTGACCTTGGGCAAGTCCTTCATAACTTACCCTTATCCAGATTCATCTGTTGCTTTTTACTCTCAGTCCATTATTTTCTTGTTCACATAATAATCACACATTTCAGTTTCAAGTCCCTCCTTAAAATTTACTCCTGCAAAACTTTGTAGCAACAATCTCTGCATGGCTTAAATTGGAGTGATACTAGATTAAACCCTAAAGCTGCATTGTAAGATGAGTGCTGAACATAATGGATTGCAGTATTTTATGCAGTGCTTTTAGATACGTGGGGACTATCCTCTTTGTGTCATATCTTTAAATCAGCCAGGTGCAAGTCAGCTATGTTCTGGTTTTATTTCTTGTTCTAAAATTTCCAGCCTTTGAGGAAGGCAAGAATGGGAGGTGGTATTTTAGTCCAATCTCAGAAATCAGGGTAGAGGCAAATCAGAACATTAACTTAAACAGCAGAGTTCTCGATCTAAAGGTCTGCTTTGCAAAATTGCTGCTGCTGTTCACTGTCTTTTCAGTCATGCACATTAAAAAAGAAATACATCTACATTGCTCTCACTGCCTGTGGAATATATCCCTCGTCAGGAATTTAGACTCTAGAAAAAGGTAATACAGGTCTCTGGAAGGGCAGAGTTTAATTGAAAAGTATATATATTGTTAGGAATAGACTGCATCCAAATTCAATTGTAATTGTATAAGCCTTTCAAAAATCATACAGTATGCAAGCTTCCAAAATTTCTGAAGAAGAAACATTTCAATTTAAATGCCAAGAGGCAATTTTCCCTCTCTTGTTCAATACTAAATCAGTCACATGAGCAGTTTGCATTTGATTTTAGAAAGGAAATGGAACATCTTCACTTCCAATCGCATATAACTTTTGCTTTCTCTTGTTCTTAGTGCTCTGACTTGTTTGCAGTACTTTCCTGCAGTTTTGAAATTCTTCCATTTGATCTGTCTGTTCACTCCAACATTATTAAAAGAAACTAGTAAACCCAAGAGTGCAGTAGCATATTGTTTGCATCCTGGTTAACGGATCAGCATCAGCACTGTTTGTGTAATTGGCCTTTCCCTGTTAACTGAATTAGACAACAATGCTCTTGGAATAATAAAATAAAGTAAAATAAAGCAATAGTAATTTAATGGGAAATATATATATATAAATAAAGACTTTGCTTAGGAAAATCGCCTGCTTCAATACGTGGCAAATTACTGTGGTTGCAGAAGTGTGCTGCATACCAATCTGTGGCTTATTTTATGAAGAAGATAACTTTGAAATGTCAGTGTTCACCAGCCTGCCATGTTGTGCCTGCGTCCTGCACTATGGTAGACTGTCGAAGTTGAAATAGTCTTTGTGAACAGAAACTATTAAGTCAGATTCTCTTCCAGATAGTGCTTATGCAGTGTTTATAAAGAAGGTACATCTGTGGAACGAGAAGGTGATTGAAAAGACTCATGCATGAGCCTGTTAGACCTTGTGCTTTAGGGGACAAGGAGAACAAGTCCTGGAGCTGTCATTCAGATTAGTACTTAACAGTCCTGATGTTGGGTTGTGATTCCAGTTGCTCCCACAAACCTCCGAAAACACCTGTCATAAATTCCCCATTCATCAAGGAAAAAGTAGCAACATCTGCTCTGGTCAAAGGTTTCTTGCTGAAGAAGCTCAGCAGAAGAAGCATCTTTTCTTTAATTGGTTAGGTAAGCACTTTGCCAAGAGGTGCTGCACCAGGTTGCAACCTCTGCTAGAGATTTATTTATTTTTTTATTTTATTTTCAGGAGAGTAATGCAGGCAGAAGAACTCATATATTTTAATCAATGGAAGTGAAACCATTTGCCTTTCAGAGACTATAAAATAATACACACCCTAGGGTTCAATGCTCTTTTCTACTCCTCCAGAACATTCTTAAGGGGAAATCACTCTTTTCTTGATGAAAGTGCAATTCAAATGTGGAAATATGCCATTCTTCATGCTTTCTCCATAGGGAGCAAAATGATTTCTGTAATTAAACCCTTTTTACCAACATTTCCTGATGAGAATAGGCTTTTTTTAGACAGGGGAAAAAGCCATGTACAAAAGGATTTGCAAAACCAGGTCTGGAGGGTTTGACCTTTAAGCCTCCTTTGAATTAGTCATTTTGTTTGAAAGGTGCATGAGGATGAGGCACGTAAAAGCTGCAGCTTAAGTTTCCAATCAGGCACTGCTGAAAGGACGTGGCTGCAGGACAAAAGAAGGTGTGGGGACCACTGCTAACATTAGTCTGGGTATTAGGAATAGCATTAGCCCTGAAAACACACAGCCCAATCTTTAGCAAGCTTTATCAGCCCCAGTGTGGAACCAGGGTCTCTGTGGGGCTTGAGCTGTGGTCTGTGCTATGGCATCGTAGTGCACCAGTACCTATGGTAGCTAGATTAAATATGTAGGAATATTAAATATATAGGAAAAAGTATTTTAGGAAAAAAAAAAAGTATTCTCAGAAAGAGTGGTGAGGCGTTGGAACAGGATGCCCAGGAAAGTGGTGGAGCCACCAACCCTGGAGGTTTCCAAGATAAGTGTAAATGTGGCACTGAGGGACATGGTCATTAGGCATGGTGGGGTTGCGTAGTGGTTGGACTAGATGGTCATAGAGCTCTTTCCCAGCTTTAATGATTCTTATGATATCAGGCTGTTATGGGCAGTGTAAACCCAAAACTGGAGTTAATTAAGGAGCAGAGCGGATGTGTGAGTTTTATAAGACTCAGAAATGAAACAAGCATCATGCTTCTTGGCACCACAGAGCAGATCCATAGAGACCAGGATATAGGACCAAGCTCTTAGCCACCTGCACAAGTGAAGGCGTAGAGCTCACTCCTGCTTGATGGATGTCAGGGCTGAAGCAGAGCTAGATGCTGAATCCACGATGTCTTCAACTTAAGTCAGCCTACAGTGACTAGTCTCCACCACCAGCACCGTGAGCTGGTCTCCAGTGTAGGAGTAGTGTTAGCATTTAGTAATTCTTTCGTTTAGTTAGCTAATGTCTAGCAGGATGCTAAAGGCTGGGGAGGTGCCTTCTATCTTGTCTGTGTCTATTGTAGCATCTCAGTGGATCTCAGGGCTTAGGGAGAACAGGACTGAGCACTTACCTGCAGCACTAGGCCTAGTACTTTCCTTGTTTGCAAAGTATCAGTGTCTGTTTTTATACCTGAGAAATCAGCAAAGGCATAAGATGGAGATGAGAGTCTGCTCCTACTGCTTACTCAGGAAAAGTTCCCATCAAATGAATTGGACATTTGCCTGAGTGAGTGTTGCAGGATTCGGCCCATATGCTTCTCAGCTCTTATATTTGCATAGTGAAGAATATGCTTACAGTACAGTGCCAATAAAACAAAACTATATACAGTAAGCACAGAAGAATCAAGAGCACAGTTAAGACCATTTACAAACAGCAGCTGAGCTCTGCAGCTGACATCCAGGTTTATAACACTGCCAGAGACCATGCTTTGTTATGGGTAATATGTACAAGGCAATTATTTATAGGCAGTTAGATGGGAGGTCCTGTAAGTGTTCTCTCTTCCTTTAACCTTATTTCTCTCTGAATTATTTATATTTTAACTCTGTAAATGTGTCGAAAGAAAGAGAGAAAGAGAGAAAGAGAGAAAGAGAGAAGAGAGAAAGGAGAGGGGAGAAAGGGAGAAAGGGAGAAAGGGAGAAAGGGAGAAAGGGAGAAAGGGAGAAAGGGAGAAAGGAAGAAAGGAAGAAAGGAAGAAAGAAAGAAAGAAAGAAGAAAGAAGAAAGAAAGAAAGAAAGAAAGAAAGAAAGAAAGAAAGAAAGAAAGAAAGAAAGAAAGAAAGAAAGAAAGAAAGAAAGAAAGAAAGAAAGAAAGAAAGAAAGAAAGAAAGAAAGAAAGAAAGAAAGAAAGAAAGAAAGAAAGAAAGAAAAAGAAAGAAAAAGAAAGAGAGAAAGAGAGAAAGAAAGAGAGAAAGAGAGAAAGAAAAAAAAAAGAAAGAAAGAAAGAAGAAAGAAAGAAAGAAAAGAAAGAAAGAAAGAAAGAAAGAAAGAAAGAAAAGAAAAGAGAAGAAAGAAAGAAAGAAAGAAAAGAAATAGAAAGAAAGAAAGAAAGAAAGAAAGAAAGAAAGAAAGAAAGAAAGAAAGAAAGAAAGAAAGAAAGAAAGAAAAGAAATAGAAAGAAAGAAAGAAAGAAAGAAAGAAAGAAAGAAAGAAAGAAAGAAAGAAAGAAAGAAAGAAAGAAAGAAAGAAAAGAAAGAAAGAAAGAAAGAAAGAAAGAAAAGAAAAGAAATAGAAAGAAAGGATCAAAGAAACAAAGAAAAAAACAAAGAAAGAAAAAACATGGAAAGCATTTTAGGAGATGGCTTTCATGGAGGACCCCTGTTCTTAAGTGAATGCTCCAGTACTGTATAAACACGTTTCATACACCACATGCAGCCATCTCCAAGTGAGATATTCATTTGTTTTAATGAAGTAGAACAAGGACCCTTTTGCCTCCAGAAATTACAAAGATATATTATGAAGGAAGAAGGTTTGCATCAGGAAGGTGCGTATCATGTCAAGAAGAATATAAATTGTCCAGAGGATCAAATTACAATTTTCCATAGACATATTTTCTTCTCTAAATATGTAAAGCATGCTTTTATTTTAATCCATGGGATAGGAGAGAATATTTCTTTATCCACTGTATATGACAGAATGGCCACAAACAACTGTAATACAATACATCTTCTGTATAACAGGCTGTAAGTATATTACAAGAAACTCCAGACAATAATTACTCTATTACTGCACTGTGACTTCACATCCAATTTTGCTCACCACACCGTACAGAATGGATGGAATAGATGACTTTTATATTTTTAATAATAATGAAATGTTCAGGATTTGATATAGAAACTTGGCTACCAAGGTGATAGATACAAATAAAACCCTATTTAGAATAGCTGTGTGAATGGGAAAAGCTATTAAATTCCTATGAAATACTTTATCATATCAAATAATATTTGAGATCAAATAAAACTTGGAAGGCCAATATGCAGTTATAGCTGAGGCATTATCTCATTGTGAAGGAGGCTTTTTCTGACAAAATCTGGTGTTTTAGACAACTGTGTAATTTATCTTTATTCTTTGGTAAGACCACATATCTTGACTAACTTTGAATGACTCACTCTAGATTTATGTTTGTGTAATTCCAGAATTTGTATGAATAGACGCATTCACGTGCTAATTGCTCTTGGGAAACAAAAAGTCAGTTAATTCACTCTTAGACAGCTCTGGTCTTATTAAAAGAATGGGTCTGAACTGGAGACACCTTTCCCCCTTAAAAACAGTCTCTGAGACAGCAAAATAAAACCCTCCACTTCTCTAACACCTTCCACTCAGGCATCTTCTTTCCGTACATTAGACTGAGCACTGACCTTTGAGATGGCAAAATAAGCAGATTGTTGTAACTTTATAGAGCAAAAAGATGAGCTTGTGGCCATGGTGCAGCAGGTCTGAGTGCAGCTACTTTCTCTCATGCACATATTCATCATTTATTAATCTTATGGAGCTCAAACCATCCCAATGAATCCTCAGCATGCAGGTAAAGAACATCAAAATTTCCTCTATCCCATGCTCTGACCTCCTCAATCAGAACACATACCACTGCGCATGAGCAGGGAACAATCAGGCTCTGCTCCCATTTTCTGCTTTTACCTCCAGACAAATTGTGTTAGTTTTACAGGCAAAATCTAGTTTGTATTATTGTTTGCACTTCAGAGTCAATATGGATATGGAAGAGTAAGCTGAGATATATACCTTGTGCATCATTAATAATAGTGCAGCTTCTCCATAGCTACAATACAATTCCCAAACAGTTTGTTTAATAGTAAGCAATTTATCATGTCTGCTGTATCACAATCAGGGGGTTTAGTAGCCCCAGTTTACAGGAGGTGCTGTGCTCCACACCTATTTGTACTGCTTACACTGGGACAGATCAACAATCTGAGTGCTATCTTTCGACGAGGAAAATCCAGGTTCAATTCCCTGGTGTAGCAAAAAATGATCTGGGCTCCAGTATCCTGTATATAATATACAGATAAAAATACTTCCTTACTTTATCAGATGCTGTGAGGATAAATGCATTAATGTCTGTAAGTCCCACCAGTACTACAATAGCCATAATTATCTTGAATAGGTACATGTAGTGCAAGTACGGCGATATTTAATACATATCCTATGTGTATAAACCATGAGTCAGGGCTGATACAAACACAAGCTATGCTAAGGAATTAAAAATGGTGCTTACTTGCATGCTCTTCCCTGGCTTGTGCTCCATTGAGACTTGTGTATCACAGGCCAGATTTGTTTCTCACTCACGACGGAGCACCTCTCTCAAAATCAGTGGTTTTATCCCAGTTGTGCACTTATGTAGGCAGGAGCCCATTGTCCGGGTTGAGCCACTCGATCTGCAAGAGAAAGAATGAAAGGGCTCCAGTGTGTAAAGTCATTCGTTACAATTTGGAAATCAGTGGGGTTGCTGGAGGTTAAGCAAGGGCAGAAATTGGTCTTTTATCATTCAAATGCCATAGGGAAGAATATATATATATATATATATAAAGCAAGGGATCTAGTACTGCACATCCCTTTTCATTTTTCTTTCTTTTCATTGCAAGAGGTCACAAAGAAACAATATGTACATTTGTATGAACAGATGCAAAATCCTTTCACCATGGAATTTCATAAGCGATCAACTTGTTTTGCCTGGAATGAAGCACCAATGAAATTTGTATATGTCCTTTATAAATTTTCATATAAAATAAGATTATTTCAATTGCTGTACTACGTAAGGAAATTTTCTTCAAGAACTTCAAACCAGCCTCTCTGAAGTCAGGGAAATTTCTGAAAATTGGACCTGATTTTTTTTTTAAGCAAATTGTACAGTTAGAAAAAAAGAAAAAAATCCAACAACTGATTACAGATCTTTCAGTATTGAAGGCACATCAGATTACTGGAAAACGTAGAAGAAAAGTTGTTCTGAAGTGCTTCTGCAGCTTATTTGCTTGCTTTAGTGTACAGGATGCACTTAGCTGAGATAACTATACACAGTATTAAAAGCACAAAAAAAATTTGCACAAATTTAAATAAAATTTTAAGTAACTTTATTTCAAAAGTGCTGAGTGATCTTAGTTTCTGCAATGATTTATTCTCTCCGTGTCAAGACTGCTTCACCGTGCAGCAAGGGCCTATAAAAAAATTGAATTGGACATCAGGTAAACCCAGCACTGAGGAGGATTCAAAGCATCCTTGTTTATCAACAACTCTTCAGATGGGAATTCGGGCTCAGTCAGGGGTTCTCCCGTTTTCCTGGGAGAAATCTGGTAGCCCCTACAGCTGATTTTGCTCTCCTACAATTCTACACGTGTTAACTGCCTGAATTATGTCATTTAACCTTTCTCTTCCTTTGCATTCCTCACCTCTCACACTAGAGGGTAACTAAAAGGAGATAAAGCATGTTACAAAGGTGAGATGCTTCAAAAATTACCACCTACATCCAAGAAGGTAAATAAAATGAGTGGTTGATCCTTTAGACTGTTAGACAATGATGAGTGTATCAGGGACCATACAGCTAAAAAAATTGAACCTCTTTTGTACTAAGGCCTGAAAGGGGGTTGCAGAGTTTGAAGTTATACTGTAGCATTATTGTATTTAGTAAGTATAGCATTAGAAACTGATGTTTAGGCAGCAGGTTAAAGGTTTGATAGCAGATTTTAAAATGATTTTTTTTTCTTGTCTTAGATCCCCAGATGTAGGCTGTGTTGCCAGTTGGACTTGATCATGCCTGATCCAGTAATTTCCAGTGTCCAAGTGGGTCAGAGGGTGGGCTCGGTCATTTTCAGGATCAGATGCTACAGCTTTAATATGCTATTTAATTTATCCTATTGGGTTGGGTAGAGAAAACCATCAAAAAAGGTTCCCTCAGCTTATTGTGTCGGATTAAGGAAAGTCATATGAATGCCTTTAAATGGTAATGCACAAAGGAGTAATGGAGCTAACACGAAATTTGCCTTCCTTTTCCTTTCCCTTTCAAATGAGAACCTACCCCAGTCTGCACTCAATCTACCAAAGGCAGAGCAAGACTTAATCTCACACCTTCAGAACACAATAAGTCATTTACTCTATTACTGTATCGCTCTGTACAAGCGCCTGAAGCACAACATCAGTTTTTAAGGGTGTAATCCTCCTATCCTATAACCCTATACTATTAACACTTAGACCCAATGGCCTCTTTTCCTAGGAAAATAAGGCTTTTACAGGAGTGCTGTCTGTCCATCTGGCACCCCATCTGTCAATCCTGCACCTAGCAGTATATTATGAACCTGGTGGCTAATTTCACCTTATTCTCTAAAGTGGTGGAAGCTTAAAAGATAAAAATATCCCACATTTTATGAAAATCAGTGGTGTGGGAGAAGAGAATTGACAAAACACAGCTCACTTGAGTGAAAGGCAGTGGTATAAGCTCGTTAGCTAATTGCTCAGCTCGGGCTGCCAGCTGGCCAGTCAACATGAGCAGACTGGCCAGCTCAGCTACCTGTTAACAGCTTCTTGGACCTCTGCACGGTGCATCCAGCCAGCCAGAACAGCAGGAGAAGAGACTTTTGGGGAAGGAAGGTGTGTATAGTAAGTTATGCAAAAAAGATATGGAGAGATGCAGAGGGCTGAGGTCAAGGAGAATGTGTTGGTTTTGGCATAGATGGAAGAGAAGAAAGGATGGTGGCTGCGATCTTTTTTGTAAGAAACATTTCTGGTTTGAATTGGTGTCAGAGAGATCTGTTTGTACCCTCTGTGCTCAGGGATAGGAACAGACTTTGCTTCTGCTGTGAAAATCTTCTGGGACCCTGGACAGTCTCATCTAGCAGCTGGCAACCCGGCCCACAGGAGGAGCTGGAATTAGATAATCTTTAAGGCCCTTTCCAACTTGACCAATTCTGTGATTCTACAGTTCTGTGGTTTTATCTTCAGAACAACCACTCTTTTCCCCATAATCATCTACTGTGATCTATTTTGATGATTATCAGTAGAGAATAGTTAAAGGAAAACAGACTGCAAGAGGAACCTTATTATCCCCTTTCCACAACCAATAAAGAGAAGAACCGAAAGACGATTGGAACATTTGTATGGGCATGCAAGTAAATTCAATAGTGTCCTAGTCAAAGCATCCACATCCCCATAGCCCTGAGAAACATGTGCTGATGGCATTTTCATGTGTGGTTGTGAAGTGGTGCAAGCAGAGCTGTTCTGCTCACCTCCATGCTCAGGCACCGTGCTCAGCAGTGAATCACTGCCCGTGGTCAAACCATAGAGAGTGAAAATCTACTTTTGACTTGGTCCCACCATCAGTTAAGCAGATTTCACCTCTGTACATCTTTCAAAGACATTTCAGCATTACTTAGTACCGTCTCTGGTCTCAGAACACTTATCTTGCACCTGATGTTCCCTTCAGTGTTTAATACACATTCACTCATAGCAGAAAACATAAAGAACAAGGCTGACAGACACCCAAAAAGTCAGCTGAATTCAGGATTTGAGAAGATAAGGTGCCCAAGCCAACTTAGTGATAAAATATGTGGTAAGCAAACCCTGTGATCTATGCAGATAGCTTAAGCTTCTGCAGTGCTAATTGCTATTACAACCTTAAGCTAATATTTGAGCCTTTCTTTTGAGCAAGGATGTGTAACAATTAGATTACAGGATTTGGGGCATTACATAGAGAGATAAAAGCAGCATTTTTGTCATGGTCTGTGGTATTTTGTTTGCACAGAGATAACAGCAGTGATGATAATATTAATAATAACTATCCCATTTTGGTCCAAAGTTTGTTTTGAAGTGCATCCCTGTGGAAGATGGTATCCTAATTTTTTTCAAGATGGAGCATGTAGCTCAAGAGGCATTTTGCCATTGTGGAAGAGCTCAGCATAGTGTGTGATGAGCTCTGGATACTCACAATCATAAATGGGATCATAGACTCAAAGAATGGCTTAGTTTGGAAGGGACCTTCAAGCCCATCCAGTTCCAACCCCCTGCCATGGGCTGGTTGCCCCATATCAGGTCATGCTGTCCCTGTTCCTATCCAACTTGGCTGTGAGCACCTCCAGGGATGGGGCATGATTTGCAAAGCTTTGTCTGAGCTTGGACACTTGTCCATTCTCTTGTCCTAAGTGTTGCCGAGAGTTCTGGTGGTATTTGTTATGCTGTCATTCTGATGTCTGCGTCACAACTCTAGCAATGGAAAGACCTCTGTTATTCTTGCTATCTGTGAACCTTATGCTTTCCTTTCTTCTGCTAGAAATGCATGTGCATAAGTGAAAACACAATATGTTTGAATCTAGTGACAAAGTAGAGCGTGGAGGAAAACAAACAAATCAATAGTGCTTAACTAAGAGAAAAAAAACCAGTTTGCTACAATAGCAAGCCTGGTGTAATGCACGTTGTATTGTAACATGGCCTGGGTCAGCATCATTAAAACATTCTCCAGTATATTAAAAAGGGAAGGCACCTTCTTATGTGTACTTCTGGCTTTTCTTTTTCTAACTCAGACTGCTTTTTTAATTTCTTCTCCCAGGCACCCAAGGGAAAAAGAAAAAAATTAATCCCACATCTACAACAACAGTCAGCTTTCCCAAAGAGCCATAGATTTCCTTGCCTTGGAGATAGGTCAGCTTACACAGCCAAGCATTTGCCCCCCCCTGAAAGGCAGAACCAGCCCTAGAAAGCAAAGGAAAAGTGTGCATCCACTGAGGTATACTGAAACTACTATAACAGCATTAAAAATAGACATCTCCGATAGCAGAGGTTTTAAAGCAGCTAGAAATCTGATCCCATGGACACACACACAAAACAAGCAGAGCAACTTAATAAAACAAGACGAGTTCCCTGTTTAAGCATGCCCTCATTTGGTCTATCAGAGATACATGAGAAAACTCAAAAACCCAGGGAAGTAGCTCGATAGGATGATATTTCTTCTTACCCATAGGCACCAAGGTCCTTTCAGAGAAGTGCATCCTGCAGACTGTAGATACTTGCTCGGAAACTTAAAAACCAGGTTTTAAGCAAAATTCTTTAGAGAATTAGATCCAGACTCAAGAGGCTGAAAGCATCACTTGAAACAGGCAGTTTAATTTATTCAAATAAAAGCGACGTAGCTCAAGGACGGGTAAGTAGGTAAATAAGCCATCCCCAGCTCCTTCTTGGGAAAGAAAGGCACCGTGAAAAGCCTGCATTAAAGTATATCTCCATGTCAGAAATGAAGGAGCCTCAGGTATAGACATTTGATTTATTTTTTTCTCACTGTGGCACAGGGGAGAGTGCACTGGCTCAACCTGTTGTAATAGAACATGTGGGTTGCTCGTTGTTGCGATGCTATTGCAGCAGCCTCTTCATTAAAAGAGGCTGTATCTTTAGCAGCAAGGATTAATTTCCTACTTATAAAACCCAGGTGTTACCAGTGCTGGCATTGTTCTTTGCTGCTCTTTTCTCCCCTTTCCACACCTTCTATTTTCTTTCTTTCTGATTCGTGGTGAACAGGAAGGAATGCAGTGAAGAGAAGAGAGGTATTGTATGTTTCTGATTTGCTGAGCTGACAATCCTTTTGCTACTTGATTTTGCTTTAATCTTCTTTTTAGGATCTTCTCGTTACCTACCTACTGTAGCTCAGAGTGGAAAATCTATGCATCAAAAGGTTGAAAGCTTGAGGCAAAATTTGCCTCCCTGCAGCTTGGGATGGGGTGAGGGAGAGACAAAGTTACCCAGTTGCTTTGCAAACAGCATTAAGGCAGTTCAAGGAAGTCTGGGTTAAGGACATTACCCTCCCCATAAAGTAATCTCCAGCAGGCTTGAACTCTTTCTAAAGGCAGAGAAGCAAAAGGAAGAGTCAAATGTGTTTGAAAAGTGTAGAAATGTCAAGGAGAAGTGCTCAAAGGATTTCTTCCATGTGAGATGTGAGTGAATTTCTTCTTTGTATAGGAGGGGGGGGTGTGCATGCGTGTGCATACACAAAATGGACCCTGTAACGGAAAGATGCAAGCGTGACTGTGAAGAGAAGAGGAAAAAAATTCACATGAATATGCCTGGGCAACCTTCAGTTGTGCAATGGTGTGAAGAGCTATTAGTGTGCATCTGAAGAGCTATTGGGTGCATCTCTGGTTACCACCTTCATGAGCCCCAAGACTTAACACACAGTCATAGAACAGCTTGGGTTGGAAAGGGCCCTAAAAATCATTGTGCTCCAAACTCCTGCCATGGGCTGGTTGCCCCTTACCAGCTAAGGCTGCCCAGGGCTCCATCCAGCCTGGCCTTGACCACCTCTAGGGATGGGGCCCCCAACAGCTTCACTGGGTAGCAGTGCCAGGGCCTCACCACTCTCTGTGTAAAGCATTTTATTCTGATATTTAACCTAAATTTCCCCTTTTTTAGTTTAAAGCCATTCTCTCCTGATGGGATTGATGGTCTCCCTCTGTAATCCCCCACCCATGAGATGCAGAGGGAAAGTACTCAATATTAAAGTAACCTCTGGGTATGATATTAAGACATTACACTTAAAACCAAGCCCTGAGTCCACTTGTTTTTTTTTCACTGCTCTGAGTCTTAAAGTTCAGTGTCTGCATTGCTCTTATTGCAGAAGACATACATGGAGACACTTGTCCATGTCCAGGGGACGTGGAGGATGAGACCAAGTCACCAAAGGGGCTTAAATCAGGCATTTGTGTTGGCAGTGGACATTTTCAGCTCTTTAAATGCAGACCTGACGCTATTCCCTGCTCAACAGAACATGCTGGGAAGTGTGTGTGTACCACTTCCCTCTGCTGGAGGCAGCCCAGACTGTTACCTGCCTCCATCCAGGAATATTTCTATTGGTGCCGAAAGTGTTCTAGCCCCCATCATCCATCTCAGCAGTGATAATGAAGTAGCTGCAAATCATTCCAGTGTCCCTTATTTATATAAAAATCTCAGTGCTAATTGTGGGATGAAACAGAGCAGCCCCTAAAAGCACAGGGAAATGTGTGCTGCAGGATCTGTTTAAGCTGGCACATTTTGAAAGGAGACAGAATACCACAGCCTGGGCATGTAACACTTTTTAAAAGTAGAGTGAACCATCTGATTGCTCACAGATTTGCAGAGCACGTGCATACCCTCACCATCAAAAATAACAGTCAGGGAATGCCTTGTGGTTTCTTGTTTTTTTTGTTTTTAATGTGCTGTTGTCCATATATCCTTGCACAGATAAGGATTGTTCTGGGCAAGATAGCAGGTCGAGGAGATGTGGGAGGTGGAATAAATGGATGGAGAGGAGAATCTGACTGCAAATCATCTTCTTTAGCCCTCTCTTGCATCATCTTACATCTTTCAAATGCCACCTGTGAAACTGTTTAATTGATAGCTTTCCCCATCTAATCCCTTTCTTACAGTCTGTAAACACTGGTGCTACAACAGAGGAGAGCTATACAATGTAGAAAGGTATAGCTCAGATAGAAATTGATTTTTTTTTCTCTCTCTCAGATAAGCAGAACTTTTCCCAGTGTTTAATATATTATATTTCTCTATTAATAAATGCCCATAATGTGCTCTATTATATTATAAACTATAGAAATTATAGAAAAATAAAGTCAAGTTTATATTTATGGACTCGCCTTTGTTATTTACCATGTACATTCCACAGATAATCTGTTTCTGCAGGGGATGTGAACTCTCCTTAGCTTTCCTGCAACCTCATTGGTTGTTGCTAGTCTGTAGATTAGTTGACCATGCTCCCTGTATTGTCACATTTGCACTCGTTGCTGTGGAAGCTTCAGTGGTAAACTCAGCCTTAGTAAAAGATCAGCAAATATCCTTTTTGTATTAAAAAAAAAATAGAGAGAGAATGAGGAAACATGGAGAGAGTCCATCACATCCCAGTTTTTATTTATTTATTTTAATGGGAAATGGGTTGCAATTGACTGACAAACTGAATGGTAAATAAATCTGGAAACAAAAAGGAAACAGGATTCCTGTGACTCTTAATCTAGTGTGTAGAATGCACCCCTGGTGACATATACATGCTTTGACATTTTACTTAGGGTCAGAAAGGTATTACTGAAGCAGATCTTTTGACAGTTCTCTCTTGCTGTAATTTGCTTTGCAGCTCAGATTATTCTTTCAGATAAAAGTGAAGGGGAAGATAGGCTTCAGAAATTTCTGTAATATGTTCTATCTGTTAATGAGTATTTACTCTTTTGGACTAGAGCAGAGCTGGCTCAAAGCAAGCTATCAAAAAGCTTTTAATGAGATATTGAGTCTTCAAAATAAGCTCCTTCAGTCTCTGAATCTGTTCCTGTTATGCTGTATTATTTTTCTCATGTAGTTGTAGCTGAATATGAGTCAGTGTTCTTTTTTCACCCAGGTAGAAGAATCCAGAAAGCCATGTGTTAAAAAATGAAATGGCAGCATGAGGGACACATGAAAGTGTATTCCTCTGAGGATAGCCCAAGGGATTCTAGGCCATGTCCACACTAGCATGTCTACAAAGACTAGTGGGCTGAGTTAGTAGGGCAGATCTTGTTATAATGATAGGAGAAGGCATCTGAAGTAATTAGAAACCGTTGTATATTATTTGTAGACATCAAGGCAGAATTTTCCATGATACTCTACCACACAGAAAGGAATTTTCATGGAAAAGGAATCAGTTGCAAGTGGGAAAGTATGGAAATAATCTAAACGCTGTCTCCACAAATTGAATTTCAAGACATCATAGAATGGATAAGTGGAAAATGTGGTTTATTAGCTCAGCTTTGAAATTAATGACTACATTTATTGCAGAATCGTAGAATGATAAAGTGGTTTGGGTTGGAAGAGACCTTTAAGATCATTTAGTTCCAAACCCCTGCTATAGACAGGGGCACCTCCCCCTAGATCAGGTTGCTGATGGCCCTGTCCAGCCTGGCTTTAAATGCCTCCAGAGAGGGGGCATCTACAACCTCTCAGGGCAACCTGTTCCAGTGTCTCACCACCCTCATAGTACAGAATTTCTTCCTAATACCTAGTTTAAATCTACCCTCTACCGTTTTAAAACCATTTCCCCTTGTCCTGCCACTACCTGCCCTTATAAAAGGTTTATCTCCAGCTTTGCTTTGAGTCCCCTCCAAATCCTGGAAAGCCACTGTAAGGTCCCTCTGGAGCCTTCTCTTCTCCAGGTTGAAGAGCCCTTGATCTCTCAGTCTTTCCTTGTATGGGAGGTGCCCCAAGCCTCTGATCATCTTTGTGGCCCTTCTCTGGACATACTCCAACAGCTCTGTGGTCTTCTTGTGTTGGAGGGCCCAGAACTGGACACTGTACTCAAAGTGGGGTCTCACAAGAGCAGAGGGGCAGAATCAGCTCCCTTGACCTGCTGGTCACACTTCTGATGCAATCTGGGATACAGTTGGCCTTCTGGGCTACAAGTACACACTGCTGGCTCATGCTGCTCATCCCCAAAACATCCTCAGGGCTTCCTGTTCAACTACCCTGCTCTCCCATATAGAACTGCACTGAAGCCAATACATTGTAGACACAAGGATAGTCTACAGTGTCTATGGATGGCACTGTGGTACAGTTACATCTCTTTGAAGTATACAAGATTAGCCTTCCACTTTTGCATCAATTTGATGACAGCCTCCAAAGTCAGTTCTTCATTAATTTAAAAACAAAGAGAAATAAAAAGAAACAACAAAAAAATAAATAAATAAAAAAGAAAGAAGAAGAAAGTGAAGAAGGAAAATGAAAGATATAGGTAAAACAATTTTTTAAGATACATGTTAAAAGAGCTTTACTCTCTGAGTGGATAGAAAACAACAGATTTTCTTCCTTCAGGATAAACTATTTCTGGTTTTCTTAGAAGTAAGGAAAGCTAAGTAAATGATAGAGCATACTGACCACAACACAGATGCTTTATTTGCAATTACATTTCTCTTTGTCTGATATCCCTGATTATGTACCACTCTAGGCGTTCACCTGGCAATGAACGTCCTGCAGTTACAGTATAATACTGTAAATGCAACTAACATTTTAATCTCTCCAACTACCACTTGAAATAGTTGCCATCCTATTTCCCAAGAATCTTACTCTCCCTTTACCAGAAAGGTAATAGGCACATAAAGAAAATAAGAAAGTAAATGCTGACTTCCCTTGTAAAAGGAATAAAATAAACAAAATTCTTTTCCCTGAGGCGATGTAAGAACTGGACTGGGAGCTTCCAAAAGAGTGACACATTTGGCTGAGGACAGAGAGGCTTGGCAGTGCTACAGCCAGTCCATCATTGTGCTGGAGAAAGAATGAGGCCATAAGGCTGATTAAGAAGGAAACATTTGCCTTAATTTTGTTTCCAAAGAGGCTACTCCTTCCTTAAGTGGAATGAAAAGAAAAAGCTAATGAAAACAAAAAACAAACAAAAAAAGAAGCAGAATGCTACCTGTAGAAGTGAAATTCAAAGTAATATAGCTGGTGTTTAGTGACTAGTGGAAACTAGTGGTCTATCTGTTGAGGCACTGCAAGGGTAACATCATAGAGGGGTGTGTTGCCTCATTGGACTCTCTCTGGAGTCATGATGCTCAGTGGAGTCTGAGAATGCCACAAAAAAAATTACAGTCCTTAGAGTAGGAACTGCTGAGCCTCAGTTTACCCCATGCTGTAAAACTGAGTAACACATACTTTCTAAACAATGAAATCCTCTAGTACAAAGAATGTCAAATCTACAAGGTTTAATACCATAAAACTGTGTTTTTACATCCATAGGATGAGAGTGTTTTCAGAAGACAGAGATAGATATTCTCTCTATGCTATTCTATATATTCTTTGATAATCAACTTTGTGAAGCTCCATCAGACCTGCCAGATGCAATAGATGTTATAGAGCCAAGTAGGACTTCACCCTTCTTGCAGATTTTGGCTTTGCACAGCAAGATGTGTAGGGTCCTTAAGTTACAAGATGTGTCCTCATTCAGAACTGTACCACTCCTGTTGCTTTTTTTTTCTATTTATCTGTGCCTCGTGCTTTGCTCTGTACAAAGGTTTGCAGTGATTTGTAAGCAATCTAAGCAGAGGTAGGCCCAGCAGAGAATTATTATTACACTCAGACAGCTTTATGCATTGACAGAAGATGAAATACACCCATCTCTTTAATACTCTCTCCCTCTCTCTATAATTTTAAACTGTCCTTACTGACATTCTAACATAGGATCAGTAGTTTGCATTTATATTTACACCTCTTTTCTTTAGACCTACCACAGTAGTGTTCAAATTAAACCAAGATAGCTTTGTTTGGTTGTGTTCCAGACTATATAGTTTCTAATGTCTCGAGGGCACTGTGGTTCAGAGCATAACTCTTCAGACCAGGAGTTTGGACAACAGCTCCTGAGCAACTGTGTCCTCAAGCCTCCTTACCTTCCACGTAGATCGAGGAGTGCAGTGATTTGTAAAAGTGCCTTGAGATCTATGGCTGGGAAGTGTCAGGTAGATGCCAAGTGTGACTATAAATATAATTTGGACAGCAAAAGGGGATGGAGCCAAGCTCTTTCAGAAGGATATTTTTAAACTAAGGATGCTGAAAGTCTCAGATTCCCTATCTGAGCTAGACTGCTTTCAAAGCCTGCCAAACCATTTGCATTGAGAGAATTCATGAAGGAAAGGACTATTGTCATGAAGACAAGTAGCTCTGACCAAGCTTTCTTTGGCCACTGAAATCAGGAGAATCAATATTTTTTATTCTTCCAAACTTAAGATTGTTAGAAGATTGGGTTATTTGTCTAGCAGAGCTCTAGAACTTCAACAAGGATTTTGAGTCAGTGATAAAACAAAGACTTAAATATATGTTTCTACATGGGAAAGAAGCTCAGAATTTTTTCTTTCTCTCCATCAACACTTCTTCCTGGTTAAAAAGTCTATAATGAATGGTAACTTCCATGGCTCTGCTAAGACTTTTAAAGCAAAGTCAATGCAGCTCATGTAAAATCTGTTCCCCATTCTTAAGGTTCAGTGACTGTTGGGTCAGTGCTGTTAATATGAATTTCTGTGCCGATGTAGCCATAGCATTAAATGACAAGGATGACAGTATTGCTAATTTATGCAGGCACTGGAAAGAGAGCTAACCCATAATTTTGTTATATTTTCAGGGCTTGACTTTTTTTCTAAATGTCAACAGGGTGTGCAAATGCCATGCAAGTCTCCCTTAGGACTTGGCTGAAATTCATATGCAGATACTTTCTGAGGATGCCTTGGATTCATGAACTTAAGGAACTCGGTTTAAACATAGCAAGGGAAGAATAGCCATGATGTAAAATGTAAAAGTACTGATCAACTCCAGAGGATTCCTATGTATTTGTACTTAGATATGTATTTATGTGTGCCCACATACATGTACATTTGTATGCACACATTCTGAACAGAGGACTTCAGATAACCTCATTGACCAATTCCAAAAAAGTTCTAGAGTGTAAAATAAACTTCATTTACTTGCTTAACTCCTTGTATTATATAAATTAAAAATTATCATTGAAAACTTCTTTATAAGATAGTCCTGGAATCTGACTCTGTTCTTCAGATGATATAGTTTATTTGCAATGGGAGAGGAAACTCCAGTAGTACACCTCACACATTTTCTTCATGAAAATGTTTATAGATGTAAAAGAACCAATGACACGGAGGGAAGGGAGGGAGGGAGGGAGGGAGGGAGGAAGAAGGGAGGAAGAAGGGAGGAAGGGAGGAAGAAGGGAGGAAGGGAGGAAGGGAAGGGAGGAAGGAAGGGAGGGAGGGAGGAGGGAGGGAGGGAGGGAGGGAGGGAGGGAGGGAGGGAGGGAGGGAGGGAGGGAGGGAGGGAGGGAGGGAGGGAGGGAGGAAAGGAAGGGAGGAAAGGAAGGGAGGAAAGGAAGGGAGGAAAGGAAGGGAGGAAAGGAAGGGAGGAAAGGAAAGAGGAGGAGGAGGAGAAGAAAGGGAGGGAGGGAGGGAGGGAGGGAGGGAGGGAGGGAGGGAGGGAGGGAGGGAGGGAGGGAGGGAGGGAGGGAGGGAGGGAGGGAGGGAGGGAGGGAGGGAGGGAGGGAGGAAGAGTGCTTTGTCCAAACCACATTTCCTAATGTTAGGAGTGGCTTTTGTCCAAGATAAATGTTTATGCACTGCATGAGTAGTGGCCAATGGCATGACTTTAGGCTAAACAAGCAAGAAAAACGTACTTTAGACAGCTTCCTCTTATTGTGAAATTGTCTCAGAGGATAGGCAGATAAGAGTTTATTCTCCCCTTCCTCTCCCTTTACATGGAAGTGTTTAAATAACGACAGTAATCTATACTTTCTCTAGCTTCTCAACTTGGAACAGTTGGAGGAGGAGAAAAAGACCAGTGTGGATGAACTGGGAACTTTTGTTGAGACTCCGAGAGAAAAAGAGAGTCTATGTCCTCTGGAAGATGGGACAGGCTACTTGGGGTGACTACAGAGAACTGGCCAAGATTTGCAGGCAGAAAGTTAGAAATGCAAAAGCCCAGCTTGAACTCAGACTGGCTACTGCTGTAAAGAACAGGAAACCCTTTTACAAATATATTAACAGCAAGAGAAAAACTAAGGAAAATTTATCTCCTTTACTCGACGAGGCAGGGAATGTAACCGCAGATGATAAGGAAAAGGCTGAGGTTCTCAATGCCTTCTTCACATCCGTCTTTAATAGACAGAGCAGTTGTCCACAGGGTACTTGCCCTGACCTGGAAGTCCGGGACGGGGCGCATAATGCACCCCCTGTGATCCAAGCAGAGACGTTCAAAGATATTCTCCTCCATCTGAACTGCCACAAGTCCATGGGGCCAGATGGGATCCACCCAAGGGTGCTGAGGGAGCTAGCAGAGGTGATTGCCGAGCCACTTTCTGCCATCTATCAGAATTTCTGGTTATCTGGAGAGGTCCCACAAGATTGGAGGCTTGCCGATGTGACTCCCATCTACAAGAAAGGCCGTAAGGAAGACCCGGGGAACTACAGGCCTGTCAGCCTGACCTCGGTATCAGGGAAAGTTATGGAGCAGATGATCTTGAGGGAGATCACACGACACGTCCATGGCAACAAAGGGATCAGACCCAGCCAGCACGGGTTCACCAGGGGCAGGTCGTGCTTGTCCAACCTCATCTCCTTCTATGACTGGGTGACCAGACAGGTTGATGAGGGAAAGGCTGTTGATGTAGTCTACCTGGGCTTCAGCAAGGCCTTTGACACGGTCTCCCACAGTATTCTCCTGAGGAAACTGGCAGCCCGTGGTGTGGACAGGTTCACTCTTCTCTAGGTGGAGAACTGGCTGGAGGGCCGTGCCCAGAGGGTAGTGGTTAATGGAGTTAAGTTCAGCTGGCGTCCTGTTACGAGTGGTGTCCCCCAAGGGTCAGTTTTGGGGCCCATCTTGTTTAATATCTTTATTGATGACCTAGACGAGGGAATTGAGTGTACCCTCAGTAAGTTTGCAGATGACACAAAGTTGGGAGGATGTGTCAAACTGCCTGAGGGTAGGGAGGCCCTTCAGAGGGATTTGGATAGGCTGAGGGGTCTGGAGCACAAGTCTTATGAGGAGCGGCTGAGGGAGCTGGGATTGTTTAGTCTGGAGAAGAGGAGGCTCAGAGGAGACCTTATTGCACTCTACCACTTCCTGAAGGGGGGTTGTGGTGAGGAGGGGGTGGGCCTCTTCTCCCTGATAAATAACGACAGGACGAGAGGGAATGGCCACAAGTTGCGCCGGGGAAGATTTAGATTAGACCTGAGGAAACATTTTTTCTCTGAAAGAGTGGTCAGGCACTGGAATGGCCTGCCTAGGGAGGTGGTTGAGGCACCATCCCTAGCGCTGTTCAAGAAGCATTTAGATGAGGTGCTAAGGGATTTGATTTAGTAGTTGGGTAGGGATAGTGATAGGAGGATGGTTGGACTAGATGATCTTGTAGGTCCTTTCCAACCTTATGAACCTATGAACCTATGAACAGAGATGGATCTGAAAAAAGTACAGGAGACCTAAGTTTTCATAGAGGCTGAGACTGCTCACGCTCATTCCCATTAGACCCCCAGGGTAACCTTCCTAGTTCAGTGGCTTTGGTTATGAATTTTCATCTGACATCTCTCTGACAGATCAGGTATATCATGTTATACACTTTAAGAAATCAGTTATACATTCTTTTAACTTAATCACGGAATCACAGAATTGTAGGTATTAGAAGGGACCTCTAGAGGTCATTGAGTCCATCTCCCCTGCCAAAGCAGCTCCCTAGACCAGGTTACACAGGTAGATGTCCAGGTGGGTCTTGAATGTCTCCAGAGAAGGAGACTCCACCACCTCCCTGTGCAGCCTGTGCCAGTGCTCTGTCACAGCACTGTGAAGAAGTTCCCACACATTTATGTAGAAATTCTTATGCATCAGTTTGTGGCCATTTCCCCTCATCCTATCACCACACACTGCTGAGAAGAGTCTGGATTCATCCCTTTGCCTCCCACACCTTAGATATTTATAGATGTGGATCAGATCCCCTCTGAGTCTTCTTTTCTCAAGGCTGAACAGCCCCAGCTCTCTCAGCCTTTCCTCATGAGGGAGGTGTTCCACACACTTTATCATCTTTGTAGCCCTCCATTGGACTCTTTCAAGGAGATCCCTGTATTTTTCATAGCAGGGAGCCCAGAACTGGACACAATACTCCAGGTAATGAGAGCACATGCGCACACACAAATGCTTCTTCCAACTTGAACAAGAAGCATCATTTGAGTTAATGAAAACTAAGCCTTCCCATCCCACCACCACCATTTAGCTTCACCTCTTCTGCTTTTCAGCTTTCATGTGAAACGCTTCTTATCCCTTTATCACAAAATTGTGAACACATAGAATTATTTGAAGCCAATATCAATGCTGATCTTTTTTGGCACTGTGCAGAGAGGACTATAGAATTATAAAACTGCTGGCAATTACCTTTCCTTACTGACTGAACATCACTTGAACACGTGATATGCATTGCAGCATGCAGAATGTTTGACATCCCCAATCTTCCCCTGTCAAAGCAGGAGCAGATCTGATCCCACGGCTGCAATGGCTTCATTCCTTGAAAAACTGCTAGCAGCTATTGTGTTTTTCAGATTTTTTCTATAACAGGGTTTCAAAGTTGTCTCTTGAATGTCAGTATCAAAGATAAGGGTGGTTTTATGCCTATGTTTTGGGCTGTTATATTTTTGCGGAGTGAAATACACTTCTTGAAACATCTTTCTAAGGCTTTCCTTGCTAATGAATGTTTTCAAAAATAAATGCTGGGTGTCACACAAAAAAAATTGTTTTGCATTTCTATTTCATTTCCTGTCATTTTATAAATTCTCTTGAAATTGACCTTTCAAAATAGTAAACAGATGTTCTAATAATAATTAACAAGTATTTCTGAAATTTGGGGACTAACAGAGCCTGTAGAACTGAGTTTCTGTTCTTCCCTATCTTCAGCCCCCTTTACTGCAACACTCCCCATTTTTTCCTTCCTTTCTGATTTCTCTATGATCTCAGATCCCACGGCCAAAGCCTGCAGATAGCCTGTAGATAATCATTTCCTCTTGGTACCTTGCATACCTCCAGGCTCTCTTCAAAGTCTAGTAATTACCAGCTGGCAAAAGGCACTACCTACTGTGGCTGGTTCCAAAATATACATGTGAATACTGTGCGCTTATTACATATAGGCTGATTGCTCAATGTCAGAACAAGCAGAATAAAGTCAAAGCACAGAAGATAAGGGTTTTCCCCAGATTCATGGGGTATTAATTTTAGCCTTTTCCTCTTACTCTCTTATTAATTTTCATGAAACTTATCAGTACCTCTCTCTGTTTTCTTGGAGGCTTCTAGTCCTTGTCCAACATGATTAATTCAACAGTGATTTCAATTGTTAGTAAGGAGACTGATAAACAAATGGATGGACAAAAAGCTGCGTAAGGCTTTAGGGACACAGAATCAAAATTAGATTGTCATAATGCATGTGCTCTAAGCAGCTCAGTAGACTTGATATCTAGTCTTGAATTTTACATCATGACATCACCTCATCAGCAAGATAAATATTATTCTCACTAATTCACAAATGGCTCAACAGAGGCATGAAGGGTCACGGACCAAATCCATGGCAAGGACCATGGATATTTTTTTTTTTACTGTCCTGTACTGTAACTTTAAAGCCACTGTACTTAGTTGTCTCTCTGGTACAGAAGTGGCTTTGTCATGCAGTAGGATTAAGAATAAAGGTACAAGGTACCTTGCAAGGTACAAAGATTCATCCCTCTTACAGGCAGTGGTTGCTGTCACCTGAGCCTCACTTGAATGAAGAGAATGGGATATGTGACACAGACAACACTTGCAGACTTAGTAGATTTATGAAAGTTTCTTTTTTCTATTCTGAATACCTGTATCTTGACTAATCCCATCCTCAGATCCTTCCGTGGCTATTTCTTTATCCTTTCCATGGACCTAGTCTTGCATTGACTTCTCCTAGCATTTGGTTTGCTACTGAGCGCCTATGAATCAACTCCTTTCAAATTCAGATCTTCTTGATCAAGCCATATCTGCTGTCTTCTCCTTAAAGGAGATGACAGCTCCCTGCCACAAGATACCCTACTCCCAAGGATATCAAATGGTCATTAATGTTATTTCCCAGTGCCTCTGCACTGTAGAGGAATCTTATTTCCTTTCATGGGTGGGAAAAAGCGGCACAATGAGGTTACAGAAGTCATGTAACTTTGATGAAAAGTGAATTAACTTCAGGAGCCCTAATCTGAAATTCTACCTCTCAGTGAACCCAACAACAGAAATGTTAATCCTCAGCTCTTTTACCCATAATCCCATGATTCGCTTTGCCCAGAGCTTCACCATTTGATCTGAAAGCTTTTGCCTCGGGTGAATTTCCATGGGTTTATTGCATGGGTCTATCTTACAAGTCCTTAAACTCCTTGGGTGTGATTCTTTCCCCCCAGTCTCTATTTGCTGATCTGGTTTGATGACCTCTTCACATACCTCATAAAGAGATGTTAAAGATGTTCACCAGGTAACATTCTGTCCTTCAGACTCAGGTATGTTTTTGCAGATAGAATACGGAATGGAAGTCTGTACAGCTAAGGACTCAAAGAACTCCATGGATGTTTCTGTGATTTGAATAGCTATTGGTATCTTAAATAACAATGCTTAGATCTTCCTACACCTCATTGCATGAAATGTTTACACTTATGAGTTATTTTTAGTTATTTTTAATCAAATTATATGGTTTCTGAGCTTTCCTTCTTATCAAGACCTGAGAAAAGATATTCTTGCAACCACTTCATGTCATTTTAATAAGCCACAAATATTCTGAATATGTCTCTTCTCCATTCTCCAGACGGAGGTTTGCCCACTGGAGGGGAATAAAAAAGAAATTATGATTTAGTTTTTAAAGTGGGCCTCACTAAAACAAAATAAAGCTAAGTGAAGTAAAGCAAATCAAGGCAAAACAAAACAGTTATTTCATCTCTGTTTTCCTTTCAAACTGCTAGGCTGCTTATCTATGATTCAAAGAGAGAAAAAAAAACAATAAAACAAAACAGAACAAATCAATCTTGTAAGTTATCTACTAGATAATGATAGAGGGAACCTGGATTCAGATTCTGCCTATCACTGCGACTTTTGTGTGACTTTAGGCTAGGTGTTTTCTCATCTTGAAAAGAAGTATCAAAACATATTCTTGCATTTTTGGCGGAATTAAATCTTTAGCTCAACAGACGAGCCATGCTTGTCACTATAGCCCTGCATGCACATACGGTCTTGATCTCAACTGATGTCTCAAGGTGTTAATGCAATGCAAAGACTCTGTAATCAAAACTTTGCAGTCGGCTGTACTGTCTAAGTCAATCATCTTGTGCAAAATAAAAACTCTGAGGATCCCATGGCAAGTAAAGATAGAGATAAATAATGAACAAGCCCACCACATTTCATGTCATGTTGTTTTGGGTGAGAACATGAATTTCCTAGTGGTTTGATGGCAGCCCTCAGTTCTCCTCTCTAAAAGATCCCATTGAAATTGCTGACTTACTGGAAATTGCTTTATTACTGAAACACAGAGACAAAGTACTGAAAATAAAATTAAGCATAATGTCACCCAACCACCTTGCCATTGAGGATTCTAGCCTTTTATGAGCTATGATAATCTCTTAACTACTTTTCTCAAGTAAAAATGGAGTGTAAAAGGGGATTAACAGAGCAGAGCTGGCTGAGGTTGAATGCAGTCCACTTTAGGTTTTTCTAGAACAGCAGTTCTCAAATACCTCAGGGCCACTAGCCCTGCTTGTGCCTATTGTGATTCTGGATAACCCATACTATAGTGCTTTGACAACCAAATATTTGGTCACTGTGGACCTACATGGGACTTTCTGTAGAACATGACTTCTAGTCTGCAAATTTTGCTGAAAACTTCTGTGTGAAATTCTTAATTTGTTGAAACATGCTGACTTTAGTCTATATATATATATATATTTTTTTTTGCAGAAAATAACTTCCTGATTGCAGCTATGTGTCTGTGAAGCAAAAAGTCACTGTCCCTAAAAGACTTAGCTGCCTGGTGACAAAAAAAAATCCTCTTGCAGTTGTATAAATAATGAAATATTAATGACAAACCCTTTATTCCCTTGGTTAAAAACTGATCTGGGATGTGAGAACTACACATAGTAAAGTCCTTGCTCCAATAAAGAAGTATTCACATGAAGAGCAAGGGCATCAGATTGGTCATCTTAAGAAGCTCCAAGAGTTTTCTTATGTTCAAAGTGTTTTGGTTTTTTTTTCAGAAAACCAAATGGCTACAATTGGTAAAATCTACTTCTTTTCTGCCTCTTCTCAAGAGGGTCTGGTTTGATTTCAGTAGGAATGTTTTTCAAAATCCTAAAGAGTTTTCTGGAGACAAGAAAACCATTTCCTTCCCAACCCTACATGGCATCCATCACCACAGAAGCAGACACTCAAATACTAATGGTGCCTGTAGAGCATAAATTGAACTCTGCTAAGCAAAATTAAACCAATTAATCATAGGCCAAAACTTCAGAAAAGAAAAAAATAACCAGAAGTCTTTCCGTGTCTTTCAGACATCCGTCAACTTCTGGGACTTGTAGGAGTCTCATAGGACCAGCATGTTACTCTGCTCTTGCAACAACTATGTCAAAAGAACCTTAAACAGGGCCAAGAGCATTCCAATTTAGAGTGTTACTCTAATCTCAAAGAACAAAGACTCAAGTTTCTTTTGTTTTTGTAGAGCAAGGGTAGAAATTCCCTAACGATGGTTTGTTTTATCATTTGCTAAGTCTTTCTGGTCCCAGTTTTCTATTGAATATAGGTGTCTTCTTGCTTTTTCTCTTCCCTTTCTCATGTTGATGGCTGTCATACATGCACATAAACATATACATAGATATGACAGGTAGGCACTTGGGGAAACATTCAGACTTTGGTAATTATGGTTCCTCTTAAGCAAGTTGCCCTTGACTTTCAACATCTTTTCTTTCTTCACTGGCCATAGAGAGATTCATAGTGGCTATTCTTGCAGGCATAAATACTCTTCTTGAAAATACCTTTGCTTTTTCAAGCTGGACAGATGGTTTGTTTATGGATCCAGAGAGGCAATGCACTTCCAACAAAGCCATTTGTATAGATGGTGACAAGCCAGGTTGGCTCGTAGAAGGTGGAATTCACATCATTGCTCTTGTGACTGGTAGCACAGTGGATGGTTCTCTGTTAACATACTGTGAACGGCTGCATATGTGCTGTCTGGCAAAAGGGCCTCCATGCTATAATGTATTTGCCAGCAGAGTCCCTTAATGCTTAGCTGAAGTTATTCTGTATTTAAAAACAGTTCTGCTGTTGTGACATGCAGAGGTATTCACCTGTGCAATCTCTCATCCCACCTTGCCCCTATAAGAAAAAAAACCTATCATCCTACTTAGAGAGACAGGACTCCTTTATCATTAAAGAACAGATCATATGATTTGGCGTGAAGGGATAGAAAATGCCATGATGTTCCAAAAAGATTTTTAAATAATCATTTTTTGTCTTCTTACCAGATTTAAGACCACAGTTGCCAAGTATCTCATGAAGGGTGATTTGAACAATAATTCAAGAATCCTCCTAAAAGCAGTATATATCAGAAAACTTTCCAAATATTACCTTGTTCTGCAGACTCACGATATATCATCTGAACTTTTTCTCTTAGACATAAATCCAAGCAACAGTTATTCTGAGAAAATGTTGCATCCTGGAAGAAGCAGTGGTGGCTTGAAGTACTCGAAAACTTAAGGCATTTGCATTTTGTCCAGACTCTACTCTCATTTTATTTGTTTGAGAAGAGGATGCTGCTTCTCTGTTCCCAGTAATACATATCGTCTTTTATATAAGGAGTTTGGAGATGAACAGATGAAAAATACAGTGTAATATGTAGCCTTATGTGATTCTTGATAGCCTTATGTGATATGTGATACAAACTCTGTGTATTTGGTTGAAATCTATTTCTGTATGCAGAATATAGAACTATGAAGTGGAAGAGGCCTTCAGATCCCATCTAATGCATCCCTTGGGCCGAGCTTAGGTCATCACACATGCCTAAGACATCACAGATGCCTATTTAGCCTCTTAGAAGCATGCTTTACCTTCTCAGAAAAAAAACTAGTGTTTCTCTACCCTTAGCTTTAAAAAGTTTGTTAAAATTATATTTTCATCAGCATTCATTTTTCTTGTACTCTCTTTGGTGAATGTATATGGAATTTATTCACGTCTTTTGGGAACTACATTTTCATATTGGAAATTGTAAGACTGTCACTCTGCCTTCACTTCTCTTGACTGAAAAAATTCCACTTCTTCAGCTTGCCTTCAGTCCTTTCACTGAGCTCTTCCACTGCTCACATAAATTCATGGTACAACAAACTGGTCATGATGCCTCCCCTAAGGGATTTATTAGGAGTAATTGGGATGTGTGTGTTTTGTTCTACACCATAACAGGATATTTTTGACCTGTAATGTTTTATTATGAGTTTCATTCCACACATTGCTGTGATCTTCAAGCACAGGTGGACAGATCTGCTCCCTGGAGTGCAGCTGTTTGCTCCCTAGTGAACTCTTCACACTTTCCATTCTTATTTTGGAGTATTTACCAAGTTTTAGGTCTCCATATCTATTACTTTATTTACATGTTCACAAACTCTTTGCTTGTCTTGACTCTCTAGACTAGAAAATGTTGTCTATTCTATCTTCCTGGTCATTGATGAAAATATTCAATGGAATGATCTGATTGCTGCAAATACTCACATGGATTATCTTTCACTAAAATTATTCTAGCACATACACTTGTGATGCAGTTTTGTCTAAGATTAGCTTTCTTAACATGTTGATTTCATAAAGCCTTTCCAAGACTACTGATGTTAAGGAATAGGGTTTACACTGGGAATGGAATTATCGAAGACAACCACGGAAAGAACTCCTGATTTCTTAAATATTCTATGAGGAACAACATCAGTCTCTCCTGATTTGGAAGCATTAACTGAGCTGAGCAATATATTGCTTTCTTGTTTCATACCTTTCAAGGTTTCCATACCTTTCTTGTTTCACTCTTGGTTGTTACTCTTTCATTCCTGGTATTAATTTTGTTAGTCAGCCAAGCAATTAATCTATCTAGAGAAGACTATAGCAAAAAGACATTAAATTCTTCAGTCACACTATCAGATTTCTCTCTTTGTTCATCAAGTAATGTTCCTATGGTCACATTTATTTTGGTGGCAGAAGTGCTTTAGGCAGCTCTCAGCCCCTCCTCCATCTACCCCTTTGCATATCTCTTTCCCTTGCATTACCACTCATTTGTGCCAGTACAACAGTTTGCAGGACCACATGGTGAACAAATTAACTGATTCAAGTTAAAAATAAACATGTTTTGCTGGGTTATTTCTTCATGCTCTTTCCTTCCTCTTATTATTATTACTAACGCACCTACCCAATATGGTTTTATATTGCTGTAAATCCTTTGGATAACATTTTATCTTTTCTGTTTTTATCCATACGTGCTTATACTGCATCCCATTGATTTGATCTACCACTTTCTCTATCACTCCTTGATTTTCAGAATGGAGATGATGAAGTGCAGACAGGCTTGTATTTGCTTTCCTGAACATACTATATGATGTTGTTTCACTCAGATTTTTCCCCTTATATTTGCTTCCTGTGAGACCTCTTTAACAATTAGCTGTACTTACTGACATCTCCTTTCTTAAAGCCTCTTTCCGTTTTACTTTCTGATTTTCCCTCTTCTCAAGAATCAGGAATTCACTCTCTTTCCAGTTTCTTTTTATTTTATTTTCTCATCAATTCATAGAATCCTTACAGTTGGGAAAGACCACTAAGATCATCTAGTCCAACCACTGATCCATCACCACCGTGCCCAATAAACCAATACATCTATCGTTCAGAACAGAATGTACAGGATCCTTTTCTCTACTCAGCTGTCCCAATTTCTAGGTTAAAGCAAACTTCCCAAGCACCACGAGAGTTTGCCATTTCTGTGTCCTTCTACCCCAGCTGAAATATGTTGTCAGTGCCTCCCACTGACACCAACACATTCAGATGTTCCATGTAGCCTTTCATACCATCCCTGTCATCTTGCCTGCCTGCTCTGCTGGTTACCACACACATCCCACTGCCCTGCTTGTTTCTCTATCATCTTTTCCATTGAGACGGTTTCAGCAAGTCCATGTCAAATTGATTTCTGTCTCTCAGAGCCAAAAATTTGTCCTTGATCTATAAACCACAATATCTTCTCTCTCCTTCATCCTCTCAAGAACAAGCTGTACCTTTTCACATCAATATTCCAGCCATGTGAATCAGCCTAGCAAACCTCCACTAAGCCAATTAAGACATAATTCTAATTATGTATTAAGATTCCCAGTTCCTCTGGCTTATTCCCTATGCATCTTACATTAGTGTACAACTATTTAAAATGTTCACAAGATTGACCCTGTGGTTTTCTTTTCATCTCTCCTTTGAACTTCTATGTTTACACTCTTCCTGATATATTTAAGTTCATCCTTGCCACCTGCATCTATAACTGGTAAGCAAAGTACTGCTGTCATGCGGATCAGTACAAAGGTAAATCATAGTACTCAAATATGGCAGTATTAAAACATTAAAATCTTCTTAAGCACTTGAATTTTACAAAAGAAGATTTTTTTTTCTCTGAAATATTAGGACAGCTATTGGGCATGCTATTAATGCTAAAACAAGAATGGCTGAGAAGGATAAGTATTAGTCAGTGAAAAAATATCATCCTCTAAAAATCACCCAGTCTAGGAATGAGTCATGCAAATGGTTTGTCATTAATAGTGATTTTTTTCCAAATCATGTTAGGCCATGCCCTCACCTTATACCTACCTCAAGCTATCATAAAAACTACACATTACTGTATTTGGGAATAGTTCTTTCTTTTTTTTTTTTTTTTTTTTTGTCTTGGAGAATATGTCCATAAACTCTCTTGAATAACCTTTGTGTTCATGCAAATCGATACCTGTATGTATTCATGCATGTACTCAGACCACTCAAACACACAGCCACCCAGCCAGCAGATCAGCTGTAGCACCCTAAAGGTTACAAAGAGACCAAAAAAAAAAAAAAAAAAGACCACATTACAGTGCAGCTGAAATAACAAATGATAATATTTTACTTAGCATTTCCGTAGCACTTTCCATCCATCATGCTCTTGTATTTTGGCAGCAGATTTCTGTGCATCCATGTTTTTTCTTGCTGGCATTTTTCAATGTAGGAAACTATTTAATCCTAATCAGCTTAAATTTCCTTTGCTCTCCCAGAGCATGTGGTACCAGTCATAATTCATTAGGTACTTCTGGGCTCACTGGTATCATACAGAAGTGCTTTTAATATGAAGTAGGATATAAAACTGGGGTTAGAACACATACATCAATAATAGCCTTTGGTTTCTCTGTGCTATAGGTCTCTATTGAGTTAGGTAGAAGCCACTACACCTATTTTAAATAAGCAAAACACAGTGAAAATCTCCTCCAAATTAATTCTCAGTGGCCTCAGATCATGAAATTATAAGGCTGATCTTCCTTACATGTAATGAAAGAGTCATGGTAATTTTACACTTCAGTCAAAAAATAGGAGATTGAAGACTATATTTGCCCAAAATCTGTTTAATTGTAAGGAAAAGACTGTGGGTTGATTTTTTTTTCAGATACAGACAGACAGCTCCAATAGGACACTGAGGTCTTGACAATCCATCAACAGTGGAAGAGCCCTGAGCCCAAAACCAGGCAGGCTGCTTGGTGAAATAAATGAACTTAGGTAGGGTGGATCCAGCCCTATGTGACTCATGTGGATCTGGCAGCAGAGTCAGGACTATAGACAACTTCTCAGCTACCTACAGACTGCTGCCATGATCATGCTGTTTCCTGTAGAGCAAAGCTTGCATGAGGGAAACCAAGTGCCAGATACTTACAGCACCTCCCAAGCCACTGCCAAACTCAGGCACTCAATTTACTGTACACCAATTCTTACTGGTAAGCATCCTCCTTGGAGTCTTAAACACATACGTCATTTTAGAACAGTTTTGAATATACAATAGGGGAACAAGCAGCCTCAGGGGGTGGGAATCCTTAAATCAAGGTCACCATCATGTGAAAGTAGATGGTTCATCTCCCATACAAGCAGTGAAGTACTGCAGTGCTAATAAAATAAGGCCTGCTCAGAGCAGAAGCAGGCATAACTTTCAGCCCACTCTCTGTGATAATAGATGTAGTAACATTTTGACTACCGCCTTGTGTTTATTGTGGGTGTTAGTTGAGACATTTCCGTGTAAATAAAACATTTATCAAGCTCACAAAAATGTCTGCAGAGCAATTATTGCACAAGAATGGTGAGCGCTGGATAAGCAGGCTCATTCATTGATTCCTTCCACGTGCTTAGACTTGTTGCAAAGGAAGCTGCTGCTTTCACAGATGTTGGAATTAGGTCAGGTCTCCTGTATAGAAGCTACATAGGGCAAGGAATAAGGCTTGGCACCAGGAGACCTGGTTTCTATTTGCATAACTTCTGCTGAGTTACTATATGGCCTTGAGCAACTCACTTTGCTGCTCCATGATGAAGTTTCCCACCCATCTGTAAAATGGGGTTAATGGTACTTAGCAGCCTTTGCAAAGTACTTTGTGATACAGGCTTGACAATTATGGTGAGCGCTAATCGTTCTCCCTCTCTCCATAGAGAGAAGTTTCTTTCCTCTTGGGATTGTAAACTCAAGAACATTCTCTGCTGGCTGCAGTGTTTGCATTCGCATTAATGGTATCATCTCTTCCCATAACTTTTCATATGTGTGGTGTGCAGCATCTGAGATTGAGACTGTGAGGCTGGGTATTGTTCAGCCCCATAGCAACTATGGGCACTGCAACAGAGTTCATAATCCAGAGATGACAAAAAGAGGCAGTAGAGAGGGGGCTGTAGTGAGGTGGGGATCAGCCTTTGCTCCCAGATAACTATAGGACAAGAGGCCGTGGCATTAAGCTGTGCCAGGGGAGGTTCAGGTTGGATATTAGGAACAAGTTCTTCTCTGAAGAAGTGTTAATACATCGGAACAGGCTCCTTAAGGAAGTTGTGAAACCTGGAGGTGTTCAAGAAAAGGGTAGCTGTGGCACTGAATGACATGGTTTAGTGGGCATGGTGGGAATGAATTGGAGTTGGTCTATATGATCTTATGATCTTATCCCACCTTAATGATTCTGTGATTCTGTGAAACCCATGTCTCCTGGTCTCCAGGTTAGAATTAGCCACAAGAACTTCCTTAGGCAAGAATTTAATTTTACAAAATATTCACAAATTCCAAATAACAGCTCTTTCTTAAGAACGATCACTAACACCATACTGTAGTGGAGTAACTATCTGAAATTTCTTAACTACTGGAAAAGAAGGGCTTCAGAATCCTTATCTTATTAGCACATTAATTGCAGCTGTCACAGACAGCAATTATTTGCTCAATTTTCCTCAAATTCATCATTTTCTTAAAAAAACAAAACCAAATCCAAAACTTCAGTAATGAATATTCAGAGTATTTTGGCACTTGAAATCCTGTTCTCACTTTTTAGCTGTCTCTATCCGCCTCTGAATGGCTTACACACCTATCAAGCATGCATGATTGACAGATGTCCTGCATGTATAGCAGATCAGAGTTTAATCTCTCATATCATAGACAAATGTACTTTGACAGTTTCAGTGCTGAGCAGTACATACGGTGCCATCTGCCCAGAACAGGTACTCTCTAGAGCAAACACCAACTTGTCTCAACTCCATTGGACATTTATGGTTCATCTGCAGTTACCTGGGCACTGAAAACCATCTACAACTTTTAGATGTTCAGCAGTAGGAAGGGGAATATTGCATGCAATTCCCATGATTATGCCTCTCCTTTAGTTATATCATCTAAAAAGATCAGGAAAACATGTTTCTCTTCTTTAATGTTTCACTATGTCCAACTTTTTGATCCACCTTTGGAAGTGTTAAAGGCACAGTTGGATGGGCTCTTGGAAAATTAATCTAGTGCCTGATTTAGTGGTTGGCAACCCTGTGGATACGTTGCAACTAAATGATCTTTGAGGTCCCTTTCAATGCAAGCCACTCTATCATTCTATGATTCTAAGTTGTTTGCCTCAATATTCTCCATCATGAGCAGTGTGGTTTTGGAGAATTACTGCATCTCCAGAAACGAGGTAATTCCTTCAGACTTGAGGAACCTGGGGTGTAAAAACCATTCTAAGCAGCCTGAATGTAGTTTTTAACAAATGCACACTTGTATACATACATATATATATACACATATAAATGAGTGATAAAGACTTTACACTGAAAAATTATAAGTTTGGGTGGTGATGGATTGGGCTGCCAAGAGCCTGTAGGGAAGGAAGAATATATGCCTATTGTTGGAATGCTGAGGGGGCTGTATGTTTTGTCCACGTGCATTAGATCTTTAACGTGCAGGCAATTTTAACTGTGTAACATTGAGCTGGAACAGTACATGCAAAATGAATTCGTTATGATGGAATATTTAGTATCATTATTTAGATTAGTGCACTTTATCACAAGACAGGGCTTTTATGACCACCTAGCGTAACCTTCTACATATCACCTAGCAATTTTTGTAGCTTCATAACTAATTCCAAAGCTACAGCACATCTTTTAGAAAGACATCACATCTTGATTTAGAACCTTCAAGTTGTGGAAAATCTAACACCTTCATTATAAATTGTTCCCAAGGTTCATTACTCTTGCTGCTAAAATTTGCTTCTTATCTTTAGTTTGAATCTGTCTGGCTTCGACTTCCAGTCTCTGGATCTTGTTATACCTTTGAGAGATGAAGGAGCCCTATCCTATTGCCTTCCTGTGTAGGTACTTACACAGTGTTGGTCTCCTCCTAGTCTTCTTTCCAACATGCTAAATACACTCAGTGTGAAAATTATTCTTTCTTAGGTAATTGATGGTGCCAAACTCAGGCAACTATCTGTGCCTACTTGCCTCAACACCTCTCTGTCATCATTGGAGGTTCCTCCAGAAGGCAGTTTAACTCATCTGAAATGTGAACATCCCCTGAAGGTATCCATCTCTCTCCAGTAATTATTTAAAGTGTTTTAGGACACTTTTGATCTTCACATGGATGTCTCCTCTAAGAGACTGAAGTTTGGTGAGATTTCCAGCCTTTAAATCATCACTTTATCTCCTTGTAAGATCCTTTCTATTTTCTCAACAACTTTTCAGAAGGATAGACATTGGAAATGGAGATGCATCATCCCTGTCTGATCCCACTATCCTAATGCGTAGTTAATGCCTCTGTCCTGTTCAACTTGCATGCATTTGACCAAGAGCAAAATTATCCTCGTGTCTTAGCCATTAGCTCCACATTCAGAGTTCATATTCAGCACATTGTCTGCAATGACCTTTCAGTCATTTTTTTTTCAGAGCTTCTGCTTTCCCAAATACAGTCCAATATCCCCTAGGGCTCAGAGATACAGAAATTTCAATTTGGGGTTATATTAAAATAGATTTGTAGTGTACTCAGAGCTGCCAATCAGGATCAGGGCCTCACCACGCAAACATACAGTGAGAGACAGTCCCTGCCCTGAAGAATTTGCGCTCTAAATTAGACAAGACAGACAGTAGTAGTGTGTGGGGGTGGTTAGATGGAGACACTGAAAAGTGAGGGCCACAAAAAAATCTGAGGTTTCTAAGGTCTTGTCATTCTCACTAACTTATAAAAATGATGTATAGGTGTTATTTTCCTGATCCCCACTGAACTGCTCCATCTCAGCATCATTCCTGCTACAACCCCAAATGGCTGTAGGTGCTGGGCTGCTATGGGTTGACTAGTTACGCCTCACACATGGGGAGAGTCTAAGTGCACTTTTGGCAGCAGCATTGGCCAGATGGCTTTGCTCTGCAAGAAGTCCTAAGGTCAAGAGGATGGCCGAGATGAAGCTTCCTGCCAATGCTTCTCCAAGACAGAGACATAGCTCATAGCTGTGGCAAATCAGAATTATTAGAGTTGGAAGGGGCCATTAAAGATCACTTAATCCAACTCCCTTGCAGTGAACAGGGACACTTGCAGTTCGATCTGGTGCTCAGAGCCTCGCCAAGCCTGACCTTGAATTTCTTCAGGGAAGAGCCCCAATGACACATGAGCTGTGAAGGTTTTTACGTATGTTCTTGTTATCACTGTCAACTTTGACTATCTAGCTGAACAGTTTGCAGCCTCACAAAGTGCAAACTCAGGTGAACTGTTGAAGAGGAGTGTGAAGCACCCCCTTTTGTCTTTTTAAGTCCTCTTTTTGCTTTGGGCAGCAGTGCAGGTCTTGGATGCATCAATAAGATGGAGGTAGGATTTGCATCGTATATTTTTCCATGGGTCCTTTCTGTTTCATTTAAAGTCTATATAACATCTTTCTGCTTTCAGGGAAAACAAAGATATGACCTGTTTTAATCTTACTTTTTCTGCCATCACCTAGATTTTATTCCTCTATAGGTTAAGCTACTAAGAAAGCACAACGAAAAAGAGCAAAACAAAACTGCTTTAGCAATCAATTCCTGCCACTGAAGAAGCAGTAAGTACTTTCTTGGGAAGAAAATAATTTAATAGAGATATTTAAACACACTGTAAAATCATTTCTAGAAAATAACATACAGCCTTTGAAAACAGATTCTTTATGACAAGAACCTGCAAAATGCTGAGCAAACTCACTTCAGCACAATGCCCCTGGGAGACGAAGACAATCAGAGTTTAATCCTACAGGAACTGCAGTCAAGAACAGTAAGACAAGGCATTCAACACCTTCCAGCAGGTGTTCAGCTTCAGTGCTGCTGCTCTCCGTGCACTGTTCTCGTTTATAACAAGCCCTGTTCTGATCAAAAAAATAAACCTTTGCTAAACGTATCCAATGCTTCCACAGCTCCTAGCATTGATTACATTTTCTATGTGACGCCAGGGCACATTGGCCATGTATTTTCAAGCCAGGACTAGAGGGTAAAGGCAGATTTTCCCTTGTGATGGTTGCTCATGTTTACTCCAGGTTGGGGTCAGGAGCTCTGTTGTTCATGACCTCATGACACCATCGATGTAAGAATCAAAAACAGAATGGGGAAAGTCAAACGAGAAAGAAGTGAAGCAGAAAACTGCAAGAGGTATCTGATGTGTCTAGAATGGTAAGAGCAAACAAGGGTTGTCTGAAGAAGAGGGGTGAATGCTGGCCATATTATATCATAGAATCTTAGAATCATAGAATAGCTTAAGTTGAAAGGGATTGTAAAGATCATTGAGCTCCAACCCCTGCCATGGGCTGGTTGTCACCCACCAGCTCAAGAGCAGGGCCCCATCCATCCTGACCTTGAATACCTCTAGGTATAGAGCACCCACAGCTCCTCTGGGAAGCCTGAAGCATAGGCAACCTATGTGACATTATGCTTTCAGACACAGGGCACTGGAAGGGAAAATGTTTGCTAACATCTCTCCTTTACCTTACAGAAAAATATTAATATCAATTAATTAACATTCCTCAAGGACAAAGCAAAAAGATAGTTGAACACCTCAGAGAAGAACATGGGAAAATTAATTTGTTTGCTTCTTTTCAGTAAGCCACACAAAAAAGGTGAAAATAATCTATAAATATAACATATTTATTGTAATTATTCATACACATAAAAAATGAAAGGTAAAGATATCTAAACACCCTCCACATCAGTCACTGAATGAAGTAAATAGTTTAAAAGCTAAATACCATACAAATAAACATTGTGTATTTAATTAATCTGCTGTAAACAAGGCAATAAATGTCTCACAGGGAACCTTCATTTAGGATTTCCTATGTTCTTCTATGTTTGAATTTGAAGCATTAACAACATTCCTCACTCTGAGTTGGGATGATTTTTGATTTTTTATAGCAATATCATCTCTCTGACTAAAGTGCCTGCTTGCCCTGTGCTACACTTGGTGTGAAAAAAAAGGGAAAAAAAAATAAGAGATAAAACCAGATGTACTGGGTACTAATCTGATTGCTTGACATGTTTTTGGAAGATGCTCTGATACCACGATGATTCGAGTTAAATGAGAACTTGCAGATAAATGGAACTAAGCCCCAGGTTGTCAGTAATGAACTTCAACTAACTCACACTGGGCCTAAGCCCAACAACACTGGGCACTTTTACATCCCACAGAAGGCAATGATAAGGCACAAGTACACTCATCTCCCTGAGGATCCAAGATACAATACCACTTGCAGGCAAAATGACATTAGCTGCTTACTGTGCTGCAATTTTTAATGGTTTGTATGAAAAATTTGTATGAATGATATAATAATCAAATACTTCATGAATATCCTGTTTTCTCTTTGTTTACAGCAGTGATTGTTTTTATGAGTGGAAAAGTGTATTTTGCACATTTGTTTTTATTTAGCATGGGGGAGCATGAAAAAAAAGGAAAAAAACTCCTTGCTGCTTTCCTCTTTTTCTTTCCTACATGTTATGCTCACACCATTGGAAGAGTTATATTAGTGATATCAGAGACTCCACAACCTCTCTGGGCAGCCTGTTCCTGTGTTCCTGTGTCACCCTCGAAGTAAAGACATTTTTCCTGATGCAGAATCTTCCTGTGTTTCAGTTTGTGCTCATTGCTCTTTGTTCTGTTGCTGAGCACCACTGAAAAGAACCTGACTCCATCAGTTTGACTCCCACATTTACATTACTTATAAGCACTGATAAGATCCCATCTCGGTCTTCTCTTTTTCAGGTTGAATAGTCTCAGATCTCTCAGTCTTTCTTTATAAGGGAGGTGCTCCAGGCTCTAATAATCTTCATAGCCCTTGGCAGGACTCTCTCCAGCAGTTCACAGAGTCACAGAATTGTAGGGGTTGGAAGTGACCTCTAGAGATCGTCGAGTCCAACCCCACTGCCAAAGCAGCTCCTAGACCAGGTTGCACAGGTAGGCATACAGGGAGGTCTTGAACATCTCCAGAGGGGTAGACTCCACAACCTCTGTGGGCAGCCTGTGTCAGTGCTCCATCACCCTTTGTGCAGAAAGTTCTTAGGCATGTTTATGTGGAACTTCCTATGCTTTTGTGACCATTTTCCCTCATCCTATCACCATGCACTGCTGAGAAGAGCCTTGTTCCTTTGCCTCCCACACCTTAGATATTTATAGACGTGGATCAAATCCCCTCTGAGTGTTCTTTTCTCAAGGCTGAACAGACCCAGGTTGCTCAGTCTTTCCTCATGGGGGAGGGGCTCCAGGCCCCTTATCCTCTTTGTAGCCCTCCGCTGGACTCTTTCAAGGAGACCCCTGTCTTTTTTGTACTGGGAGCCAATAACAGGCACAATACTACAGGTGAGGCCTGATCAGGGCAGAGTAGAGGGGGAGGATTGCCTTCTTTGACCTGCTGGCTACACTTTTTTTAATACAACCCAGGATCCCATTGGCCTTCTTGGCCACCTGGGCACACTGGTTTCTCATAGCCAACCTGTCATCATTCAGGACCCCAGGGTCCCTCTCTGCCAAGCTCCTCAACAGAGACTCATCTCCCAACCTGCACTGGTACATGCAGTTATTCCTCCCTAGGTGCAAGACTTTACACTTGCTCTTGTTAAATCTCATCTGGACCCTCTCTGCCCAGCTCTCCAGCCCGTCCAAGTTTGACAGCCTTCTGGTGTGTCAGCCCTTCCTCCTGGCTTTGTATCATCAGCAAACTTGCTGAGGGTGCACTCTATCCATTCATCCAGGTCACTGATGCAACCCGGCCTTGAGCACTTCCAGGGATGGGACGTCCACAGCTTCCCTGAGAAACTCTCATCATGAAAAATGTATTTTTCTACAGACATGTATCTGTCCTTACATGTGCTCATACGTTTAGATAAAAAATTCCCTGTCAGCAGGGCACTGCATGCTCTGCCCTTGCTCTATCATCTGCAACATCTCCGTTAGTTGCAGTGCCTCTACCAACTTGTCAGCTTAAGTGTGAACTCGTGCACTATAAAATAATGTATGTATCCCTTCCTTTTTCCCTGCAGATGATGAAAAGACACCAAAAGCTCCACCACAAGTGTGACACTTTATAACACCTTGTTTATTTCAGAGATAAGCAGCATGCATCAAAACTTGGGGAAATTATTTCAACTATTTGGACGAGCATTCAATATGACTGACGAGTATGGCAATGCCCTAAGGTGCATATTTAGCATTCAGCCTTTAACCCTGTAAGAAAAGATTTGAGACTTTCCTTTGAGCACTGGGAGTGCACATTCACATCACCAATACTAACACATGTAGCCAGAAAGTGCAGGTAAAAAGTGAGGATGCACAATACAGTTTCTCAAGTACGTGCACCTCTGAGTGAATGAATGGCAAGTGAGATGAATTAGATGCAGAGCAATACATTTCCCTCTGTCTTACTACTAAGCTCCTTGCTCACAGTCACAGAAATATTATATGGACGGCTTACAAGATATGCACACTAATACTACAGCTGCCACTTAGAAGGGTAGTGGGGAGGGAGTAACAAATGCTGCATTGTCAGTCTGCAACAATAAAGGATCATTTTCATTCCTTGTGCACAAGAGCTCCAATTAT